>NC_140973.1:70324328-70436828 GCF_056783735.1 Eptatretus burgeri | reverse complement strand
TTGCTGGGGCTCTCAAGCCTGGAGTCTCCACTGGCCTTCTACAAGGAGCGACCCTGGATCCATTATTCACCATCCAAGCTCCCACGGACCCCACACGTGCAGTCGCGGGCCAAGCCGCACAAACGCGGTCAGGTACCCCGACAGAACTCTGACCCCCAGCTCGACTATCCCCTTGGCTGCGAGGGTCGAATAAAGACCAATTGGGTCCTTTTTCTTTTGGGTGTGTGTCTGTATGTGGCGCTGTCCTATAAGTAAAACTGTTTAAGTGTTTATGATCATTGTAAATATTTGCCTGCATATTCGGATAACTGCTCTGTCTCCCTCCCGATTATTTTAAAATAAACCCCTGTGTTAAATGATCCAGTTCGTTGTTCATGTTTTCTTTCATTGGCCTAGCAAGGTGCGTATTGAGAAATAGTAAAGCCGTTCGGGCCGGTAAATTGTTCATTTGGACCGACGGATCTTGGTAATCCTCGCTTGGTTTACACCCGGATCGGGCTCGGTAAACGGTCCGTTCCGCCCGAGGTCCGTCGAGGGTGTGGTTTTCCCCGGTAGTTGGACGACGTGGGTACTTAGGTATATTGAAATTAGGCAATTAACCCTACCCCACACCGTCAAAATATTGGCGACCACGGTCTGCGAAGGGACCCGTGAACTCTCGGACTTATCCGAGAGTCACGACCTAAATTCCAGGTGTTCGATGGGAGACGACTCTACTGCTCCACCTCGTGGTCGTTTATCGCCGTCGAACCCCGGTCCACAACAATATTACGGACGACTTACCTCTGATAGATCCCTAATACAGGAGTAAATCTAACCAACTCGAGCACACGGTCCATACTATTCTTAGCACAATCTATCTATGGATCACCCCCTCCCCACCCCACTTCCACATTACAGTATGTTTTGAAAAATAAACAGATGGCATTTGTTGAACTGTTGTATCTCGTTCTGAGAACTGTATGAACAGCCCATGTGCGTCATCAAGGTATAATTGACGATAAAGACTGTGATGTAGACCTTATAACTTTTTTTTTTTTTTTACCTTCTCTGTCTGTAGGGCACATGTGTTACAGGACTCTTCTACTTTGCAAGGCAAGTGGACCGTGACAACAAAATTGGTGGGAGTGAGAGGTGGGCGTAGGAGATGGAGGGGGTTGTGGTTGCATTGAATATCTGAACTTTATGGAAATGATTTGGCCGTGAGAGAGCGAATGCACCTGCCTGCTGCGTTTACACCTGACAGCACGAGATCTCATGTACAAACACAGGCGCGATCTACTGAGTGACCAGTTTGGACCATTTGGGTGATTTTTCTTTGCAGATTCTGCCATGGATGCAGCTGCTGCAATGATGTTGTTGAAATGTCCACGAGAACGCAAAGGTAAGAGTTCGACGAACAAACGTTATAATGGTAGTTGTTTATTTATTTTTGTAGTCGGAAATTTGTGTAAAGCCCACCTCCAGTACATATTGTACTCTGAGCGATTATCTCTGACAAGTCCTGTCTAACGATGCGCGGAGTTAGTTTTTGTCTGCGAGAGCTGCTGCTCTGGGATAAATGTCGGAGCGTACGTCAGTAGGTGTATAAATTGGCAATTCAAAGAAAAAATGGCACAGGTACAGTTTTGTAATATTACGGGTTGGTGTTTTTCGACGCATGCCGTTCTGATTGTATCTGTTTACAGTATCAGATGACAACCAGATGGACGTGCCCCTTGAGAGCGCAGGGACTTGTAAGCACAGAGCACGCATTGGCTTCCTGCCTGGCCTGTCAGAATGTACCGGTGGTCTGATCGTCGAGAACGGGTAGGTCAAGCATCCCGCAATCATGATACTCAGGCTACTCGCAAATGATGATCATGATGTGTATACTTTGATAATATGGACTCTTTAACCTTGAAACTGTTGTCTTCCCATAAAGGCACAATCTTCCTTATGCTCCAAGCCCAGACCACAACTACAGTGTCCCCGCGGCACCCTCCCCGCAATCATCCTCCTCTTCCTCCATCGATGAGGAGTGCTGCAGTTTCCATAGCAACGGTTGTCCGAGCAACGACCGTGAAGCCCAGAAGCAGGTGCCGACCCCGCTGGGTGGCGCTCTTAAGAACGGGAGAACGATACACCGACTGCTCGCAAGGAGGATGCGGATGAGAGCGAGAAAGCGCTTCTGTCACTTTCTGGCTCTTGGAACGACCCAGCCGGCCATTGATCGACATGCGGGACGGATCGGAGGGACCTGGGACGATTCCGTGAAGGATAGACGCCAGCCGAGGAGAAGGTGGAAATATTGGAAGAGTCCAAAAAGAACCACCCAGATGGTGAACTATCGTCATGGAGCAGGCAAAAGGAACGAGGTCTCCGAGGTCGTCGATCGAGAACTGCAAGAAGCCGCGGGTTCTTTGCTCAATCTCGCCGGTCTGCTTGTACAACCAGCAAATGGTTCAGAGGTTCGAGAGAATGCTTGGAGACGTGAGACAGACATTTGCGGCACTCATGGTGCGCTTCGAAGATGCAGATTGAAAGGAGGGTTCAACTGATGTGTGTAGATCTACAAGTGAAACCATCCAGATCTACAAGTGTGTGAGCTGAAAACACCTAAGTGCTGCTGACATTGAACAAAACAGGAGATGAATCACAATGTATGCAACCAGCGCATTGCTTGCAATACACCCCCTGATATGTAATAATATGCATGTTTCTATGGATATATGTGTATATATATATATACATATATAACCCAAAACAATATGATGATATGCTGTTTGGAAAAACCTTTATATTGGTTTACAGAAACAGTTATGACTCTTGAATTGGCATGTTATAACACTTACCTCTACAAGTCCAAAGGGCCATCATATGATATAAATTAATTGGCCAAAAAATAAGAAACTTCCTAATATTTAGGACCATCCATTGGGACCATACTCTGTGCAAAGCGTTGGTGCTGCCTAAGCAGTTTCCTTGGCTATTGGGCACAATCCTGGATGGGTCACCACTCCGACATAGGATACCAGCAAGCTGGCACTCATTTTGCTGACCTCAGAATGACAGGCTGAGTCAACCCCACCTGGTATTTATTCAACAGCAAAGTGGGATTTGACCTCAGGACCACGAGGATCCCAAACCCATCACTATTCATCTGCCAAGCAGGATTTAGAACTCAGGACCCGAGGATCCAAACTAGGATCCCAAACCCACAATTCCAGCCATTAAGCCAACATCAGGCATAATATTGAGGACCATTTAAAAAAAACAAACAAGTATCCTCATGACATTGTGGTATCCAACAATCCATCCTATGGTATATTTAGACTTGTTTACATCTTCATGTCCACGATTAGATTTGTAGAACGGAGTTGTGGGTCGTCTTTGATGTGTTGTTCCATAGACACGCAAATGGCAGTGATAGGGGGTGGTGAAGCGGCACATGGGACTTGCACGTGGAAACATCAATGACCTAAGATGTGCGACTGGTGCGCAGGAGTTACAGAAATACACCACGTACAGGGAGCCATGGTATTCCTCCATCTTTAAACATGTTTCTCCAAATATAGTGAAGCATAATTCCTTGAATCACACGAAAACCTCCTCCATTCCCGACACCTTGAGGTACAGATTGGTCTCAAGTCATCACATTCCACAAAGAAAAACCCGAAGGGTCTTGAGTGGAGGTCATTTGTCAGTATCTTTGTAAAGTTGATCCTTCTGCTTTCCCATAACTCATCCAAGTCCAAGTGCAATCCCTCTGAAGAGGGTAGTTGCTGCTAATGCAGGTTGAGGGGCAATTGATTGCAGTGGGTGGTTTGCCATTGTTTTCCAAATGGGGTGGGGATTGAACCGATAACCAACAGACTACACACTCCAGAAGGTCATACGGTTGAGCCAACCCTGAACCCCCAGCAGTACAATTAATTTTCTCAAACTAATCGGGGCCATATTTATTCTACTTGTTACGTTTGCCAGACTGAATGGAGTCACATTTTAGGTATATAATATGTGGATGGCACCGAAGATCAGGCGTGCATGACGCTGCGTCATGTGATTACATAAACACGCCCATGGGAGGGAGAGAGAGAGAGAGAGAGAGAGAGAGAGAGGGAGAGGGAGAGGGAGAGGGAGAGGGAGACGGAGACGGAGACGGAGACGGAGACGGAGACGGAGACGGAGACGGAGACGGAGACGGAGACGGAGACGTGTGTTGTCAGGTGGAGCCATGCTGTTGCGTCAAACTTCCTCTCTGAAAAGATTGCTTTGTAGCCAAGGGCATCACAGCAGGGTCGGGAAAATTAACCTTGATAGGTGTTAATAAACCTTTGGAAGCAAACTGTATATAGTGCAGTACAGGTGGGACATTAGAATATAATACCTCTGCCAGTGCATGATATAAACTCATTTTTTATTCTTTTTTTTAGGCTGTTTATATAAATAATGTGGAGCTCGACCTGTAGATCCTCGGACCTGTGACGTTGGATGAAAATGGATTTCGCATCTTAACGAGATGTTTCGGGGTCACGAAGTAGTTTACTGTAAGTTGTACACAACCTGTGTGTAAATGAATCATAACTTGATCCTCTTTCTCTGTCCACAGGGTACTGCGGTACGTATTTAGTGGACACTTTGTGCTGCACCCCGCGTTAAAGGATTCATTGATGTCCCATTATATGGGAACCTATGCACAGTTTGGGGTCATGGTGACTTCTTAGCGGATGAAAGAATAAATGAGTGTCCACACCTTTAAAGTGATTTCAAAACGAATGCTGCTTCATGCTGTAAAACCAACTGTCCGCAAAATAACTCCAGACAAGGTTTTGCGCACAGACGTTGCAGTGAAGAATAAAAAAGCCATGTTATTGATTGTCCAAATTGTCTATCTGAGGCGCTTAGGTGTGTATAAATAAATGCAATGAGCAAACGATCAATTTGTCTTGATTAACCTCAATCTATCAACATTGCAAGAGTTCGATTTGCAGACTTTACACGGTGTAAGGTGAAAAAGTACGTCTGATCTGCATGTGCACCTGTAATGTAATTACAATGTATGATGTACACCTGTATAATACACCCACAAACAAACGATGTGGGTCTCAGCCTTTTACCTGACATGAGTCTCGTGTCACACGCAGGTTGCACATGTCGCACGACCAGGTACAAACAATTACAATTGGAGTTACTACGATGTGGGGAAAAGTCATTTGAAGGTTTTGAAGATGATATGGCATGAGCAGGATCATCGACAGGTGCGCATACTCACCTCTGGTGTGTGTGTGTGTGTGTGTGTGTGTGTGTGTGTGTGTGTGTGTGTGTGTGTGTGTGTGTGTGTGTGTGTGTGTGTGTGTGTGTGTGTGTGTGTGTGCGTGTGTGTGTGCGCGCGCGCCGACCCTCGGATGGATGTCAAGCTGAAGGACTCGGCTGCCTGCACTGGTCCTTGGACCTTGGTGGATGATAATTAAGATCGCACGGTGTCCTTCGCGAAGAGTAGGCGAGTTATCGCCCGCACCCTTTTCGAAGTCTTTCACGAGGACGAAGTGAGTTATCGCTCAGAGCTTGAACGAATTACAAGCAAGGTCAGGGGTCAGACCCAAATCACCTCAGTCCAAGGTCAGTCCTTGCCAGCCGGTTCGTGAAAAACTTGGGACAAACACTTTCTCTGACCGACCCCATAAGAGCGTGAGATTAATTGGGGGCTTTGAAGTAAGTTGCAGTTCCCGTCCAGTACAAGTGTGGACCTCAATTACTGATGATTCCTCAAGTGTACTTGGTTCATCTCATGATTAAACTAGGACACTCGGTGGAGTGCATACCTCCACCACACAATGGCTGATCCATGAGAACATCACGGGCACAACACATTTTTGAAATATCATGCTGTACAACACTATATCTGACGTTCTGACGTTGTGTCTGTTCCCCACTGTTTTGTCCCTTCCACTCCCGCCCCTCTTGTCTCATGCCCCCTTGCTGTGATTTGTGTGTTAGCTCTCATACGAGCCTCGACAAGGTATACAAAAAAAAAATCCTTTTTGGCCCTATCTCTCAATGGTGAAGAATCACTTTATAAATCAAATAATTCTTGTATCCAGATCTACACTCAGAACTTCACTAAAAATCGAATCATTTCTTCTTTGTCACACACCCAATCTTCCCACCAAATTTCATCCAGATCCATCCACAACTTTTTGAGATATCCTGCACACAAACAAACAAGGAGTCATAGACTGGTACTTACGAAATCGTCAACGTGACCTCTGACCTTGTCTAATAAAAGCTGTCTCGAGAGAAGGTAGCGACGCAAACCAGAAGTTTCTACGATGATTCTGTATCAAACTATCAAAAATCGAATGTTTTGGATGTTTGACCTCACTGTGACCTTGACCTTTGACCGATTTTGACCAAAATCTAATCAGCACTAGCCATCACCCTCCTGAATCACGTGGTGTAATTTGACATTGGCAGCTTCTTCTATTCTCGAGTTATCTGTACCAAACCATCAAAAATCGAATATTTGACCTCACTGTGACCTTGACTTTTGACCGATTTTGACAAAAATCTAATCAGCACTTGCCATCACCCTCCTGAATCACGTGGTGTAATTTGACATTGGTAGCTTCTTCCGTTCTCGAGTTATCGTGCCTACAAACAAACAAACACAAAACAAACAAACTCACAAACGAACAAACATCCAAACAAGCAGTCATAGACTGGTACTTCCGAAATTGTCAACTTGATCTCTGATCTTGTCTAATAAAAGCTGTCTCTCGAGAAGGTAGCGACGCAAACCAGAAGTTTCTACGATGATTCTGTATCAAACCATCAAAAATCGTAACGTCGACCGAAGCAAAAGTCTCCATTTCTCCACGCAATTATTTAATATTATTTTATCAAAGTCACAAAACCGAAATATTCGGCCATCCACCAACAATCTTTACATAATCCGACGGCTTAGCGAGTCAGGCATGCGACGATAACCTTTATTGGGATAAAAAAATGACTTTTAAACACCATCTTTATTGAAAACACCATCAGCGCACACGCAAAACCTTTACGCAACTCAACGACGCATCTGCTCGAGCGCGCTGCACCACGTGACTAGCCGTGATGCGGCGAGTGAAATATTTTTTATACAATCTTAAAACGTCTCCAAAACATCCGATTTTTACCAGAATTTCGACAACCGAGTGTTAAGCGTCCTAAGCGATCGCAAAAATTGAAGACAAAATTAAAATCAAAGTTAAAACGAACTCGTAACGTCGACCGAAGCAAAAATACTCCATTTCTCCACATGAATTTATGGAATTGTGTTTGACCTCACTGTGACCTTGACCTTTGACCGATTTTGACCAAAATCTAATCAGCGCTAGCCATCACCCTCCTGAATCACGTGGTGTAATTTGACATTGGTAGCTTCTTCCGTTCTCACGTTATCGTGCCTTCAAACAAACACACAAACAAACACAGAGGACGGAAGTCATCAATATACTTACGAAATCTAGTAACAAACAGACAGACAGGGGTGAAAACATAACCTCCTTCAACTTCGGTGGCGGAGGTAAATAAAAAAAACTTCATATTGCTCGTCCAGATCAGTTCGGGATTATTTTACACCAGATAGAGGATGAATTGCAAGTTATTAGCTCCGCCACCGAAGGTGGATGGAGGTTATGTTTTTCACCCCTTTGTCTGTCTGTGTGCAGGATATCTCAAAAAGTTATGGACAGATTCCGACGAATCTTGGACAGGTTGGGTGTGTGACAAGAAAGAAATTATTCGATTGAGGTGAAGATCCAGATCTGGCTACTAGGATTTTCGAAGTGATTCTTCACAATTGAGAGTTAGGGCCAAAAATGATATATTGCATGATATCTCAAAACATTGTGGACGGTGGATGAGTTGCGGAGGTGACAAGAACAAGCCGCTTTGATTTTGGTTCAGGTCCGGATGCAGAGCTGGCCTATCAGTTTACAAAATAATGTAAACTGCTCATCCTGGTGGAGGTGTGTGCTCTACCGAGTGCCATTGTTGTTGTTTTTTTAAAAAAGGTGATTCTTCACCATTGACAGATGGGGCCAAAAACAATGTATAGCATAATATTGTGATGGTCGTCACCCTTGGATAACTCCAGATGACATGACGAGTCTTCAAAGACAAAATTGTCTTCTATACCGTTAACCTCGAGGTGGCTCCCAGTACAAAACCATGTTACTGTTACCAGTGAGGTTACCATTACAAACCGGTATCGTGCCGACAGTTGTGATGGAACTTACCTGAACATCTGAGCGGGATTGTGTCACATACTGCGTTCCCATCTACAGCCCAATTACACCAGACCAATAGATCATCAGCTGTCAGATGCCACCTTTGAGACAAGCAGGAAATGTCAAGACACAAATGCGTTTTATACGCGTCATCAAATTTGGCACATATTTACAAAGCAATAACACATTCCCCTTACCCCATACGTGTACATACCTGCCCTCAAATTCCGAACCAATCACTTTACAATATGGTCGGCCTCATCCATCTGAGGGAAAGAGAGGGATGAGGAATGTGTGGCTGAACCCCTCTGCACCCACGGCAGCTCTGTGGAGCAGACGCAACCTCTCTTTTGTGAATGCTGCTGACTTCACACATGGCTTTCAGACTTTCTCCCCTCTCATAGGCAATGTGTGGCACTCAACTGAATCCTTTCATCTCCTCTTCCTGTCAAGGCTGGAGTGCCCCAAGGCAGTGTTCTTGGCACAGTCCTATTCTTAATCTTCACCAATGATCTCTCGGACTATCTGGAAAATCCTTTATCTAGTTGCTGACTCCACACTCATCCTTCAGATAAGGAGGCAGCAGCCTCTTCCCACTCTGCAGACCTTGATAGAATCATGAGCTGATCAAACATTTGGAACATGTCGTTCAATTAAGACAAATCTCACACTGATTCTGTCTCTCCGAAAAGGACCGTTTGGCGAACCCTCCCATTTACTTCCATAACAAACCCCTTGGAATTCAATCTTTCAAACTCCTGGGTTTCACTATCAGCCGTGACCTTTCTTGGGCAACCCGCATTTCAGAGTAGACCTCCAAAGCCAGCCACCATCTGGGAATCCTCCATCGTGCAAAGTACTTCCTTGGCACACCTGAACTCTTATCCACCTTCAAGGCCTTCATACGCAACTTGACGGAATACTGCTTTCCCCTCTGGACTGGTGCCCTGCCTCGAACCTTGCTCAGCTTGACGCCATGGAAACCAAGGCCTTTAAGATTATTGGAATGTTCTGTGATAAAGCTGAGTCGATGTGCCGATCACTTTCCCATTGCAGACAGGTTTGTGGTCTCTCTGCCTTCTACCATCTATTCTCTGGTCTTGCACCATCTGCTCTTTCCATACTCTGTCCCCCCCCCCCCGCTAGGCTTCTGCAGGGTGCACACGGTCCACCCCTTTTCGTGAAACTACCTCAATCCAGGATCAGTGCTCACCTCCACTCATTTGTTCCTCTTCCACCCCCCCCCCCCCACCTGTGGAACCAACTTCCACATTCTCTTCCATCTCATTATTCCCTCCATATTTTCAAGACAGCTGTTCACCACCATCTGAGGTCACACCCAATCCAAAACCATAATTTTTTTTCTACCCCCACTCCTCCACCGAACTCTCCCCAAACCAACCTCTTTCCAACTTTCCTGTTATCCTTCCTGAGATTTTCTTCTGCATCCATCATGTCTTCCCATAGTCCTCATTCTTCCTCGCATCACTTATCTTCAGTCTCACTCTTTGTCCCTCAACCCTGCTGTTGTGTCTTTCCCCCTCTCGTTCTGCTTTTCGTTTCATTATGTTGCATCCTGACCCGTTCTATGTTCTCACTCCTTTGTGAACATCGATTGCATGTACTGTATATTAAAAAAATATCAAACGTGGTGAACCCGAGTTTGAATAAGAGCATTTTGCATCGAGCTGGATGTGAATAAGAGCATCGTGCGTGGACCGGTGTTTCCTAGCATTATCTGTTCTAATAAAGCCAGTGTGTGTGTGTGTGTGTGTGTGTGTGTGTGTGTGTGTGTGTGTGTGTGTGTGTGTGTGTGTGTGTGTGTGTGTGTGTGTGTGTGTGTGTGTGTGTGTGTGTGTGTGTGTGTGTGTGTGTGTGTGCGCGCGCGTGATTGATTGGTATCGACATATGAGGGTTTCAGAATGTGGAATGGAGTCCTCCCAGGGTGGGCTCAAAGCATCCACCTTTATTTCGGTAAGGGGTCACGATTCATGGACAAAGCTGTGAAGTTTTTTGTTCTCAAATTTTTGTGCTGAGGGCTCTCGACAGGATCGTCACCGAGTCCTGGCCCGGACAGCTTCCAACTTTAGTTCGTTTGTTATAATGTTCCCAGGGATGGTTTTTAGCTCACCTGGAAGGTAGTTCTGGGGAGTCCATGGGATGGCGTGTTGTCCGTCTGTCCACAAATACTTGTAACTTCTTTTCAGAAACTACACAAACAATTTCAATGAAATTTGACCACAGCCTTCATCACCAATGATGGCATAAAAAAGGGGGTCTGACCGTCTGAAGGGGTCTACAGAGGGAGTTTATGGGGGGCGGGTAGGGAGAGTGGGTTTCCTCCCAAAAGAGGTATTTGCTTTCTTCAAACACGATACACACAATTCCGATGAAACTTCAGCACAACCTTCATCACCCATGACGTACCAAAGTTTGTTCATGACATTAGAAAAATCTGCTCTATGGGGATTTAAGGGGGGTTGCCCCCAAAAATATGTATTTGCATTCTTCTCCAATACGACACATACAATTCCGATGAAACTTGAACACCAAGTTCTTCCATCACCACCTGTGATGTACCAAAGTTTGTTCATGACATTAAAAAAAATTTGGGGTCCAAAGGGTTTTACGGGGGGGGGTTACCCCCCAAAATATGTATTTGCTTTCTTTTCTGAAGCCACACCCACAATTTGGATGGAAGTTGACCACAACCTTTATCACCTGTGATGTACCAAGGTTTGTTGATGGCATTAAAAAAAAACATCCAAAGGTATTTACTTTCTTCTCCATTATCTATTTTGTGGGTCATCCATGCCTACCAGTGGTTGCCTGATTACCTTTTCCAGCCACTACCACGGGTATTGCCCCTATGTTTAATATCCCTGTGAGGTTCTTTGTCATCATTCCTGTGGGTCCAGCTATCACTGGTACAACTTTGGTATTCTTCAGCTTCCAGGATCTTCTCACTTCGTTCTTGAGATCTTGGTATTTGGTCATTTTTTTATTTCTGCATCATTTTATCCAAAATCACTGGTATTAACACCTCAATTAGCAATGCCTTCTCTTTTTTTTGTACCTAAGTGTGATATCCGGTCGCAACTCTTTGTTTTCGATGTTCAAGCTCTACGGGATCATTAGTTCGTACATGAGCGGTGGGTACTTTCATGTTTTCAGTGATTACTTTTGGTTCATGTTCCCACAAATTTTCTGGAACTGGGACATCAAAGTTTTTGCAGATGTGCCAGCGGATTACTTTACAAACTCTATTGTGTCATTGTGTGTACAGCTGTACTGACACGAGTTTTTTTGTGTGTTCGGTCTTTAAGCATAACATATAATTCTCTTTACTCACCCCACCTTCACCCTTCATCTCTCTCTCTTTTTTTCATGTCCATGTCTCTATCTCTCTCCACATCCCTCCCTTTCACGGTGCAGCAATGCTTGGTGAGGCATAGCTCTCCTTCTCCCTCCTGCCTACTCCCTTTCCTCCCTCCTATCTCAATACCCCTCAGAGAAGCGACGAGTTGTATTTGCGAGTAACAAATAAGTTTGAGGAGGCAGATCTTGCACTGGAGAGTTATCAGATGCAGCACAAGAAACCACATCATGGCAATTATCTTTATTCTGTTTCAGACAATGAAGATTTCAAAAATATTGTTCTTCCTTCAATCTATCCCTTCCAAGAAGCAAGACCGATCCCCTTCCCTCCCACACTTTCCCATCCCTCCTCAATAAAACAACAGTGTGATTGGTAGCTGGAGGGATTGGCATGACAATGATCTAAAGAGTACGGTATGCCCCCACGGTAAAGTTGAAGAGCTGCTGGTTTGAAACCATTCCTTTTTTGTCCAGAAGGAAGAAGAATGGGCGATTCTTCACCTTGACGGGCAACAGGGCTGGCATATCAGCTGCGTTGACCTTGCAGGAAACGTCACGCAGTGGAACCGTGAAGCTGTGTGATATACCGAAAGGAAGATACGTGGAGAAGGTGAGTTGTTCTCCACCTCTTCGCAGCACAAGGCGATTGACAGAACGTAGGGAAAACACCGTGGCACCCATGAGAATCACTGTACCTGAATAAAGAAATACGTTCCACCAATATAATTATTGTTACGGATCTGGAAACCATTTGCATTCAACATACATTCGTCCCAAAAGTCAGTTATGTCGTTAAGTATGTGCGTAGTCAGATCCCTTTCCTTTTGTCCAGTGGGAGAATCAAAGGCGTGCGTTGGGATTTCTTTTTAGTTAGGTTATTAAATCTTTACATCCAACGAACAACCAACAACCATTCCATTCCCCATCACGATCCACTACCCACCCACTGTCTACAAGCACTCTGACTTTCTAAGGCTGGGCAGGGTTTTGCAGCCGTTCCTTGCCGCTTCCACTAACGTTCCTTCCACAAACGTAACTCTTGCACGACGGCCTGTGCAACATTGATACTGTTACTCGTCAAGTATGAACCCGTGTGGAAGACTGACTGCGGTTTCCCGGCAGGGGCCAAGGCCCCACCCCGGAAAGAAGGGCCGAAGGACCTGTCCAATCAGAGGCGGACAGCGAGGTGTGTTCACCAAGGCCCCGCCCTGCCGAGGGAGGTCCATAAATTCCCAAGCACTCTCTGAGGCAGGTGGTCTTTTTGAGGTATTGGAGGGTCCTTTTGAGGTCTTGGAGAGTTTTTGGTGGGCGTCGAGGTGGTGAACATGTCTGCTGGCCCTCTACGAGGAAGGGAAGAGCGACCCTGACCCCCCTCCGTGGACCCCGGCCATTCACCACCTGAGCGAGCTCCACCACGAACCTCGAGTCCCACATGTGTGGCTGGGGATCAAACCAGCGACCATTGTCCGGTGCCGCATCGCGGAGCACCCCTCCCTCTGATGGTCAGGTACCCAAGCGAACTCTGACCCCCGGCTTGTGATCTCTCCATGGCTGCGAGGGTTCAACAAAGAACTCTGGGTTTCTTTTCATTTGTGTGTGAGTCTGCGTGTGGACCCGTCTTTAAGTCGAACTGAATAAGTGTTTTTGGATCATTGTAAATACTTCTTGCATATTCACGTTAAATCTTGCTTTGTGTCTTCATTTACTGGAAATAAAACTTGTTGGAAATGTTCCCAGTTCGTTTCCGTCCCTTCTTGAATTGGTCCAGCATGGTTCGGATCTGAGTTTAGGCGGGGTTTTATCTCCGATACTCTGTTCATTCTAGCCGGCACGGCTTTTGCAGTTTCTGCTCGGCTGCACCTGAACCGGAGTTGGTAGTCGGTGGTTGGAACTCTACCGCAGTCGGTAGAGTGACCCGGTTCGAGCAAGACGTGCCGAGGGCGTGGTTTCCCCGGTAGTCAAAATCGCGTAGTTCATTAGGTAAATTGGTTAACGACAAATCGACCCTATGCTACGTGGTTGAGATATTGGCGTCCACGGTCGGTTATAAGACCCACCGGCTCGCGGAGTTATCCGAGTGACGGCCTACAATTCCGGGGAGTTTGGTGGGAGATAACGAAAACCTCCCCCACCTTGCGGTCGTTCTCGCCACCGACCCCGGGCCCACAACAATATTCACTCTTCACACATTAACATTCAAAGATTATTCGGTCGGGAATTTGTAATCGGTACAAGATGCCGGCGATATCTCACCTACTCTTCGTCAAAGCCACCGTGGGATTTTTAACGTCCAACGAATGTTAACACACAGGACAGCCGGCTCAACGTCCACCTCGGGCTGGTGCTTTGTCCTCGTTCTCGGGAATCGAATGCAGGGCACAGTTCAAAAAGCAAGTACTCTACCTCGCTGCACGTCATCGCATCGCACGACCATCATCAGTCCGTTGCAATTCAAATTTTTATTAATATTGTGTGCAGCTGATGCAGTGCCCCCCCCCCCCCTTTAACCAGGAAGCTGGTACTCATTTTGCCGACCTCCGAAAGATGAAAGGCCGAGTCAACCCACCTGGTGTTAATTCAACGGTAGTGCAAACACCAATCATTTGACAGCACGTACCGTACGTACCACGTACACGGTGCACACACACGTACGTACCAACGCACAGGCAGAAAGCCGTGAAGCCGTAGCGCCTCCCCTTCCCCGTGAGAAAGCGAGCCGTCCAGTCCGCATCGGACATGTCCGCATCGTCCTTGAGACAGGTGAACGCGAAGTGACCCAGGTACACCCAGAAGACGAACTGGCTCGCGGCGAAACATCCGAGGACGAAGAAGCTCGTGCGTTTGTCGTGCTCGAACAGGAGCGTGTCCCGAACAACTCGTGCGTTCACAACGCCGCGCACGTGGCTCCAATTTGGCGGGAAACGGGTCCGCGGGCACGCAGGAGTCGGAGCGCTCACACGGGTCGCCCTGAACCCAAGACCCGAGCGAGGTGGACCTCGGGTCGCGCACCGAGACGCGTCCGTGGACCGCGGGCGGACAAGGAAGGGTGCTGTCCCACGGACCACCTTGAGGTAGTTTGTGATCATCTTTAGGGTGGAAGGATTTTAAGGATTGTTGTCCCAAAACATGTCGCAGTCACCAATCGACCCGTCACTGCTTTTGAAGCCGAGTTTGAACGAACGAACAAACAAGGGGATGCAGACACCGTTTGTATCCTACTTGTTTTGGTTTTATTTGTATGAATCCAACGCAGATCGAAGAAAGCTACGACGTCTCTCTGAGGTAAATGTAATTTTAAAACAACCAACGCGGCGCCAAAAGGAACAAACTCAATATTAATGGGGGGAAAGCATGGAGGTTCGTGGGTGGGCGCACGTCATCCGACGATCGTGACGTCACTTCCGTCCTTTCCTCAAGCACAATGACGCTGCATTTTAGGATTCCACACAGCCATGTCCGCCAAGTATGGAAGGGACGAAGTCGAGCAAACGGTACGAATATGAAAAGCCTGAAAGTGGAAAACGAATGGCGAGGACTGTTGGCAACTACTTCGTCATGGCCGACGCGCACTGGCCGAACTCATCAAGCCAAAATGATAGTAATTCTTCTTCTTCTTTCGGCTGGTCCCGTTAGGAGTCGCCACAGCGGATCATCCGTATGATCCGTATAGTGATTTGGCACATGTTTTACGCCGGATGCCCTTCCTGACGCAACCCTGGTCGCCTCATACAACACAGGGATATGATACACCTATTTTAACCGGGGTATACACCGGCCCAGTACACTGGTACTCACTTTGCCGACCTCGGAAGGATGACAGGCTGAGTCAACCCCCTGGTGTATTAATTCAGTGGCCCAACGGGGCTTGAACTCAGGACCTTTTGGATCCCAAGCCGCTGCCCGAACCACTGCGCCAACACCAGGCTATCCAATATGATAGTAATTCTGAGGAGAAAAATAATTAGCGAGAACATTTGAATATGCTGATGTTGTAAATGTCGACTCTCAAAGTGGAACCAAACAATTTGTATCCAGATCAATACGATATGTGACACCTCCCTTTTTTTTTTCTTTAAAAAAAAAATTACATTCATGTTATTAGTATTACTAGTACGTGTCCGTACGTGCAAAAAAAAGGGGGGGAAAAAAGAATTGTGACGTCATAGCACCGTGTCCTGTCATTGGTTTGGTAAATAAATGGCCATAACTTGGGAACCACTCGTCCGATTAATATCAAACCTTGAAAAGGAACATACTCAGGTCCCCAGCAATATTCCTGGCAAGTTTCAATTAGATCGGACCAGTGGTTGTCGAGAAACAGCGGTCACAGACAGACAGACACACAGACAGACAGACACACAGACAGACAGACAGACACACAGAGATTGCTGGAATTATAGATAGACTATTTAAACAACCAAGTCACTCTGAACAGATCAGCATAAACTATTTAAAACAGATGGTGACTGTAATAGTGTTGGTGAAGTTTGTGTCGTCATTAGGTAGACTGCCTTCTGACACAAAGTGATGACTGTGCCTCACATAGACTTCCTGCACCAAGGTATCACTGACCACAATTCACAAATCCAGTCTATTAGGGGGTTGAACACGTCACCAAAATCGTGTGGTGCGAAAAGCTTGAGGTGAAGTCGCCGTTATTGTTGGGATGTGCTGAAGTGGGAGAAGCTGGTGAAGTGGTGAAGGCCCAATCCGCTCCCCCGGTTGGGGAAGACCCAGGCTCCAAACTTGAACCTACTGGCAACGATTCAAAGTCAGGGACAACAACAGGAGCAGGCTCTGCTGTTTTTAGCAGAGGACGTCTGTTTCTACCCAAAACATGACATGTTGCTGACTGGTCTATGACCTGGGACTTGCATGACTCGCAGTTACCGTGGCTCGATTCCACACCCCATTTTCCTTGATGCGAATTCCATAATTTACTTCTAGTTTGCCCAAGGGCTTGGCACTGCGATCATAATAGTGCTGTTGTGGGCCGGGGGTCGGTGGCGAGAACGACCACGAGGTCGGGAAAGCTTGCGTTGTCTCCCACCAAACTCCCTGGAATTGTAGGCCATCGCTCCGGATAATTCCGTGACGTGCGGGTCACTGAACTGACCGTGGTCGCCAATATTTCAACCGCGTGGCTTAGGGTTATTTTGTCGAGATCCAATCTACCTAAGTAACCATGCGGTCTCAGCTACCGGGGATGCACGCCCTCGGAATGCATGGCCGAACCGGATTCACTCTACCGGCAGCGGTAAAATTACACCTACGGACCACCACTCTGCCACCCACATTTCTAGCTCGGATGCAATTGAGCGGGCCTGCCCAGGACGTCCCGGCTACAATTGTCCGATCACCGGGGATAAAACCCCGCCTAAACTCAGATCCAAACCATGCTGGACCAATACAAGAAGGGATGGAAACGGACTGGGAACATTTCTGTGATGATTTATTTTCAGTAACTGAAGACACAAAGCAAGACTTAACGCGAATATGCAAGCAAGGAACATTTACAATGATCCAAAAACACTTATTCAGTTCTACTTAAAGACGGGCCCACACGCAGACACACACACAAATGAAAACTAGAACGGGCACTCGTAGAGCGCATACCTTCGCCGCAGCCACTAGTTTGAACATGGCATGAGAGTGAAATGAGGAACTAAAATTCCACTAAATCTGCTTGGGAATTTCGCAAATTTAAAGTCCATTATCCGGATTTTGTGAAAGGATTTTGTTATTAGAACTATTACGATTATGACAACTTTCGGTGATTCGTTGTCCCGAGTGCCGAACTCTGTAGCATGTAGTGTCGGATTCGGTCGAATGTCACTGACCATGCAGACACGACCTGGATCAAGTAGATCATGTTTTCAAATCCGAGCGAGGACAAAAACGTCATTTTAATTGGCGTCTAATTAAACAAGAAAGTAAAACTCCTTTTACTAAACCATGAGCGAAGCTATGTGCATATCAAATTATACCAAGTCTCCTTAATGAAAATTTGTTGTATTTTACTTAGTAACTAAGTTTGGTAGGGCCCTTATGGCCCTTGTTGCATCAACAGACACACAGTTTAGAGACAGAGATATATTCTAGTTATTACCTTTGTATTAAGTTGTCCACAATGCATCTCAATACAAATATACATTTCGTGACTCCCATGACCTTTGACCCACAACCGCTACCTAGGGTGACAATAATACTATACCTTGTGTCATTTCAGAAGATGGGGAATTGAACACTGAACAATTTGGAGTTAATGTGATGTAAATCGGAAACATATTAACCGTTTTCATCATGAAAAAAACGATGTTGACCTTTTTGTGACCTTGACCTTTGATCCGATCGCTCCCAAAATCTAATGGATTTGTCCTTTCATGATGCCAAACAAATCCAAAACAATTAAAGCCTCACTGCGTTTTGTTTTTTTGCGTTAAGTTGTCCACAACGCTTTCCGATATAAATGTGAATTTGTGTGACCCCCTTGACCTTTGACCCCCAACCGCTGCCTTGGGTGACAAAAGTACGATACCATGTGTCATATTAGAGGATGGGGAATTTAATTTTGAACATTTTGGAGTTAATTTGCTGTAAATCAAAACAAAATTGACAATTTAATCGCGAAAAAACGATTTTGACCTTTTTTTGACCTTGACCTTAACCTTTGATCCGATCGCTCCCAAAATCTAATCGATTTGTCCTCCCGTGATGCCAAACACATCCACAAAATTTCATGACAATCTGCGAAGTGGTTTTTGTGTAATGTTGTCCACAACGCTTCCCAATCAAAAACTCCATTTTGGTGACCCCCTTGACCTCTGACTTCCACAGACTAACTAGGGTTGCAAAGACTATACCATACGCTATATCAGTGGATCGGGATTTGAATACTGAACATTTTGGACTTAATTGATGTAAATCAGAACAAAATTGACACTTTAATCGCAAAAAAACGATTTTGACCTTTTTGTGACCTTGACCTTGACCTTTGATCCGATCGCTCCCAAAATCTAATCGATTTGTCCTCCCGTGATGCCAAACACATCCACAAAATTTCATGACAATCTGCAAAGTGGTTTTTGTGTAATGTTGTCCACAACGCTTCCCAATCAAAAACTCCATTTTGGTGACCCCCTTGACCTCTGACTTCCACAGACTAACTAGGGTTGCAAACACTATACCATACGCTATATCAGTGGATCGGGATTTGAATACTGAACATTTTGGACTTAATTGATGTAAATTAGAACAAAATTGACACTTTAATCGCAAAAAAACGATTTTGACCTTTTTGTGACCTTGACCTTGACCTTTGATCCGATTGCTCCCAAAATCTAATCGATTTGTCCTCTCATGATGTCAAACAAGTCCACAAAATTTCATGACAATCTGCTAAGTAGTTTTTGCGTAATGTTGTCCACGACGCTGCCCAATGAAAAATGCTTTGTGGTGACCCCCTTGACCTTTGACCCCCAACCGCTACCTAGGATAATTAGGCCACACTTTCATGTGGCATAGCCTAGAATGTAGAATTGAGTAATGAACATTTTGGTGTTGGTTTTATCTCGTTCGGATAAAAATTGACCGCGTTATGACGAAAAAACGATTCTGACCTTTTCGTGACCGTGACCTTGACCTTTAATCCGATCGCTCCCAAAAGCTTCGCCTGGCGTCCTTGAGTAACTGCACATCATCTCTGAAAATTTCATGCAAATCGGTCCAGCAGTTTTTGCGCAATGTTGTCCGCACACATATTTACCAATAAATAAATACACAGGGGTCAATACAATACGTTCGTCAAACGAAGTTTGCGAAGGTAATAAACCCAAGGTTCTTTATTGGACCCTCGCAGCCGAGGAGAGAGACAAGCTGGGGGTCAGAGTTCGGATGGGTACCTGGCCGTCGGAGAAAGGGGGTACTCTGTGCTGTGGCGCCTGACAATGGTCGCTGGTTTGGTCCGCAGTCGCGAGTGTGGGACTCGAGGTTTGTGGCGGAGCTTGGGTGGTGAATGACCGGGGTTCACGGAGAGGGGGGGGGGGTCGGGGTCGCTCTTTCCTTCCTTGTAGAGGGCCAGCAGAGACACGTTCACCGCCTCGACGACCTTCTGCTCAACCCTCGAGACAGCCCTCACAACAACCACTGTTACCACCCCTTCCTAATAACCTTCGTAACAGCAAAAACCCTTTCGTGACAGCAAAAACCCACCAAAAACTCTGCTCTCAGAGAGTGCTGACCTCCCTCAACCTTTATCAACCTCAACCATTTATCGACCTCCTCAACGGGGAGGGGCCCTTGGTGAAACACACCTCGCTGTCCACCTTTGATTGGACAGGGTCCCATGGCATACCTCTCCGGGGCGGAGCCTCGGCCCCTGCCGGGAAACCCCAGCCACTCTTCCACTTGGGTTCATACTTGACGAGTAACAGTATCAACGTTGCAAAAAGTCGTTGTGAAAGAGTTACAACGTCTGTGGAAGCCGGGAAACCGGAACCGCGAGATCTTGCCTTGGCATGTCAGGGTGCGAGAAGGCAGCTGGTTGGTGGTGGATTGTGATGGGCTCGAGGGGTCATGCAGATGGGATGGTTGTTAGATGGCTTGTTAGATGTAACAACCGAACTAAAAGATATCGCAACACACGCCTTTGATTCTCCCACTAGACAAAAGGAAGGGGCCTGTCTCACATGTACTTAACGGAATAACTGACTCTTGGGACATCTGTATGTTGAATGCAAATGGTATCCAGATCCGTAACAATACTTTTGTTTTTCCTGCAGTTTTAATAGTTCTGTTCTGACACCCGTCACCACTTTAGGTTGCAACAGATGCGCAGCTGTAGGTGATCTCGAATTTAGCCTTCTACTGTTCAGAATCTGACGAGGAGAGTATTTCAGGCCAGTGATTGGAGTGTTACGGTACTCCAAAAATGCAATATACGGATCGTCTGCTTTCCTCAGCAACTGCTTAATGGTCCCAATGGTCCTTTCACTCATGCCATGAGACTGAGGGTATCGGGGACTCGAAGTCACAATTCTAAATCCCCACGCTTTGGTGAACTGTTGTAGCTCCCAACCAGCAAACGGCGTGTTATCTGCTATCAATTCCTCTGGAATACCATTTCGCGCAAACAGAGATTTTAAGTAAGTGACGACAGTACTCCCAGTTTTATCTTTCAGCAGACATATTTCGGGAAATTTGGAAAAATAATCCACAACACAAAGGTAATTTTGGCCCCGAAACTCAAACAGATCTGCACCCAACT
The DNA here is from genome assembly GCF_056783735.1 of Eptatretus burgeri. Lineage (NCBI taxonomy): Eukaryota > Metazoa > Chordata > Myxini > Myxiniformes > Myxinidae > Eptatretus > Eptatretus burgeri. The sequence goes on along the minus strand of NC_140973.1, from coordinate 70,415,930 downwards.
TTTGTCATGGACGCTCTGGAACTTCATGAGGCATGAGAGGCTCTTTTTGATTGCTCCTACGATATTGGGCACATTTACTACAACAGGCCACATTGTCTTCAATGTCCTTTGAGATTCCAGGCCAGTAAACTATTTCTCGTGCCCGTGCCTTGGTCCTGTCTATTCCAAGGTGACTCTCATGGAGCTTAGTAAGGACTTCCATTCTCATTGTGACCGAAATGATGAGTTTGTCACCCAGGAACAATAGTCACTCAGTCTCATGAATTTGATCCCTCATGGTCCAGTAACGGCGAACTACCTCGGGTACATGTCGTTTTGAGGTGGGCCAACCGTATTTTGCAAGTCTCTGAAGCTCCACAAGACGGTCATCCTCTGATCTGGAATACTGCATTTCCAATAACTTTCCTTTAGTGATGGGAAGAGTTTTGATGAAATTATGTACCATGACTTCCATGTCCACCACAAGGCCCTTGTCAATGGAATCATCCTGAATGTAGGCACGTGACAATGCATCAGAAGCACCCAGGCCCGCTTTTGAAGTGTCGGCTTGTATCACAACGGTAGACTGGACATCGAAGAACTTCAATGTGGGTGCGGTGATCAAAGCTTGTTTCACATCTTGATATATGCATCGTCCTGCTCCTTGCACCGATGCCACTCACTGTCTATATTCAGTGTTAGTATTAGTGGGGCAGTACGCCCAGATAGGTTGGCAATAAATTGGCCCAAATAATTCACCGTTCCTGAGAATCATTGCAAGTCTTGCTTGTTCTCAGGCTTAGGGTATTCGGTAATTGCTTTCACTTTTTCTGGGTCTGGCTTCAGGCCCCCGGCAGACCCCACATTTCCCACATAGTTCACCTCACTCACGCGAAATTGAAACTTATTTATGTTAAACTTAACATTGTTCTTTCTCGCACGCTGTAGCACTTGCTCCAGAATGCGATCCTGGTTCGGCAGGTCATCAAAAACACACTTCAACTCCATCTATGTCACCAAACAATTGGTCATTTTTCTTTTGAAAGATTTCCAGGGCAGAGCAGATCCCAAAAGGACACCTATGGAATCTGTATCGGCCGAATGGAGTGTTTAATGTGCACAACAATGAACTTTCATCATCCAACTTGATCTGCCAAAAGCCATCTTTCTCATCCAAAATGGAAAATACACATTTACCACTTAGTCTGGAAGCCACGTCCTTGGCTATAGGTATTCTGTCGTTTTCATGTTTAACTGCTTTGTTCAAGTCTTTCGGATCTAAACAGAGACGCAGGGAACCATTGTTATTGTCAACAATCACCAGACTGTTAACCCAGTCTGTAGGTTTATCCACCTTGGATACAATTCCCTCATTCTCCAGATTATTCAAGGTGTGTTTGAGTTTATCATGCAGGTTGAGTGGTACTCTTCTTGGTGGGTGTATTACTGGAGTATCACCAGCTTTCAATTCAATATGGTACTTACCCAGCATTTCTCCGAGCCCCTCAAACACATCATGAAATTCCTGCAACCATTTATCCTTGTCCAGACAGGTCTCAGTTACATTGTGAATTTTCCCAACAAGGTCCAACTGTGTGCACGCCTTTAATCCAAGAATGGATGGAGATGACACATTTGTGACATCAAACTCCAAGCTGTGTGTGACGTCATTGATTGAGCAATCAAGTAGGACCTTGCCTTCCGGTGACACCTTGTGATTGCCATAGGAGGACAACACCACATTTGTTTGTTGAAGGTTCTTCTGTGCCGGAAGTTGTCGAAAAATACTCCCGAGGCAGCACATTGGCCTCTGCACCAGCATCGACCTTGAAATTGATGACCATGCCATTAACGTTGAGCTTGGTAAGCCAAGCTTTCTCACAGGAGTGCACATTCACTCACCAGCACGCCAATACGACGGTGCTTCGTGTGGCGTTAGATCATCAACAGTCTCACGAAGAAGATGTGCTTGCAGCTTCGCATCGCCGATTCCAAACACCAAGCGATCTCGGATCATAGCATCTGTGGGTTTTTTTGTACTCAGTTGATCAATCGTTTCCCCCCTTGTGCTGTGAGCGCTTCCAGAATTTGTACGTCTCGAACAACCTGTTTTTCCAGGGATTGCAGTAGTGTGCAAACTTCTTCAGGACGTCTTCGAGTTTGTTGTTGTGCTCTCCGTCACCAAAATCAAAGGTGTTAAACACCTACAATCCGTCCTCCCGAATCGCGACTTGGACATCTTCCGTCTTGCTCTTGGCCCCCGTGGCCTTCCAAGTACAACTTAAATTGTTGGTCCCGGCATTTCCAGTTTTCCGCTATATTCCCTTCAAGACACAGGGTATCCGGAGGTTTAAATTGCTCCATTCTGGATATGATCGAAATTGTTTATTATCCCATCGAGTGTAAGGAAATTTAAATGGATTTCCCACACTTCTTCAGGAATTTTAGTACCAGCTAACAGAGTTGAGGGTGCTTCTGGTTCATCAGCCTCAACGCCCCCGGTAGATCCAACTCCTTGATCCCCCATTGCTCCTACTTGCTGCACAGGATGCCGCCTGGGTCCCTCAAAAAAGAGGGCAATTTAGGAATAAATTATTTAGATCTTTGGGTTTCCTGCACGTCTCACAAAACCCCGTAGGCTGGCTCCCAATTTTATACAGGTATGAATTTAGGCGGCAGTGCTCCGAGTCTTAGCTCCCAAGAGCTAACTGGTCTCTTTGGGAAAGCATGGGAAGTTTCACTAGAGGTATCACATCCGGATGCACGGAGTGACAGAATCTTCCCTTCGTGCTGGAGTCCCATTGAAATTGCCATTTTTTTCTCGATCTGGTCCTTGGCCAGACTAATAATTTCTGATGGTCCCAGGGGGATTTGGGTGATATTTTCCAGTTTCAGGGCGTGCTTAGCCGCAAGATCACAGGCGACCGAAAGATTCCAGTTGTTTCTTCCACTTTATTCCATGCCCAACATGGCGCCCCCCGCCCCGCTCTCCTGGACAAGTCCGCACATTATGCAGTTGGGGGGGGGGGAGGGGGGCAGAATGTCTACTCTCAAAGTGGAACCAAACAATTTGTATCCATATCAATACGATACGTGACTGTACCCCTCATTGAGAAACTCACAGCAGTCACAAGGAAGGACAGCCCTCCACAAGGATGAGGTGCTGCACTCTGCTGTGTTGTGCCCTTGTCTGGAATAAATCTGTTGTTCCCACTTCAGAGTCTTCATCCCTGTTCATTGAGTACATCACAACCTGCCGAGCTCAACTTTAAAAACCGTTAGTTTTTAATTTATTTTGTTCAAAATACAACAACAATGGATAAATATGCAGAACCAAAGTCAATGCGGTCTCACGTGACGCAACACGGAAACGGTTAACTCTTATACACCGCCCAATTCAATTAGGGACGGTTATAACTCATTAACAGAACAAGGAATACCAAAAGCTATCTTCATTACCCAGAGGTATAAAATCAGAAACATAAGGAATAATAATAAAAGCTTCATTCATGAACTAGATGTATAAAATGTGGAGATTAAACAGGACGGTTGTTATGGGAATCAAAGCTTGAACGTTTCCTGCATTCCTGGATTTAAATGATTCTTTAATTTTAAAGTTTAAACAAAAGCTTCCTATCGCTGTTGGACAAGAGCAAATAAACGAATTTCAAGATTGTATTTGGAAAAAGATTGGCAGATGTAATTTAACCTGAGCAGGTGTAAGGTGTTGGGGAGGGGAAAGAACAATGAAAATAGAGATTACAGGATGGAAGGGGTAATTTTGGAACGTGTCACACGGGAGAAGGATCTGGGGGTGGTAATAAATATGGGAGGTAAGCAGACTACACAGTGTCAGGTAGCTACAGGTAGAGCAAATTGGGTTTTAGGTTGTATTCGGAGGGGTTCAATTATTAATCAAGAGGTGGTGTTAACATTGTACAGGAATTTAGTGAGAGCCACATCTAGAATATTGTGTGCAGTTTTGGTCACCAAAGTTCCAGAAGGACATAGATGCCATCAAGAAGGTTCAGCACAGGGTGACGAGATTGATTTGGGGCCGAGCGAGACTCAGCTATGAGGAGCGGTTGAAGGAGACGGGGCTTTATACACAAGAAAGGAGGCGGTTACGAGGAGATATGATGGAGATGTTTAAGAAAATGAAAGGAAAAGATAAAATAAGTGCAGATGAATGATTCAACAGAGTGGACAGTGATAGGACCAGGGGTCATGGCCTGAGAGTGAAGAAGAGGAGAGTTAAGATGGTAGTCAGGATTTACAAGGAATTTCATACACAGGAGGAGGACACGTGGCCCGTCATGCCTGCACCACACCAATACCACATTTCATGAATCCATCAATACCCCCTTCCTTTTGGCTGCTACACGGGTACTCATTTCGCCGACTTCGGAAGGATGACGGGCTGAGTCAACCCCACCTGGTGTTTATTCAGCAGCAAACGGGGCTTAAACTCAGGACCCGAGGATCCCAAGCTACCACCCGAACCACCAAGCCAACACCAGGTTATGAAGCAGGGGTCTTTTACTCAGAGAGTAGTTAATGCATGGAATGGTCTCTCTGGAAAGGTGGTGGAAGCAGAAACAGTCGATAAGTTTAAATTGGAATTACATGGGTACCTGGAAAAGCCTGGTGTTGGCGCAGTGGTTAGGGCAGCGGCTTGGGATCCAAGAGGTCCTGAGTTCAAGCCCTGTTGAGCCACTGAATTAATACACCAGGGGGTTGACTCAGCCTGTCATCCTTCCGAGGTCGGCGATATGAGTACCAGTGTACTGGGCCGGTGTATACCCCGGTTAAAATAGGTGTACCATATCCCTGTGTTGTCAGAGGCGACCAGGGTTGCGTCAGGAAGGGCATCCGGCGTAAAACATGTGCCAAATCACTATGCGGATCATACGGATGATCCGCTGTGGCGACCCCGAACGGGAGCAGCCGAAAGAAGAAGAAGAGATGGGTACCTGGAAGTTATGGAGGTGGAGGGGTATTGGGATGTTGGCAGGACTTTTAGGTAGTTTGAGTATTGATGGGTGATTGTGTGCATGTGCACAGTGCTGTTGGTGGGGGTCTCGTGTGGTTGATGTGTGTTTTTAACCAAGCCCATGCCTTCTCCCCCAAGGGGGTGGGGGTGGCAGAAAAAAAAAATACAAAAACTTAAAATAAATTGATTCAAAAATACATATGTATATATATATATATATATATATATATATATATATATATATATATATATATATATATATATATATATATATATATATATATATATTTGCACCTTTCTTCTTTGGATATTGTTAATGATAAATTAGTGTGGTGTTCGCGCTGGCATGATGGGCTGAATAGCCTCCACCTGTGTCTGTTTTCCTTTTATTTCCTTGGATTGTCTCGGACTTATGGGATTGTTCCGTTAGCAAGCGGCTCGCTTTATTCAAAAGTGCTTAAGCAAGCATTCCAACGGAACGGAGCGCTCGACATCGCTTAACTCGTCCGGCACCACGTCCGGGTCGTCGTTTTCAGTTTCACTCAATTCTCTTGTGACAAATTCCCCAAACAAGTTCATCGAGTTTAGCAGCGGTTACAGAGTGCGAGGAAGAGGTAAATAAAGATAAACGAGAGTTACAACGCTGCGCGTCAATCACTAACGGAACAGGAAGATGATCACTTCCTGCTCAGAAAATCAACTTCCGGTGTCACACAAAACGATTCACACAAAAAACGTCGCTCTTCTGCATTAACCCCGCCCACAATCCACTCGGAAATCTCCGCCCACAATCCACTCGGCAATCTCCGCCCACAATCCACCCGGAAATCTCCGCCCACAATCCACCCGGAAATCTCCGCCCACAAACCACCCGGAAATCTCCGCCCACAATCCACCCGGCAATCTCCGCCCACAATCCACCCGGCAATCTCCGCCCACAAACCACCCGGCAATCTCCGCCCACAAACCACCCGGCAATCTCCGCCCACAATTCACCTGGCAATCTCCGCCCACAAACCACCCGGCAATCTCCGTCCACAAACCACCCGGCAATCTCCGCCCACAATCTACCCGGCAATCTCCGTCCACAAACCACCCGGCAATCTCCGCCCACAATCTACCCGGCAATCTCCGCCCACAAACCACCCGGCAATCTCCGCCCACAAACCACCCGGCAATCTCCGCCCACAATCTACCCGGCAATCTCCGCCCACATCACACCCAACAATAAGTGTGACAGAAGACACAGGACAGAATAGCCAATTATATAACAGCGCGATGTCGCCGCGCTGGAATAAACGGGGGGGGGGGGTCAGCAGGAGGAGCTCCCTGGCAAGCTTATTTGTGGACCCTACCATTGTGCATTTTTCGGAGGGGGGTTTTGCATGTTTGTCGATCTTGAAGAATTTGGATGAAAAGTCGAGTTTAAAAAAAAAAAGTATGAAATACACGTTTTATAACAATAACATTCTGTGTATGCAATAAGAGCTTGGTCGGCTCTGCTTCTGAACATTTCATTGGTTGTGGTATCGTTTTGAATTCGACTACATTTACTTGCATAACGAAGTACCCGTGTCTCTCTTAATCCCGCTTGCTCCACTTGCCAAGCGGCTAGGCAAGCGGCTTGCAAACCGGTTCATACGGAACGACTGGATTCGAAAGCGATAACAAACTGCCCACTTGAACGGGACAAACCCACGGTGAATGTTGGCTGTGGTTTTGGAATAAAAGTAATGTCAAAAATTAATACGAAATCAATTATATTGTTAATAAAACGATTGCCAAAGTACCACAGGTTCCGTGAAGTGAAAAAATTTCACCAAAAAAAAACAACAACAACAATTTTGGGAATTGCAGTGCATTTCGGGATTGCCATTACGCGCCAAATTTTGAGAGGATGTTTACTCGCGTCGTCGTCCCCCGCTCATCCGTGTGATCGGATTTGGTGACAATCGTGGTAAAAAAAAAAACAATAAATACTTTAAATCTTCGAGTTATTTGACATCGAAGGAATTTATATTTTGAGGTGTAACAGTGAAGGCATTGTCCGCCGACGACGCCGCGGATTGTCCACAGGTTCGAGGTTCGAGCTGCGCCGTGTTCAGCATGTGGAGCGAGGTGGAAGTGGTCGCCACTGAGGACTCCACGAGTTGGCGGTTGGGTGGCGGATCCCGAGACGATTGGCGGTCTTGTTACCAGCTGGATACTTTGGTTCGCCTCTCTGCCGTGTCGTCGGTGAGAATGATTCATCTTCTCGGGTGGAAAGGGGGTGGAGGGTGAGGGATGAACGAACAGGGAGAGCACATCACACTTTTCTATTGTGACCAGACCCTCTCACAGAGCCGGCAACCACGACACGTGATTAACGAGCTCAAATGAGCTGAGATCCTCGTCCTCTTAATGATGACGTCATAAAAACGAATATGACGTCATTGTGATGTATCGGGTTTGCGATAAATTATCTGTGCTAATGCCCGGCTTGATTCCCGCAAACAAAATTCAAACGGCTTGCCAAGTTTCGGAGATAACGGTATAGGCGATTTCCATTAGCGGCGATATTATGACGTCAACTTTTTTTTTTCTCGGAAGAATTTCCAAAATCGGACATGGTTACTGTCTGCGCGTGGGCTTTCTGAATATACATGGCAAGTTTCACGAAGATCCGATGAAAACTCTGGGTTGTCAAACAAAAAATGTCAAAAAATAATAGGAATGACGTCATAAAAATTGATATGACGTCATAGTGATGTATCATATGTGTGGTAATTCATCTATGCTAATGCCCCGTTCGATTCCCGCAAACAGAATTCAAAAAGCTTGCCTAGTTTCGGAAATAATTTTTCGGCGATTTCCATTAGCGGAGATATTTTGACGTCATAACTTTTTTTCTCGGAGGAATTTTCAAAATCGGAGATGGTTACTGTCTGCGCAGGGAATTTTTACATATATATGCCAAGTTTCAGGAAGTTTCGATGAAAACTGTAGGCTGTGAAACAAAAAAGTCCACAAGAACAAAAACGTGAGTAAGGCTTAGAGATCCTCCACAAGGATCTAAAAACATTCCCACCAATATCCCTGAACCCTTTCTTTGATCTCCCATGTTTGCAGGTAACTAATGTAACTAATTTAACCACATCTATGCTCTATACTGTTCCTGCCGCCGCTACATTTTCCCTGGAGACCATTCCATGGATGAACTACTTGCTCTCTGAGTGAAGACCCTTGCTTCACTGACCACCCGAAGGCGACCCTTCACTCTCACACTGTGGTCCCTGGTCGTGTCACCGTCCATTCTGCTGAAAAACTTTCCCCCCAACAAGTGTCACTGTGCAGGGAGTCTCAACCTCAATTTCAAAAGATTATTAACATGAAAAATATTCATAAAGTTTGCAATTCAGTACCTGCAGCGCAATACACCAAGTTATGTAATTAATTTATTATTATGTAAGTATATTTAATTAGAGGATAAAAATATTAAATAATTTGGTGTTTCTTATGCTATTTTGAGTATCTCAGTCCTATAAGATACTGTATATCTGAACTAATAAGTGTGTGTGTGTGTGTGTGTGTGTGTGTGTGTGTGTGTGTGTGTGTGTGTGTGTGTGTGTGTGTGTGTGTGTGTGTGTGTGTGTGTATGCGCGCATAACTCAAAAACCATGAAACTTCGCAGCCTGAAACTTTTCATTCAGACTATGGGAACTCCAAGGAAGTGCAAGAGTGAAAATTGGGTGTTTGGGTTAATTAAAACACCCCTTTTGAAGGTAATTACTGTCCTTATTTAATTATATCCTTCATCAGGGGATCCTCGGCCACCTCGCTGTCTGGGGATCTTAAGGCGTTTTCTGGGTATCCTCGCTGGGGTCTGAAACCGCCATGTTGTTTGGCCTGCTCAACTTTGCCTTGACTTGGAACAGCCCTCAACGATTTCTTAACGATAAAGTTTCTTTTTTTCACTTTCCTTACTCATATTGTTGAAGAATAGAAACAAGCCGATTTCACTATAGAGGCTTTAATTCACTCAAGCAAGGTGATATCTGAAAGCATAAACATTAACAATCGTAAAAAGGCAGTAAATGGTAAAGGCGATACATTACTTTAACGAGATCAACTAACGTCTCACCGAATCACATTACGAAGACACGGGAAATACTCGGATCTCCTCACAGCTTCACACTCGATACGTAACGCGTGACGTTGCATGACTGGTGACCTCACAGCTTCCAACAACAACAACAACAACAACAACAACAACATCACTTTAAAGATTCATCACATTCACCCCACCCTTAAAGTTCAACCAAATATTTCCCAAGATATTCAGGAGGGCGTCTGATCCGTTCAGATCGCCACGATGGGGACTGTTTAACTGATGACAAGGGTTCAGTTGCACTCGTTTCCTCACCTAAATTTTTCATTTATTTATTTTCATTTATTTATATTTTCATTTACGGATGCTTTCCGATGGTTCAATGATCATTTTTTTTCCCGGTGTATCGGCTTCGATGTCTGTTGGCACGGAAAATTTCTGTTTTCTACGTCGTACAGAAGATACCAATCTTTAATATCAGCCAGTCAGTCAATCAGTCAGTGAGTCAGTGGTTAGAAAGATATACTGTATATGTAATATATATATATATATATTTTTTGTGCGATGTGCTTTCATTATCTGCCCGTCACTTCGACAGAGCTAAATTAAAATAAAAAAAAACGTCCACATTTCACATCGACTGACTGTTTGAGGCCTGCACTGGTGTGCGGTCCCTCGGGCGGTGCCTCTCCAGCTGCAAATGTTGCTGCATGAGATCACACTGTTGTTGCTTGAGATGCATCTGTTGCTGTGTCTGGAACTCTTTTCCAGTCACGTGCTTCATCACATCTTATGATCCATTTTCTTTCAAGAATAAAATAAATTTCCACCTTCATCTTTGATTCTTCTTTTCTTCTTTTCTCTCTTCCTTTGTCACCTTACACATCAAGTGGCTCCTCAGCCTTGTGTAAGGGCAAATTTCAAAAAGAAACAAAACCCCCCCCCCCCCCCCATCATATCTGTCTCTTGTGAAATTGAATGCATTCAACATTATTGGCATCTCCTGCATTGTGGAAGAAATCCATGATCTCTCTGCCTTTTGAAAATCCTCTTTATCTCTTTGTTGATGACTCCACCCTCTGCTGTACCATCTGTCATCCCTCAGACCGGCAAGCAGCAGCTTCTTCACCCTCTGCAGATCTGGATAAAATCACAAACTGGTCCAACACGTGGAACATGTCTTTCAATCCTGACAAATCTCACACTCTCATTATGTCTCTCCGAAAGGACCATCCGGAACCCCCGCGCCCCCCCCCCCAATCTACTTTCTCAACAATACTCTTGATGAAGTCCTTTCATTCAAGCTTCCGGGTCTCATTATTGTCCTGCTTTGGAACAAACTCCCACTCTCTTCAATCCCATTATTCCCTCCAGGTCTTCAAAACAGCTGTTCACCACCACCTCTTATCTGCCCTATCCAAAACCATTATCTTTTTTACCCCCATTAATTCACCCCAAATGCACCTCCTTCAAATTTCCTGCTTTCCTTTCTGAAAGTCCCTGTAGTGTCCATCTTGTTTACCCTGTGCACCCCACCCCATCCCTCTCCCTTCTACAGATCTCATGTCTCTGTTCCCCACTATGTTTTCCTTCCCTCTTCCACCCCTCTTGCCTCCTGCTCCCTTTGTTGTACGTTTCTGTGTGTTAGCTCTTGTACAAGCCTCAAAATAATGTTTAAATAAATAAATAAATAAATAAAGGAGCAAAATTGTGGAGATTGATGGAAATACTTGTGGAATATACCTGTGGTATACTTTCTGTTACCTGTGGAACCACCTTTCTGAGGCTGTTCAATCCCACTCTTTCCCCAGGGTCTTGAGCATGTGGTGCACCATTGTCTTTTCCTCCGCCACTGGAGGTGAAAGAGGTTGTTTTTCCTCCTCTCTGTCTGTCTGTCTGTCTGTCTGTCTGTTGGTGTGCAGGATATCTCAAAAAGTTGTGGACGGATTCGGATGAAACTTGGTGGACAGGCTGGGGTGTGTGGCAAGGACGAATTGATTTGATTTTGGTGAAGATCCGAACCTGGATCTGGATATGAGAGTTATTTAATTTTTAAAGTGATTCTTCACCATTGAGAGATTGGGCCAAAAACGTTATAGTACTGCATAGCATGATATTTCAAGCATCTTTTGGACCCAATACGTTCTCGCGGATCAGGATTTGTGTGGCGGAGGTATACGCCCTACCGAGTGCCCTTCTTGTTTTTTGTTTGTTTGTTTGTTTTATTTGTTTCCTCCCTCGTTTCAGAAAAGTACCTTTTCAGTTTCCCACAAAGAATTCCGTTTTGTGTTATCAATGGGAAAAGCACTTGCACGTGCAAAGAAAGCCACATTTATTTGCGCACTTGCATTGAAAGAACATAAAATGTAATTATAAAAAGTAGTAAAATATAAAATTGTGCATCGAAATTCCATCCACAAGGGATACCATCTGTAGTCTATACCATTCATAACCGGAGAGCGAACACAGCCACTTGAACTCCACTCACATCAACCGCAGTTGTGAATCTCGATCGCTGACACTAAATAGCAAATAAGATCCATCTATATCTCTGGAGATGAAAGTCGAAGTGAAATCTGATTTGGAAGTCGAAAAAATACAATTAAGCATCTGCACCCCAAATCCTCCATGGCACCCGTGGGTGGTGTATATTACCACCAGGGTGATGGAAACATGGGGAATACTAAAATGGGAATTATAAACATGATGTGGGAAAAATGTAGAAACTGGATGCATGGTACTAGCTGTGGGCAGAAAGTAACCTCCACAACCCCCCTCCCCCTCGATCGGTTCACTTCAGGAGCAGGGTGTTTCCAGTTTACATGAATAGAGATTTTTATTACTCCGCGGAGTTGAGCAATTGGTTCCCCTCTGTTTCTGTCCTGCCTACGAACGTCGGTTTATGATCGAGGAACAACTTGATTTCACTTGAATGTTATATTTTGAACACGAATCGTGAAACGAACCTGTAGTTTAGTAGTGCAGTGTTTTGGCTCTGAATTCGTGCACACACAAATTCGAGAATGCACACACAAATTTTGGCATCGAGAATGCACACACAAAGGCAATTTTATTATCCCGCCCTCCGGAGGGAGGGAGCGGGATATTGTAATCGTCCGGTTTGTTTGTCTGTTTGTTTGTTGGGATTCGCTAGATATCCGTTATTGTCGGGTTTTCCGTGTGTGTGTGTGTGTGTGTGTGTGTGTGTGTGTGTGTGTGTGTGTGTGTGTGTGTGTGTGTGTGTGTGTGTGTGTGTGTGTGTGTGTGTGTGTGTGTGTCTGCAACGCGAGGCTCCACAGCACAAACCAGCAAACCGATTTTGATGAAACTTGGCGCACAAAGGCAATTTTATTATCCCGCCCTCCGGAGGGAGGGAGCGGGATATTGTAATCGTCCGGTTTGTTTGTCTGTTTGTTTGTTGGGATTCGCTAGATATCCGTTATTGTCGGGTTTTCCGTGTGTGTGTGTGTGTGTGTGTGTGTGTGTGTGTGTGTGTGTGTGTGTGTGTGTGTGTGTGTGTGTGTGTGTGTGTGTGTGTGTGTGTGTGTGTGTGTCTGCAACGCGAGGCTCCACAGCACAAACCAGCAAACCGATTTTGATGAAACTTGGCGAACAGGTGCCATATGGGCTAGGAGTGTGTGCGTTTGAGTTCCGTTGCTAAGCAACCGCCCATTGTTATGCAGCGGCCGAAAAACCGCGTTTTAAGAACCCAAACGTAACTGACGTAGCGCGGCTTCTATGATAGAGAGAGCAACTGGACCAACTCCTGCCTATTCCTTGCATCCCCATCTAGTTATCGTGACAGCATAACGTTCCTCTATCTCTCATAGTTTCCGAATGGCAGCCCTCCGAATGCGGAAAGGTGGTGAACCAGGGAATATGTTAAGTGACCTTGACCTCGGAAACCGTCGACGGCGGAACGTTCAAATTCGGTGTATGGATAGAGTGTAATAACTACTACAAAATTGAACCGCAGCATTTTTCCAGATTCGATCACCAAGGGTGTCGGGGCTGAAAGACGCAAAATTCGAAAAAATACTTTTTCTCGACCTACGTTCACTATTTTCAATACTTCTCCCTTATAAATTAATATCATGAAGGTGAAACGGTTCGACGTAAATGAAAGCGTCTTGGCATGGTGATAGAACATGGTTGGTAGAACATTTTTTGTCATTTACACTTTCCTCCATCTCCACTCTGAGGAGTGCCAGTTGGCAAAATACGCAATAGGAAAAATCTTGCCAAGCAGAGGAACAATTGCATGTGAACCGATACGTCTTGGCAATGAATCTTCGTCGGTGGATCGGTCAGAATGAAAAGCATCGAATCCAGCGCTTCAATCCTCGCAGATCTCTCGTCACCTACCGGCTTGTCTGTTTGTCTTTTAGCAACTTTACGGCAAACGGCTTTAGCAAACACTATCAAATTTAATCCACAGGTGGGCAATGAACCTTGGACGACCCCATTAACTTTTGGGTCCAATTGGATCAAAGGTCAAGGTCAAGGTCACGAAAAGATCAAAATCGTTTTTCGCTCATAACTTCGTCAAAATTGATGTGATTTACTTCAAACTAAGCTCATAGTGAACCTTATTCTATTTGTCACTTATAATCCTCCCCATTCCTAGAGTGAAAACTGCATATTTGTGAAGATCGGTAGGGTCCGAAGTTTTGGGGGTCATGGCCATCGGTCAAAATTACAAATTTTTCATGATAAATCAGAAAAGGTTAGGAATATGCGTGTTTACTATGGAAGACATATATAAAGTCCTTTATTGGCTTTCATTTCACACCATGACCTTTGACCTTACGTGGCCTTGAAAAGTCAAAATCATTTTACGATCATAACTTCGTCAAAAATGGTTGAATTGACTTCAAACGAAGACTAAATATTCCTAATTATATTCCTTGTAATCAACATTCAGGTTCAGGATGTATCAAATTTAAATTTGATCCCCAAAATAACTTTATGCCTAAAATGTGTGGGATTTGTTGTGCCTGGCACCACTTATTATTATTATTATTACTATTTTTTTAAAGTCTGTTTACCTGTCTGGCAGTCAAACATAATTTAAAATCATTCCAAACATGAAATTTACTATTTTTAAGGACAAAAAACAGGCACGAAGAACTCATGTAATGTGTCAAATAAGGTGGTGTATAAGACACTGCATCAATGGTGATAAACTTCCGGTATGTTTTTTTTATGACCTTTAAAATCAATATTTATTTTTAAAATTAAATTCTATGCTTGAACACTGCAGAACACAAATCGCCTTTTTAGCATTTTCAAAACCCTTGCGTTTAGCAGTACTTGGACAAAATATTACAGCATGTTGCGTCATCACGACCAATCAAATTTGCTGCTTGTAGACCCTACCCATGTAATTTTTTGTCAAGATGGCGAGGGGTAATGTGTTATATGAACTCTCGTTCTACCTGACTTTGGCCAACCCCATGATGCGTTTGTTACGAGATAACCGAGGGCATAAAGGTGTGCGTGCGTGCGTGCACGCGCATTTCTAAAAACCCAATCACTTCTCACCCTTAATTTCAGGGAATAGTCAATCAGCTCTCACCTAATCAATTATCCACTGGTTGCTGGTATTTTTTATATAATTAAGCCCCCTGCCCTTCCAGCCCCATGAAGCTGTCTAAAGCAACCAAGAAAAGCTCCACAACGTAAGCCCTTTGCTGTTTCAAACCCTACCTGAGTTACTCTACAGCTGCAGACATTCACAAGTAGTAAATACATAAGAATCCCAATGCTCCAAACCCCTCAGCCATTGTACTGGTTTAATCACTTGTTGGCGAATCATCAGCGACAGCGAAGACAGAAACGTGCACCAAAGCGCCCTAGCATGTACCATGTGCCATGTCAATCGCAGTTGGCATATAAATGCCAGGACCCAATCATGTTTCTCACCTGTAATTGGTCTCTCTCCACCCAATTTATCTACTTAGAGAACCAGTTGAGTGTCAACATTCAAATGTATAATTACAATAAGTATTGCAGTGGTATTACATCACACATTTCGGTGCAATGGTACTCGATTTGTCGAAAGATTCCTTAGTTTCATTTTTTTTTAATTAAACATTTTCCCCATTGTCTATGCTCTTGTGCAGGTCCAACAAGATCCCAGGGTGAGATCATCCAGCTGCAGCAATGGCTTAATATTATCTGTGGATACATTTGTCACTGCACTGGAAGCTGGATGTCTCTCCGTGCTTCTGCAGCTTGAATTTGGTAATAAAGAGATATTCCAATGATTGAATGCATCCAGGACTGAAAAATGTACTTACCACAATATGTTGTGGGGGGGAGAGGGTGAGCATCGGTGGCATACCAGTGGCATAGCCATGCAGTAGATCTAATGCATTTAAACCTGGTCAAATATATATATTTATGCCTGGTGTTGGCTTAATGGTAAGGGTGGTGAGCTTGGATCTGACGATCCCAAGTTCAAATCCCCCTTGCTGTTGAATTAATTCCAGGTGGGGTTGGCACTGGCTGTAATCCTTCCAAGGTCGACAAAATGGGTGCCAGCTTGATGGTATCCTGTGGCGGAGTGGCGACCTGTCAAGGATTGTGCCCAATAGCCAAGGAGACTGCTTAGGCAGCACCAACACTCTGCACAGAGTATGGTCCTAATGGATGGATGGAAATATACATTTGCTGGGTCTGATGACTCTATTTTGCCTGGAAAAAAAATGAGAGTGGTTGGGGGATTACTTTTTATGACTTGTTGGGAAAGGAAGAGGATGAGAAGTCACAACATGAAAAATATTGATCATTTTTAGTATTGACGAGACTAATAAATAATAATAAACGCGAGGGAAATCGATGGCACGCAATCGCAAATGCCCACGTTTACCACCTGGCAAAATGTTCCACCAGGAATGACCCATTATCAAATTTTGGGTTAAATTTTTTTCTTCCACATTTTGACCAGGAATCACCAGGAAGCCAAATCCTCACTCCTGGGGCATGAACTCAGGGGTAAAATCCCAATTTTTTCCCCCATATTTCATGCGTCCTCTGATGCTCATTGCATATACAAAGTTTCATTAAAAAATGTTTGAAAATGTACCCATTATTGCATTTTGTTTTTTCATGTGACCCTTTGACTCTGCCCTGGGGTTGAAAAATGATACCACTCTTGCACCTTTGTGCCATCCCATCCATCCATCCATTCTTTGGGACCATACTCTGTGCAGAGTGTTGGTGCTGCCTAAGCAGTCTCCTTGGCTATTGGGCACAATCCTGGATGGGTCGCCACTCCGACACAGGATACCAGCAAGCTGGCACTCATTTTGCCGACCTCAGAAGGATGACAGGCAGAGACAATAGGCCATGGGCCAGATATGGTCCACGTGCACCCCCCCCTACAACCCTTTGACCCCATATTTTTCTGAAGCCTTACGGTCCCCTGAATTCAACTGGTAACAGTGAATAAACTGGGACTCACTATCCATTTTCCAACCATATCTGGCGATACCCTCAAAATGTCAAGTTTTCCTCAGTTTCGCACGGAAAAAATCCCCTGACTGATAAGATCTCTGCAGTTGCCCAATAAGCATTAATATTGACAAATTATATATCAAATGAAAGATGATGACATGCAGATTTTCAAAATAGAGTCATCTGTCAAATTTAATGGCATTATGTTTGTCCCAAGAGGTGATGAAGAGGAGTACCTCGCCTTTCCTTTGGACAACTCAGATATCTGAAATTATAACGTATATTCATGCTCATTTTACCTGATACAAACAAACAAATATTTCTATGATATCACAAATTTTACTACCTTTCTATTGATACCAAAATTGTCCCACACCAACTAAATATGTACCAGGTATTACATCTTAAACATAAGTACGTTACTGTTGCAACACCCAGCATGAAGTCACCAGTAAGATGTAAGACTGAGAAAATATGCCTTACTTCACATAAAGAATATAAATTATAAGTTTATTTAAGAAAAACAATTGAAACTTATTATGTCATGTCCACAAAATGTCATTGTGCATGGATTACGCATAATATTAATTATCAAATGCATCCATATCTGAATCCTCATCAGAGTCAGTGTCGTCAAGTGTGACTTCAGCAATGTCAGCCAGTTGCCGTGGGAGGACATCTCCTTCATACCACAGAGGATCAAGGTTACCATCCTTTTCCTCCCAACCATGTCCCTGACTGGCCTTCGGAATTTGTGGTTGTGGAATATGTGCGGTCTTCCAAATCCATACTTGGTGGTTTACTCTCCGAATGTGCTGAGTAAGAGCTCGCTTACAAGGTGGTAAGTTAGCCATATCCACATTCCCTGAAGGCACAAGACGACTTTGCCTGGCACAGAGCTCGTTTATACGAATGAGTCGCTGATCATCAACTTTTGACACCTTTGACGCTCTACCGAACATGGCACACGTGAAGCTGTCCAGCTCATCAATGAGCTCATCAGGAATATCCCAAGCATCACCCAGTTTCTCCAGAGTAGAGATATATTTTGGAAAGCGCAGAAGAGTTTTCACAGGTTTAAGTTTGCAAATTCCTCGGAAGGCACTAGTGGTGTCACAGCCACTATAAGCATGGAGTGCCATGAGAGCTGTGCACTTTTCCTGGCCAAAATCTGTAGCTAGTTCACTGACATTTACCATCCTCTGCTTGTTGCCTTTGCCTGTGTCAAACAGGACAGTTGTACCATGAACAGAGGTAGCATAGTGTAATACAGTGGTTTTCAAACTTTTTTTTAGTGGCAACCCAATTTCAGAACCTCTCCACATCGCGCGACCCAAAAGATTCAAAACCCAATTCATAATATACAAGATAAGATTTCATATGACACAAGAACATTTACTGTTTACTTTATTCACCATCGTCATGTTTTCATAGACGAGTAAACGGAGAATAGCCGACAGTATCCAAATAGTGCAGTTGAATGTTTCAGAAGTTTAGTCCGAATGACATTTAGATATATCAGTGAGAAGGATGAGCCTGTTTTTCTTAAACCAACTTCTCTATTCGTGGATCATATCATGATCCATTTCTTGGCGATTTCTGTACTTTGTTTTAATCACCACCATGGTGGAGAACGACTGCTCACAAAAGTATGATGAAGGATATGGCATGAGAACCTTAATGGCGCGCCATGACAGGGTTGGGTACGATGGCAGCATTTTGCACCAGAATGTCGACAACAAATTCGTCCGCGCAAGAGCCTGCGCTCCTGAATCCTGCTGGAGATGTACAAGCTCTTCCTGTGCTGTATCACCTTCATCAGAAATCGAGTCCAGTGGAGCCGTGAAAGGGTCCCGAACCACAGAAAAGGACTGCACATCCAGCTCAGGGAAATAGTGCTCGAACTGTTCAATGAGCAACCGAAGGTGACGTGCTATCTCCCCAGAAAGACTGTCGAGCTCAGTATCATCGTACTGGCAGGTCGTTAGATGCTCCACCAGACGGGGGAAAAGGCTGAAGCGCTTCACAGCTGCCTTTTCTGCCAGTAATTTTAGAGTCGCCAGAAAGCCGCTCATTTTGTCGTGAAAAATCATGAGGTTGGCGTCTTTGCCTTGGAGGGAGCGGTTGAGGACATTGAGACGTTCAAAGATGTCAACGAGATAGCACAGTTCTGACAGCCAAGAGTCCGACTCAACAACGCTACCCATGCCGTTTTCCCTTTTGTGCGTAGGAACTCCTTGAGATACCCATCTGACTTGAGTGTAGAAGAGTAAATTCTTATGGTCGGCGTCCATCTCCTGGCAGAATAGTCTGAATAACCTAGTGTTGAGGGCGCTCGATTTGATGTGATTCACCATTTTTACGACTTCTGAGAGCACGCTCTGCAAGGTTTCTGGCAAAGTACGAGAGGCGAGCGCTTCTCGGTGAATCATGCAGTGTACCATGGAGGTCTGAGGAGCCACCTCAAGCAATTTAGCCTTGAATCCAGAACGCACTCCTAACATTGCTGGCGCGCCGTCTGTTGTAGAACCGAGCAACTTTCCGAAGTCCAGATCATGGTCACGATAAAACTGCTCTACTCTCCCAAAAATGTCCTTGCCTTTGGTGGTGGCCTCCAATGGTTTGATGAGCAGAGGCTCATCGACAAAGTTATCAGCCTTGATGAAGCGGACCCAGACGATGAGTTGCGCCTACGATGCGATATCAGTGGACTCGTCCAACTGTATGGCGTGCCACGGCGATTCCTTGATCTTCTGTACGACCTGAGCCGTTTCGTCCAGACTCATATCTTCAATTCTGCGTTGGATGGTGTTGTCAGAGAGGGGTATAACTGCCAGTTTCTTCGCCACTTCCTCCCCAACCATCAGAGATACCATGTCCTTTGCACATGGCAGCACGAGTTCTTCCACAATGGAGTGAGGCTTTTTAGTCTTGGCAACATGGAGCGACACTCGATACGAGGCCTCTAATGCCCGAGAATTGGTCTGATTGCATGAACCCTCTCTGTATTCTTGAGTGCAAGAAGTTTCCTCTCAAAGAACGCTCTCTCCTTATCCTGATAAGGCGCATGTTTTGTAGTCAAATGCCTCTGCAACTTATTTTGTTTCATCGACTCCGTAGAAAGCACTTCGAAACAAATCACACACCGAGGCCTCTGTTCCCCACTTTTATCCACCACGTAGTAAAATCCAAGGTCCAGAAATGTATCCTGGTAAGAACGTTCTCGAGATTTGCTGGTGGCCGGTGCTGCCATCACAAATAAGATCTCGAATCATATAGTCTAGAAGCCAAAATCTGTAGCTAGCCTAGAAAATAGGTTCGCTGCTGATTTCATGTTAGAATGGTGCAACTGGTGTTTTTGAAGAGTCTAGGCATGACCAAGTCTAGTTCCACTTGTTGCCAAGTCTGCATCTGAATATTATGGCCGCCATGACAGTAATCAAAATGGCCGCCATCAGATTTAGTCTTTTTCTTACTGCAAATTGTACTAGCCAGAAATTTGTCATGATTGTGAAATACTATGTAATCTGACACGAGGAACACTATTTTGTGCTTTATTTTTGTACTGGATCACAACTTTTCACATAATTGACAACTTAAAGACGAAATTGAAAATGCACATACGAGCAACAAATGTGAAAAAGAAAATGTTTAGCACTATTGATGGAGATGGGTTTACAGTCAGTCAAAGGTTATTTCAACAGCTGTCAGATTCTTTCTAACACAAAATTACGTTGCTTTGCAGAAGAGAAAAGTGTTGTGAGAACACCCAAGTACAATTTTCAGAGCTATTGATCGGCTTGTTCAGTGAACGGGTTCCTACAAAGGGCTTTGCATCCACATGCTTTCGTGCAAGGCAGTCCATTCCGTGTACATTTGCACCGTCGAGTTGAGCATGACCCACGGCATTTGCATGTCGTCAGTTCTACACAGTAAGCAGTAATAGGCTGTGCAGTCATGAGTCGCGGCTGAAATGTCTCGTTGCCATCTTTGACGACCTGTTCCCACCCACAGTTCTCAGGTGCAGGTAGATGTGGTTCAGATTCCAAGGCTCTTCTCCACACAAAAGTCTGTTAGTGCGCTCGCTTGATGTGTAGAATCAGAGCATCGCGAGTTGGAGGCAGATTCTCAATAGCTTTGGTCAGACTGAGAAACAGATCACATCTTACTCGCTGAATTGAGTTATCTTGGCCATGAGGGTCATAAAGCCTGCAGACAAATGACTCAGCATCTGCAATCACACTCTCATCAGGAATTTCCTCTTTGCCTAGGTTATTCAACAGGTGGGAGTTGTTTTGAAAGACAGCCCATGCAGAGCGCTTCGCAATTCCAGCAAACTGGCTTGTGCTGTCTGAACCTGTCACTGCATGAAATGCCAGAAGTGACTCCCTCTGCGAATCTGCGATATTGATGGAGTCAATGGGAATGTAGTGTTGCTTTTTGGGTGTCCCTGCATTCATCCAGAGAAAGGGACTGAGATGCGGCTGATAGGCAACAAGGAGAATGAGGACATCAGTGTCCTGAAGCCACATGAATAATGTCTTGGCAGATGCTCAGAACTTTGTTCTTGGTATCTGTCTCATCCGCTTCTTCATTGTCCATCTTGTCAGTGCTGTCACCACCACAAAGAAGCTTTACAAGCATGTACAGGGTTTCAGGTACAATTCGCTCTGCATTTTCTGTGTTCAGTCCACCTATAATGCTATGCCCTGGAGAGTGTTTTACGTCACTGTAAATCTTTATGCCCACTCTGAAGATCCAGCTAAGGATTTCGTTCTCATGATGAGGCAGACTGCACTGGGCCAATTCATCTTCTTCAGAACTTTCACCTTCTTCAGATAAATCATTCACGGCGGTTCTCATGGCAAACTTTGTCACAGTTGAGGACGCAACTATGAGGGGTTTTGTGACATCCAATGGCTGCACGAATGTCACCTTGTCACTACCAAAGTGAACCTCCACTTTCTGCTTGAAATTGTAGCTTTTGTAGGCTCCAGCCTCAATTCCAAAATCATTCAATAACAGCATGCTGTCGTGTTCCCAGATGTTTTTCAGGCTAAACACATGTCCCTTCTGCAGCTCTTTCTCAAGCTGGTTCATCACATTTCTGAAACAGATGCTTTCAGGAGACTGGTTTTTCTCTCCACTCTCCTTTTTATACTTTCTGCGAAAAGAAACATAACACTTGAGGTGATATTTACCTTCAGCTGCCATCAAGTCTGAAACACCTGCAAACCTGTGACGCATGGTGGGGTCAAATTGGGCCAAACTAAGCATCCTGGATGATGTGTGATCAAATTCAACATTTGTCAGGACACCAGCTTTTCCAGGAATGTCAGTCTGGCAGAAAGCGCATTTTGACCAATCCATAGCGCTGTGCGCGGATCTTAGTGACTTTGGGACATGGTATTTCTCTGAGGAACCTGATGTTGTGGGTATCTCTTCTGCGTAAGTCACAGATTGTGACTGAATCCTTGACTTCAATCTGTCTATTTTTTGTGCGTGAGTAAAGTCACTATAGCAGAATTTGTGCCATTGAATCTTTTCGACGTGCTCCGGTACAGAATATTTTCGGATTCTTGAGAATGAGTCAACATATTTAGCGTCATTATATTTCTCTCTTTCTTTGCAACATTCAGCTACAGTTTTCACCCCAACGATTGTAGTCTTTCGAAGTGGCGTTGACTTGCTAGTTTTTGAACTGTCCTGGCAAATAAAGCATTTATTCCAGTCTACATGCTCTTCTTCTTCTCGATCCCTTGAACCCCTTGTGAGAAATCTTGCGGCTTTCATTTTTCAGTTAGTCCTGGGTAACAGAAAAACACACTTATGTAGTTTAGGTTCATTTTATAGCAAAGTTGTAAAATTCATTGATTGTGGTTTGTATAATCAGACATTCTAATTCGAGCCTGAACATTTCTTTAAAAATAATATAGTGAAAAACAAGTCATATTATTTTTAGAAAATGGATGGAGCAATGTTTTTTTTCTATACTCCCATCAGCTCAGGCATGCTCAAAAACATGGAAATAGACCCTAATTTTGTAATTTCATGTCAATTTGCGGCTGAAATATGACGAAAAGTGTATTTAATGGCGACCATTTTGTAAACTGTCATGGCGGCCATACTATCCATATCCAGAGTTGGCAACAAGTTGATTCACGTTTCTGTGTGTCTGGACAGTCAATTTACACCTGTTGCACTATTCTAACACGGAATCAGCAGGGTCGTACACTATTCTGCATTGGGCCTCCTGACTAATACGTGGAGACGTGAATGGACGTTAAAGATAGAGTCAGAGTCTGAGTCTGAGAGGCCGTGGATCAAACCACTAATTTCCCTCCAAAATGAACCGCCCTTCAGCGAGCCCGAGCATCGGCTGGATCCCATTCCAAGCGTCATGTTGCGCCGGTTCCCATACTTTGAATGAACCGTTTATATTACATCCCGTAAAAGCGAACACCGATCGAAAATAGACTTTTTTTTCGCTGCAAGCGGACGCTCGCGACCCTATGAAATTTGCTCGGCGACCCCACTTGGGGTCGCGCCCCCGGGTTTGAAGAACCAAGGTGTAATAGGATGAAAAATACATCTGAGTCTGGACTTTTCACTCGGACAAATTGATAGTTTCTGAGTCTAGCATACTGAATATACAATATCATACGCGAGTCAGTTTCTTTCTGGGTTGATTTCAGCAGTGGTCGCTCCTCTCTAATTGTTGTTTGGCCATCAGCAGATGTGAGCAAATATGCGATGCCCTCACATACAAACATCACTCGCCTTCCATGCAACCTTGATGTAAAGTTATCACCACTCCAGAGCCTAAGCAGAAGTTTGATGAGCTGTATCTCGTTCTCATCATTTGACAGGAACAATTTCCAATCAGGTGGTCTCTTCGTGGCTTCACCTGTAAGTAAACGCTTTTCTCCACAGCCCCGACGTCGCCTCTCCATCGACTTCACTGAATCAGGCAAATATTGATCAGTGCTAAATACCACATCTCCTGTTTTTCCAATGATGTCAAACACTTTGTAAGAGATCTGACTAAAATTACTTGGTTTTTCTTTCAGGTAATAGAAGCAAGCATTGCCATCATCCAGAGTCGATGTTTCATTGGTTGGTGGTACATTAGAATCATGACAATCCTTGATCAGGTTTTGAAATGCCTTTGCTTTGTCAGTCTTAGCAAGATATCCATCAGCTGTAGCGATGCTGTATGGTACGGGAGTTAATGGATATGTCAACAGTTCTTTCATATCGACTTGTAAGCCCTGGTTTTGTGACTTTACAAAGAGTTGAAAGGCTACATTACCCTGTTGCTTGCACTGTATGACCTTATTCTTGGTTGTCTTCATCTTTGATACTTCTTCATCCTTGTTCATGTCACTCAAAGTTTTGAGGTTCAGTCTCTTCACAGGCTCAAAGAAATCTTTACTATTCTTCAGACGAGCTTCAATAAATTAATTCCATGCTTTTTCACCAACAGCTTCAGCCTTTAGAACATCGTCTGAAACAGCATCAGATGCAGCACTTCCTGATGAGAGTATCAACAATTGATCATTTGTCTCTATATTGAAAGAATGAAGAAAACTTCCTATGGCATCTTTGGCCCTTTTCACCACCTTCTCTCCTTTTGTGACCTCTGTCGGACGTGTATCACGATGCTTTGTTCCCTCTCCACTGTCCAACATGTGAGCCATTCCAAGTGCAGCATCAACATAAAGAGACCTTCCATGTGTTGTCCTAACCCATCTCTGGTTGGCCTGGTAGTTGGTGAGTCGTCCAGATGTACCTGCTGCACTGGTTCCAGCACCACCATGTGACATAGCATGCCTCATGAAGGTCTACTCCATGGTTTTATCCACTGCACAACGATTGCCAGGGATAAAGGAGCTTGCGACACTGATAGCTCCTCTCTTGATCAGTGATACTGCTCCTGGGTGTGAGTTGTCTATATTAGCTATGAACACAGAGAAATATGTCAGATACCTTGCATAGTTCTGTCCACCGGAACTGAAGAAGAGAGACGTCATGCGAATGATGGATGCAGCAGACAAAATAAAGTTGTTCGTCTTTACGGCTTCAAGGTGTGATAGAATTAAACAGACATGGTCCATGTATGACAACCACAGCTGGGCAGTCTTCCCCAAACGTCCATTTGCGACTCCTTTTTTGAATTCTGCGTACTGCTCTATGAATTGGACAATGGAATTGTCCATCAAGACAGCATTCAAAGTATCTTGGCTGCAGGAATCTACTAGGGCACGTTGCTTATCTGATGATTCATCAGAGAAAGACGAGAACAGATCATCAGTGCTTTTATCTTTGAGGTATTCCTCTATGAGCAATCTTTCAAGACATTCCAACATAATCTTGTGACAATGTAGGGCTCTGTCGTAGTGCTTCCCGGACATCACAACACCCAAAGATCCTCCACTGATTAGTCCTGCTTCTAGGAGACCATCTGCTAACCCAGACCCAGCCATCCTTTTGGCAATCATCTTCATATAAGCGCATACGAGGTGGAATGTGCCAATTAGAATTATGTGGCTCTCATACTTGTCTGGTGAGTTCCACACTAATGGGTAGGCCTTCATGCAAACTCCCAAGTCAAATGTAGTCATGACATAAGGCTGTCCAACTTCTCTGGTGGCCTCTTCAGCAGCACGCAAGCATTCTTGTACAGTTTTTGTACTCTGTTATGGGATGGTTAATGACTGGAATGTGGATGTGGCTAACTTACCACCTTGTAAGCGAGCTCTCACCCAGCACATTCGGAGAGTAAACCACCAAGTACGGATTTGGAAGACCGCGCATATTCCACAACCACAGATTCCGAAGGCCGGTCAGGGACATGGTTGGGAGGAAAAGGATGGTAACCTTGATCCTCTATGGTATTAAGATGTCCTCCCACAGCAACTGGCTGACATTGCTGAAGTTACACCTGACGATACTGACTCTGATGAGGATTCAGATATGGATGCATTTGATGATATAGAGCAGGCATTGGAGAGTGATGACGATAGCGATAATGAATATTATGCGTAATCCATGCACAATGACATTTTGTGGACTTGACATAATAAGTTTCAATTGTTTTTCTTCAAAAAACTTATAATTTATATTATTTATGTGAAGTAAGGAATATTTTCTCAGTCTTGCGTCTTACTGGTGACTACATGTTGGGTGTTGCAACAGTGATGTACTTATGTTTAAGACATAATACCTGGTACATCTTTCGTTGGTGTGGGATAATTTTGGTATCAATAGAAAGGTAGTAAAATTTGTGATATCATGGAAATATTTATTTGTTTGTATCAGGTAAAATGAGCATGAATATACGTTATTATTTCAGATATCTGAGTTGTCAAAAGGAAAGGCGAGGTACTCCTCTTCATCACTTCTTGGGACAAACATAACGCTATTAAATTTGACCGATGACTCTATTTTGAAAATCTGCCTGTGATAATCTTTCATTTGATATATAATTTGTTAATATTAATGCTTATTGGGCAACTGCAGAGGTCTTATCAGTCAGGGGATTTTTTATGTGCGAAACTGAGGAAAAGTTGACATTTTGAGGGTACCGTCAGATATGGTTGGAAAATGGATAGTGAGTCCCAGTTTATCCACTGTTACCAGTTGAATTCATGCTCAGGGGACCCTAAGGCTTCAGAAAAATATGGAGTCGAAGGGTTGTCGTGGGGGGGGGGGGGGGTGCACGTGGACCATATCTGGCCCATGGCCTAAACCCACCTGGTATTAATTCAACAGTCGAGCAGGATTTGAACTCAAGACCCTTGGATCCCAAGCCCACCACTCTAACCATTAAGCCAACACCAGGCATACCTTCATGCCACGTGGTGACCATAACTACCAAGTTTGTTGAATTTCTGCCCAACCGTTTAGTTCGGTGGAGATAGCGTGATGGACAGACAGTCTCTGACAATATTGCCCCCGCTTTCTTTTCATAAAGTGTGAGGAAAATAATACATACAGTGCAATTATATATATATATATATATATATATATATATATATATATATATATATATATATATATATATATATATATATATATATATATATATATACTTGAATAGAGTAGAAGAAAATGAAATACTTGTTAGCATATTGGAGTAATGTAAGAGGAATCCAGGTGTGCATTTGTCCACTTGATTATAAATCTCAGGCATCCTGATGTGAGTGAACACAACTTGTTCACTGTGCTCGTAATATGAATGAAAATATTTGGAATTGTCCTGTTTTTCTTTGATAGACTCTCGTGTGGATGTGGCTGCACGTTTCCATGAGGGTAACTTCCTGCTGGTTGGAGTTGGAGGCAACTTGCATTTTGGGGATGTTTCTTCCAAAGAGATTCTTTTGACAAAGGTACAGTTGTGACATCTCCCAAGGGTTTTCACTTGACTACTGAAAAAAAAAAAAGAAAAAGAAAAAATATATATATATATATATATATATATATATATATATATATATATATATATATATATATATATATATATATATATGTCAGGAAGGTTTGTATAAAAATCGTGACCTGCTGGAAGAAAGTAACACATTCTATACTCACTCTTGGGGATATAACTAATTATATCAGAAGGGGTTGACATGCAATATTATGGCTGTGATTCACCAACAGCCGAGGAGAAGCCATGTGGGGTGTAAATGTGTGAAAAGTTAAAAAAAAAAAAAATTCTTCAATTAAATGAAAACTTCACTTTGTATTTCAGTCTTGTATTAAAATATTCAAGGATGTGCCGTCTGCAAGTAAATGCAGCATATTTACATCATCGGATGATGCCCGAGTTGAATATAAAATAGTAATTGGACCACCAAATGACATACTGCACAAGAAAATAATCTCACAGAAGATAGACATTAAAGACAATATGCTTTAATTATTCAGTTTCACGGCGACATAAAGTTTGGTCACAAATCGTATGAAATCAAACGGTTTCTCGGGACGATGCCATACCCGTTACTTCAGCCAATCACGGTTGGTACAGCAGTGTAAAATCATCTGTATTTCAGAGTATACACTGTCCATCCACTAAATCCAATAAACATTGTATTCCTAAATTATTAGCATTATCTTGTTAACATAAACCCAGCATCATAAAATCAAAACTATTCCAAAAAAAACCCCAAAACGTCCGACTGCTTTATTGCAGTCCAACATCACGGTTGCCACCTCCTCAGAGAGCTGTGCAAGTGAGTTCTGCTTCAAACCTATTTTAGGTGAGGTCTGTTAATAAATTTCTGCAAAGGCCGATTAAAACGTTAGAGAAATCCAAAAAAGAATCCCGAGTCCATGGCACCATTTCTGATGATGTTCTTTGTGCCTCAGACAATGACTTTGATAAACCTGGTGTTTTGTTCCACCCGGTCATGATCATTAAAAAATGTTGCCCGATGCCACCTGATGGATACACATGAAAAAAGTTTCGCACCTGCTGTATCTTTCTGGATCATAGCAACATTGTCGGTAGCTGGTACTATTGGCAGGATTTGTCGGTGGCTTGTGTGTTGATTGGTCATGGTTTCTGGGGTTGTTGTAGTGCAGGAATGATGGGCCGAATGGCCTCCTCCTGTGCCAAGCTTTAACGTTCATCAATTGAAAAGAATTAAAAAAAAAACACACCTTCGTCAAGTATGCTGGTTCAACAAATGATCTGAGATCAATTCAGAGGGTTTATATTTATTTCTTTATTTCAAAATCATAAAAATGAGTGTTTCCACTGGCACCGGTTTGCACCAAAAACACGATTTTATAATGGGCAACACAGCACGTGATCATGTGAATATGGCAACGCATCATGTGATTTAGGGCTCAAGACCAGTCAATAATAACATACCATGTCGAAAAAGGTTAATGTATTTAAGAATGAATGACTGCTACAACCCTCCTCATCTGAAGACACCTCCAGAGAGAATTGAAAGTGAGTTGTTGCCATACCTGGTTAAAAAAAAAAAAACCCCAAAAACCCTTTATCCATTGTCTGCACAAGAGGGTCCATCAAAAAATAATCTTCACACTCGAAAGTTTCAAAAACACTCGATTGGATTTAAATTGGAACTCTTGCTGGCCAGAGCAATGTTGTTTGTGTTGGCATCGTTTTGCAAGAAGTCTTACAAAAAAAATTAACTGCATGGAATGGTGGAATCTGGGATTGCTATCCATGAATACAGGTCTTGTGAGAAGTGGGTGGTTATCAAAATGTGGAACCCGATCCAAAAAGTTGCTGCCTTACCTTTTATCTGTCAGGTTATCCTGTACAGTAACAAGGTCAAGTTTACAATCATGACAGGCAGCCCCATATGAAAATATATCTGCCACCAAACAGGATGGATTCTTCAGTGTTCTTGGATGTATAAGCTGTGTTATGTTGGTGCCAAACCAGAGTTCGATCATTAGTTGCATGCAGGAGCTTTTGCTCCTCTCAGGCTAATGGATCTTCCTCTACGATGTGAGATTCCAGTGTTGACACGCCCAGTACCATGATCAGTCGGCTGCTTTATGTTCATATATTTATATATATATATATATATATATATATATATATATATATATATATATATGTATATATAAAATATCTCATGTGTTATTCCATGATGTAGATGATGGCTGCACAGTTCTCAGATGCATCTTATTACACGTTGTGGTTCAACAACTCGTATTACCAAAGTGTTTTTTCTTCAAATCTTGTGCCCTATCCATGCTGTGTGAGACCATTCTCAACGCGCTATTATTTGAATGTTTCTTTCACCCTTTCACTAAGCATTCAAACGAGTCCCAATAACCATATATGGAGGTTTTCCACAAAAGATTGGTTGATATTAAAGAAATTGCAAAAATGTTCTATAGACGTATTGTTAAAATACATGCTCACCTGCCTGTGTTACTATTGATATAAAAACATGAACTGTTGCTATTTTAGAGACTTCTGCCCAAATCAACTTCAAATGGAGACGAAGCCTTTGTTGAACTGGTGATTGAGCCGGACCCTGTGGCTACTGGTAAGCTAAATGTGAAGCACATTCATCATTCATCTTGATTAATATATTGCTTGCTGCGAGTACAAAGCATTACAAGCACAAGTTCCAACTCGAGCAAAGTGTACGGCATGCTTTCACAAATCCCCACGCTTCCCACCTCAAGCAAAGTTGAAAGATTGCAAACAATTCCATCAGTAATCACACTATCAAATTATGAGTTAAAAAAAATATAATCTTGTTTTGACCTCTGTCCCCACCTGCTGGGACATGAACCGAGGGTCAAATCCAAAACAATTGTTACATATTTCATGCGTCCCCCCCAATGTTGATTGCATATGCAAAGTTTCATCAAAAAATGTTTTAAAATTAGTCTGGATTTGCATTTTTTGACGTTGCTCCAGGGCCCCAGGGGGCAGGGCCATAATGATACTGCTCTCGTATGTTTTTGTCATGTAGTTGTAACTCCTAAGTTTGGTGAATTTCTGCACAACCATTTAGGAGGAAATAGCGTGACGGACGGACGGACGGATAGACAGACCCGATTACAATATCCCCTCTTTAAAAAAAACCAGTGTGGGGATAGCTACATTTCCACTGTTTATTGCTCTACAGAATTTGGCATTTTATATCTCATTGCCTTCTTGGAGAATGTTGTTTGGTGTTTACGAATTTGATTCTTGCGAGTGTTCGTGAAAATATCCCATACTTGCAAGTGGTATTTGCGGTTTTGAAATGTGAATGATTTGCGAATTAAATTGGCTACTCTTCCTTGCTCAAATTCGTAGTGCAAGTATTGATAAGTTAAGTTGGTCAATTCCAGATGTAGCTTTGGTTTGATGAATCCTGATATTTTTCTCGTCATTCTCCAATGGGGAAAGAAGGAATGGAGATCTGCAGTCATTGACCACAATATTTCAGTCTTTTGTAAGAAGAGCTGGGTTTTTATCCTCACCTATTGCTCGGGCTGAGAAAACTATCAAATGGTTCAAGTAAAGCTGAAACCAGCACTTTTAACTTGTCTGTTGCTTCTATTTTCTTTGGTCAGGAATGTATAATATTTTCCTGCTCACTCCGACGAGTTTCTGTTGGGTTTCTCACTTGGATGTGCCAAAACTTCAGCAAGGTTGGTCGGTTTGGTTTTGTTCTTAATTACGCATCGTATTTTATTTCATATGAGCTGTATAATGACTGATGGTTGATATTGTGATGCATACATCGAAGTGGTAAAATCTGAAGGCCGTTAGGGACATAGCACAGTAATTTTACTTACTTTTTTATTATTGTTACCTGAACCCAAACGTAGCAGATTTTGTTTGTATCTGGAGTCTATCCTATTTTTCAACCCAATGAAATTTTTTGCGATTTATCTTGTCAAGATCACTTGCAAAGGAAATGGTGTAATGAGTGCGGTAACTCAAATTGATCCAATTCCTATTTGAACTGGAATCTTGTAATTTGGAGGTGAGCATGTAGCAAACATGCTTGGTGTTTACTTAATGATTAGGGAGGTGGGCTTGGGATCCGAGGATCCTGAGTTCAAATCCCATTTGGCTGTTGAATTAATACCAGGTAGGGTTCACTCTGCCTGTCATCCTTCCGAGGTCGGCGAAAATGAGTGCCAGGTTGCTGGTATCCTATGTCGGAGTGGCGACCTGTCCAGGATTGTGTCCAATAGCCAAGGAGACTGCTTATGCAGCACCAACGCTCTGCACAGAGTATGGTCCCAATGGATGGATGGATGGATGGATGGATGGATGGATGGAGCAAACTGAGCACTTGTCCGTGCATGCAGAAAGTCTGGTTATGTTGACTTTTTGTGCATTGAATCGTGCAATTAAAACTCTGTGTTTAATCACTTTTGCAGGTCTCTTGACAGGGGATCGATTGATGAGCAAACAGGTAAAAGTTGTATTTTCTCAACAAATGCTCCTTTTGTTATGTTGTGCTGAGAAGGTGACAATGGATTGTGCCTGTTCCAGTGCGAAGATCAAATGCAAGTGAAGTTTGTGTCCACAAGAGAAGTGCACAGTGTGAGAAATGATCACTTTATCACCATGTACTTGGATGGAGAGTTGTATCTGGTCTTAGTGGTAGGTTTGTATTTTGTTGAATTTTTAATTTTGTGTCCTTGTGCTGTTGCTCGAGCAATTTACTGATGATCAGCAATTTGATGTTTTGCATTATTTTGCCATCTCATGTTCCAATCAGTTGATCCCATATATTGCTTCGATCAAAGATTAAAAAAAAAACTCATTTGGCTCATTTCACTGATTGACCATATGAGTACATCATATAATTCATTTTATCCCGAAACTTTGAGAACAGCAGCTTTCTGAGGTTAGCTAGTTTCAAGTGATCATTGGTGTATTTGGGGGAGGGCAGTAGGGTGGTGGCAAAAGACTGTGATGAACTGCACAGTTGAGTGATTAAAATTTTGGACAACACCAAACCTGTGTAGTGGTAAACTGTTTGCAAACTTTGTTATTCTTGGAAGAAAAGACTGGTTTGGGATAGTAATGGACATGGAGCTTGAGGTGAGGTATGAAGGGTTGAGGTGGAGCCACCTCTCATACACCTGGTACAGCTTCTAAAAATCTCAATGGATAAGATGTTTCTTCTGTGTGTCAATGTCTGAATGCCATGGAAAGAAGGGGAAGTGATGTTTCGGCATTCCTTGTTCACGGGCACCGTCTCTGATCCAAAGGTGAGTGGCAGGAGATTTACCCAAGATATGGCTCCTTATGTCACCGCAGGGTCTAACAAGAACGGTACCCGGGAGAGCACATACCTCCACCAGGCTGAACAGTTTACGTTTTGTAGCCCACTGATAGGTCGGATTTGCATCCTTACGTTTACCAAAATCTAATCAGCTTGTTCTTGTCACCTAACCCACTCATCCTTCAAGTTTCGTCCAAATTTGTCCATAACTTGTTGAGATATTATGCTATACATCATTTTTGACCCATATCTCAATTGTGAAGAATCACTTAAAAACTTCTGGTATCCTGATCTTCACCAAAATCGGATTGATTCGTCCTTGACACACACCCAACCTGTCCACCAAATTTTGTCTGCACCTGTCCATAACGTTTTGAGATATCCTGCTCACAGACAGACAAACAGGGGTGAAAACATAAACTCTATCCACCTTCAGTGGCAGAGGGAATGAACGACTTGTGTGACAGTGGAAATAATCCCGTTCTTGTACTTTTTTTTTAGTTTTGGTTTTGTTTTGCAGTTTTGTAAGCAGTTTTGGAAATATTCAATCAGTGGATCTTGGAATCCAGGGTAATTCAGTGGTAGCTGTAGAATTAGGTAGAGAGGAGAGGATTAGCAGGATATGTGGTGCAGTTTTCCATGTTCCATCCTGCTAAAATGTTTTTAATACTCCAGCTTGCTCCCAAGGCTGTGAGCCTAAATTTCACCATGATTTGAGGTTTTCTGCTTTCATGAAAACGGTGCGAATAAGTTTGAAAAAGGTGAAAGTTAAAACCTATTTGTTCTGCCAACAGGGCACGGGAGGTTCAATCCTGTCGGAGTGGAAAGTGAATCCATCGTCGCACGAAGTTTCATTGCAGCGATCAATAGAGGACATTTTTGGGGGTGAGTAATTCTCGTTGTTCTCATTGACTTTGTCTTGCGTTTGTCTTTGTAAAGCTGTTTGTGGAATTTTAAAAATCTGAGTCCTGAAATTATTGTTCTGGCTGTGAACGAGAGTGAAACGTTTGAAAAGTTATGTATATGGAAGTTATTTACTTCTCATCTAATTTCTAGGTGTTGGAGTGAAGAAGTGTCAAGCATTGGACAACCTGCTTTTCTTATTGGATGATCATGTAAGATCAAGTCATTCGATGGTTCCAATATGGGCTTTCACAAGACCAGTTTCACAAAACATTTTGTTTTTATTTCTTGTCGAGTCACAATGGCTTAAAGACCCCACATTTTATTTGACAATGCAACAAAACTTCCAGCACAGGTTTCGTTTTTTCTTGAGTCATGAATGATCACACGCTTGATAGCAACAATTAAAAACCAAGAACAATGGATGAATGCAAAATGATCCGTCTTTGAAATGTACTTTTTATGAATGTTTGATGATAGGTTATATTATGGAGGAGTTTTTGGAAGTACTTGTACCTTATTATTATTATTATTATTATTATTATTATTTTTGGTTTGTGTAAGAAGTTTGTGCCTGTGCAACACTTGCTTTGTTGTCCTTTGCTCTAAAGTGGGCTTGCACGATGTACTTGACGACATCTGTCTGGGTTTGCTTCCCTGGACAGCTACCCTCTGGTTCTAACACTTTTAATGTCTCATGCTGTCTTTTTGAATTTGCGAGAACCTTTGCTGGTGATGAAACCCTTTACCTCTCTTTGATACATGAGTTGCTGAGCCGTACATCTTTGTTTTCTTGGTTAGATTGCAGCTTGGGGAAATTCCGTAAATATTGTGCCCTTCACTGTCCTCGTTTCATCTCGGCCGTGTGTTGTCTTTATTGGTTGTTGCACTTCCTGTTGCATATAATGCTCGTGAATTTTTAATTTTGTTTTTTCGACTAGATGACTTCTGATTCTGATGTACCATACTCTGTTACAGAGTGTCAGTGCTGCCGAAGCAGTTTCTTGGCAAGGGTGGTAGTCTACTTGGTTTGCCATTGCCCTTCCAGTAGTCGTTAGGACAGGAATTTGTAACTTGTTTCGGGTGCTGGTGATAGCTCGCCGACTCTTTGTGAAGGACACTGTGGGATCTTTAATGTGCACCAACTAATGCCGGCAGACAGGATGCCGTGTTTAATGTCCAGTTGAGGGACGGCACACACACCAATTAATCACCCTGCATGTGCAATACTAGGATGACAGTTCATAGCTGGGCAGAGATTTAAACCCAGGACAGGTGGATTAGGGGGGAAAAAAAGAGAAGAACTGAAGGACGTTTGTTTTGGTGTATCAGATGCTATGTTAATTCTCTTTGTTTGAAGGTAAAAATATGCAAAGTGCCATGGAATTGACTAACCATCTCTACCTAGCCATTGAAATACCTGCTTGACGATATGCATTGTTGGACCACCACGTGAGAATCATTGAAGCCTTACGGAAAGCGATGCTATATGTATGCCATTTGCCAGTCGATCATTTTGAAATTTGGCGAAGCTGGAATTTCTGCACTCCCCCATATCCCCTTTGATTCTAAGGCTTTTCTTGGGCATATTTGCTCTCTTTTCATTTTCAGAACATTCTCAGTGTTTGGGATGCCTACAGCCTGATCATGGTGTCGTACTGGCCTCACATGCCCATGCAAGATTTCAATCTATTCTCTGACAGTGAATCCAACTCGGTGGAGAATGTGAGGTACAGTCGTCGAAGATTTATGGCCTTGATCTTGGATAAATTTGGTCTTTTTGACAAATCAACAATACATTTGTTGTGTAACGTTTTTATTCTTGTTCCTCCAGCTTGAAACTTGTGACGTTGACATTGCCTGATGGTGAAAAGGTAAATTTGCATGTCAGTGTCATATATATGTGTTTATTCCTTTTCAATATTCATTCATTTGTTCAAGTGTCTTTCTCTACATATCTATCTTTCACTCATTTATGAACTCGGAAAGAATGTTAATGAGATGATGATAATCCTGTCGTTATCTATTTCACCTGTTTTTCTCTCCATGCCTGCAGCCAGTATACTTGCAAGTTTATTCTTTTGTTGGAATGGAGCTCCTATATTCGCTGGAAGTAACCAGCCCTTCCTTCTTGGTGAATGCACCTACTGGACAGGTTTGTCTTCATGTTGTTTCAAATGGAACATACACCCCACTCCCCCAATTTTGGAGATGACTGTGGGGATGGAGAGCAGGTTGAGTAAGGCACCCTGCACGCTTTTCTTGTTTCCAGGATACAATATACTTTATTGAAGGAAACTATGATAGGTTTTGCAGGTATGTATCATCCTGTACTTCACATGTTGCCGTAACATATACTTGCATCATTTGCTTTTCTTGATGGGCATTCAGTTAATCGTCAAGGTTTCTCACCTCAAGATGAATAAATGGATGAAATGTTTGGGACAACTACGTATAGAGCGATGCGTTGTAGATTAGAAAAAAAAGTTTTGTGGGTTGGAGAGTGAGGATGAAATGTTCAGGAAAAGAAAGGAAAAGCAATTGTCGCATCGCATTCTTTTTACCGCCAAAGAAATTTCAGGGTGATTTGTTGCTAAATTGCAATTATGAGGGAATTGAAAAAATATCATTTTAAAAAGGTTTATGTTTCTGGTTTTATGCACCATTGTCTCTGCATGTTCCATGTCGATCTATGCATGCCTCATACCTTTTGGGGTGGGGGTGGGGGAGCGTTGGGGAAGTTCTTGAAATGTATTTTGGAACAGACCATCTGATCCTTCCTGGCTGGTTGATCTTTACCTGCTCATTCACTCACTTTGAACATCTTGTTACGGTTTTGGAAATTTACCCCAGGGAGAGAGCAAACATCGACACGTAGGTGACCCGAGGATTAGCTATTTCATTAGTCTTTATGTAGACGGTCCTTAGCCCCTTGTTTAAGCATTGTTCAGGTGGCATCCATTGGTGAGTTTGTATTTCCCCGGTGTGATGGGGGAGGGGGGCTGGCAGAAACAGAATTGCTTTGAGCTGGCATATCTGGGACGCCAAAAAGGACTTACCTACTGGGTCTGGGAACTTCAGAGATG
This sequence comes from Eptatretus burgeri, assembly GCF_056783735.1. NCBI lineage: Eukaryota > Metazoa > Chordata > Myxini > Myxiniformes > Myxinidae > Eptatretus > Eptatretus burgeri. The sequence continues at coordinate 70,379,684 of NC_140973.1, read as the reverse complement.
CGACTGTGCATCTCATCGCATAGCCACTCCACTGCCCATCTTCTCCATTATCTAGTGTGTTTGGGCTGGCGCAGTCCCGTTGGACTGTGTGAGGTGAGGGAGAAAAGAAAAGACCCTACTTTTCTTTTCTCCATACTTTTCTTCTCAAGTTCTTCTTCTTGTCTTTTTCTTCTCCCCTGTTTGAATGATGACCATGTGTCCTTTGTGTAAATAAGATTGCATAAGAATGTGTTGTGGTTAAATCTGCCCTTACGTGCCATTTGCCTTCTTGCCTGTAAATACTTGTTTTTAAATGATTGCTTGTTATTTCCAATCTGTCTTGGTTGTCCTTTCCTTCATTGGTTCGACATAGTGTACAAGTATAGTTAGACGGGAAGTTGTACCCCACCTTATATGCTCTGTTAGCCAGTGCTGCACCTAAATGTTCTGCTCAGCAGATTACCGGGTGTGGCACCGAGGGCGTGGCCTCTAGTTTGGTTGCCGTGCCAATATAAAGGTATCGCGGAAACATAGAAGCCTAACCCTGCGGGGCTGGTAGTCCAAGTCAAGCAACTATGGCAATGTAAGAACTACAGCCCGTTGGACTGCGGAGTTATCTGTGGTCGGCGGCCTCAGGACCGGGTGTTCGGAAGAAACTTTAGTGCTTTTCCTCGTGGCGAGCCCCGAACCCCTGGCCATAACACGATGTTTCTCCCCTCATATCCATATTTTCACTCTATCCATGATATCGTTAATGTTTTGCAAAATTTTGTTTTTTTCTTGATAATAGGGAAAGTATCTTTTAGAAGTAAATATGAAACCTCTGCACCAAATTGAGATTTATTTGTGGTCTTTGTGAAGCACTTGTTACTGTCGTGACAGGCCTCCAACTGGGTCAGCTTCATCGCTTCTCCTGCGCTGCCTTACTGAAGCTTTACCTGAAAACCGGTAATGCTCACCCCTCCTGTTTGACCGTGTGTATACGCGATGCAGTCATTCATACGGATTGGTGCTTCGAGCATCTGCCGGCCAATAATGTAGTCCTACCGATTCTCAACATCACCGGTTTGGTAATTCACAGCTGCAACTTCAGGTTGTGGTAGCAGTGTTGCGTCTGAATTTTCTGATAAAATCAACTGGTGACCCAAATAAGGGTATTGAAATTGATTAATTATCGCTCTATTTCCATCAGTATTTGAAGCCGACTAATGGACAGTTTTTCCAGAACAGCTTAAAATATGCTTCTGGCATTTTCATTCTCCACTTACGGCAGATGAACACTTGTGGTTGTGAAATCTGCGAGAATTGTAAATTGCTCTACTGGATATATATATACATACACTACTGGTCAAATGTTTTAGAACACCCACAATTTTCCAGTTTTTACTGAAATTTAAGTAGTTTAATGTTTCAACGTACTCTGAAATTAAAGCATAGAACAAGTAAGCAATTGAAGATAAAAAAATAAATCATGGAATCGTTTTGTTGAACAAAATTTAATCTAAATTGTTGACTCATCAAAGTAGCCACCTTTTGCAGATATAACAGTCAAACAACTTACTCGTGGCATTCTTTCTATTCTGCAATGGAAATCAAATATTTTTCAGAAAGTTCTTCCCAACACTGTTGCAGAAGTTCCCATAAATGTGTTGCACTTCGAGGTTGCTTTTCTTTCACCCTTCTGTCCAGCTCGATGGGGTTTAAGTCTGGCGACTGTGCTGGCCATTCCATGAATTGAAGCCTACCGTCTTGTTCTTTTCTTCGAAGGTAGTTCTGACATAGCCTGGAGGTATGTTTTGGGTCGTTATCTTGCTGAAGGATGAACCCCTGACCAACTAGGTGTAGACCAGAGGGTATTGCATGGTGCTGCAAAATGCTGTGGTAGCCCTTTTGGTTGAGGGTGTCAGTCACTCTGCAAGTCGCCGACTCTGGATCCAGCAAAAGAGCCCCAGATCATCACCAGTGTGACCACTCTTTGGCTTTTTTTCCACAAGATCTTGGCTATTCGTTGTTCACCTTGGTGTCTTGGTTTTCTTTAGGTTTTCTTGGCATATAGGTTTTCTATTATCATCGCTTTTCCGAAACGTTGTGAATTATTGGCTTTTTTCATTGGCTCACCTTGGCATTTATGAAAATGAGGAGTGGTCACACTGATCATCACGCTTCCTCCTTCATGTTTGACAGTTGGCGTCACACACTGAGGAATCATCCTTTCGCCTTCTCGACGGCGCACATAAACTCTGCGTGATGAACCGATTATTTCAAATTTAGATTCATTGGTCCATAAGGTCTTCTTCCAGTTTTCATTCGTCCACTGGCGGTGCTTCATGGTCCAGGCAAGCCTCTTTTTCTTATTTTGCCATCTTAGAAATGGCTTTCTTACTGCCACTCGACCTGTCAAACCTGCAGCTCGAAGTCTTCTCTTCACAGTTGAAACTGAGACTTCCTTACTTTGACCAGTGTTAAGCTGTGCTTGAAGCTGCTGTCCTGTGAGCCGCCTATGACGCAAGCTGTTGCCTCTCAGAAACTTGTCTTCTGATTGTGTTGTGGCTTTGGGTCTGCCAGACCTTTTCCTGTCAGTTTCCTCCAGTTGCCAAGTGCCTTTTGATGGTGTAGGAAACTGTATTCACTGACACCTTGGCGTCTTTGCAATTTCTCTAAAGGAAAGACCGATACTTTTAAGGGTTATCATGGTCTGTCTGTCTTCCTTTGTTAATTGTCTTTTTCTCGTCCTTATGATAGCAATATACTACTTCCTGCAGTGCAATATTGTCCAAATAATGCTTCAGAGGGTGGAGCAACACAGTGTGTTCCAACACTGCTTTTATACAGACAGAGGGTTTGTAACTAATCAAAAAAAGTTAGGACACCTGTAGGAATTGTTTGTATCAACTTTCAAGGTTTAATTTACTTCCATTGCTGCAGAACAGCAGCAGTTGCTCACACATTACTTGTTCCCTGAAAAGTGCCTTTTTAACAACTCTGAAATGTACATTATTTTTCAGTTTTTGGGAACCTAAACTTTTTATTTAACCTCTGGCAGTTTATCGCTTAGCTTTGTACCATTTCAGGTTATTCACTGGACTTGAACTGCTTAAATTTCAGTAAAAACTGGAAGAATGGAGGTGTTCTAAAACTTTTGACCGGTTGTGTATATAATATATTTTTGCGAGAGTGATTGTGTTTATTCAAGTAAACTGTATGGTGCTTAGTTTGCTAACGTCACGCTTTGCCATTGTATTTCAGTATGCATAAACATATGCATTATCTACCTCCGTGGGAAAATTAGTTTGCAAATCGAAAGTACCCACGACAAATAGTTGACCACTCTTGCGTAGCAGAAGTCAAAAGGGGGATTTCTTGTACCAATTTTCACTAACTTTCAGTGACTAAGATGCATGATTTTAACAAGTTTTTATTAACGCAAGATTACACAGTTACACATACGTTCCCAGGCGTGCGATCAATAACGCTCCTGCACAAAAAAAAGATGAATGCGATGGTGCATGAAAGTGATCTCGCTCTTTATAATCGAGTCGGAGATGAAGCCAAATTTCTGAAAAAAATTTAAGCGAAGGGGCATTTGTAAGTAGAAGTTGTTATCCAGTCTTTCTAACCTAATAATAATGATAAACTAATCTGAAGATGGAATGATTTCTGGTCTTTTATTGCTGAATTAATTTTTCTTGTTGAATGCATTTCCTCGTATACAGTTATGTACCTTTCATTACTATTATTATTCTTATTATTTTAGATCACCCAACTGACATTTTGCAGGACTCTTGAATTGGAAGGCCATGTGTGCATTATTGATACAGTACAAATTTTTTTTGCAAGTTGAGATTTACAAAATGAAAATCGTATATTTTATACTCCAGAGAGAACATCCATTTACATGTGTTTTGGGCTTGTTGGCCTTCGCCTTATGAGGTGGCCTTTTTTTTTACGTTAAAAAAAATCAAAACATTTAAACGGCTTGGGACTCCCACAGCCAAAGTACACAGTCCAACAAGACTGTCCCATGAGCATACACAATGCACCTTTGCCCAAAGGCTGAAGCACATGGTCAAGCATACACACACATCATAACCCCAAAGGGCCAGAATGCATGGTCAAACAATTGGACCACTCCTCAATGGGAGGAGGTTCCCATGACACTCTGCATGGAGCAGAAGCTCTTCCCTGGAGTGAACTGATCAAACCCTACAAGTCATTAAGTCAAGATCAGACCCCATCACTGTAGTTTGTACCAGTATGCAAGTACTGGTCCATAAAATTGAGAATTAAATTCTCTTCCCGAGATTGGCTGCAGTACAATCCTACAGGAGACATAGGGGGCTGTAGTTCTGCTGAGCTAGGGTTGCCATGTTTGAAGTGAAAAAAAAAATGACGACATGCGGAAGTGGGATACTCCAAAAAAATATTTTTTTTTTAAATTTTTTATACCGGGCGTAGTGGCGTGCGCCTGTAATCCGGCTACTCGGAGGCTTGGGTTGGAGGATCGCTTGAGGACGGGAGCTCTGCTCTGCGCTGGGACCCTCTATGAGAGGGTGTCGGGCAGCCCGGAGTCATGGCGAAACCCAATCCTTATCCCTGTGTCGTAAGAAGCGACCAGGGTTGCGTCAGGAAGGGCATCCGGCATAAAACCTGTTCCAAATCAGTATGCGGATCATAACAGATGATCCGCTGTGGCGACCCCTAACGGGAGCAGCCGAAAGATGAACAACAACAGTTTTTATTTTTTATATATTTAAAGTGACGTAAGAATGTCCCGAAACATTTTAGATAAATGTTTAGGGACATTTTTATTCATTTAAAAAATCTGGCCAGATGGAGATTTAAGAACTGAAAAGGAGGGCATGCCTGGGAAAAACCGGACGTATGGTAATCCCAGCTTGGCTCATGCCTAATAGGTGAAGCCTATGCAACTGTTCGCCAGAAGAGCCTTTTGATATTGAAATTGTTCCTGGCTGCCTCCAGAACTGTTTTGTGTACCACAGACAGGTTAATGTGTGGCAGGCAAACCCTAACAGACTCACTCGAGGCATGAACACAAAGGTGTTATAATAAACCTGTGTTATGCAATCTTTCTAATAACAGGCGCACGTGTAAGAACTATAGTAATTAAATTTGTGTTGTTGATAATATATCACGACAACTTCAACCTGCGGTTTTTCACAACAGATCACTCAATTATTCCCAGGGGAAAAAAACTCAGGAAATGAATAAGCGCAAGACTTGTTCAAGGCCTGAAGGCCAATTATCTGGTTTTATAGTTTGTAATTTTTTTTTTAATTTAAACCTAGTCCTCGACCTTCCTCTGGATGAAAGAGGAGACTATGCAAAGTTTGGTTGTATTGCTTCTTGCAGGGTCCGAATGCATAAATGACCAAACGAACAAACTTTCTTCTCTATTTTATTAGATGTATAATTTTTTTCAAATAAATAAAAGTGAAAGTGTCTGTCTGTTCGGTAACTACTCCGAGACCCTTGGGCCTAATAACACTAAATTTTCAGGGTATACTCAGGGGTCCCTTAGGTTGTTTGTGAAATATTTTTCAAAAAACATTACTAATTTTATAATTTTTTTGATATTTTAATTTTTAATTTTTTTAAGCCCAGATTTCTCATCGATATTTGGGTTATTTCTCCATTGTGGTAGACCAGTCCCATCACTTTGTCTGGTAACTACTCTGACACCAAGGACAAAAATAGGTAGGATAGGAAACTCCTATTACACATGTATGAGCCAAATTAAAATTGTCTCCCTTTCATTAGAGGTCCCATGAGCAACCGGATTGCATCACATTTCAATGCCTTTACCATCGAATATCAAAAACCAAAAGGTCAATCTCGCATTTTAGGTCACAACTATTGTTGGATGTGGGGGATGTAGATGACCTTTCGACCTCAAAATATGCTCAACACCCTTTTAGACCACTACCACACAAACATCTATAATCTTCTTGCAATATACAGACAACACATTTTTGAGCAAGTCATGCGTAATGCGCAAACTCCGGCCTCCCGGAGGGAGGGTGGGTACTCTGCTAGTACTTTTATAAAACAAGGGGCTGCTGCAAACGTTGCATGAAATTGAGCCACAACAAAAAAGCCAGAAAACCTAACTTGTCAGAAAAGTTTGAAAATGTATGCCAAACATGAGGATACAATCTATTTACCACATACTCAAAATTTTGTATTGGTGTGTGTTTGTAGGTTGAACCGTCTTTTGCATAAGCACGAGTTTGAAGAGGCTGAAACATTTGCCATTGAGTTTGGCTTGGAGGTGGAGGTGAGTGGGTTTGTCACTTGGCTTTCTTGTCTCCTTAATGTGGAGGATTTTTTTTTTAAATGGAGTGTGCATATTAAACGTGAGACTCTGCAATGGTACAGACATGATGATGGGACTTTGATCAAACTCTTAAGCTTGAAAATTATTCTCATTACCTCCAACTAGACTAATAATCAAATTTGGATTGTGGTGGCACTCTGTGAAGTCTGTTTCTGGTATATGATCCCCATCCATGTCCTCCGTCAACCAAGCGGCATCTCTGCAGACTGCTCGAGCAAAGGCAGAATGTTACAACTCTGTATTTGCCTCCAAATGTCATTCGCAACTTGTCCTGCTCTATCCCATTCATACCTCTTCTTACCCACTGTTTACTGGACCTTGAAATGGTAGAGAAAGGCATTTTATTTTTTTGTGATGCTGGGTTGGTCGGAGGGATCATTAATGCAGTATACTTCAAACAAAAATCATGACATAAAGTGAAGAGTTTGAAAAATCCACGCTGGTTCAAAATAGAATGGACTGGCAAATAACTCACAATCCTCTCTTGTCAACGTCTCCATTTTTCTGTTGTGATTCCAAAGGAAGAGGTGGCCGATTGGTCGGGAGTGATTTAAAAAGTTTTTATTTTTATTTTTCCTCCTCTGGCTGCTGTGGGTTTGATTCCTGCGGTTGCTCAATCTCGCAAACCCACACTTGGCAAGTATGTACAGCACCCCTCAATGTGAGCTCGGTCTTCATTCTGCAGTGAATCCAATAAGCTCAGAATGGGAATTGAGGGGATACCAACAAAAAAAACAATTGAAAACAAATTGCAAGTGTTTGTTTTGAGGTGTTTGTATATCGTCTTGATCCTGCAGCTTGTATACAAGATGAAATTGAATGAACTGGTTGAGAAACTCCAGAGGATTTCACCAAAATCCAGACAAGAGAACTTCTGGCTGGATTCTGTGGAGGAAGCTTGGAGCCCTCTTCAAAAGATACAGGTGCAAATGCATTACAATGAGCTCTCAAAATATCCTGCAAGATGCTTTTGATAAGATTATGGTGATTCGCTAATGCATCACAAATCAAATCAATTTCATTTTCATGCTATCACGGTATTTGTTTTGAACTTTATGGTGGAAGTGTTTAAACCAATCCATGTATTTATCCTTTTTCTTAATACTCGTATCAAAAATTGACTTTGCTACATACAAACTACTTTGTATATGGTGCAAATACATTGATTGTATTTGCATTGAAATACATTGCTACTTTGTATATGGTGCAAATACATTGATTTGACCTTGACCTTTGACTTGCACACACACTAAAATTAATTGATTCACCTTCAAAATTATCTTGGATAAAACAAAGAAAGAAAACAAACAAACTGAGCCCACTTGTTTTTGAGATGTTTTGTTCACAGACACACATGGACTGGACCGATTATAAAGTGCAAGCTTATTTCTAATAATAACGGATGAAATCGACAAAACATTGATCGAGGTGTGCCAATTGTCGTGGGAAGCAAGGGAAAGCTGGTATTTCGAGCAATAACCCATCGTCGGAGCAAAACACGCTAATTTTATTTGACGAAGAGTTAACGCCTGAAGCATCAGCTTTTCCTTTCTTTGCATGGCGGTTAATATACCTCGATCAACGTTCTGTCCATTTCATTCTGTCTTCATGTCCACCAACAGAGATCGACACTAACATTTGCGAGCAAGACTATTTCTTCATTTTATAATTTGTAGTAATTATCATGATAATGTGATTCATACTGTAGATCTGTATGATGAAAGTGAATGCATCTTAATGATTGATGTGTTCATTCAAAAATAATAATAATAAAAAAAATCTGCAGTACAGTGAATGAATATATGCTCGGTAATAAATGTGTCAAGTAAAAGTAAATGACTTTTCACTCTGCTTTATGCAGGACATTTCCTTCATTGTCCATTACTGCCTTGACACCTGCTGGTCATCATTTGATGTGGCCGTTAAAATGCTGCAATACACCAAAACTCGGGTAAGTTGAGCCAAATTCATATCATGAGGACAATATAAAAACAATTGGTTTGGGATATTCTGGCTCTCGCATCTCCATTGCAGATCGTGGACAGTTGGCAAGGATGGCACAAAACAGCCAAATATTATTGAAAATTCAGTGCTGGGAATGCCATATATCTTGATCAGTGCCTCAGCCCCACCCCAACCTCCTTCTCCCTCCATATAGCTGCGGAATGTGCACTGCGGGACTGATGGTGGCTTGAATGCATTGATGTCAAAGGTAAGAGGTAAACGGGCAAATTTATTACCTGTTCAGAATGGCATTTGTGATTGTTATTCTGTTTTGAATTCTTTCTCAACACTTGGTGCAGGCTCAAGAAAGACTCACCACTTTCATTGGAGCTTTCGTTGCCGACAATTTTGAGTAAGCAAAACCCAATTGTAGTTTTGGATTTGATTTTTGTATTGAAGATTCTCATTGGCAAATTATTTGAGGTCGCTCACTTTGAAGTTTTAATTGTCAACAGGCGTAAATGTGTTGAAAGGTGTAGGACATTAGAATAGACTATTCGTGAGATTATGTCACCACTGCATCTTCACAAATGGATGATTTGCACAATTGTAATAATGCAGCCTCTATTCCCTGTAATAATATTGATAACATGCCTGTATGTGAATGAAAGTTTGTCATTTTGAGATGATTTCATGACTTGGCCAGACTGTGAGAATTACAGAATTTCACCCACATGACTTGGGTGCAATTTTGTTCGCACCTGACCTGTTCTTGGAAAATATAAGGACTCAGAAATTATGAAGATTGATTTCACCTTTTCCACAGTGAGGAATGTACATGTTAAAGGATTTATTGCTTTTGAAGCAAATATCGATGCAGTAATCGATGGTTGAAATTCATTTAGTTTAAGTAGGATTAAAAAACAAAACAAAACACCTTTTTCACCTTTGCTTTGAACCTTACATTGATGTATAAGAACTGTTATTGAATGAAGGTAACTTTGGTGTTTAAGAGGTACTACTTACTGCACTTATGTGAACAAACTACAACAAATACTTGGATGTTTGTGACGTGACTCACATCTCACCAGCGGACCACAGTGGCACAGCTTTCTGAACTCGACTGACCTATTTTCCGAGGTTCTGCACCATCTATCTTCTGCAAATATCAACCGAGCACAGTTTATCTGGCTTCGACATCAGGTGAGGATTGATTAATTTTTTTGGGGAGGGGTGGGGGACATTTGGGAGAGGGAGGTCAACAGGGTAAAGACCCTTCTCTAAGCTGTTCAATCTGTAAGCTCTTCAATCAGTTGTTTGTGTTGTGGTTGTTTGTTGCACATAAAGAGCAAAGGAGTTAAAAAATTTTTTTTTTGATTTTGTTTGACTGAAAAAGTTTGTGTGTACGTGTCTGTCTATCCCTGCCCTTCCTTGAAAAAAACAATTGTGGGAAATTTGGTGCCAGATTATTCTGAAGGGAACTCGTTATTGTCGAGAGGAGGAGAGGAGATTGGGACCACACTCTGTGCAGAGCGTTGGTGCTGCTGAAGCAGTCTTCTTGGCTATTGGGCACAATCCTGGATGGGTCGCCACTCCGACACAGTATACCAGCATGCTGGCACTCATTTTGCCGACCTCGGAAGGATGACAGGCCGAGTTAACCCCACCTGGTATTAATTCAACAGCTGAGCGGGATTTTAACTCGGGACCCTCACTTTTAAGCCAACACGAGGCATATTGTCTCGAGGTTGCAAGTTTATCTCAGTTGGGCATGGACATAATGTCCCATCTGAAATTGGAGGAATCAACTACCTCGACTCGCATGGGATGTGCATTGTTTATCAGCAACAGCCTTTTTGACTTAACAGTTATTTATTTGTTCCATTTTTTCATCTGCTGTTTTATGAAAATTACAGTCGTTACAAAGTGGTGTGGGAAAAAAAGTTAGCTTGTCAATGTTGTGGTGGTGTGGGGGAAAAGCAATGCTTTGTTGCCATTTGCTAAGGTGCTTCAGAAAAAGACCGATTTACTTATCTTGGCATCCTCCTGTCCCAGGTGGAGATTGAACAGAAGTTTGATGCGACAAAGCTCAAAATGCTCCTGATGGCCATTCCCCCTGGTACTTTGATCTCTGGCCTACGGACCTTGCTCAAAAGTTGTATTGTACCGCTGGCGTGCTTCAGAGTACCTGGTGGACGGGTACGCAATAGCAAAGGCTTGGCTCATATAAGATTGATTGTATAACCAGCATAGAGTCCTAAAATTATAAGTTTACAATGTGAGGTTTCTTCACTATTTTGTGTTTTTGAAAATCAGCCGATTCTTGCAAGATGGTTGGAAAGGGAAGTTCGGAACATGGAAATCACAGAAAAGGTATTGTCATTTTTTTTTTCTCATTACTTTCACCTTCGAAGGTGGTGTTTTCACCTGTTTGTCTGTCTTTCTGTCTGTGAGCAGGATATCTCAAAAATTATGGCCAGATTCAGACAATATTTGGTGGACAGTTTGGGTGTGTGACGACAAATTGATTAGATTTTGATGACTGGATCCGGGAATTATTATTTTTAAATTCCTTCAGTGATTCTTCACAATTGAGAGTTGGTGCCAAAAACGATATACAGCATGATATATCAAAAATTTGTGAATGGCTTATAACAAATCTTGGTTGATAAGTTGGGGAGGTGACGAGCACAAGCTGATTCGATTTTGATTAAGATCCGTCCTATCAGTGAGATGCAAAATGTAAACTGTTCTGTCTAGCGGATGTACGCGCTCTCGTGAGTGCTGTTCTAGTTTATATTTGTAACAGGTTATTCACCATCTTGTCTCTCTCTCTCTCTCCCTCGTCTCGTAGTCTGGGTGGCCAGAAAATGGTCTGAACATTTTGGAGATATTTTTCAATGTCTCTGAATTTTCATCAAGTGGATTGCTCTCCCCCAGGGATGCTTTTATTCAGGTAGGTTATTTTTCTGTCCTTGTAATATTTCTGTCTGTACCAATGTGAAAGGCATGCACTGCTGATGTATCTTCATTTCATGAATATATTACAGGATGACATTACGGTGAAGCAGTTGCAAAATTTGCTTCAAAGTCTCAGGAAGCTGCTGCACCTCCACCGGCAGTACAATTGTTTCCTCCTGTTGTCGCAATTTGAAAACGTTCGTGTTTCAAGCTTGGCCATGGGCTTACATTTATTACAGTTTAAAATAATTAAAAACCTGTGTATTTCTCATAAATTTCAGTTGCATCTTGCTCCATCTCTTTGCCCAGGAGAGCACTGTTGCCATAGCATTCCGTATGCTGGATCGTGCAACTGTGCCACAGCTTGTGCCAGGCATTGTAGAGCGTTACGTGAGTCCCTACCTTGCTGAGCATGACTTACCGAAAGAGGCGTTCTTCTTGCAGTACATCAAGGTGAGAGTTGTGACCCCCAACGTGATGCAAACAGGTATGCGAGTGCATGATTATTCTTGCACTTATAGTTGGTGGAAGGGGGCCGCATAGGATGCCGAGGGGTTATTCTGCTTCCCTCTAGAGTTTGGCTCTTTACCCTACAAAATGCCACAGAATTAATAAAATCGAACTCTGTTTTCAGTACCTGCTTGAGCATCACAGCGTTCGCTCAACGTCGCTCTTTGAGACTGCTTCGGAAGCCAAGGCAATGACAGTGCTGGAATGCATGTCAGACACGGATGTAAGGTTCATCCTCAGAGGAAAAGTCTTTTGTTGCTGGATATTGATGTTGGATTTATGAAACTCTGCCAAAGTTGATATGAAGGCAATTGTTCATTTTTATATTTGGTCTTAGTTCAATGCTGGGAGGGTTGAAACATTGAATCACCTTTTTAATTTCTTGAAACTTTTGGTAAAAAATGGAAACATATAAGTGACATTTAAAAAATCTCTACATTGCTTTTAAGAAGTATGAAGTTTTCATATTCACAAGACAACTGTATTGCTCAAGATTAATTCACACATTTTAACTACTGTATCTGCATTCAAACAAAGTTTGGGTACCTTAATGTTATTACCCAAGGTGAACAAAATAACCTCAAAGAGAGCAGCTTGTGTTATTACCAACTGCATGCAATTATGAGCAGGTGCTTCAATTCCAAGCTCCAGATTTAAAGCGAAACCAAGGAGCTTGATACGCTAGACCCCCCACCTCCCCCACCTTCTGGGTGGTATGAGGAATAGGTCTGTCTAATATAAAAGCTAAATTTTGAACATTTTTTTTTTGAAATAACACGTACACAATCCAAGTTACCTAGATGGTTGCCATGACCGCATAATTCAGCCAATCACAGCTGTGATTTAATGAGGTTGAGTTAATGTCATGAGAAATAGATATCTGCAATATGAAAGCTAAATGTTCAAGGTTTTCAATTTTTTATTTTAAATATTGCGGACACAAAAGTACGTGGACTGAGGGATCGGGTGGTCTGTCAGTCGGAGCTCATTTAAATGTCTGATGTTGTCGGAGTCGCAGGGGACAAAAACTAAATACAGTAAACCCTTCAATATCGCGGGGGTTAGGTTCGTGGAAAATGCCACGAGAGTAAAACCACGATCGTGGAAACAGTGTCAATGGGTAGAGGGGTGTTCGGTTTCTGGACTTGGAGAAAATATTGAGGAAGATCGACAGCAGCCAGAAATAAACCCATTACAATTTAAACAAGAAAAATGGCAGAGATTGCAGAACCTCGCCAGGACTTGTTTTGTGTGGTGTTTGTGTAGTTTTGTGTGATGTATTTTGTGTCGCATTTGTGTACGAGTGCGTTATGCAATTAAGAGACGTAATTTTGAACTTCTGCTTCACAAAGGCTGGCAGTGATGACTGGTTCAGCCATTACAGAGAAGATTTTTGAAGGTTAAAAAAAAAAAAAGATCACACTCATTCCCCATGAGGAGTACTTGCCATGTGCCAAGTTTCAATTTTTTTCCTTCGTGCGCTTTCAGAGATGGAGGTCCAAAGTTTTTCCATTTTTCCAACATGGCTGCCACACCAGGTGACCGATGACATCATAATTATCATTAAAACACTGCATGGAGTAGTCGCACCAATGGTGAAAATTTTGTTTCAATCCGACAAGCGGTTGTGGAGAAAAACACGAAAGTTCTGTGCAGACAAACAGACAGACCCAAATGCAATACTCTCTCCATATATACAGGGTGTCCCAATAAAATGTACTCCAAAACCAGTTATGAGGAGCCAAAATGCAAGTACATTTTTTGGGGGACACCACATATATATATATATACATACATATATATATATACATACATATATATATATATATATATATATATATATATATATATATATATATATATATATAGTTACGAATTTCACCCGCCCGGCGTGCGTAACTCGAATCGCGACGCGTCGCCCACCGGAACGGACAATTCAGTCGTGACCCTCCTGGAACTACCGCCAGGAGCCAGTCACGGGTGGGGATTTAACCTCACCACAACCCAGTCCGCATTCTACCCGCGCGAAATAGGGTGAATCGCCGAATGTCGATATACCTAAGTACCCGCGTGGGTTGCGTACCGAGGAGTTGTACCACGCCGCAGGTCGACTTCGGACACGAACCGCTTAAGCGGCTCGTTCAATGCTGCAGGGATAACCCAGCGGGGTTATCGTCGACCTCGACGGTTCAGATTATTTATTGGGTGTCTACACCCACTACCAATCCCTTACGTGATGCAAGATGGAACTTTCAACGGAGGAAAGGACGCACCGAAACGGGAAAACAGTTCAACAAGCAATTTTATTACACACACACACACACACAGACAAGCACGTATTTACAGTCATACGAAAATGCACATATAATAGTCAAAGCAAGAACAATACGCAGAGTTACTACCGAATACAGCAACGTACAAGCACTTATACGGGTTTACTTAATAGACTGGGGCCACACACACACACACATTTACACCAAAAGCAAAGAAAACACAAGCCACGCTCACAGGCAAGAATGCAGACAGGTCCGTGGACCAAATGAACGTGGGACCTGGGTGATCGGCCAGGTCCACGAGACCGTAGGGGCCTTACCCTCCCTCGTGGCGCGATGGCGGGCTCGCTGCAATGTCCGCGTAACGCGCCTGACTCCGTGCCCCTGGTATGGTGGGTAAGCTCCTCCAGGCGTGCGTTGCGCAGGCACGTGTTGGTCGGTCGACACCACGGTTGGGGCGGGGAGCGGACGGGGTTACCGGCGCTATCTCAGCGTGGATGGGGGGGGGAATTGTTGATGCTCGGGGTTGGGAGAGGGGAATGGCGGACGCTCCGTCCCGCGAGCGGGGTCTCGGGAACGCACCGACTCTGAACTCTCGCCCCTGAGTCCTCTTACACGTCCCTGCTTCACGCCGCGACTCGTCCCTCGACCTCCACTCTGAGCTCCGTCCCCTTCGCCGTCCAATCCCCGCAAACACACGACTCAGCCTCCACGACTTCCGACTAGCACCACTTTCTGCGCCACTTTCTGCACCCCTTTCAGCACACACGTGCTGCTTTGTGCTCGCGTCTTTATAGACTGGGGGAGGAGCTTGTATGCAGATTCGCGGATCAAAATGCGCTTGGAGGCGGGGCCACGCCACCCGACGTTCAGCCATTGGTCGGGCAAAAAGGGGCGTGAGCCTCTCCTGATCCGAATTTCCTCTTCGAAGGAGTCCACATGCATCGCGCTTGGGGCGGGACCACGCCACCCGACGTTCAACCATTGGTCGGGCAAAAAGGGGCGTGAGCCTCTCCTGATCCGTTTTCCTCTTCTAAAAGAAACGCATTCACAGCGGCTTCGGAGGCAGGGCCATGCCACCCGACGCTCAGTCATTGGATGGAAGAAAAGGGGCGAGAAGCCTTCCTGATCCGCTTCTCCTCTTGCAAAGGCATTCATTTGCACTCGTGGCTTGACGCGTTCGGCTAGAATCACCGAACGGGCCCTGGACAGCACGACGTTCGGTGTTGACAGTTGGTGTGGTTGTTGGTTGTGGAAGGAGATAGGCGAAGGTGGTGGGGGGTTTGCTGTGGTGGTTTGGTTGTTGGTGGGTGTCGTTTGGGAATGGTGGTGAAGCGATGTTTGCGGGATGGAGTTGTGGAGGTAAAGAGGCGAAGGTGGTGGTGTTTGAGTTGTGGGTGGCTTAATGGTCCAAAATAACGATAGAGAAAGAAAAATGGCTAACTCAAAGCGTCGCAGCCCGGATGAATCACACATATTCCCTCTAAACAACGGTTGTGGGCTAACTACATTTGAACTTATCGATATATCTCACCTGAGGACCTTTCTGGTGTATTGAAAATTTCCACAACCGTAACAATATACTAGGTGAATGCATCCGGTGCTGCCCGGGTTCTTTTTGAATGAATTTAATCTTCTATACATATGTCTGACTCGAGCACAGTATCAGTTCCCGATTGGACCATGGCAGTCATAGGCTAAGGGGGTTGGTGAGGGGGAAACACACCCCCTCCCCCCCTCCCCGGCCGAGGGGCCTTGCCACATCGCCTATAACCTTCCCGGGGCCCATCCCGACATTTCTTTTTTCAGTGGTTAGCTCTTATCTTTCACCTTTCAGGAGATTAGCGTGTGCAGACAAACAAACAATCAGACAAACAAAAACTTAAAATCATATGTTACATATATTGTATATGGCGTTGGCCCGATGTCAATCGGCTGAACTTGAAAAATTAACGTTACGAAATCAGGCGATGACGTCATAATCCAGAAACCGGTAGTCGGAAGTGCAATTATTTTACATTGGGGCACTCCCGGGTACATGTTCTGTCAGCATGTGAAGTTTGGTGAGGATCAGTCCAATACTTTTCGCGTGCATAGGTCACAGACAAACACACAGACAGACACACTTTCAACTATATATATATATATATATATATATATATATATATAATATATATATATATATATATATATTTTTTTTTTACGGCCACGGGTCCCGAGTGTATTATGAGGGGGTTTAATCCACGTTTGTCCTGAGAAGAGCCAGACCAGGGGCCACCGCTCATGATAAACTTCGTGGTACGGTGGGTTGCTTTAGAACCACGAACGCCAATCAGTTAACCAATCAGTTAATGAGTTCCAGTGTCCACCATCTAATTTTGCTGTGTAACTGGAGGTCACGTGGTTTCCTGAACGGGGAGCGCGCCCTCGGCAAAACACCAATCTTATCTTGATTATGGCGGCCGAGCGTTTAACCGCTGGTGCGTGCCGACTATTACAGGTTGATTCGTGTGGTAATTACACTGAACAACAAATTTCAAAAATTTTTTTTTACTGGAGATGTGTAAAGTGATTAAGACTAATTTGGGTACGCTGATTTCAAAAATCATAACCGTTTTGCTGTATCACGTCAGGATTTTCAGGAACAGAAATATTCCCATTGCCTAGAAGTCAGGATTTCAATGAAATTTACATATGTCTTTAACATGTCTATTTCGTACAATTGTTGTTAACTTGTGTTATATTTCTTTCTTTCAGATAAAGATGAGTAGGCGTTCCTGTACCAATCATCCTGACAACTTCTGTTATGTCTGTGGTCGGTATACCAAAAAAGATCAACAGCGAAGTATATCTACAGCAGTGAAAATGAAGGCCGCCTACTTTCACTACTTCGGGTGTAAGGTGGGGGACCAAGAACAGAGCTGGGCACTACACATCTGCTGCACAAGCTGTCACACAACCTTGACTCAGTGGTTGGTTGAGCAAGCGCGCGAGCATGCCATTTGCGGTGCCCATGATATGGCGTGAGCCGCAGAATCATCATGATGATTGTTATTTCTGCTGCACAAGCATCGCCGGCTTCAACAAGAAGAATAAAGGTCACATCAAGTACGCTGACTGCGTCTCTGCTCGTAAACCTGTGCCTCATGATGACGAGAATCCCGTTCCAACACCTCCAGCTGATCAGAAAATAGCTGTAAGCAGTGGTGAAGAGGATGGTGATTATGAACCTTTTGAACCCGACACTCAAGAATCACACCTTCTGAACCAGGGAGACTTAAATGATCTTGTAAGAGATCTCTCGCTGTCAAAGGCGAAGGCAGAGCTGCTTGGATCAAGGCTGCAGCAGTGGAATCTACTTGAACCTAACACCAAGATATCCTTGTTCAGAGCACGTCACAGAGACATGGCTGAGTTCTTTGAGATGGAAGACACGATGACATTCTGCAGTGACATCAACGGTCTGTTGAAAGAACTTGGGTGTGATCACGATCCTGCAGACTGGCGCCTCTTCATCGACTCGGGGAAGAACAGCTTGAAGGCTGTTTTGCTCCACAATGGCAACGAGAAACCATCAGTCCCACTGGCTCACGCGCTCGGCATGACAGAGACCTATGAGACGATGCGGCAGCTGCTTGATTCCATCAAGTACAATGACTTCAACTGGCACATCTGCGGAGACTTGAAAGTGGTGGCGCTGTTGTTAGGGCTGCAGTCAGGCTACACGAAATACATGTGCTTCCTTTGTCTCTGGGATAGCAGAGACGACAAGAATCACTGGACGAAGAAAGATTGGGAAGAGCGAAAAGAGCATGTACCTGGACGACAATACGTGAAGCATGTTGCTATTGTCGACCCCTCCAAGGTTTTCCTTCCACCACTCCACATAAAGCTCGGCTTGATGAAAAGTTTTGTACGGGCAATGGATCTGAATGGGCGTGGGTTTTTATACCTCAAGGAAAAGTTTGGCAACACCTTGTCGGAGGCCAAGATCAAGGCTGGTGTCTTTGTTGGACCGCAAATCCGACATTTTATGAAGGACGAAACTTTTCTGACAACTCTAAACCCCAAAGAGCTGGCAGCGTGGAGGAGCTTCAAAGCTGTGACGGACAACTTCTTGGGGAACGAGCGCGCGGACAACTATGAAGAAATAGTGCAGCAACTGCTGGAGTCCTTCAGGAAACTTGGCTCCAGGATGTCCCTGAAAATCCATTTCCTACACCAGCACCTGAACTTCTTCCCTGACAACTTGGGAGCAGTCTCGGACGAGCACGGCGAGCGATTCCACCAAGAGATTTCACTCATGGAGACGTGTTACCAAGGGCGGCACAACCCGAACATGATGGGCGATTTCTGGTGGTTCCTGCATCGTGAAACTGACACAGAGCAGCACAAACGCAAAGCCAAATGCCTAAAGCATTTTTAATTACATTCTAGTGGAGTTTTTCTGTAATTTCTATAATTTTGAAGCATTCATGATGAAATAAATGAATAAATGAATTTTTGTAAATTTCATTGAAATCCTGACTTCTAGGCAATGGGAATATTTCTGTTACTGAAAATCCTGACGTGATACAGCAAAACGGTTGTGATTTTTGAAATCAGCATACCCAAATTAGTCTAAATCACTTTACACATCTCCAGTAAAAAACTTTTGTTGTTCAGTGTTACCTCTCAGTCTATCTTGGTTCGGACAATGCTGGATCAATGGAAGGAAAGGACAAGCACGGACAGGTTGGAACGTCAACAAGGGAATTTATTAATAAGAAAATAAATAAATAAAACAACTTTTTATTTCCGTGCGGAAAAAATAAATAAATTCCAAATTAATTAAAATAATCGCAAGCAAATGAAGAATCAGGCACTGGTAGAAAAAGAGACAAAGAGCAGATGCTTATTACTATGCCTTACTTAACAATTCAACACGAGAAAAGGGCACCCAGCAGATCATTCGGGGGCGGGGGGGGGGGGGAGAAATCTCGTGTCGCTCACCAAATAGAAGTCGTTGTACATCAAATAAAACGTCCTGAAATGTGAGCATGTCTTGTTCGTTGCCAATGCGCAGCCTTTCCATGCACCCACTCACAAACAGGCTCGAATACCAATCGACGTCACCCCCAAGAATCAGGTACGCCAAGAGCAGGTCTGGAGCAGAACCGGCATCAACGGTCGGAGCGTCACCCACCGTCGGGAGCCACCTGGAGCCACAACTGACGGACAGCTGTTAGTAGCTGTGAGAAGCTGAGCTGCTGTAAGAAACTGGAAGGCTGCAAGGCCGTCACCAACTGTCGCCAGCTCATCAACCGTCTGACTGGAAATCGACGAAAATAGTCGTTGCCCAGCTGACTGACTGTTGCAAAACTCTCAAAGCCGTCGCCAACTGAGTGAAAAAAACGGAGTATATATACACACACATATATCGATATATCCATATGAAGACCACAAGGGGAAAACCAGAGATGTCAGGGTAAGTCAATTTTGAAGAAACTGAAAAACAAAGTTTCAAGACTTTGGTGGACTGTTTAATAACTGTCATATAGATTTCTTTTCCAGTAAAAGGAAGAGTGATCATTGGCCGATCAAATTAAGCATGTTGCATTTGCCAAGCTTCTGTGTTATTTAATTTAAGAGCAAATAACGAATCAATGTTGCAAACTGACATCACTGGTTATTCCCTTGTTTAATAATTGCCATGCAATTTTAACCCAGGATGTGTAGCAAATTCATGCTTGTTGGTTATTAGCATACATTACATGACTTTGGTGATCACAGATTATTTTTTTCAACATTAAACGGTCATTGTTTTTTTGTTTGATTGATGTTCAACGCCATACTCAAGGGTATTTCGCTTATATGACGACGGATTCTCCATTTCTTACTCCGTACTACTTAATATGATGGAAAACCGGGAGAAAACCAAGGATAAACCACCCCCGCAATTGCCGGTCACCTCATGTGACTCCCTCATATACCTAAGCAGGTTGATTGGGCGGTGGGTACATCGAATGAGGATGGGTACTCAGACGCGCTAACCATTAAGCCACGGCGTGGGTCCCATAAAAGTCACAATAAAGGTTTGACCAGGCTTGAACCACGATATGCACCATCTACGGAGCCCATGATATAACCAAATAGGCCATTGTAATGCTCAGAGTTTATGCTGTGATAGTTTTACAACCTTTTATAACTTAGTTTCTCAACTCTGAATATTATGATGGAACAGTTAACATGAATGACGCAGAAAGCCAATCTTATCTGAGTGAAAACTTTAATTTTAATACTTTGCAGAACACAAAACCTGTGATCAAAAATAATAGATCCATGATATAACTAAATAGGCTATTGTAGTGCTCATAGTTTATGCTGTGAAAGTTTTACAACCTTTCATTTTTTTTAGTTTCTCAACTCTGAATATTATTGTGGGACAGTTAACATGAATGAAAGGGAGAAAACCAGGAGTAAAGTACTGACAACTCTGGGTTTCTACTTGTTCAGCTTTGACAACACTTGTTTTTCATTGCACGGCTTAACTCTATACCATATAAATTATGTGACACCCCTGGTTATTTGTTAAAGTAATTTACTAATATTGTGAGAGGAAACCTTATGTTGCCAACTATTGGCAGGTGCAATAACCCTGAAATTTATAAAAAGTGACATCTCTGGTTTTCCCCCTTGTGGTGTTCTTTATTATATATATATATATATATATATATATATATATATATATATATATATATATATATATATATATATATATGTATATATTTATATATATATATATATATATACATATATTCACAAGAATATATACATATATTCTTCTTCACAAGAAGTCATGGACTTAGGGTGTTTGGTTCATGATTTCAGTGCCCACAGGCTCATCGCTGGACTTTGTCTTCCAAAGCCGGCGGTGTGGCAAAGGAGATTGACCATGTGCTCGTTGATGGTCGCTGGAGAAGGATCAAGAACTGAAGGGTCGACCGGAGTGCTCGGTTTCTCAAAACTGACCACGGGCTTGTTGTAGCAACTCTGAAGTTGCAGCTTAAATCCGGGAGAATGGTATCATCCCAGCCGAGGCTGGATGTTGGCAAGCTCAAGGACGAGAGGGTAACGGTGGAGTTTGTGAACAGGCTGAGTGGAGATTTGGGGGTCTGGGTGCTTTAGGGGATCCTGAAGAGTTGTGGAGTGTCTTCAAGATCACCGTCCTTGATGTTGCCTTTTGATGTCTTGGAACTCACCGAAGGGTGAAGAAGAATTTTGTTTCTCAAGGGACACTGGATACCATTGACCAGAGTCTCAGGGCCAGGCTGAAAAACTGGACATGCACTAAGGGTGGATAAGGAGGCCTATGTGCGAGGAATCTGTGAGGGGGTAGTGCATCACCTGTGGTCAAGTGATTCTCGTTCTGCTTTCTGGGGAAATCGCGCATTGCGTTCCTCCAAGCCCGTCCGTCAGTGTACTGCAGTTAGAGCAGAGGGTGGTGGGCTCTTGACAGAGGAGTCTGAAGTGGAGGTCCGCTGGGCTTACTTTGAGCGGCGACACCAGGGTGATCCACCAGCTGTCGAGTTGGATGTCAGGGGTGTTCCAATCCTGATTGCTGACCCTCCAATCAACTGTGATTGGCCCCCACACTTTTCAGTGCTTGGAAATACTGGATTCTGAGGAGGATGGCGGAGAGATCACATGCGGTGCATCGTTTGGGAATGTCAAGATATCTGACCTTGATTTCGCAGATGATTCAGTCATCTTTGCGTAGACTCTCGGTATCCTTCTCGGGGCCCTCAAGGTGCTGAATGAGGAGTCGGAGCCGCTGGGATTACGGGTTTCCTTGGTCAAAACAGATCCAGCCTTTCATTGACATCTTGGATGCTGCTTTCCTGTCTGTCCCTGTTTGTGGCGAGGATGTTGAGGTCACGGAGAGATTCACTTACCTTGGCAGTGATATTCATGTCTGCATGTTGTGAGGCAGAGGTCAGTGACGTCTGGGGAGTCATGGATTCACTGGGTTATGGGGTGTGGCGCTGCCGTTACCTGTGCGGGAGGACGAAAGTCCGAGTCTTGAGGTCCTTGGTGCTTCCAGTCTTGCTCTGTGTATGTGAGACTTGGACTGACCTCTGATCTGAGATGGAGACTTAATTCGTTTGGTACCGCGTCTCTTTGGAGAATACTTGGCTATCGCGGTCGGACTTTGTGTCCAACGAGCGGTTGTTGAGAGAGATTCAAATGAGATTTGTTACCTGCACAGTCTGAGCGTCAGCTGCGGCTGTATGGCCATGTGGCTCGTTTTCCTGACGCTGATCCTGCTCACCAAATTCTCTCAGCGAGGGAGCCTCGTGAGTGGAGTCGGCCAATTGGCCGACCACGTGCCTCGTGGTTGCAGCAGGTTGATCAGCATCTCAAGAAGATGGGGATGGGCCGGGCATCTGCCTGGGGGATGGCCAGTCGGAGGCGGAAAGTGGACACAGCGACGCGCTGCCCTGGCACATGCTCCCATCCCTGACCTTATCTGATCACGGGACTGGAATGAGCCTTTTTGCACTTTTCTGGCAGAAACCCTTGACCGGATGTTTGATTTGGGTTTACACACAGTTTATTCATTTATCCGGTTATGGCGGCCCACAGATACTGCACTTTCACTTCTTGCCAACGTATTTACCAACTCCATTTTTTTCACACAATGTCATAGCCTTTCTCTCCTTTTTGGCACGATTAATTTTGCCAATCATTTTGCGTTTGAGCGGTATTATTAACTGCTGTTTGTCTACTAGATCTTGTAGATCTCGTATTACAGGATCTCCGTATGTCATTTATTGTTCGATGACGATTGATTATTAAACTTAGCGTCGTTCCTGTATGCTGGTCTGATTACTCCAATAAATGGTGCGCGAGAAACAATAAAAGGCTCGTAATGAGAGGTAATCGTGCTTGCGGACGCAAATAATGACTCATTTCAGCTGCGCAAAAACTGCGATTGGCCGAAATTATATTCAGCACGAATGAAATCAGAACACTGTTACCCGTGATATTTTAGGGCTTACTGTAATTTCAAATACATGAACTGTGCAGTACTGTTGGACCCCGGCATTCGTGGGGGATACGTTCCTGAAAGATTTCTGCCCATGTCAAATGCCCGAATATTGGGGCATTGTTTCAACAGGAAAAATGGGGATAGCTTCCCGGCGGTTCGTGATTCATAAGGGGAAATCAAAAATACTGCGAGTGCGCCCGTGAAAAGCCGCGAAAACACGAAAATAACCCCACAGATACACGAAGCACAGGGCCATGAATGTCGAGCAGGTCACATTTTATGAACCACGAATACACGGGGTCCTCGAATAGTGGAACCCCGAATGTCGGCGTCTGTCTGTATTTAATTTTTAAGGCACCGGAGGCATTGTTTTCAGGATGTCCATGTGTCTGTGACAAATTTTTATTACTGCGATAACTTGTGAACCACTGAAACGATTTTGTTGTTTTTTTTTAACCAAACTTGGTGCACATGTGTATTGTGATACAAAATTAACTGATTTGGTTTTGTGTTCAAAGGGTCAAAGGTCATGTGACCTTAAGCTGAAAGTGGCAGATTTTGTTACCATGATAATTTATGAACCACTCAAGGGATTGTTTCCAAACTTGGTACCAGTCAATACTATGATGCAAAGATGAACTGAGAAGATTTTGGGGGTGAAGGTCAAAGGTCGGGTGACCTTTAGCTGAAAGTAGCAGGTTTTTGTTATCACGATAAACGATAAGTTGTGAACCTCTGAAGGAATTGTGACCAAACTCGGCATTTGCAACTATTGACTGTAATTCAAAGTTGATGCAACTATGGACCCTCTCCCTCTCCCCCCTCCCCCTCTCTCTCTCTCTCCCTCAAGTGACCTTTAATTTTTTCATGTGAGCTTTAATTGAGATCAAACATAACAATGGGTTTTCGACTAACGTGGGCAGAGGAATGTTCATCGATGCATTTGCATTAAATTCCACTTTCCAGTTCTTCTTTCCACCCTTCACATTGAATGTTGCTTCTTCCTTCCAAACCTGCTAGCTGGTGTTAGATGCAGTCCAGCAGATCATGCTAAAAGCTGTGGTGCCCTGGAGTAAGGCCATGGAACAACTGGTACAGAAGTATCTCCACATGGAGCACCCGAAGTATGCAAATTTTATCTCGAGTGGCTTCTTATTGCTCACTTTTCTTTACAAATCCACTTTAGCCTGAAGGACTTTTGTCAAAATGAGAATTGCTGAGATTGCTGGAATATTTCATTCAATTTGAACTGTGTGGATGTTCGCTTCATACCTGTCTTAACTGGCAAACTGAACTGCTTCCTTCGGACATGGGTGCAATTTTTTTTTTCCAGCGAAAACCTCTCCCTGTACTCCCCCCCCCCCGCCCCCGAGAATAACCACCAGTTTTCCACTCATTCCGACACACACACACACACACACACACACACACACACACACACACACACACACACACACACACACACACACACACACACACACACACACACACACACACACACACACACACACACACACTTCTGCATATATTATGATTGCACAATCTCTCTCTCTCTCCTTGTCACCAGTAGATGTCACACTTTGCTTTCACGAATAGATTAACACTCAGGTCGGTTGTATTCAGGTTAGTGTTTTGAGGCAAATAAAAAAGAAAAATCTATTTTCCAAGTTGATTTGTTGGAATGTGTTCAAATAGGCTATAACCAAAAATATAAATACGAATTTACAGAGAATACAGTTAGTTCCACAACTTGTAATTAAACAAAAACCTATTTTGAGTATTGTTAAATCAGAAATTGCAACAGGCTTTATGTGGTGGTCATGATGGTAGTGGTCATAGTATTGTAAAAGTTGAGCATCCTGGTATTCCTTTTTTGAGTACTTAACCTGATATGATTTATTTTTAATTTTGCAAATGATGAGTCATTGTTGAGGTTTTGTGACCTCATCTGGACATGTTGATGTGTTTCTCTGCACCATCTTCACCTGCATCTGAAAGTTGAAATTTTGTACCAGTTTTTGAGTTGTGCTGGATGCCTGTGAGTTTACAAAATGGATCCAAGACTCGACTTGTATGTTAGTAATAAAATCTAATAGCACTTTCCCTGTGGCTCCTCATGCAGAGTGAAACTGCTGCAGGAGAGCTATCAATTTATGGAGCTTAAGGAACTTCTCAGAGGTTATGGTTTGAGGAACTTGAACCTTGCTGTGGACCAGGACACACAGGTACGAACACTGGTTTTTTTGAAAACGTCCCAGAACGTTTGTACATCAGTATTGCCTTCATATTTTATCAGGTTGAGGCTGCAGATTAGTATTCAATTGACAATTTTGTTTCCTGATGTTTAGTTTAAATCCTTTTCATGACTTATTCATGGTTTTTCTGCCACTACCACCTCCTCCTCCACCAACCCAAACAGACTCTGGTGATGTTTATTTTGAAAAAAGACCTCGCTTCCTCTTTCAAAGATGCCATGAAGGTGGTGAAGATGTACCACATACCCCCAGAGCCAATTTACCTGTACAGAATGATTCAACTTGTGCTTTCTGAGAGGGTATGCCGACCAATTCCTCCCCCCCCTCACCTCTCAAAAATGACCCCCCCCCTTTTTATATTCCTTTTTCAACTAGCTAGATAGGTGTACCATTTCATCTGCCTTTTATTCCATAATTGCACAATGTTGGGCCATTCCTTGTTAACCTCCGCCATCGAAGATGGACGGAGGTTACTGTTTTCACCCCTGTCTGTTTGTTTGTTTGTTTGTTTGTTTGTTTGTGAACAGAATTTCGGAAAAACTCCTGGACGGATTTCTATGAAACTTGGTGGGGGGGGGTTGGGTATGGTCCAAGGATCATGCCATTAGATTTTGGACTTGGCCCAAAGTCCAATATGGCTGCTATGGCGGCCATTTTGAAAAAATATTTGAATTTTTGTTTTTGCATTTCTACATGTTTTAAGTGATTTTCAACAAAAAAAAAAAATTTGTTCGAGGAAAAAAAAAATTTTGCAACTTTTTTCAAAAAAATTTCATTTTATTTGAAAAATATTTGAATTTTTTTTTTTTGCATTTCCACATGTTTTAAGTGATTTCCAACCCCTCAAAAAATTTTGTTAGAGAGAAAAAAAAAACAAATTTTGCAACTTAAAAAAAAAAAAAAAAATTCGATTTTTTTATTTTTATTTTTTTTTTTTGGGCATTTCTACATGCACGTTGATCTAGTTTAGTTTATTCAATCGTGGTTCAGTTGAGTCTGATCCGTTTTGACCTACAATGAATAGGATATCAGGTTCACTTAAATGACCCAGCAGTATTGGCGGCGGAGGTTTTGCACTCTACCGAGTGCTCCCCCTCTAGTTCAAATTCTGTTTTCCTTCTCACCCTTCCACCTCCTTAAATATATATTTGTGTATTTATAAATACAATATATTTACATGTATGGATGGATAAGGTTGCTTTTGAATTCCCCAATCTGTTTACCATCTCTATTGCAGTATTTATAAAATATTATATTTACCTTCTGTTATTATTCATGCTGAAACCCTCAAATACTGCTCATCCCTCAGACATAAGCACTGTTGGGAATGCATCTCCATAAAAACAATGGTACAATTACACCTTTTATACAAGGAAATACTAATTTTCTTTTCGCGCTCTCTTTTTCAGGAATGCATCTTGAACGTTAAGTGAGGTGTGTGTGTGTGTGTGTGTGTGTGTGTGTGTGTGTGTGTGTGTGTGTGTGTGTGTGTGTGTGTGTGTGTGTGTGTGTGTGTGTGTGTGTGTGTGTGTGTGTATTTACATATGTATATATATATATATATATATTAATATATAAACATTAATATATAAACGTACACACGTATATGTATATGTATATGTATATGTATATGTATATGTATATGTATATATATATATATATATATATATATATATATATATATATATATATATATATATATATATATATATATATATATAATATATACTGAAACGCAAAAGAAACTCACCACTTGTTTGAAATGTAATAAAATTGTCACAGTTCAAAATAAAACAAACCAACAATTGCTAATTGAAACATTGGCATTTTATTGATGACATGTCAAGTTTTTGACCAAGATACACCATTTCATAAGTTTGTTCTACACTACAGAATAGCACAGGGTGCAATGTCAGTCCCCTTTCAATAGCGTGTCTGGCCACCATTGTTTTGGATACAGGCAGTGCATCGTCGGCGCATACTGCCTACCAGTCTTTGGATGGATTGCTGCTGGATTCTGTCCCACTCAGTCCTCAATGTCTGAAGCCATCTGACTTGGGACCATCTGCCTGTCCTGCCTTGCAGTGGTGATTCTTGCCCTCCCTGATCGAGGTCTGTCATCTGCAGAGTTGTGGAGGGTGTCTCTGTCCACCAGGGCCGATATTGTCTGGTGTGAACAGCCAAGGCGACGTGCCACCTCACGGTAGCTCAATCCGCCTTGCAGTATGCCCAAGGCACACTGCCGTTGATCCCTTGACAATCGTGGCATGTTGATTGAATGCCCATATTGCACTGGCCTTTTTAAAGCCAATATCAAGACATCACGTGCAGCTCATTAAAATCATCCCATACACCTTGGCTAATCACTGACAGTCAAAACGGCTGTTCAACAGCTGTGCTATGAAGTGACCATTGAAGGTTCAAGTGACCATCCGTGACCGTTTTGTCTGACAGTGAGGACACTATTGTCCACAAATAAGTTCACACATTTACTACACGCAGTGTTATTGTTGATATTTGAAGATTTAAAAGGTGGGAAGTTTCTTTTGCGTTTCAGTATATAATCATGAACTTCGGCCCATTGAGGGGATTCTATGTAAATCACATGTAGGACTCACATTGGTCGACATCGGAGCACCTTTCCATAAATTACAAAGATGTTAGTCAATGAGCAAACACACCTCATGAATGCGGTTTAAATCTGGGTTCCTTGCACCCAGGAGCACAGCTTCAAATGGGAAGACAAACAGGACAACCACATTTGATATTTTTTGACAGCTGATGTGATACATTTCTTCTTTATTTCCATCACTACAGGGAGAGGAGAGCTTGGAATTGCTTTACTCCTTGTCTGTGTCGATGGCTTTATCGACTGGGCGAAGATTTGTTTCCAGGGTGATGATTGAGTTGGAGTACCCGCTGTATTTGAAAGACCCAACACTTACAGACAATTTGGAGGTGATTCGTGAATACTTTTGACAGGAAGAAAATGATTGTTGTTTTAATTGGTTAAAGAAGGACTACATAAAAATGTGCATAGTTTTCATTCTTCTTGCAGTTCTTGGAATTATTTGGGGGAATGTTATTCGTTTAATATTGATTAAAAAAAAAAGAAACAACATAAAATTCTACACTTGTTTGAGTTAAGAAAGTAATTTGACCATTTTTGCTTTAACTTGTTTGTACGAGGGCCACACCAAAAGTCATGAGCACGTTGATTGTACAATACAGTACAGCAAAGGTATATGGAAGAAAATTGATGTTGTCAATCGTAACTGGACATAACATATGACTTTTAAACAAAATCTCCAGAACAATCCATGCATTTCTGCCAGCGCTGCACGAGCTTAAAAATCCCACTGCGGTGAAAGTCCATTCCAACACTTCGCAGCGAGCTATGCACAGCTATCTTGATTGTTTCTTGTTGTTTTCATAGTACTGGTTCTCATGTGGTATTTCAAGGGATCGAGCAGATGGTAGTCCAAAGGGGCCATGTCATGACTGTAGGGGAGCACTTCCCAGCCATTCTTTGAGATTTCCTCCAATGTCAGATACACAGTGTGGGATCGAGCATTGTCATGTTGATAGATGACAGCTTTTTTCATTGGGAGCTTTTCCCGAAGTGCACATTTCAGTTTTTCTTTGGGCAGGAAATCAACCAGTATGCATCCCTCGGCATCCCAGAAGACGGTTCCCATAACTTTCCCGCTGGAGGGTACTCTTTTGATCTTGTTCTTTTTTGTTTGTTTGTTTGAGATGTGGAGTGATGCCATTCCATATTTTAGTTTAGTTTAGGGCAGAAGTTTAGCAGTGAGGCTGGAGATTGAGTTGATTCAATGCACATTAATATTGCATCGATGGCCCCATGTAAAACCTCTTTAACCACCACCACAGCTTGTACAAGAACCGTTCATGGTGGAGATCTCGCCGCAGATTAACGTGAAGGAATTTAACATAAAATGCACTCAACAGGAGAATGTGCTTTGTGTTCCGAACAAGGTTGAAACCTTGTCAGTTATTTAAGGGGAACCCAGATGCTCAGACCACCTTGACGCTAATGTATCCCTTGATACCCTACAATTTAGATATGATGTTTATTTTTCCAATTTCCGAATTATAAACTAGGGAAATTTGTGATTAAAAGTCGAAATTTTCTTCTTCTTCTTCCTCATCTTCTTCAGATTAGCCACGACGTCGCACCAGGAAGTAGACGGCCATATCCTTACTCTCTCCAGGTTACATCACAGTGATTTAACTCAAACGGTGAATAATTTTCGATTTTCCACAAATAAGCCGAGTCGATGCGTCCTTGGTGCTTGTATAGTAATACAAACCGAGATGATTTCATACTACAGCAATGGCTGAAAGACCCGAAGTTTGCCAGAAATTGGACAAGGTTTGTCCAAAATACTCGAATGCAGATCAGGCCAACAAAATGTTCGCTTTTGCACTCGGAACATGTTACAGAGAATTGTGAAGGAACAACAGAGATGGCTAGATGTTATGGTTATCCGCCATTGAGAGATGATGCTATCCCCACGATTAAGCTATCCCCATGATTAAGCGGAAGAAACTGCCGTCGCTCGAAACTGTAACACCATCTCTACCCAGCTACTGTCATATGGACACGGACGTTTTGTGCAGTGAATGCCACCAACTCTGATCGTTCCCCATCCAAATCCTCAATCTTTTCTACCCCCGTTAATCCACTCCAAACCCACCTCCTTCAAATTCCCTGCTTTCCTTCCTGAAAGTCCCTGAAACAAATTCCCTGCTTTCCTTCCTGAAAGTCCCTGTAATGTCCATCTTGTTTACCCCTTGTACCCACCATATCCCTCTCCGTTGTACAGATCTCCGAATGTCTCTGTTCCCCACTGTTTTGTCCTTCCCATTCCCGCCCCTCTTGTCTCATGCCCCCCCTTGCTGTGCGTTGTGTGTTAGCTCTCATACAAGCCTCGACCAGCATACAAATAAACAAACAAACCCCAAAAAATCAAATTCACCAACATTTATTTGTTGTGGAGAGAAAGTATGTATGTATGTATGTATGTATCATCATATACTCTTCCGAGAGGACATGACCGAGGACGCTAAAACGTTCACAGGTCCCACTCCCCCCCCCTTTTCTCCCACTTCACCACCTACTTCCAGCATCACTCCCCCTTCCACAATCCCCTATCAACCATCATCCTACAATAGCCACCACCATCCCACACACCCTCTCTACCCTCCACAATCCCCTATCTACTTGGGAGGGACATCGACACCTCACGGACATGACGGTGGGACACAGCACAGACACGGACAAAAATGGCGTCCCGGGAAAGTATGAAACGGGACGATCCCGTAACATGCAAGACACCTGGTTAGCATGCGATAGTGAGACAAAGCATTCGTTACCCATTTTGTCCATGGTGTCCAAGTGTGCCCATTTTGTCTGTGCTGTCGAGTTTAAGTCAGGTCAGGGTAGATCTGTGACCTGCTACAGGTACCATGTAAACCTGTACTAACCTGTTCCATGGTCGGGTTGTCGGCGACTAAACCGTCTCCCGAACCAGGTTTTCTGGTGAGGAGGGTGTTTGGATATGGACACCCAGCAGGATTAAAAACAAAACCTGTCAAAGGGCGGAGGAGCTCCTTGTGAGCCAACGGCCATCCATATCTAGTGCCCAACTGTGTCTGCGGACGTCCTCCTGCAGTTAGGTTACTTTTTTATTAGGAGGTTGGTGGCAGGATTTGCACTCCGGCCACCGTAAAACCCTTCATTCCGCAAAACACAAAAACGCAAAAAAAAAATCTGAAAACCCACTCCGTGGGAGTACCTCGTGTGCAGCTTCCCTTCGCAGTGCAGCTCACCGGATGACGGGATTGGGGCAAAGCCTTCGGGACCCCCAATCTTTGATGATAGGAGGGAAACCACGGGGTAACATCCCTGGGTCAGATTGCGGGAGAGTGTGTCAGAGTGGTGCTGAGGTGTCGTCCACCAGATGGCGGTCTCCTTGGGTCAACCTGAGGCGGTCCCTTCGGGTGGGTGCCTGGAATGTCCTATCCCTAAGAGAGGATGATCACCTCTCTCTGTTATCTGAGCTCAAGCATTTGGACATCGGGATTGCAGCTCTCTCTGAGGTTCGGAGACTTGATTGCGGCGAAATAATGGTGGGTGGTTACACCTACTATTGGTCTGGTCGCTCTGATGGTTACCATACCCAAGGAGTTGCTGTAGCTGTGTCCAATAAGCTGACCCCAATGATAATTGAGGTAACACCGGTCAACAAGCGTATTATGAGACTAAGGATTCGTCACTCCTTGGGTGTCATTTCCCTGGTCTCTGTTTATGCTCCGACTGAGGCGAGTGATCTCACCGTGAAGGACACATTCTATGCCACGCTCGAGTCTGTGGTTGATCAGTGCCCCAGACGAGATACACTTCTAGTCTTGGGGGATTTCAATGCATCGACTGGAACTGATAGGGATGGTTATGAGATGTGTGTTGGTCCCCATGGGTCAGGAACTATGAACCAGAATAGCACTAAGTTCCTTGACTTTGCAAGAAGTAATGGACTTAGGGTGGCTGGTTCATGGTTTCAGCGCCCAGAAGCTCATCGCTGGACTTGGTATTCCAACGCTGGCGGGTGTGGCAAAGGAGATTGACCATGTCCTCATTGACGGTCGCTGGAGGATGATCCAGAACTGCAGGGTCCACCGGAGTGCTCAGTTCCTCAATACTGACCACAGGCTTGTTGTAGCAACTCTAAAGTTGCACCTTAAATCCTGGAGAATGGAAGCTTCCCAGCCTAGGCTGGATGTTGGCAAGCTCAGGGATGAGCGAGTAGCTGAGGAGTTTGCGAACAGGCTTGGGGACACTTGGGGGGGGGGGGGGTCTGGGTGCTTTGGGGGGTCCTGAAGAGTTGTGGAGTGCCTTCAAGACCACCGTCCTTGATGTTGCCGGTGGATTCTTGGAACTCACCGTAGGGCAAAGAAGAATTTTGTCTCTTAAGGGACACTGGATACCATTGACCAGAGTCGCAGGGCCAGGCTGAATGGCAGAGCTGAGCTGTTCAGGGAGCTGAGGTGAAAAACTGTACGTGCTCTGAGGGTGGACAAGGAGGCCTATGTGCGAGGAATCTGTGAGGGGGTAGAGCATCACCTGTGGACAGGTGATTCTCGTCCCGCTTACAGGGGAATTCGCGCATTGCGTTCATCCAAGCCCATCCCTCGGAGCACTGCAGTTTGAGCAGAGAGTGGTAGGCTCTTGACAGAGGAGTCTGAAGTGAAGGCCCGCTGGGCAGGATACTTTGAGCGGTTGTACCAGGCTGATCCCCCAGCTGTCGATTTGGACATCAAGGGTGTTACAATTGCTGACCCTCGAATCAACTGTTGTCCACCTTCGCTTGTAGAAACACGGGCTGCTGTGAACCGGTTGAAACGGGGCAAAGCTCCAGGGATCTGTGGCATCCATGCTTAACTTCTCAAGGCTGGTGGAAATGCACTCGTGTCGTTGCATGCAGTTTTGTGCTCTGCCTGGAACACAGGCATCATCCCAACTGATTGGAAGAGGGGCCTTGTTGTTCCTCTCTGGAAAGGGAAGGGTGATCGCCAAGACTGCAACAACTACCGAGGGGTGACGCTGCTCTCAGTGCCAGGCAAGGTCTTTGCTCGGATAATTCTCGATAGGGTTCGCCACCATCTGCTTGAGCACCAGCGTCCAGAGCAGTCAGGCTTTACACCAAAGAGGTCAACGATTGACCATATCCTTGCTCTTCGTGTCCTCACCGAACGCAGACGAGAGTTTCAGCAGGGGCTGCTTACAGCCTATGTTGATCTCTGTAAAGTGTTTGATTCAGTGAATCGGGATGTCCTCTGGAGGATTCTTGGTCTTCGTGGGGTGCCACCAAAACTGATCGATCTGATTTCTGAACTCTACTCTGGTACTGAGAGTGCTGTGAAGTGTGGTGGTACCATCTCTGACTTATTTCCAGTAGTTACTGGAGTTCGTCAGGGGTGTGTACTGGCACCCACACTTTTCAGCACTTTTATGGACTCTATTTTAGGGAGGATGTCGTTGAGATCAAGCTGTGGTGCATCGTTTGGGAATGTCAAGATCTCGGACCTTGATTTTGCAGACGATGCAGTCATCCTTGCGGAGACTTTAGACATCCTCTTGGGGGCCCTCGAGGTGCTGAATGAGGAGTCGGAGCCGCTGGGATTACGGGTTTCTTGGGTCAAAACTAAGATCCAGGCTTTCGGTGACATCTTGGATGCTGCTGTCCTGTCTGTGTCTGTTTGTGGTGAGGATGTTGAGGTCATGGAGAGATTCACTTACCTTGGCAGTGATATTCATGTCTCTGCTGGCTGTGAGTCAGAGGTCAATAGATGTCTGGGTCGGGCCTGGGGAGTCATGGATTCACTGGATCATTGGGTGTGGCGCTGCCGGTACCTGTGCGGGAGGACGAAAGTCCGAGTCTTCAGGTCCTTGGTACTTCCAGTCTTGCTCTATGGATGCGAGACTTGGACTCTGACCAAGGATCTGAGATGGAGACTTAATTCCTTTGGTATCAGGTCTCTTCGGAGAATCCTTGGCTATCGCTGGTCGGATTTTGTGTCCAACGAGCGGTTGCTGAGAGAGACTCGGGATGAGATTTGTTACCTGCATCGTCCGTGAGCGTCAGTTGCGGCTGTATGGACATGTGGCTCGTTTTCCTGACGCTGATCCTGCTCACCAGATTCTCTCAGTGAGGGAGTCTCATGAGTGGAGGAGGCCAATGGGCCGACCATGTGCCTCGTGGTTGCAGCAGCTTGACCATCATCTCAAGGAGATGGGGATGGGCCTGGCATCTGCCTGGGGGATGGCCAGACGGAGGCCCCTGGAGTACCGGCGGAAATTGGACGCAGCGATGCGCTGTTCTGGCACATGCTCCCATACCTGACCTGACCTGTCGAGTGAGAACGGGTATTTCTGCTCGAGTAACATATGCAGCAAACCGATTTATCAATTGGTACAAAATTCCTCACTTGTAAACCGTCAATTAAACGGAAAATTAGATCCTACTGAGCTAAAGTTAACAAACGACCAGCTTTTTCATCTTCACTAACATTTCAGCCTTCTTCCTCTGAATCCCTCGCACAAGGCTCAAAACTATTTGGCTCCACAATTCCCCCAAAAGCATTTCCATCACTCATTTTGTCTCCAACTGTTCCTTCAAAATCCCAATGATCACTTTCAATATTCTGATAACCATCAGAGTTGCTGTCGACGTTGGAATTTGTGTCTAAATCCGAGATCGATGTTAAACCAGCGTACGGATCTGTCAGTTAAAATCTAGATGTTGAGGTATTTGTGAGTAAGCATTAGGAAATGCCTGTAAATTAACGATTAAAATTGATGGTTACATGTTATAAGTTTTGTTTAGCACGGATCGGTAATTTATAATATAAACTGCTTTATGTAATGAGCTAATTTTGACTGTAGTGGGCAGTATTGCATTGTAAACTGCCTGGTGAGATTTGTGAAGATGTTGTGATGTTCTCAGATGAAACTTCCTGTATGGACGAGAATCGCAGTAACTGGAAGACACGAGATCGTTCTGTGATACTATATAAACTCGCGAGAGGGAGGTATAGCGAGACGGGTGACATGACAAGAAGTGTGTTTTGATCGTCTGCATGCTCAATTTAACTCTGATGAGTGAACGAGGTGTTTATGTCCAGAGTGGTTAACACTTGGTGCCGATTGTAATCAGGTTGATTTAAAACTCATTAAGATTGTGTATCGGGAAAGCATTACTTTGAGCTGTTCAAACATTTTGGATGGGCCAGAGTATGAGAGAGAACAACACGACAAGAGTCAATTGTTCAACAGCTCTGGCTAATGAGGTGAAACGCGCGTGAGTTGAGCCGGCAGAACAGAGACACTGTGCGGAAACAAGTCGACGCGGGAATCGTTGGACATTGCGTTGTATGTAATGGTGAACTTACTCATTTCATTTTGTATCTGTTCATTTGAAATGCATGTTTTAAATACGTTACGCTGTTGATGTGGTCACTGCAATTCCATTCAGAAGTCACAGACCCCAACTGACCAAGATCCAATTGATTGGTAGTCGACTGGTACGATCGTTCATATTCATGAAGTGCAAACCTTGGATTGCAGTCATTAGAGAATGGGCTGGGTTCGGCACCGCAAACAACATACGTACACAAAAAGGAAGGAAACCCAAAGATGCGTTTACCATCGACAGGATCAATATGGCTTCCAGATTTGACATCACTGGTGTGAAATCGAAATTAGACACTCTTGGGCTTTTTTTGACACTTTGTGTTTGGCAAAAAAAAATTCAAAAACATTTTTTCCCTTAAAATTAGACTGCTTCATAATTTTCAATGGTTTTCAGAAATGTTTTTTTTTGCGTTTGTGTTCCTCTTTAATTCCCCGCGTACACAAAGCAAAGAGTGGGGTGAAGCAATTGATTCATGTCCGTCTGTTTTATCAGTTTGTGATCAGTTTATGATCGAGGAACAACTAAATGGAAACAGATGAATGAAATGATAATATATGCCAGATTCTTCTCTAAATATGTGAAGCTTTCTGTGATTCAAGAATATTCACCTACCAACGATGCAAGTGAGGAAGACAAAGCTTCCATGAGCAATTACAATTAGTGGTGAATGGGGTATACAAACATAACATTGATAATAATGGGTAATCTCAATGCCAAAGTGGGAGGTAGCAACGAGGGATATGAGAGGGTCATCGGAAGTCATGGACTGGGTGATAGAAATGAAAATGGAGAAAAGCTTGTCAAATTTTGTGGACTTAATAACCTTGTAATAACAGGCACCATTTTCCCACAAAAGATGGATGCATGAGCAAACATGGGCCTCCCCAGGAGGAAAGGCAAAGAACCAGATAAACCATGTGATGGTAAGCAAACAACATCGGAGGACATCAATAATGGACACTCAAGTCATGAGGGGTGCAGATGTTGCAAGAGACCACCAACCAGTGCGAACTAAAATCAAATTGAAACTGCAAGGGCACTCGGTAGAGCGCATACCTCCACCCCGTAATGACTGATCCACGAGAACATTTTCGGCCCAATACATTTTTGAAATATGCTACATTTATATCGTTTTTGGCCCCATCTCTCAATTGTGAAGGATCATTAAAAAAAAAAAATTAAAGAAATCTCGTATTCAGATCTGGATTCAGATCTTTACCAAAATCAAATCAATTCGTCCTTGTCACACATCCAATCTGTCCAAGTTTCATCCAAAGCCGTCCACAACTTTTTCAGAAATTGTGATGTTAGTTTAGTCCTATTTCTCAATGGTGAAGAATCGCTGAAATTTTTTTTCCGGATCTTCACCAAAATTGAATCAATTCTTCCTTGTCACACACCTTGTCCACCAAGTTTCGTCCTAATCCGTCAACTTCTTGAGATATCGTGCTTTGTATCGTTTTTGGCCCTATCTCTCAATGGTGAAGAATTATTTTAAAATTCTAGTAGCCGGATCCGGATTCGGATCTTCACCAAGATTAAGTGTTGCTGTCCTTGGCCGGTCAACTATACACACATGCAAAAACTCAGAATGATTGCTTGAAAATTGTGGCCAAAAATCGTGAGACAGACAGACAAACGCGACAGACCAACATACTTGGCAAAAAAATGTTTTCACCAAGTAACAAACAGACAGAGAGGGGTGAAAACAACCTCCTTCACCTTTGGTAGCAGAGGTAAATAACAAGAAAGCAAATGGCCAAGGGGAACAGAAAGAAATGTGATACGATCAAACTGCAACAACCAGCTATCAAAACACAGTTCTCATTAAAGATAAGAAACAAGTATAATGTGCTACAAGAGCATAAGGAATTGCAGGATATGGTGGAGAGAAAGTGGCAAAATTTTGAGAAAGCATGCAGTGAAACTGCAAAAGAAGTGCTCGGTTATATAAAGAGAGGTCAAAAGCCTTGGATCAGTAAGGAGTCTTGGGAGCGAGTTGAGGAGAGAAGAAGATTGAAGAGCAATGTAGAACAGGCAAAGTCAAATGGAATCAGAGATCCTGAAAACAGAATTCAGGAAGAAGGATAAAAAAGTTAAGAATAGCATTAGAAGAGACAAGAGAAAATGGGCAGATGACCTTGCTATGACAGCTGGAAAAGCAGCAGGTGAAAGAGCTCTACGTGATTACAAAGACCCTCAGTAATGAAAGAAGCAAAACTGAATGCAGTTAAAGATAAGACCGGAAATCTACAAACAGAAGAAACTGCCAAGAAAGAAAGATGCAGAGAATATTTTTAAGACATCTTAAATCGACCAATACCTGATGATCTCATAACAGAAGAGGAGTGTGATCCTGTTTTCGAAGAAATTGGCACAAGTCGTATATCATAAACAGAAATTAGAACAGCAATAAAGAAGATGAAGAACGGTAAATCTGGAGGCAAGGATGGAATTACAGCGGAATTATTGAAAGCGGACATACACACAACAGTGGAATGGCTTGACAACTTGTTTACAGCAATTTGGGACAAAGAGGAAATACCTAAAGTGTGAAGCAGGGTTTAGTTGTCAAAATACCAATGAAAGGCGATCTTACAGAATGTGGAAATTGGAGAGGAATTACTTTAACATCAGTTCCAATTAAAGTATTTGGCAGAGTGCTGATAGAATTAGAGATGGAGTTGACAACAAGTTGAGGGATGAGCATGCAGGCTTTAGAAGAGGAAGAAACACAGTTAAGCAAATCTTTATTTTGTGCAACATAATTGAGCAGGTAGCAGAGTGGCAGGCAACTCCATACATTACTTTTGTGGACTTTGAAAAAGTCTTTGACTCCGTGAAACAAGAAAGTCTTTGGAATCTTGAGCAAAATTATCACAAAGGTACGGATCTTATATGAGGATAGTGAATGTGCAATGCTGGAGGAGGGAGAGGAATCGGTGGTTTTAGTCTGGGGGCTGAGGGGGGGGGGCTGTGTGCAATCATATGTCCCCTAATTTTGACTCTTGATCCTTGTAGGGGATCCCTAGGAGATTGAAAAAAACTTGGGTAGACATTCCAGATGTGGGACAGAAAGGTGTAATTCAAGATGGCGTCCAAGATGGCCGCCGCATCATTATAACCAGTATAACTCCATGTGGAATTGTCCTAGAGTGATAAACTTCGTGTCTTTACCGAGGTTTTTGGGGTCAAGGAATCCATTAAAAATCATTTGCAGGGTTAAAAAAGTACGGGATAACGGTGAAATCCAAAATGGCCACCAATATGGCCGCCGTGCCCTTTCATCTTGCCTGTCAAGGTTCAGAATTGAGCGTGAAAAATAAATTTGTGTGCTAATATGGGTTTTAGGGGTCAGGATTTCACTCAGATCAATCAATTTGCAGAAGCAACAATGGATAATTGTTAATTCCAGTGCAGGGGCTGTAATTGACCAGGACACAGGTCCCCTACGAGGATCAAGAGTCGAAATTAGGGGACGTATGATTGCACACAGGACCCCCCCTCACGACTATACGTAGAATAAATAAGAAACGTGTTTTACATTGAATGAGACTTTAGTAACATTTAAATTTATACTAATAAATCCTGAGCACCGTTATTTACCATGCACAATGCAGTACACGTTATTCATGAATCCAAAACTGTTTAAATAACTCGATAAGTTTGGGATGCAGTGGGCATCAAACCTCCGACGATTACGTTGCTTATAATTTTCACAAACCATGCCTACTTCGTTGGAATAACCCGTTAGGGTTTTTGCATTGGCTGCTCTGATTGTTTGCCTGGCATTTACAGAATATGCAGCATCGAACTTTTCTTTGTCTACAAGGACAGAAGCGAGTGGCACATTTCACACAGTTACATTTTAAAGCTACTTCTTCAGGCAAATTACGATGGTATTTCATTGGTACGAGACATTCGTTTTCCATCATAAACCCATAGTCTTGTGGGTTTAGCGAAAAATCTCCGAAACAATTGACTTGCATATAGGTCATATAGAATGCCCTATGAATATGACCTTCCGTAGCATAGCTGGTTGGGGGAAGGTCAATAATTGTCATCGACTTTCTGTGATGGTACATGTTGTAACATAAACAATCCATCGTTTCAATGGCATGATTTCCTCCTTTTAACACTTGGACCAGGTATTTCTCGGCATTGTGCACACAGTCCTGCACATTCGTCTGTGCCCTTCCAAAGTCCTTTTGGTACAGAACAGGTTCTGCCTTGATACCAGCAGCTTTCGTGCCAAATTTGCTAGTAATGTCACAGCCAGTTAGTGCATGCATCGCGGGAAGGACTTCACACATTGGTCTTCCAACCTTGTCAGCTATTACATGGAGAGGGATAAATATTGTCCTTTCTCCAACTCCCCCTCTGAGCCAAAGTTCACGGAGTCCAATTGCTAGAAAATGAAAATATGATAGAAATACATTGCAACTACGAACACATCAGTATCGCTAGAGAGAATTACAATCCGTGTGCAATTACTTGTGACGTCATGAAGAGCATGTGGGATGATACGGATATCGGCCTCTTCATGGTCCGAGTCCAGTTCTGGGTGTTGGCTTGCTATCCCATTCCTGATCTTCTGGGTTTGTGTTGAGGTTTCGTCTCCCACTATCCGACTCACTACAATGTGAACATCTACGGATTCTGCAGTAAAGTGGCCAATCAGCCATACTTTCATGAGCTGTTCTCGTTTGGCTTTGTTTGCTGCAGATGACCAGAAACTATCCATATCTCTTGGTAACTTGCTTTCTCGTGTGATGTTACTGTACAAGACTGGGGATTTCTGATTTCGTCTGAGTCGTTCACTTTCTTTCACTGATCGTTCCATGTACGAATCGAAGATAAAGTCAATGCGGGAAGCATTTTTGCAAACCCCAAGGATCATGCTCAGCAATTGCTTGCACAATTCTCCGAAGGTATTCATGGAGGAAGTTTTCAGCTTTCGCACATAAGCCATAATGTCGACAATGTATCTGGTTGGCATATCCGTCCAATGCGTAGGAGCTATGTCGTCACCTGCTGTAATATTTGATTCAAGTTCTTTCATAAGCTCATGTTTTGTCGGTTTTTTCATGAGTCCATCCTCATCACTAAATAAGTAACTAGTTTTGACCAGATCATACGTGAAAACCTCTTGGGCACCATACCCACGGACCCTGGCAATGTCCAGTTGCTTCTGTGCAACACCTAACTCCTTCTTGTCCTGCTTCTGTTTCCTTTTTGGGGCTGATACTTTCTTTCCCTCGGCACTTGTGAATGTCTTAACATTGTTCCTGTTGATTGTGTCACTCAGTCGTTTTGTCTTCTCCACCAGGCGCTCCTTTCTGAACGTGTTGTCTAAATTCAGACCGGTTTCTTGAACAGACAATAGACTATCTTGAATCTCATCTGGCATGATAACTCTGGTGAGACAGTTATGCAGTTTCAGTTCAGTTGTTTGCTTCACCTCAAATGGATTTTCATAGTTCAGGATGTACGCGATCATCTTGTCCACTTTGCATTCATTTTCTTGTGTTTGCCGACGACTGAATGAATGATTGACACTCAGTTCTGTATTGTTCAACTGTACACCTGTGACTTCAAGAAAGGTTTGATTTACCGCCATCAATTCATGGTGAATGATATTCCATCTTGTTACGAATTCTTTCCGTTTCACATTGCCAATGATTCCCCCACTTGTCTTAGATGAGCGGTTGATTGTCTGTTCCAGACACATGTCGGCAGCAACAGCAGAGAATGGGATGGAAGAACGTTTCACTACAAAACGCCCAGCCATGAAATTGTCATGGACAACCGGTACATTCTCTGGTAGTTTTTTCATGTCCTCCAGGTAGAGAGAACACCACCGCAGATAGTTGATCGAGTCAAAGACCGCGAAATATGGCAATACTGCTTCAACCGATTGCACGTGCAGATGCCAGTCGCCTTCTCTGTCAGTCCTCACAAGGTCATGTGCCAACCGAACCATTTCAATAAACCTAACCCAATAGAAGAACGTTTTGCTTTCTGCCTTCCTTTCCCTTTTAAACTCCTCAAAATCCTCGAACAGGTCTCCCGATAGTCCAAAGAAAGAGTTAAGGAGCTCCTTACTTCTCGACTTGTTCTTTGCAGACACCTCTTGCTTCATTTCTCTAAGCAACTCGAGCGGCTTCCACATATTTCTCTATGCCATGCTTCTCAAAGAATGCACTCCATTGGAGTCTCCCCATAGCCTCTGAAAGGAGAGTCATGCCTTCTAGAGATCGAACATAATGTGAACCTCCCAAGATGGTCTGGGTCGTATTTGGACCAAATATTTCATTTTCGATCCATATACTCTCAGCACCACCACCACGAAGATACTTTCCTATGCAACCAAGGTCAATCTTAAGTAAATGAAACGATCCTAGGCAAAGAGTCAAGTCCTTGAATTCTCCTTGGCGCCACAACATAATCTCTCGTGCGATTCTGTGGACACCTTCATCGCATGCTATAGCCAAGTGGTTCTGACTTAGCTGTCCCAAGACGTTCTGAAAAAATTTAAGAGCGGTATACACTGTGTTGTATTCTGTGACCGGGTGTGGTAGAATTGGCAAGAAGCCTACGATCCTTTCATGAAGTTTCTCATCAGTGACAACTGAGTTGAAGGCACTCCAGCATGGCATTTGTTGTTCATCGCAGTCCTGTTTGATTAAGCCTTCTTCTATATTTGACAAATTCATCCGGGCTAGTGACCAAGCAAGATCTTTTCCTTCCCTACTACATCCTTCACTTAATGTCGAGTTACTTACTAAATGGTCACTGGGTATCTCTCCCTTCTTTGTTGGTTTGAAGAAGTCCTTTAGCTCTTGACATTTTAGTGTCTTCTGAAATGACTTTGGACCATGAACTACACCAGTTTCCGAAATTCGTGGCTTCCTTTGAACACCATCTGATTTGTCCTGATATAAAACCGAAACAGTGTCATGAGTCCCACCCAGACCCGATAGCGTCGCCTCCTCGTGATCAAAAGTATCAAATGTGGCAGTGGCGAATTTCTCTGGACTAAGATGGCTTGGCAAAGGAACATCATCAGTTCCATTTGTGCAAACGAAGTCTGCCAAATCAGTCTGATACTGGAGAATTTCATCGTAACTCACTGATATTCCTAAATGGTTTAGAGAGGTGATGAGTGTTTTGCTCTTGCATGTTGTGTGGATTCCTTCTGCGCATATCAGATGGAGTGGTGTCCTGCGTCTACCATTATGGACCATCAAGTACAGAACCTGGAAAACTGACTTTAGTTTCCTCAGCTTTGGTGAATGAGCACTGCCGTTACTACTAGTTTCTTCATCAGAGGTATCGTCATCATCGCTCAATGGAGAGTTGTTATTGCTACCCATGCTGCATTCAAGATCATTTCTATTATAATTTAGCAACACACAATAAAGTCAGTAACTCATCTGGGATATTCACATTATCCCAGGAGTCCTGCAGATCAACGGAATCGCAAAACTTGCCTTGCAAATCAAAATTCAAGTCCAAAAGAGCATGCCCAATAGTTGATGCGCATTGAGTGATGGGATTGCTTGACCGAATGACGTCAGCCATATCTGCTGGACTGGCGTTTAAGAAAACCATGGCACACTTATTTGCTTCTGTAGGCCTGGAAATGTTCAAGTCTTGGCCACAGTGACTTTCAAGAAAAAGTCGAATGTCTCTGTTCGAAAACGTTTCCTGGGAATCGCTGAATCCATTAACATTGTTACGGAGGTCGCTTAAGGCGAAACCTTGTCCACCTTTGAATGCGAAATCAATGTTCTCTAACAACCTTGCAAAACATTTATTTTTTGCTAAACTATTGGAATGGTGCGTCAAATTTACTTTTCGCACGGTCGTACCTAATAAGATAATTTCGGATGCAGTTTTTGTGACAATATATATCTGACCCAAAGACGGAGTGAACATCTTGCAGGTCACTTGTTCGATAGTATACTTCATCTTGAAAGAATACCACAACCTTTAGTAACTTTTCTGCGCATACATCTTCACAAATCCTGAATTTCTGTCGGTCTCCTTTTATCTTTACATTGACACACACCATACATTTCCTTTCAGAAGCTGGTATATCAGTAGACGGAGGAGCTCGTGGTGCAATTCTGGCTCAGGTTGCTCGGCTCACAGATGGGTTTGGGACCAGTTCAACTCCTTCCGGTTCTTCCGGCTCTTCCACCGCTTTTGACGGTTCTTCTTCAAGTTTAGTCAGTGTCTTTTTGAGGGTGTATGATTTATAACATTTGTTGTTCACATGATAGACAAACTGTTCATGATCGACTTGCTGTAGCCTCCTTGCAACCAAGTCGTTACGTATTCTAGCAGCCTCTAGGACTTTCATCCGAGCCTCTGCGTTGCTGCATGTTGATTCTTTGGTGTCAATCTGACAAATAATTCACTTCTTGATGTCGACATCAGCA
Source organism: Eptatretus burgeri (assembly GCF_056783735.1). Taxonomy (NCBI): domain Eukaryota; kingdom Metazoa; phylum Chordata; class Myxini; order Myxiniformes; family Myxinidae; genus Eptatretus; species Eptatretus burgeri. The sequence continues at coordinate 70,335,931 of NC_140973.1, read as the reverse complement.
AATTCTGAGCGGCGCCTCTTCAGTGGAATCCCTTCCATTTCATTCAATGCCTGAAAAAAGAGAGGTGAATATTAGTTGATCTGTTACGAATGAAATGTGACTAGACATCAGTCAGCTTCTCAGGCACTCTATCTTATCCAGTTGCATCATTTTACGAATTGTTGGATCATCAATTAGAGCCCATGTACTGAAATTAACAATGACCCATTGTTTTTTTGTGCAAATTTATTGGTTTGAGTGAAATGCTTGACCCCGAAAACCCATATAAAGACACCAAATTTATTCCTCTTCCTCAATTCTGAACCATGACAGGCCAGATGAAAGGACGCGGCGGCCATTTTGGATTTCACCATTGTCCCGTACTTTTTTTTTAACCCTGCAAATGATTTTAATGGATTCCTTGACCCCAAAAACCTAGGTAAAGAAACGAAATTTATCACTCTAGGACAATTCCACATGGAGTTATACTGGTTATAATGATGCGGTGGCCTCCTTGGATGCCATCTTGAATTACACCTTTCTGCCCCACATCTGGAATGTCCACCCAAGTTTTTTTTCAATCTCCTTGGGGTCCCCTACAAGGATCAAGAGTCAAAATTACAGGATATATGATTGTACACAGGACCCCCCTCAGCCCCAGGACTATTTATAGTAAAAACAGGAGTGAGGCAAGGAGATGTAATGTCTGGTTTTATATTCTTGCGAGTAGTAGACTGGATAATGAGGAAAACAACAGATGGCAACAACACAGGCATAAGGTGAAGTGTTACAACCAAACTTGAGGATTTGGACTTTGCTGATGACATTGCCCTTTTGTCATCTAGCTCCCAACATATGCAAACAAAAATGAATCTATTTGCTTCAAAAACCAGGCTCAAAATACAGAAAACAACAGAGGTTTTGAGGATAAATAGTAAAAGCAACAACAGAATTCAAATTGGAGACCAGCATCTAAATTAAGGAGATAAGTACACTTATTTCAGGGCCATCATCAACAAGGAGGAGAAGAAGATATTAGGAACAGAATTTGTTAAACTTTGGTATTCTTCGTGAAACTCAAGCAATTATGGAGCTCAAGCATTTATACAAGGAAAAGGGCCAGTTTCAAAACTCCCTTTTGTTGAACAACCATGTTTAATCCCCTAGTGTGAGCATACAGATGATTATTTTCAGCTAAAGTGATGTTTAACAGATAGAACAAGGTTCAAGCTTTCAGAAAATATATACTTTGTATGATATGAAAGCGATACATGAAAAACTAAAAACATATAAACTCAAAAAAGTGGCTTTTTCCATGGTGCAAAATAGTCAGTTATCAAAAAACGGATGTCAAAACAACACTTCAAAGCACTAAGAAGCCTTAGATTTCCATGCAAGTATCAACTGTATACTACTGCCCACGATTTGAGATACCTGTGATGACGCTGTATTGGAAAATGTACATCAGAGACAATATGAGCCAAAATCGTGAAAATTGGCAAACGCGTTACAAATTGTTCAGTACTTTTCTGAGTGGCCGATAACACAACAAAAATGTGATATCAACAACTGTTGATTTTATATGAGAGCTGAAGATGTCTATTTACAGAAAAAAACATTTGGTCTTCAAGACAAAATGGCTCGAATTGTCTCAAGGTCCTATGAAATTATGGACCTCTGATTGTCTGAAACGTCACGATTTTGGAACTTTTGGAATTTTGACAAAAAACTAACTGAAACTATAAGAACAAACTCTGCTGTAACAAATGAGATAATTTTTTGATATACCATAACCAGTGATGAAACAGCTGGGGGTGAAAATATTGATGTTAAATGTCTGAAACGTCACGCTTTTGTAGCACTTAGTCTATACAAAAAACTGATCGTCAATTGCATCGAGAACTTGTTTATTCCATCCAATATGACGGTTAGATATTGGGAAAGTACAAATTGGAGGGAGTATATGAGTCTTTCGTGCTTAAATTGTTGAAAATTCGCTTTATTCGGCAGCGAATGCAGCAGAAACTGATAAAATCTAAAGCATTGTGACCACGTCGTCCCTTGCGTTGGCAACAAATAAACTGCTAAGCAATATATGAGAAGATACTTACTGTTATGTTTGGGTGTGAAATGCATGAAAAAACACATCGCCGCTACTTTAGATTGCAATTATCTGGTACCTAAGCGTATGAAACACCGGAAAACTATACAGTTTTAGAAAGCTCAGTATGCCTACTTTCCAGAAAAAATGAGTTTCATCATGATCAAAGTGCTTCAATTTTGACCCCCTGTGCACCATAGTTTTGAAACTGTGCCAAAATCAAATGAAGAGTGTTTTGCTTGCTTGTCAAATCAGTACTATTATATAGATGTGAGGCTTGGAAGATAAACAAAGGGGACAATCGGAAACTTGGCATATTTATGGTCAAATGTCTGCGAAGGATATTAAAAATAAGATAGCTATACGTCATATCAAATGAAGAAATACTCAAAATAACCAATGTAATAAAGATCAGTGATGAAGTGAAGACCAGGAGATGGAAATGGATTGAACATGTGATAAGAATGAAAGATGACAACGACTTGACAGCATCGTCATGGAAGCCCGAAGAAGAAGAAAAGTGGAATGTCAATCGTGCTTGGTTAATGTCTTTCACAAGTCCATCATTTCATGCTTTAATCAAAACGCATAATGACATTAGGGAATACGCTGCAGAAGGTCCTCTGTGGAATACTTAGCCAGACTGAGAGTCCCGAGGCCCCAGCCCTAGCATGGTGTGATTTTTCAGTTGCCGAGAAAGGGGAAAACGCACACGACTCAGAGCTGGTGCAGAGCTCCCTCTAATTGCTAATGGAGTATGTGTCCTCAATGTTACATACTCCATTCACACATGTCCACTCCAGTTCATGCAGTTTAATTTGACTTTAATACTTGGACTTTTTCCTCCTCCCCACTTTCAGACTCGAGAAACATTGCTGACTCGTCACTGTGTACAAGTGTTGACATTTATGGTGGCCCACACAGGTTGTTACTTTAAACTTCACAATTGTTTGCTTTCTTGTAGTGTGGGAATAATCTCTTGCTTTCAAAAAACAGTTTTGTGGATTGAATTCAACAATTGTTTGCAGATGATCATACACGGTCTGAGCTCAAACAGCAGCTGCACACGTTGGACTCGATTGCTAAACTTCAGGTTTGCGTTTTGTTGCCGTTTAAAGACTAACATTGTTCCACCGTAATTTCCAACAATTTGGTAATCGGTCTGTTCTTCTCCCCACAGAACAATTTCAAGGTGTTCCTATCATGTAGCAAGTATGATGACCACACCTGCCGCCATGCCCTATTAACCAGCACAATCGGAGCGTTTTTCACAAACCCGACGGATGAAAGCATCCCTGCACCCCATGGCAATGGGCCACGGCATGGACCTATTTTATGTTCATCTTTGGAGAAGCTCGTGTATTTTGGATCTTTGTTGAGCTTTGAAGAAGTGGAGGTGGTTGGGGAAATCGTCTTGCATGCCTTCTCTTTGGGAAAAGTGGAAATGGGTCTGCGTCTATGCAGGTGATGGTTCTTTTAAAATGTACTTTTCCCCACAAACAAACTGAATTTGTTTTTTACAAGCTCAACTAACCATACTCCTCCACCATCTGCTGTGGAGAAAAAAAATACAAGATCCCACCACATTCATCCCTTATCTGTGATGTTTGATAATTTTTAATTCACTTGTGTTACACCATTTTGTAAGGAAAGCAAAAACTGGAACAAAGATGTCATTTGTTATTGCATGTCAGACATTATGAATTTGGCTTGCTGGTTGCTTCATTCCTGAGGCACGACCTTGCTGCTGATGCTGTACTGCGACACTTTGGAGTGGGAATTTCGTCAATGTGCCCCTGATGATTCGCTTACTCAGTGGTAGACTGTGGGATCTTTCAAGTTGTCCAGTTCATGCCAATTGACCAATACAAAGCTTAACGTACATCCGAGGGATTGCGGACTCTTTGATGCACTGCTCTGCCTGTGAAACATCAGTCCGACGGTTTACAGTTTGGTAGCGAATCAAACCCGGAAAACTCATTTCAGAGATGAAGGTGCTCCTGTCGGACCAGGCTTGAGGAAATGGGTAAACGTTAAATGAGCGAATGTTCATCTTCAGAGGAAATTTACTTCCTCCTTTTTGGAGGTCCCCCCCCCCCTTTAGCCCTTGTTGGACATGGTCCGAAATGGGAGCTGATGGATTTGGTCTCGATTTCCGTGTGTGTGTGTGTGTGTGTGTGTGTGTGTGTGTGTGTGTGTGTGTGTGTGTGTGTGTGTGTGTGTGTGTGTGTGTGTGTGTGTGTGTGTGTGTGTGTGTGTGTGTGTGTGTGTGTGTGTGCGCTTCCGCAACCATATCTCAGACATGTATGGACCAATTTTATTCATACTTGGCACAAAGACAACACATGATTGGATATATCTGCACATCATTTTGTTTCGCGACACATTCAAAGATGGCCGACTGGCAGCCATTTTAGTTGGAACCCCCCCCCCCCCCAGTGTTGAACACGTCCTCAACCATTTCTTGGACGTGCATTTACTGATATTGTTCAAACTTTGCACACAGAAACCTTCACTTCTGAAACAATCTACATCGTCAAATACCGCTTGTGAACCATCGTCGTCTTCAGACTTGTCAAATTTAAATTTGATCCCCAAAATAACTTTATGCCTTAAATGGGGGGCGGGGGGGGGTTGTTGTGCCTGACACCACTTGTTCCACTTGTGGTGCACCACTTATTTCACTGCACTTGTGGTGCACAACTTGTTCCACTGAAAACCAAAAAAATACATATGTGGATACCAAAAGATTTTTTTTTAGTTTCAACAATTTTCTGGAAGAAACAGTGCATTATTTGAAAAGAGTGCAAGGGTGCCAATATTTTTGGCCATGACAGTCGATGTGTGTATATATATATATATATATGTATATATATATATATATATATATATATATATACATATACATATACATATATATATGTATATGTATATATATATATATATATATACATATATATATATATATATATATATATATATATATATATATATATATATATATATATATATATATATATATATATATATATATATATACATGTATATGCATATATATATATATATGTATATATATATATATATATATATTACGGTTGTGGAAATTCACTGGACACCATAAACGTATCCCAGAGATCAGTTATGTCGATAAGTCTGTGTTCAGATATATTTCCCCATCGAGGTCGAGAGGGAATTATTCTTGCAACCGGGCTGTGATCTTTGAGGTAGGATTATTCTTTGGCTATCTTTATTTTGGACCAATCGCCTCTCAACCACCACAACCACCACCAACTGCATCTCAACAACCACAGCCACCTTTTCCACAACCACCTTCACAACAACCACCTTAACCACAACCGCCCAACCACACCACCATCACGACCACCACAAAACTCCAGCCACGCCACCATTACCACAACCACCATAACCACAACCACCACCGTGTTTCCACCTCGGCACACGGTTGCGAGAAGCCTGGCATTCGTCGAGGGAGAACCGCCGACGGCCTTACCCCCTCCCCCCAACTAATAACCCTGCGAGAGGAACAAAAACCAACGAAAGCTATGAAAAAAAAGTCAAAAGAAAGGCCCCGATCTAGGAAAAAAATGCCCTTCTTCTGGAAGTTTCCCACGCGTGCTGGAAGAAGGGGCGGGAGGCGAGGGCGGGTAGAGCTCGAGATATAAGGAGGAGGCTCTGGTGTGTGTGTGTGTGTGTGTGTGCATGTATGCTGAAGCTCTTGTCTCTCTCTGGGCCCTGCATCGCGTGCGCCCGCTGGATCGCGCTCGCTGGATCACGCTCACTGGATCGCGCGCGCTCTGGCTCTCTGGTGGCGAGCTCTCTGGGTCAGTCGTAACGGGAGCGGGGAAAACGAGATTGAAAGCGCCGAGACGCCAGAGCTCTCTGGGTCGGTCGTGACAAGGTCGGATCGAGAAGGACAGAGCCCGATAATGCACCTCACGGTCACGATTTTCTTTCCTTTTCTTTCTGGGTTTTTGTATGAGAGTCTGTGGCGCCGTGTCCATTAAGTAAACCTGGTTAAGTGTACGATAATAACTATAGACAAACGGTTGTAGTTTTCTTTCTGCTCGTGTCCTGTTCCCTTACCCCCATTGCTTACATACGTGCTTGTACATTGCATTGCTTTTGCTTGCCTCGCCTGATTGCATACATGACTGCATATGTGTCGTCTGTGTAATAAATGTCATTGTGTGAATGTTGACCCGTTCGTTGCGTCCTTTCCCTAATTGAACTGCCATAATTGCATTCGAAATAATAGCTGGCTTTTTAATAGCCGATAATAGAATCGGATCCAACGCGGCTTTCGCGATAATACCCCACTCGGTTATCCCAAAACGGAGCGAGCTGCTAAAGCGGCTCGTTTCCAAGCAGGCCCCAATGAAGTACAGTCTCTCGGTAGTCTGCCCGCGCGATTAATTAGGTAAATCGACCATTCAGCGATCGGACCCTGTAGCGCGGGTGGAGTGTTGACTCGGCTGTGGTGTGCATTAAAAACGCACTCGTAGCGGGATTTCAGTGTTGTTCTGAAAGCTGCGACGAGATTGCTACGTCGGTGGGCGAGCGCAGCCGCTATTAGCTAAACGCGGCCGCCCGTACGCCGGCGGGCGGAAATCTACAACAATATATATTTATATCAGGTCAGGTATGGGAGCATGTGCCAGAACAGCGCGTCGCTGCGTCCACTTTCCGCCGGTACTCCAGGGGCCTCCGTCTGGCCATCCCCCAGGCAGATGCCAGGCCCATCCCCATCTCCTTGAGATGATGGTCAACCTGCTGCAACCATGAGGCACGTGGTCGGCCCACTGGCCTCCTCCACTCATGAGACTCCCTCGCTGAGAGAATCTGGTGAGCAGAATCAAAGTCAGGAAAACGAGCCACATGTCCATACAGCCGCAGCTGACGCTCACGGACTATGCAGGTTACAAATCTCATCCGAGTCTCTCTCAGCAACCGCTCGTTGGACACAAAATCCGACCAGCGATAGCCAAGGATTCTCCGAAGAGACCCGGTACCAAAGGAATTAAGTCTCCGTCTCAGATCCTTGGTCAAAGTCCAAGTCTCGCACCCATAGAGCAAGACTGGAAGTACCAAGGACCTGAAGACTCGGACTTTCGTCCTTCCGCACAGGTACCGGCAGCGCCACACCCCATGATCCAGTGAATCCATGACTCCCCAGGCCCGACCCAGACGTCTATTGACCTCCGGCTCACAACCTGCGGAGACATGAATATCACTGCCAAGGTAAGTGAATCTATCCACGACCTCAACATCTTCACCACAAACAGACACAGACAGGACAGCAGCATCCAAGATGTCACCGAAAGCCTGGATCTTAGTTTTGACCCAAGAAATCCGTAATCCCAACGGCTCCGACTCCTCATTCAGCACCTCCAGGGCCCCCAAGAGGATGTCTAAAGTCTCCGCAAAGATGACTGCATCATCTGCAAAATCAAGGTCCGAGATCTTGACATTGCCAAACGATGCACCGCAACTTGATCTCTCCGACATCCTCCCAAAAATCCAGTCCATACAAGTGCTGAAAAGTGTGGGGGCAAGTACACATCCCTGACGAACTCCAGTAACAACTGGAAATAAGTCAGAGATGGTACCACCACACTTCACAGCACTCTCAGTACCAGAGTAGAGTTCAGACATCAGATCGATCAGTTTCGGTGGCACCCCACGAAGACCAAGAATCCTCCAGAGGACATCCCGATTCACTGAATCGAACGCTTTACAGAGATCAACATAGGCTGCAAGCAGCCCCTGCCGAAACTCTCGTCTGCGTTCGGTGAGTACACGAAGTGCAAGGATACGGTCAATCGTTGACCTCTTTGGTGTAAAGCCTGACTGCTCTGTACGCTGGTGCTCAAGCAGATGGTGGCGAACCCTATCAAGAATTATCCGAGCAAAGACCTTGCCCGGCACTGAGAGCAGCGTCACCCCTCGGTAGTTGTTGCAGTCTTGGCGATCACCCTTCCCTTTCCAGAGAGGGACAACAAGGCCCCTCTTCCAGTCAGTTGGGATGATGCCTGTGTTCCAGGCAGAGCACAAAACTGCATGCAACGACACGAGTGCAGCATTTCCACCAGCCTTGAGAAGTTCAGCATGGATGCCACAGATCCCTGGAGCTTTGCCCCGTTTCAATTGGTTCACCGCAGCCCGTGTTTCCACAAGCGATGGTGGACCACAGTTGATTCGAGGGTCAGCAACAGGGATTGTAACACCCTTGACGTCCAACTCGACAGCTGGGGGATCAGCCTGGTACAACCGCTCAAAGTAACCGGCAGAGCGGGCCTTCACTTCAGACTCCTCTGTCAAGAGCCTACCACTCTCTGCTCGAACTGCAGTGCTCCGAGGGATGGGCTTGGATGAACGTAATGCGCGAATTCCCCTGTAAGCGGGACGAGAATCACCTGTCCACAGGTGATGCTCTACCCCCTCACAGATTCCTCGCACATAGGCCTCCTTGTCCACCCTCAGTGCACGTACAGTTTTACGCCTCAGCTCCCTGAACAGCTCAGCTCTGCCATTCAGCCTGGCCCTGCGACTCTGGTCAATGGTATCCAGTGTCCCTTGAGAGACAAAATTCTTCTTTGCCCTGCGGTGAACTCCAAGGCATCCACCGGCAACATCAAGGACGGTGGTCTTGAAGGTGCTCCACAACTCTTCAGGACCCCCAAAGCACCCAGACCCCCCAAGTGTCCACTCAGCCTGTTCGCAAACTCCTCAGCTACTCTCTCATCCCTGAGCTTGGCAACATCCAGCCTAGGCTGGGATGGTACCATTCTCCAGGATTTAAGGTGCAGCTTTAGAGTTGCTACAACAAGCCTGTGGTCAGTATTGAGGAACTGAGCACTCCGGTAGACCCTGCAGTTCTGGATCATCCTCCAACGACCGTCAATGAGGACATGGTCAATCTCCTTTGCCACACCGCCAGCGTTGGAATACCAAGTCCAGCGATGAGCTTGCGGGCGCTGAAACCATGAACCAGCCACCCTAAGTCCATGACTTCTTGCAAAGTCAAGGAACTTAGTGCTATTCTGGTTCATAGTTCCTGACCCATGGGGACCAACACACACCTCATAACCATCCCTATCAGTTCCAGTCGATGCATTGAAATCCCCCAAGACTAGAAGTGTATCTCGTCTGGGACACTGATCAACCACAGACTCGAGTGTGGCGTAGAATGTGTCCTTCACGGTGAGATCACTCGCCTCAGTCGGAGCATAAATAGAGACCAGGGAAATGACACCTAAGGAGTGGCGAATCCTTAATCTCATAATACGCTCGTTGACCGGTGTTACCTCAATTATCATTGGGGTCAGCTTATTGGACACAGCTACAGCAACTCCTTGGGTGTGGTAACCATCAGAGCGACCAGACCAATAGTAGGTGTAACCACCCACCATTATCTCGCCGCAATCCGGTCTCCGAACCTCAGAGAGAGCTGCAATCCCGATGTCCAAACGCTTGAGCTCAGATGATAACAGAGACAGGTGATCATCCTCTCTTAGGGATAGGACATTCCAGGCACCCACCCGAAGGGACCGCCTCAGGTTAACCCAAGGAGACTGCCGTCTGGTGGACGACACCTCAGCACCACTCCGACACACTCTCCCGCAATCTGACCCAGGGATGTTACCCCGTGGTTTCCCTCCTATCAAAGATTGGGGGTCCCGAAGGCTTTGCCCCAATCCTGTCATCCGGTGAGCTGTTAGCTATCCGCCTGACAGCTGGTGCGTCGTCTCTTGCTTTGGGCAGCTCGTGTCGAGACCGTGGGCGTGAAGGAGTGGCTTGAGTTGGGAGGGTGGAGTCAGTGAGTGGAAGGCAGGACCAGGTGGGTGGGTGGAGTCAGCGTCGTGTGGGCGGGGAAGAGGACGCGGAGTCAAAGTGATGACCACAGTAAATGGAGTCGATGTCCAGCTTGAGTGGGAGGTGAGGCAGAGCAGAGAGCAGAGAGAATGGCTCTGCTCGGACTTTTATAGGCCCTGCGGTGTGGGGTGGGGGGGCCACCCCAAAGCATTGTGTTGTCAAACGAATCGGGTGCTCTGATTGGCCCCGACCCCCTGCGCGGCCCTGCCGCGATGGCCAGAAACGGCAACATTCCATCTCCGGCAAGATGACCCCACGCGCAAAAATATCCCGCTCCAACCTCACGACATGACACGAATCGCCGACACCGAACTCCGCACCATGAATCACCCTGAAAAACCCCCAGGCCATGCCCTGACGACCGGCTGAGAGTGGCGTCGGTCCTGCATGCCTGCTCGGGCGCCCCGACCAGCGCTGGTCAACGCACCTGCTCCGTATGCGCCACGCAACCCGAGCTGTACAAGATGCCTCTGCCTGACGCAGTTTCGCTGGCTGTAGAGGCGAGAAGACGTTCGCCGTCCGTGGGGAACATCCGCGGCCGCCAGCGAGGACCGAAGGTACGATGTTATGGCCAACCCATGTACAGTGTGCGTAGATCCGCTATTACGCACGTTGCCAGCGCTCGTGTTCGCTCGATTCTGCTATCGTGTGCGTGCGGCGAAACCCGATCGATATAATTAGTCCAGAAATGGGTTGAAAAGTACGTGCCACCTGTATCGTGCACAACGTGGCGTGGTATTGCCTTTCTATTATCGGCCTCGATTGAGGGATCGCTTGAGCACGGGAGCTCTGTGCTGTCGATGCTCATGTAGTGTTTGAGCACCCTTTCTCAGGTGCTGTTTCTTCCGTCTCCTCGGTACGTGTTCCGTGCAGCGTGGGCGTAGTGCAAGGTGTGCTTTCTTCGGAGATGTGTCCAGTGTAATGCCTGCTTGGCCTTTGCTGAGGACCCATCTCACAGCGAAGGTGCACGTGGCTCAGATTTACCTCAGGAATAATCAGAAAAGAAGAGTAGGAATGAAGTTAGAAATGAAATGAAGAAGAAATGATGGAAGCAAACCCAGCTATGAGATCCTCGCAACGCATGCCCCTGTTGTGCCGCCGCTATACAAAAGGGAAGGAACGATCTACACGTATATTAATATATATATATATATATATATATATATATATATATATATATATATATATATACGTGTAGATCGTCCCATATATATATATATATATATATATATATATATATATATATATATATATATATATATATATATATATATATAATGTATGTATTTGATGGAGGTCCATAAATTCCCCAGCACTCTTTGAGGCAGGGGGTTGTTACGAAGGTTGTTCTGAGGTTTTTGACAGGGTTGTGGTGGTTGAGAGTCGAGTGAGGAAGAAGGGCCTTGGAGGAAGTTCTCCACGGGTTTCTGACAAGGTTTTGAATAGGGCTCTGAGGGTTGTTGTTGTTGAGCGTGCAGTTCTTTTGTGGCGGAGGGTTGAGCAGCAGGTTGTGCAGGTGGAAAACATGTCCCTGCTGGCCCTCTACAAGGAAAGGAAAGAGCGACCCTGACCCCCCTCTGTGGACCCTGCTATTCACCACCCGAGCTCCGCCACGAACCAAGAGTCCCAC
>NC_140973.1:70316828-70319328 GCF_056783735.1 Eptatretus burgeri | reverse complement strand
AGTAGTATAAGTGCTTGGATAAGATGCACCTTGTTGCTTCCCTTTCCAAGGAACTTGTTCTGTGATGTAGTTTGTAAATTGGGTGAAACTAAGAAATCTTAGCCACTCCATGATGTCCAAGGAATAACCTCACCAACTTATCCCACAATCATGTGAGTCTCATGAGTGATCCAATTTAGAGTGTTTGTGGTATGAGTCGATACATGACAAATAGCTGTTGTATGGTACGAAATGTCTTTGTCAAATACTTTTTGTTTTATGGGGAAAATTGGATTTTTCAAATTTGTACATTTTCATGTGAAAGCACAAAATAGTTTTTATTCATTTATGACTGCTAATAACAAAATGGAACTTTGGTGTGTTGTCTCATGATGATATGAAACTTTCCTGAAATTTTCAGTTTAGGATTATTTATCTCCAGGGTGGGCATATTTTTGACCAAATGTTCTGGGACTATATGGGCATAACATGAGAGGCCTTCCACAGATAACTTTACACTCCTGTTTTCCTTTTCTTTTCTCAATTTTCAAATGTTTACTTAACTTTCCGTTTATCACTTTACATTTAAACATTTAGGTGATCCATAATGATGAGGGATGAATTGGTTCCCGCAGAGCTCTGCCAGAGTCTCACAGAGGGGATGGCGTCGCTCGTGTCCTGATGTCTGCGGGACTCACTCTCTGCAAAATGCTGGAACGGGACGAGCTCGTGGAAGTCTCATCAGATCTCAACCTTCCACTGGAGATTCTGGAACTGAGCCGACTTGCCCTATGCTTCTGCAGTCCAGGTTACTGTAATTACCAAAACATGTTCCACCTCATACATTGTCCACTTTAAATTGGCTCTCTCAGGAGTGCAAAATGGGAAGTGGTCTTATTGACCTGATCTACGGTACTTTGTAGATTTTCTTCCGTACTCTTGATTGATTTGATTTTAACGAAGATCCGTATCCAGATACGAGAATTTTTTTTTCATTTTCCCAAAGTGATTCCTCACCATGGAGAGATGGGGCCGAAAACAATATACAGCACGATACCTCAAAAAGTTGTGTACGGATTATGACACGCCGAAGTTGCTTTACCCCCAACACTGTATGTAATATGTATGTATCTGTATATATATATATATATATATATATATATATATATATATATATATATATATATATATATATATATATATATATATATATATATATATATATATATATATTGTTACGTTTGAGGGGGGGTATGCATTCAAAGGGTAATTAGGATGTTTAATTAGGTATGCCATGCTGTTCGAGTGTACCAGGATCTCGATGTAATAAGTAGCAATTCAGTGGTGATAAGTTGTCTAGTAAATGTCCATTTCTTCAAGGGGGAAATGATAATTGTCACGTAATTAGATAGGGATACGGGAACGGGTAAGTGTGTCTGCGTAAACCCCTTTTTGTGTTCCCTGGAGGCTTGCTGTCACGTCACAGGACAGTGCTGCGGATGGCTCCGCCCCGTGATCACGATTGGCGAAAGGCGACGGCGCAGGGCCAATAAAACGGCTTGATTGGAAGTGACGAGGACTCGAGGATAAAAAAAGGCTCTGTTCGGGGAAAAGGCGAAGAGGAAGAAGATCGGGACAGAAAAACCGTTTTGGTGGAGGCTGTTGTGCTGGGAGCGTGCTGTTTGTTGGGCTGATTCGATCCTGGATTTGATCGTGTCTCGTGGCCTTGCTGTGCCTCGTGCCTCACCTTGGTTGGCTCTGGGGTTCTGCTTGCTCGGAGTACGGGGTCGAACGGCGGGTGGACCTGCCTCCCTCTCCTGCTCGCAACTTGGCGCCAGAACTGGTTCCCTGGCGGCTGTGAGCGGACTTGGGCCAGGACCAGGAGGTTGACGGCACCACGGTGTCCTGCCCCTGACGAGCGCAGCGCCAGCTCGTCCGACGCCAATCCGGGGACTGTTGCGTCCGCACCACGGGCCAGCCTGACCACCAGGACCAGCTACGGTGTGTGTGTGTGTGTGTGTGTGTGTGTGTGTGTGTGTGTGTGTGTGTGTGTGTGTGTGTACCTGGCGCCTTAGAGGGTTTGAGATTGGTATATCCATTGGAATTGTTTGTGTTTTCCCCACGCCCGAACCCACACCACCATCCCGTCGAATCGCCCCGGATCCCTCCTCTTGCCGAGTCTTATTATTTCTGGTTAGAGAAATAAACATCATTAACTCAGTGAAAAGCGACTCGTGCCACCTTCCTCGTCCCGTTTGCGGTAGAGCGATTAAAACCGCCATCTTTGGGTTATAGAAATAAACTGCCTCCATCGTTTCGGCTCATTCTACGTTGGCGGGACTGTTCAAGTCCCGTGGACGTCACAATATATATATATATATATATATATATATATATATATATATATATATATATATATATATATATATATATATATATATATATATATATATATATATATATATACACAGACACAGACACAGACACAGACACAGACACAGACACACACACTCTCTTTGAA
>NC_140973.1:70169328-70311828 GCF_056783735.1 Eptatretus burgeri | reverse complement strand
ATGCCAGCCAGACAATACCTGTTGTCTATGAGATAACCAACATCATTGGTCCACAACTGCCACATATTGGTGAATGAATCTAATAATATTTTGTAATTGCTTGCAGTTTGCTGTGGATACTTGTTGAGCAACTAATCGTTGTGGTTGCTGCTGATGGTGTTTGTAACTGACAAAAGGGTGAAAAATTATAATAATTTTTTTCCTGTTTCTTCACACAGGGAGAAAGAGTCCATTGAAATGTTCTGCTTTTGTTGGAAGGTCAGCTGGTAAGGATTTACTCTTTATTTCCAATTTTTTTTTTCCATGCTTAGCTTTGGTTTCTGTAACATTGTAATATGAAGTACCAGCAGAGGGAATCAAGTAAAGATGATGCTTTTAATCCCAAAGATCGTTTTTGCTCAACAATCTTGAAACTCGTCCTGTGTTGTTTTTGTTCGTGGACTCTCTCTCCATATTTGTATTTTTTTTTTTTTTGTATACCTTGGTCGAGGCTCGTATGAGAGCTAACACACAACTCACAGCAAGGGGGCATGAGACAAGAGGGGCGGGAGTGGAAGGGACAAAACAGTGGGGAACAGACACATTAGGTGAACTGTGGAAGGGAGAGGGATGGGGATGGGACGGGGAACATGGCGAAGAGAAGATGGACATTACAGGGACTTTCAGGAAGGAAAGCAGGGGAATTGAAGGAAGTTGGCTTGGGTGGATTATCGGGGTAGAAAAGATCGAGGATTTGGATGGGGGAAGATAAGAGGTGGTGGTGAACAGCTGTTTTGAAAGCCTGGAGGGAAGAATGGGAAAGAATAGAGTGAGGAAGTTTATTCCAAAGGCAGGAAAAAAAGAGGAATGAAAGAGTGAAGATGAGCAGTGATTCGTGATTTTGGTAGTTTTACCAGAAGGGGGTTGTTGGCGGACCTTGAGCGCCCTGTGGAAATGTGGTGGGGACAAATCGCAGAGAGAGCAGGGGGGCAAGGCTGGAGAGGAGTCGGTAGAAGACAGAAAGACCACCGACCAACCTGTGGTGATTGAGTGAGAGGCCCAAAGACTCAGCTTCATTGCGGGAGATGCCGATGATCTTAAATGCCCTGGTTTCGACAGCGTGAAGCCGAGAAAGGTGGGAGACAGGAGCACCAGCCCAGAGGGGAGAGCAGTACTCCATCAGGCTGGCGACAAAAGCTTTGTAAGTGGTCAGGAGCTCAAGAGGGCCGAGGAAGGACTTTGCACGACGGAGGATTCCCAGTCGGCGACTGGCTTTTGAGGCGAGGTTGGAAATGTGATTTTCCCAGGAAAGGTCATGGCAGATAGTGAGACCCAGAAGCTTGAAAGAAAAGACTTCTTCCAGAGGATTGTTGAGAAAGTGGATGGGGGGGTTTTCTAAACGGTCCTTTCGAAGAGACATAGTGAGCGTTTCTTTCTTGTATTTTCTTTCTCTCCAATTTGAACTTTAAGAGGTTTGTTCTCCCATAACAACGAAGGTCATTTCTTCACCCATGATCTCTGAATGATATCTATATATATTTCAATCCATCTATCCATCCATCGGGACCACACTCGACAGAGCGTCTGTGCTGCCGAAACGGTCTCCTGGGCTATCGGGCACACTCTTGGATGGGTCGCCACTCCAACACAGGATACTCGAATGGCTCGATTATCCCCGCAACCCTGGACTCCCTTTGCCGACCTCGGAAGGATGACAGGCTGGGTTAACCCCACCTGGTATTAATTAATTCAATGGCAAAGCAGGATTTGAACTCGGGAGCCAAGGATCCCAAGAGGTGGTGTTAACATTGTATCAAGAGAAAATAGAGATTACAGGATGCAAGGAGTAATTTTGGAGCATGTCACACAGGAGTAGGATCTGGAGGTGGTAATAGATATGGGAGGTAAGCAGTCGGCACAGTGTCAAGCAGCTATAGGTAAAGCAAAATAGGGTTTTAGGTTGTATTTGGAGGGGATCATTAATAAATCAAAAGGTGGTGTTCACATTGTATAGGAATATTGTGTGCAGTTCTGGTCACCACAATTACGGAAGGACATAGATGCCACAGAGAGGATTCAGCACAGGGCTACTAGATTGATTCCGGGCCTCGCTAGACTCAGCTATGAGGAGCGGCTGAAGGAGACAGGGCTTTATACACTAGAAAGGAGGTGGTTACGAGGAGATATGATCGTGATGTTTAAGATAATGAGAGGTATTGATAAAATGTGTGCAGATGAATTATTCAACAAAGTAGACAGTGATAGGACCAGGGGCCGTTGCCTGAGAGTAAAGAATGGGAGGGTTAAGACGGTAGCAATGCAGGGGATTTTTACTCGGAGAGTAGTGAATGCATGGAATGCCTCCCTGGAATGATAGTGGCAGCACAAAAAGTAGATAAGTTAAAATTGTAATTAGATATGTACCTGGAAGTTATGGAGATGGAGGGGTATAGGGATGATGATCAGCATTGATGGGTGATTGTGCGCATGTGTACGGAGTGCTGTTGGTGGGGGGTCTCGTCAAGGGGTGTTGTGTGGTTAATGTGTGTTTTTACCAAGCCCATGCCCACTCCTCTGAGGGGAAGAAGAAAAAAACAAACAAATAAATAAACCAATGTCACCCGCAGGGTGATCCATATCTTGCCAAAAGGTGACCACGTGTGACTTCTTTAAGGTCACACTGAGGTGAACAGAGCTGCTATCCACCAGGAGTGACTCCTTGAGGAATATCTGCCTACGAGAGATTCCGATGAGAATCGTTCTACAGAGTAACCATGAAAAATATGCTTTTGCCTCATAACGTCACCAAATGACGTCATAATGTCTCAAGCTTGACATATCTAGAAAGCACTCATCGAGGTGTTCAATTTGAGGTACTACACGATATGGTTTCTAAAACTTGAAAACTTGATCTTGGGGTCAAATATGTTTGACCTCAGGTGCTAACCATGAAGGTCAAGGCCAATCACCACCAAAAATTAATCAGCAGAGCACCAGACCATGAACTGTATTCCCATGAAGTTTGAAGACGATCCGATCAAAATTACTCAAAAAATAAGGGTTTCGTTGACTCCCCTGATTTGCGACAAAGTGACCTTGACCTTTGACCTTGACCTTCAAAATTTTATGCACTGAAAGGGACCTCTATAGGCCTCTGATATGCGAAGTTACAAAAATTTCCAACGATAACTGTGCTCTGCAGAATTTTTTATACGTGATTACAGACAGACAAACAAACAAACAAACAAAAAAAAAAACATACAAGCTGATGAACATATCTTGCAAAAACTTCGTTTTGGCAAGATAATAAATACAAACACTACAAAAACTTAAAATAAATCAATTCCAAAAAAAAAACATTTGCATTTTCTTCTTTGGATCTTGCGTTGATAAATTAGTATGGTGTTCGTGTTGGCATGATGGGCTGACTCACCTCCACCTGTGTCTGATTTCATTGTATTTCCTTGTACAAGCCCACCACCCAAACATTTAAGCCAACGCCAGGCAAATATAAATATATTTGTAATTGTCTGTCTATAATATATAATATATTGTGTATGTATGTATGTATGTATATATGTATGTATGTATATATATATATATATATATATATATATATATATATATATATATATATATATATATATATATATATATATATATACATTCGAAATATTACTAAAACTCTCATCTTGTATATATGTATGTATGTATGTATGTATGTTGGGTGGTCGCTAGACTGCCCTTTGTCTCAGGTTTGCAGTCTGTCTGTATATTGGTCTGTTTGTTTGTATGTAATGGACAGCTCTGGAGGCCAGAGGAGTCAACCGATTTTGATGAAACTTGACTGGTAGGTTCATACCAGGATCTAGTTGTATGCTTTTGAGCACCATTGCTGTGAACGCCACCGTTGCCTCGCAACGGGACTTTGAAATTTTTGAAAAAATCCGAATTTTTTTTTTTTCAAAAATCGGCTTCCGCGCTTTTATGCGGACTATAATCAACCGAGTTGTCAAAAATTTTCAGCCCGATCCATCAAAAACTGTATGACTAGTATGCAATTATATTACTATATGCTTTCACCCCAACGTTCGCGTTGGGATTCCCTATCGTAGAGTTAGGGAATCGAACACAAATGATGAATGGACAGTTGCTCGTCATGTTCCTGTATGGAACAATGAACGGCAAAAATGCCATCTGATGGGTTCTCTTATCTACATATTTCAAATTCGCCTTAGTCTCGCGACCACCCATGTCGCCTACCTGCTTGTATGTATGTATGTATGTTCCCGAAATACAGCCGAAACAATACATGACAGCGCAAACATTTTAGGGCCACTTTACTCATCATTCTCCTGCGGTGTGCAGTATCAAGTTTCGTTCAAATCGGGCAACGAAAAAAATTATTATAAATCAATTCCCGATTCTGTCAAGTACTCTTCGGGAGAATTTGATCAATGCAAACAACCTCAGTGGTATAGTTAGCTGGAGCTATCTTTTTTTTTTCTTGAAATGATTTATTTTAAAATCTCAAACATTTAGTATCGACAAAGAACGATTTATTTTTAAGCATAAAATAAACCGCCATTTTGATCTGATACTTCTGTGTTCATTAATAAATAAAATTGTGTTTCGAAGATTTTGCACAATAATTTCTTCGACTTTCTTTTCTGTTTTTTTTTCACATTGGCGCGCAATATCAAGTTTCGTTCAAATCGGACAATGAAAAAAATTATTAAAAAATCAATTCCCGATTCAGTCAAGTTCTCTTTGGGATTATTTGATCAATGCAAACAATCTCAGTGTTATAGTTCGTTGGGGCTCTCTTTTTTTAAATTTTCTTGTAAATTATGTTTTTTAACAACCGCTGTCACAATGGGAACCCAACAGGTTCACGGGTCATCAACCCAACGGGTATATATATATATATATATATATATATATATATATATATATATATATATATATATATATATATATATATATATATATATATATATATATATATATATATATATATATATATATATATATATATATATATATATATATATATATATATATATATAGTGTTGGCTTGATGGTTAGGGTGGTGGGCTTGCGATCCAAAGGTCCTGAGTTCAAATCCCGCTCTGTCATTTAATTAATACCAGGTGAGGTTGACTCTGCCTGTCATCCTTCCGATGTCAGCAAAATGAGTGCCAGCTTGGTATCCTGTGTCAGAGTGGCGACTCATCATTGATTTTGCCCAATAGCCAAGGAGACTACTGAGGCAGCACAAATGCTCGCTCTGCACAGAGTATGGTCCTGATGGATGGATGGATGGATGGATTGATAGATGGATGGAATATCGGAATAACACAGGGGACAAAGGTTGAACAGTAAAGAAGTGGGGTGAAAGAGAAACAGGATAAGAAAGTTTGGATGCACGTCACAGAATGAGAGTAATTTCAGGTGAAAGTGGTATTGAGTCTCGCCTGATGGAGGAGAGTGGGAGGTGGTAGGGTGCATAAAATTGGAAGCAGTGGGACTTGTCCACCAGCAGGTGCCAAATTCTGACACTTCAGATCAAAGCCTTTGTACACTGGAAAATGCCGAGGAACGACTCGACCCTGTGAAAAATTCCAAGGCAGTAGCCACATGTAGCTTTATTTAGAGGCCACATGGGATATGTAATCTGTAGTTTGTTGACAGTGTTCAAGAGAAACTTTCTTTGAAGTTGACTAAAAATTAATTTTCAAATTTGTTAACTGGTCCTTTTGAAGGACTAAAATGATTTTAAAATTTTCTGGTGTGTAAGACATTTTCCAAGCAATTGATGGGTTTTTTTTTCTGAGGATCTACAAAGAGGGATTTCCCATAGTTTGCTTTGCAGTTCTACGTTCTTGCTCTTCAAAGGTCGTTGACTTTGTCTAAACCATAGCATCCAAGGCCAACTCCACTCTTGCGTTGTTCTTTTTTGTATACAGAGTTTGGAGAGCAAGGTGGGATGAGAAATGAGATTTAAGGGGGGGGGTTGCCCCCCAAAATATGTATATGCTTTCTTCTCCGAAACTACACAAACAATTTCGATGAAACTTTATCACAACCTTCATCACCCGTGATGAACCAAAGTTTGTTTACGTTGTGTTGGAAAACTCGAAACCTGACTCAAGTAACTCCAGTCGCAATACAGGTTGAATAATTTCTTTAATACAAGATCATGGAGAAAGACAATCAATGCAACGTGATTGCTCTCTGGCTAGATGTTCCAAACAGAGTTTCTTATATAGGGAAGAGAAATGGGAGGGTGTTCTACTCGCATGTAAGCAAATTGACCAATCACATTCTGAAAAGAGACAAACAGAACATTTTCAAGGACATGGTCATGTCTGTTTCAAATGCAAATTCCTCTGGTATGTACTCAAGCACTTTCAAGCTTTAACAGATATTTGCATTACTTTGCTGTCCTCTCCCTTCACGACTATTGCATAATGTATACTTCATTTCATAATTACGATGCCCCGTGTTGATGTGATTCCTCGAGGTTTACCACACAACAAATCTGTTATTTATTAATTATAATGAAGCATTCCTGCTTCTCACTGGTGCCTGAACAAAGGCAGCTTTATCTCACTTAACTTACCAACCAAGTGGAATAAAAAGATTATATTGTTACACAGTTAACTCGCACACTATATCTATTCATTATAAAACAACTATCAGTATGCGATGATCCATTATCAAGTATATTTTAAAGTATCAGAGCAGCAAACATAAGAGATGGGTATACATTTCATTTAACTAAGCATGGACTAATAATCGGATCTTTCATCAGGCCCAGATGTGCTTGGGCCAGGATGGGGATTATACGTTTGTTATTATTATTATTATTATTCTTGGGATTATTACGTTATTAT
Organism: Eptatretus burgeri; assembly: GCF_056783735.1. Lineage (NCBI taxonomy): Eukaryota > Metazoa > Chordata > Myxini > Myxiniformes > Myxinidae > Eptatretus > Eptatretus burgeri. Next base: position 70,304,950 of record NC_140973.1, on the reverse strand, counting down.
TATTATTATTATTATTATTATTGCCATGTGTTGAAAGTCATCTGGTTTGAAATGTTCACTCTGAGTGGTATCGTGGTGGTGTTGAGCATTTACTCGTGGATTCAGGAGAGCACTTTCTCAACAATGAGAAAGGCAAACAATATCTTAATCAATGATCCTAAGTTTTTGAAAGACATGTTGCAGTTATATGGAACTTACAACACCACAGTATATTTGAACAAAGGTTTTATTTCACTCATTCATGGTTTGTCAAGCAAACATTGCAACGAGTAAAACAAAGAAACTCACAAACTGCAGGCAGTCCACTCTGCAAACGTAATGAGTTCTGACTTTCTCATTGTTAGAGACCGAATAAGCATGTTTTATGCTGCAGGCATTTTAAATCTTTATCTCAACTCTGTGTCTGTGTCTTTACCCATGATGCTTTCTGGCAAACCATTCCTTATATGATGACAGTGACTTTAGCCATGCTTTACAACAGATTTTGTACCTCCATATTGTTTAAAGCATTTGAAAGCAAACAAAGAGAAATGAGTACGTAATTTATGGAGAAAGAGCAGTTATCCCAATGTGGAAAAAAATTTGTTTCAGCATGATCAATACAGAAACACCAATGCTTTGCGATAGTCATGTGATCCGCAGAGCTTTCTATCACCTTATATGTCCAAAAATTGTTGGTGTCACATATTATTCACATTTCACAAGATGGGATTAATTATTTTACTTCCACAACGCCATTTAAAAAATCGAGGTCTATGGGGGAGGAGGGGTCTACGGGGGTTTTCCCCCAAAATATGTATTTGCTTTCTTCTCCGAAACCACACCCACAATTTCTATGAAACTTCACCACAACCTTTATCACCCATGATGTACCAAAGTTTGTTCATGGCATTAAAAAAAAAATTCCATAGGTATTTACTTTCTTCTGCATTACATATTTTGTGGAAAATCCATGCCTACCAGTGGTGACCAGGTTATCTTATCCAGCCACTACCGGGTGAGTGCCCATGGGTATTGCCCCAATGTTTTTATTTGTATACAGAGTCTGGAGAGCAAGGCAGGGTGAGAAATTGCATCGAAAGCTTGAGATATATCTGGAGAGATTGCCCTGATCTCGTGTCTGATATTGAGGGTCTCTCTCCATTGTTGGGAGAGTCGAAGCAGCATGTCCAAGTTGGAGTGACCTGATCTGAATCCAAATTGATGATCTGAGATGAGGCCATTGGAGAAAAGAAAGGATTTAATGTCAACTGCGATGATCCTTCATATAGTGGAGTAATCTCCAAAGTGATCCAATAGATTTCCATTGATGAACAGAGGTCATTGACACAGATCAAGAACAGCATTGGAACCAGTGAACAGCATAACCATGTGGGATGCTGGCCTTTGGAGATGGAGTATGGGAGAGAATGGCATTTAAAGTGACTTGCTGCTTGATAACTCACAGGAAGTCTGATAAGCAGTCCAGGAGGGCACCGTTAACACCATAATCTGACAGCTTGGAAAGCAATTTGGGGTGTGCCAGACAGATATGCATGTAATGTAAATGTAATGGAGGATTTCAAATGGAGATACAAGACTGCTGCCATGGAATCCATTGGGAAATTCAGTCATATTTACTGCTCAATGATGTATGTATGTACAGTGCCTTCAGAAAGTATTCACATCCCTTGACTTTTGTCACATTTTGTTGTTACAGCCTGATTAAAAATGGATTAAATTGAGATCTTTTTTTTGTCATTTATCTCCAGATAATAATATTCCATAATGTCAAAGTGGAATTTTATTTTTGAGAAAATTTTTACTAAGTCATTGAAAATGAAAAGCTGAAATGTCTTGCATCGATAAGTATTCAACCCCTTTGCTCTGACACCCCAAATTGAGCTCAGGTGCATCCAATTTCCTTTGATCATCCTTGAGATGTCTCAACAACTTGATTGTAGTCCACTTGTGGCCAATTCAATCAATTGGACATGATTCTGAAAGAAACACATTTGCCCATTCCCCTGCTTGTTGCCCCCTCTGTTGGTGTGTCCTCTTTTTAGCCTACCTGGAACGTAGTTCCCAGGGAGCTTGTGGGATGGCGCATCATTAGTCCGTCCGTCCGTTCATCCACAAATACTTGCAACTTCTCTGAAACTACACATACAATTTCGATTAAACTTTACCACAACCTTCATCACCCATGATGCACCCAAGCGTGTTCACACCATTAAAAAAAATCAGTCTAAGGGGGTCCATAGGGGGGATTGCTCCCCAAAAGAGGTATTTGCTTTCTTCTCAGAAACTATACGTGCAATTCCGATGAAAGAACACAACCTTCATCACCTGTGATGTCTCAAAGTTTGTTCACGGCATTACAAAAATCTGGGCTCAGAGGTCTACGGAGGGAGCTTTCTGGGGGGGGGGGGGATTGCCCCCCTAAAGAGGTATTTGCTTTCTTCTCACAAACTACACAAACAATTCTGAGGCTCATGTAAGAGCTAACATACAGAATGTACAACAAAGGGAGCAGGAGACGAGAAGGGCAGGAGTTGGAAGCACAAAACATTGTGGAACAGAGACATTAGGAGATCTGTGGAAGGGAGAGGGATGGGGTGTGGCACACGGGGTAACCAAGATGGACACTCCAGGGACTTTCAGGAAGGAAAGCAGGGAATTTGGAAGTTTGTATGGGGTGCATTAATTAACATTAACAGGGGTAGAAAAGATCATGGTTTGGATGGGGGAAGATAGAGATGGTGGTGAACAGCTGTTTTGAAGACCAAGAGGGAAGAGTGGGATTGAAGAGAGTTTGGGAATTTGTTCCAGAGGCAGAAAAAAAAATAGGAATTAAATAGTGAAGGTGAGCAGTCATTCTTGATTTTGGTAGTTTTGCCAGAAGGGAGTTGCTGGTGAACCTTGAGTGCCCTGTGGTGTTTTCTTCAGATGCGTCTGGGCGGTGTTTATCAAATCTATCCATATGTACCATGTCCGTGTGCGCCGCAATGATGAACAGGCATTCCATAATATGAGTGAGGAAAGTGGGGGGGGGGGGGGAAGTAACTTTATCGTGAAGAAATTGTTGCGGCCTGTCCAAGTCGAGGCATGGTTTACCAGGCCAAAAAACACTTTGGCTTCAGACCCCAGCGAGGTTACCCAGGATATGCCTGAAGTGCCCAGAGAGCAAGCTGGCCGAGGATGTGCCTGATAATAGGATATAATTAAATAACGCCGTTAATCATCTTCAAAAGTGGTGTTATGTTTTAATTAACCCAAACAGCCAATTTTCAGTCATGCACTTCCTTGGAGTTTTCTTTGTATGTATGCAAAGTTTCATGCTGCTTGGTTTCATGTTTTTGGAGTTATTTAGGACACACACACACACACACACACACACACACACACACACACACACACACACACACACACACACACACACACACACACACACACACACACACACACACACACACACACACACACACACACACACACACACACACACACACACACACACACACACACTTATTGGTAGAGATGAGTACACATGCAAATATCCTGTGACATACACTTAAGTATGGTCACGTTGCAGTAACAACAGAGTCCAAAATGGAATGCTGATGTCGACATGTGATTTATCGAGAAACTTTTTATCAGTTTAAAAATAAAATAAAATTTGCCTTGTTTTTCTGTTGGTTAAGTCTGCCTACCTTTGTGTCCATTTTTCTGATGTAAGGCTCTGCTGAAGAAGATTTGCACCGGTTGGAGAGACCAATCAACGCACTCGTTCGCTCATTGCAAGAAAGCAGTCAGATGCAGTTGACCCTCATGGTGCTTTTGAACTATCAGTCGATGTTGCAGATGAATTTTTCAGCCAATATGCAATGCCAGTCCCTTGCACAGAAGGTGACAGTTTTTTTCATTTTGATTTCTTTTCAATGCAGTTTATTTGTCCTTGCTCATTGTCTGAAATTAACCTTTCTGTTGAAATTGAGGATTGTCAGTTGGTATCATTTGAAGATTAAGAGAAACTTGGATTGTTCTCCAAATACAAACTTTTTTCCAGCTCTATAGCGACTCCTGGTTGACAAAACAGAAAGACACCTGGCATTCCTGTTATGAAAAATGCAATGAAACCACAAAGCATGTGACTTTGTCACTGATTCAGAAGGTACGTTTGCAAATATCTTTACAGCAATATTGAATGTGATATTATTATTACGTTATCGCTCACAAGAGCAAATTGTGTTGGGCACTATTAATCATACAAGATGCAGCAAACATGAGTGGACAGGAAGTGTTTTAGGTGCGTGGTTAGACAATTTGTTTGAAAAATGCTCTTACCTGAGTTCGTTAGATTTTGATGAGGTCCATTTTGACGACTGTTAATGTTCCAGTGTAGCCTCAGTTGGTGAATTGCAACCTTCAGCACATTGTTCTTCAGAGGGTTTGTTTAAACGGGCTGTTCTCTCTACTATGATGTCAAGATGTTTTGTTGAATGTTCTCATCCACCTGTTTGCTTCATCACGACTTTGTGGCTATGGGGTGGGGAAGGTGATGATCTTTGTGATGATATCTTGTCATGAACTCAGGATAGTTGCATCGCACCCATCTGGTCTGATGGACCTGTTCATTTTGGTTAATTCGCAAGAATAGCTAAGCAGTAATTTGACTGCATTTGCCTAATTTGCCCAATTTCATTTTCAGTCATCATCCCTTTAATGAGAGGGTGCCCAAGTCAAGAAAACCAAGAACATGGCAATTGCACAAAAATCCAAAGTTTCCAATTTGTTATCCAATTAAATTAACACAAAATAGTCATGCACGGAATGTGTGCAGCGTTCCAACAATCCGATGGGACAAAATGCTTATCAACAAAAGATTTGAACTTTGATCATAGAAAACATGGTGACAAACAAATTCAATCGTCTCTAAGCATAGAAATGCATGTCGGTTTCATAACAGGCTGTCATTCAACAAGGTTTAGTTACAACAAAACATTAAAACTAGAATGGTACTTGTTAGAGCGCATACTTCCACCAGGTTGAACAGTTTACGTTTTGTATCCCACCGATAGGCTGGATCTGTATCCAGTTGTTAACCAAATCTAATCGGCTTGTTATTATCATCTACCTAACTAATCCGTCCAAACTCCAAAAGTTTTGTCATAATCTCTCCACAACTATTTTTAAATATCATGCTACGAGTATCTATTGTTTTGGCCCCACCTCTCAATGGTGAAGAATCACTTTAGAAATTCAAAAAAAATTATTGTGTCCAGATCTGGATGTTCACCAAAATGGAATCTATTCATCCTTGTCACACACCCAACCTGTCCACAAAGTTTTGTTTTAATCTGTCCATAACTCTTGAGATATCCTGCTTACAGACTGACAGACAGACAAACAGGGGTAAAAACATAACTTCCGTCCATCTTTTGTGGCGGTAATAATGAAAAATTTGATCCTTTGCTGCGCGGCTATTAATTAATCACAAAACATTAGTAATAAGACAAAATGGACATGGAAGGAAAAATCTGAGTGGTCTCAACTGGACTCTCATTCTTCTGGCACCAGTTGAATTTTGAATGCTCTTGGAGCACAAATTTCTCCAAGACCAAATTTTAGAGAACAGGAGAAATGTACATCCACCATTGGTGGTGTAAATGTACAGAGAATAGGTTATTCTTTGGCAAAACTTGTCAAAATAAAGTCTAGTTTCCTGGAGTCAAATTGAACGGTGTGCTGGTCTTTCTCGCGCAAACAGTTGCCAACAGTTTAACCAGAATGGAGACTGGGAGGGCAAGGAGTGTTGGATTTGTTGTAGTCTTATTTTTTTAGTCGATGGAGTTCACTACCCTGCCGTATAACGTCCCGACAACCACTGCCATGTTCTTGCTCTCAGCTTTGATCTCCAGGAGTGATATTGCCCCTATCGCTGCAACTATGAGTGTACTGCAATGATCCATTGATGCTCCTTTATTCCCTATTGCTCTGCCTTTAGTTCCTTTCCCAAATAAATAAAACAAAATTCCAACCAATGGTGGATATGGGGCCTCCAAGTGGGGTCGGGACTTTATAACCCCCCCTCATTCAGTGATTCCGGCTTGTCGTAAAAGCCTGAAATTAAATTCAAGAAATCCAGCCTAGAGACCAGTCCATCCACAAATTATGCCCACTGAATCCAATACTTCACCCTCAAATGGTTGATCAGATAAAGCACAAGTAAATTTGATAAGAAAACTATGACAAACTGGAACATCTGTTTCAACACAAAGAGATCCCAACAAAGCCGTATTTGTACGAATATAAACCTAAATTTAAACTCAAGACTATAACAAGCAATAATGCCACATCCCCGAGTTTCTACCAATATTTGCTTTACACTCAGAAATGAAACTTTTTGCATTTCGGATGCTCCGTTGTTCTCGAATCTATTTTGCAAATGAATGGTAGATACAGTGCCCAAGGCAATTATAATGTCTGAATGTTTGTCTAATGCACTGCTTTGGCACAATACAGGTGCTGAATTCTCGGGTGGTGGATATAAACTTGGCTCTTAGTTACTGCTTGCTGTTGCCTACCCCACTGGCATTTGAGAAACTTTGGCTGCTGGTAAACAGTGCTCAACACAACTACAGGAAAATCTTGGTGAGGTTCACAGCTTTTGTCTCTTCTTTCCCTCTTTGCTGACTTTCTAACCACATTCTTCCCAAGATGCGAAGAAATTTAGAATAGCTTTGGGAATTTTTGATTTGTACCAAAAAAAATACTTTGTCACTGACTTTTAAAATTACTAGGAAACTTCGAATGCCTCAGCGTTTTCAAACCATGATGGGTTCAAACTATCCATTTGAGTTTGGAGTGCATGCATTTCCCTGGCGATGGGCAGGAATGTGAAGGTTGTTTGATGAAAGTTGTCACCATCTGGATTTTGCTTCAGCATGATTACAGGGTTTATCGAGCAAGTTATAAACTATAAAGATGAGAAGTATCATGTATTGGATAGGAACTAAATCCTTTACCTGTATGGTGAGAGAAATAAGGTTATGAAATGTCTACCTTTGCCAAAAGAGTTTTCGTGCGTCATTTCGTGTAAAACATGCACTTAGCTTTTTAAATGTACTCAACCGGTTTAAAGTTTTAGAACACCCCCATTTTTCCAGTTTTTACTGAAATTTAAGGAGTTTAATGTTTCAATGTACTCTGAAATTAAAGCCGAGAACAAATAAACAATTGCAGATAAAAAAAGAAATCATGGCATCGTTTTGTTGAACAAAATTTAATCTAAATTTTTAACTCATCAAAGTAGCCACCTTTTGCAGATATAACAGCCGAACATACTCGTGGTATTCTTTCTACTATGGGAATCAAATATTGTTCGGAAAGTTCTTCCCAACACTTGCAGAAGTTCCCACAAATGTGTTGCACTTGTAGTTTGCTTTGCTTTCACCCTTCTGTCCAGTTCAACCCAAACCAGCTCGATGGGGTTTAAGTCTGGAGACTGTGCTGGCCATTCCATGATTTGAAGCCTACCGTCTTGTTCTTTTCTTCTCAGGTAGTTTTGACATAGCCTGGAGGTATGTGTTGGGTTGTTGTCTTGCTGTGGGATGAACCCCTGGCCAACTAGGCATAGACCAGAGGGAATTGCATGGCGCTGCAAAATGCTGTGGTAGCCCTTTTGGTTCAGGGTGCCAGTCACTCTGTGCAAGTCGCCGACTCTGGATCCAGCAAAAGAGCCCCAGATCATCATGCTTCCTCCTCCATGTTTGACAATTGGTGTCACACACTGAGGAACCATCCTTTTGCCTACTGGACGGCGTACAAAAACCCTCCGTGATGAACCGAAGATTTCAAATTTTGATTCATCGGTCTTTTAGGTAGTTTCACCATAAGGGCTTGATGGTGCACTGTGTATACCCAGAAACCTGAGGGAGAGAAAGCATACGAACGGCAGAGGGTACAAAACCAGAAAGGAGGCAATAGAAGGCAGAGAGACCACCGACCTGTCTGTGATGGCGAAATGCGAGACCCATAGACTCAACTGCTTCCTCATGGAAGATTCCAATAATCTTGAAGGCCTTGGTTTTTCATGGTGTCAAACTGAGCAAGATGTGAGGCAGGGGAGCTATCCCAGAGGGAGAGAAGGACTCCATCAAGCTGCAGATAAATGCCTTGCAGGTGGATAGTCGTTCAGGTGTTCCAAGGAAGGACTTTTGTACAATGGAGGATGCCCAGTCGGTAGCTGGCTTTGGAAGCCAACTTTGAAATGTGGTTTGCCCAAGAAAGATCACAGCTGATAGTAAGACCCAGGAGTTTGAATGACTGAACATTCTCAAGAGGATTGTTAAGAATGTAGATGAGGGTGGCGAAGGGTTTGCCAGACTGTCCTTTTGGAGATAGATGGTGAGATTTTTTTTATGGTTGAAAAACGTATTCCAAGTGTTTGACCAGTTTGTGATTTGTTTTTCAAGGTCTAAAGGATGAGGGATGTCACGGTTGAGGGTGGAGTCATCAGAAAATAGATAAAGAGGATTTTCCAGAGAGTCAGAAAGATCGTTGAGGAAGATCAGGAAAAGGACTGGATCCAGAACACTGCCTTGGGGCAGGCACTCAAGCCTTGACAGGGAGAGGAGACAAAAAGACTCTATTGAGTGCTACACGTTGTGATGAGAGTGGGGGAAGTCAGTCAGCCAAGAATGGAGTTGGCCTTGGATGCCAGAGGCGGAGAGTTTTTGAGAGCAAGGCAAGATGCCAGACTGTATCAAACGCTCGAGATCTGTCTGGAGAGACAGTCCTGATCTCATGTCTGATACTGAGGGCCTCCATCCATTGTTTGGTGAGTAGAAGCAGCATGTCCAATGCAGAGTTACCTGGTCTGAAACCAAGCTTGAGCTTTATCTTGATCTTAACTTCAAGCTTGATCAAAATCGCCAACACTCATTATAACGACATAGCATGCCTCGCTTCATAGCCGGCCACACTAATTTCATGACCGGCAGTGCGAGTGAAACCCTGTATTATCTCTTACATGTACGCATTGCTTCATGCATAGTGTTCAACGAGTGCGCACACGCTCTTGATCTTTGACATCACAGAAGACATTGGTTTTGAAATTTTGACTTGTTGAAGTGAAATGGTCCAATAAAAAAAATCTCACCTATAAATGCAAAAAATTGATGGTATCAAACCTTGTTTTGACTTATAATAGTCTGACTTCATGCTTGCTTTAAATATTTTATTTATTTATTTATTTTTGACTTCGTCTGATTCCTCTTTGTTTCAAAAATAAAATGTTGAAGAGTACGAAGTTGGGGGTTCTTTGAAGTGCAGACTTGTAATGCAGGTGCTGAATTACCTTGCACTGTGAAAATGTTGATAATTTTGGTTGGCCCCGAAGGGCACTTCACAAATGTGATGGTCAAACTTCCAGTTTCACGCAATAAAATTTAACACCTAAGCATTTTATTTATTTGTTTGTTTTTTTTAGTTTGTTGGATTCATAAGGAAAGATTACTGGTAATGTGGCACTCTGCACGTTTGGTTTCAATGTTGAGTCATTTGGTATTCATCCCGAGTTTGAATACGAAGGCAAGGTTGTCTGACTGGTTTCGTCATGAGTTCCACATTGAATGGCAAATCTAAGGTTTCTTAGTTTTCTTAAACTTTGTGGTCTATTGGTGATGAAAATTCGTGATTCCTAATTTTTCACCGTGGGAGCAAAAACGTCCAGGATTTTGTTCAAGAGATTAAATTTTCCTTTATCTTAATTATGATCTTCAAAAGAAGCAAATAAAAAAAACTGAAATATACAGTTAAGCCCAAAATTATTCATACCCTATGAAAAATCTGAGAGTTTTGCATTTATCTCATACCTACAAGCTGGAGTGGTGGAACTTTCATTTCACCCAAGGACATTTAGTTGGCATGTACAAATCCACATATATTTTGGCTCAACATTATGAGCATAACAATAGAAATGTTAAGATTTCTGTTTTTATGCCTGTCCAAAATTATTCATACCCCATACCAAGTCTCAGAATTGAGGCCAATGTTTGTGATAATGCACATGCTTTTGATGTTCCTAAGATTCTTTATAATGTTATGCAATTATTCCAAGATGTGTGCATACAATCTGAATGCATTACAAATGCGGTCTATTGAATGTACAGTGAGAAATGTTATAGAACAGGGGTTCCCATGGGAACCCAGGGTCGTGACCGAAACTTGAAACCCCCCCCTCTCAGAATCTCAGTTTTTGAGGGGGGGTTTCATGTCAAAAGCATTTTTTTCTGACAATTTTTATCATAGGTACGCTAGATACCAGTATCATTTGGGTTGCGAGGCAAATGTGATTTCAAATTTTGGGTCATGGACAAAAACGTTTGGGAACCACTGTTATAGAACAACACTGCTTTTTTTACTATAAATTAAGGGGAGCTGATGCAATCATTCTCAGGTCATTGTCAGCATGGCAAAGAAGAAAGAAGTCAGTGAGGACCTTCGGTTGTACATTGTGAATGCTCACAAGGAGGGGAAAGGCTACAAAGCTATTTCGAAGCAGTTCCGAGTGCCAGTTGCCACCATACAAAGCATAATTAGGAAGTACAAGGAGTTCCGCATTGTTAAAAACATTGAAGGACGTGGTCGGAAGTCAAAGGTGTCGCCTCGTCTGGCAAGAAAAGTATGGCGAGAGGCCAATAACAATCCACTGATCACTATTAAGGCTCTCCTGAACAACCTTGGTGAGTCTGGGACCAAGATATCAAGGCAGACACTCCAGCGGACATTGCACAAGGGGGGTCTCCATGGACGCCGACCAAGAAAGACTCCACTCCTCCATCCCAGGCACAGAAAGGCTCGTCCAGCCTTTGCAAAAGCTCACCTGGATAAATGTCCAAGCTTTTGGTCCTCAGTTCTGTGGCCGGATGAGACGAAAATGGAGCTTTTCGGGCACAGAGATGTTGCTTTCGTTTGGCGAAAGAAAGGTGAAGCATACAACCCTAAGAACACAGTCCCGACCGACAAGCATGAAGGCGGGAGCATAATGCTTTGGGGATGTTTCTCACCCAGTGGGCCCGGCAATCTCGTCAAAGTGGATGGCATCATGAAAAAGGAGCAGTACATCAAGATCCTTGAGGAAAACGTCAAACAGTCTGTAGAGAAACTTCACCTTGGGGAGCATTGGACGTATCAGCAGGACAACGATCCAAAACACACTGCCAAGTCAGTCAAAAAATGGTTCCGGGATAATGATGTGGACGTTCTTGAGTGGGCAAGCCAAAGTCCGGACCTCAACCCAATCGAGAATCTGTGGAGGGAGCTCAAGACCGGAGTGATGGCAAGGAAGCCTTCCAACCTCAAAGACCTGGAGACCTTCGCGAAGCAGGAGTGGGCCAAAATCCCTATCGAGACGTGCAAAAACCTTGTGAGCAAGTATAAAAACCGTTTGGAGGCTGTCATCACAAACAGAGGCTTTTCCATTGATGACTGAATGTGACTTTGAACTGATCTAAGCAAGGGTATGAATAATTCTGGACATGACTTTTTTTTGTAAATCTATCATTAAAATACCCCTTTAGTAACTTTAGCCAGAAGAAACTCATTCCTCAAATAACATAATTCAAAATACTCCAAATTTGGTAAGGGTATGAATAATTTTGGTCTTAACTGTATCTTCAGCAGAGTGTGTTTGAAATTATGTGTAAATGCAAGAGAGGAAGAATACTCAATGGGAAATTGACTCTTTCAGACAGGAAGTGTATTTCCTTCAGTTTGGACTTTTAGCCAGCATTGCTCGAGTCTATCAATGCCTCATTAATTTTGTTCATTCATTTTGTTTTTCCGCTCCCTCCATCCCTCCCCCATCAAATTCTTCACTCTTCACTTACCTTACAGTTTATCGCCGAGGTAGGGAGAAACCTTGCACAGCTGCACCAGCAAGTCGAGCAGCGTGAAAGATTCCTGGAACTGTCCACAGATGCCAATTGGGGATTGAAAGCTTCAAAATTAGGGGCAAGTCTGTCTTTACTTGCTCTACTGCATCCATCGGCTCCAATGATGTCACAAAATTAGACTTTTGTTTGTCTTCAGCAGTTTACAATTAGAATGTGTTCGTAGGCCACAAAAAATGTTTACCTTTCACATTCTACTCAATTTGATCATGCCACATTGCCTTCAATGCCAACACAAGCAGCACTTGAATCGGTACGTTTTTAAACGTACCTTGTCTTGTACGTATGTTTTTAAACGTACAAATAATTTCATCCTTGTCACATGCCCAATCTGTCCACAACTTTTTGAGATGTCCTACTCACAGACAGACAGACAGACAGGGGTGAAAACATAACCTCCGTCCAGCTTCGGTGGCGGAGGTAATAAAGAAGCAAATTTAAGTTTTATTTCAATGTTCATTACTTGTCTCCTCGTATTCCCATTTGTGTTGTAGGTCTCTTTCCACTCAGTATTTCGGGCAGTTCCTGCCGCCAAAGCGGCACTCATCCCAGCCATGGTGACCTGTCGTGGTTTAGATTCCACCATGCTCATACAATTTTGCAGGTTTGAGAGTTTGGTATTCGTTTTTCCTTTGCTTTTTATTTGCCGTGATTGAATTATTATCATTCAGATATTTGATGATGACATGGGTCCACCTTGCAGAACCTTTGATGTTGACTGCAATTCTGCCCTGAAAGATTACATTGAAACGCTTCTGCTGAGGCAAGGGCAGGACATGGTTCTTTCTGACTCATCAACGGAACCCTTGATTACTCAAGAGGAACGTGCTCGGAATGTGAAAGACGCATTTGTAGTCATTTCACAGCTTGAAAATAAGCACGATTTGGTATTCTCTTTGATGGGCCAGCTTCACAAGGTAGTACCGTATGAAAGCTACTCCTTCCTCCACTATCTCATTCTCTTGTATTTTGCTACATCTTTTGTGCTTTGTATGGTGGACTCCCACCAATTGAAACTCAACAACTCAAATTGGGGGCTGTGTGTTCCACTTTCACCAATTCTCGCATTGCTAACTTGAATAGGCCACAACAGTGTGCGTGTGTGTGATTATTTATGTGGAAAAGTAAATGTGTGTGCATGCATATCCACATTAAATTCTCCAATGTTTAATTGAACAGTGAATGACAACATTTCGGTCAGCAATGTCAATACAATGTGCCTCTGCTGACCTTTCTCAAGACTGAAGAAAATAATCTAAAATCCCCTTTTCCAACCCAAATGAGGGGGTGGGCCAAGCTGAATACACCAATCAAATCCGTGTCCCAGAAATTCAAACTCGTGAATTGGAACCATTGGCACATGAAATCAAACAGCCTGGCAGCACGTGTGTTTATGTATGAGTGCCCCAAACATAACTGGCAAATCCACAACCTCCTCTGTGAGATGTGACTGTTTCCTCTGCATGCAATGCTTCCAAAATCTGTCATGCCTTGATTTGGAGTCGCATCCAAAATGCTGATACTATCCCATAGGAGAACTTGGCCAGCCTTCAGCCCATATTTGGCAATTGCATACCTCCAAGGATAGTTACAGTACATTTGAAGGCCTTACGATGTTCAGTGCTTCGTTGGCCCAAGGTTCTTCCTGTCTGTCCAACATGTTCTGCCCTACAACCACAGGGAACCGTATATCCCAACCCTGCCCAGTCATTCCTTGGCAGCCTGTCCTTGATCTTCATCAGTGCCTCCCTCATAGTAAATATGGGTTTGAAATTTACTCTCACACCTGCTGATTTCAACATTGTCTATCCTTTGTGACACATCTGGCAGAAAAGGCAGAACACAAAAACCTTTTGGTTGTTGTTGTGACCAACCATGTTTTTTGGGGCCGCCATTATTGCTTCCCTTTTTGGTAACAATCTGTCAATGTAGTCAGCCGTTGGCCTTCAGGACGCTTTGAAGATGTGAACCATGGGTTGACAAGAGTCGAAATCCAGATAACGGTCAATGTGAGTGGGCTTCCTGTAAACTGCAATGTTTAAATCTTTAGAACCCCTCATCATGAGGGTGTCTAGGAAAGAGAGGGACCCATCTTGTTCCTCTTTGTAGTTGACCCCGATTGAAGGAAAGGTTTTTCCAATTGCCTCATGGATGTTGTCAACCGTCTCGCTAGACCCGATGACAAATGTGTCCACGTAACCAAACCACACACTTGGCTGCGCTGTAAGGGATGGGATAGTACGTCCAGTGCAAATCCAGATTGAGTTCTTCAACCTTTCATTGAACAATGACTCAGCGTCTCAGTTCAATGCAGCAGTCCTCTGCTGACCTTTCTCAAGAGCGAATATAATGCAGTCAAAACTGCTTCAAGCAACCATCAAAGTCCTAAGGGAAACAGTGAAACTGGCCACTTAAAACAGGTTGCAAAAAATATACACAGCCAAAAAGGTACAATAAAATAATAATGTTTATTACAGTTGATGTACTTTTAGTGCAAAAAGTGCAATCATAGAGAGCAGTCATTGGTGTCTGTAAGCACTGGTGTTCTTGACGTGAAATGGGTTTCTCGGAGTATCCCGAAAAAAGAGTCCCATTTCATCCATGTTAAAAATGTCCCATGTGGAATGCTTTTACAAATGTCCACTAACTTTGACTTCCAATCGTCAACGGTAGCACTGTTCACATCACCCCGCTTTCTGATAATCTTCCCGAATACCATGTTGTGTCGTCGATGGAAGCTCTCCAATCACCCATTTGAGGTCTCAGAAGGTTGAATTTCCCAAATCGGAAGCACACTTCAAGGGCTTCTCTTGCAGCAGCGGCCCAATAATGTCGAGACGTCTGTATCGGGCATCCTGTAAACTACTATCATAGCTGGTTTTCATCTTCGTTCCTAGTCATTCTTCATTGTCTCTTCCAATTGGCTGATACATTGTCGTAATCTTGCATAACTTTGACTTTCATCTTCAAAATGTTTTGGATCTGAGTCTTCCTGATGCCAAACTTGTCAGAGATTTTCCGATAACTTTCATCCGTTCTTCGAGTGTAAGGACTTTCCGGGGTTTTTACATTCATGGTTCGGGTGCCATTTTGTTCTGTCAAAGTAGGATATGAAAATTACCAGAGATCATGTTTTTAAAATGTCTCGTGTTTGGAGAATCCCCTCCCACGTGATTCCATCCCCCCGCCCCGTGATTCCTTCGTGCCTCACCATTCACATGTTTGTTCTTCAAGAATATGCAGTATGACATTAAGAAACAACATGAAAAGCTGTTGAAGTTTTTATGCAGAGTGATTCAAATAAGGCCATTTGTAAGCGGCAATTAAAAAAAAAAAAACGTCTCTCTCCCCTCCCCTTCCGCTTCCCCTCCTTCTCCCCTGCTGCTCTCGTACAGAGCAGGTGTTTCTAGTTCATACAGGGTGGGGCATTTATATCTGACACATTTGCAATCTTTCTAGCCGGAAGCAGTCTTGGCATAACTAATTATTGTTTTCTTTTTTCTTTGTTTTACAGTTAATACTTGAAAGTTTTTAATGATGGAGCACTTTAAATGCAATGAGCATTTTATTATTATTTTTTTATTATTTATAATTTTTTTTTTAAATGCAATGAGCATGCCAATTTCACAAACGAGGTCATCATGACAGATGCGGCACACTTTGATTTGGCAGATTTAACTCTACCAGATTTCTTCCTATGGGGATTTCTGAAGGGCAAAGTTTATAAGGAACATCCAACATCGATCGATGAATTGAAGGCAAACATCACTGCAACCATCCGCTCTTTTGGTCAAGAGACATTGCTTGCGGTAATGAACAATATGATGATCCGCTGTCGTGAATGCACGAATTTGAAAGGGGCCCATTTGTCTGATGTAATTTTTAAGAAATTAAGAATCACAAGTCTGGAGACGGCGATGGTTCACGAGCAATGTACACGGTTCGCCTTTTTAGGTCATCTCTATCGAGATGACCTAATAAAGCCTGATCAAATGTCCGTCCGTACGTCCGTACGTCCGTCAACAATTTTTCTTTCCGATCTTGATGAAACTTAGTATGGGTAGAGGTCGATGAGTGTTGCACAACGATATAACTTTTGTCCGGGTTCAAGGTCATTGTCAAGGTCACGAGGTCACGTAAGTTATAAAAATCTCCATTTTCAAAACCTATCTAGTCTGCCATTCTACAAGATATTCGGCAACTGTTTATTGATTATGATAGTAAAAAATATTATCTTGTATCTAACCGGACAGAATTTCCTTCCCGTTTGATCGTCACGTGATCTGGAAGATGGCCAAAAACGCCGATGCGATTCGCAAAGAAGGAAGGAAGGAGAAATGAAATATAAATATAAAACACATTTTTGGCCTTTTATATTTATACATTTTCCTCTGAAGGTGCAAAAGTTTCAAAACCCGAAATATAAACGTCGGCATTTATTTTCAAAATATAATTTCGTGCGTGCGCGCCAAAATGCCGAGTCATCTTTAACCAAACTGTGTAGTTCGAGCTGCGCAGTAGTCTTCGGTCATAACTGAACATTGAGAACTTGTGGTATTACAGAGATGACCGTCACCCCCACACGGGGGTAATTTTTTTTTATTTTTTGACCTTCGAGGGGACGCCACGGGCAAACTGGCGGGAATCGGGAAAAACGTAAATGATGAAAGTTGTAGTACTCGAAGAGCACTACTTGCATACCAACTTTCATTCGAAACAGTTGAAAACCCTCGGAGTTTGATGCCCAATTAATTGATTTTTTTGACATTTTCTGAGTTCTTGACCTTGGGACGAAAATGAAAAATCGTGGGGCTATGCAGGTGCCATTGGGCTAACCAAATACCGAAACCCCTGCCAGATTCGACAAACCCCCTTGGAGAAGATGCAACTTGAAACCGGCTACCCCCTAAAAACACATGTTTTTTTGGGCGTGGCTCCACCCATAATGGGCGCAGCACGCCCATTCTCCGGAAAACACAACTAGATCATGATACAAACCTCGCACCCTAATTTTATCAAGATCGGATCAAAACCCACGGAGCTATGCTCGGGACAGACAGACAGACAGACAGACAGACAGACAGACAGACAGACAGACAGACAGACAGACAGACAGACAGACAGACAGACAGACACACACCCATAACGAATATAGTGGTCACTTACTGACTCGTGAAGCAAAAATTGATTTTAAAAAGTTGAAGCTTGTGCCTATGTTGTGTATAAATTTGATTTTATTTGGTTTAGAAACAAAAAAGTTATAAGGATAATAAAACTGTCAGATATAAATGCCCCACCCTGTATAATCCTGCAAAATCCCAATCCAACAATTTCATCAGCAATGTACATACTTCAACATGCGTAACCTTGCACTTTCTTTATCTTGGCGTGAAAATTAGTTTATAAATCAAGAGTACCCACGATGTAAATTACTGACTTGATCGTGTGTCGCGGAAGTGTAAAAGGGAGGTATTCTGGGCCAATTTGTTTGCTCGCTTTTCGTGGTGAATGTGGCCAAGATGCATGCTTTTCTAAACACAGAAACACAGGGTTTCAAAGTATGTTCCCAGGTGCACGATCATTATAACGTTCCTCGTCCAAAAATTACGAGCACGATCGTGGTCCTTAAATACGAGTCACTGAATTACAATTTCCGGAAAACCATGTCTTGAAGTCGCTTCATAAAAGGTAAACTGTTTTGTTTTGAAAAAATAAATCTATGTGGTCACTGGCCGCATGGAACAGATGTCCGTTTCATTCAGGTTATTTAACTTGGAAAATAGATCAGGGGCAACATATAACGGCCATTAAGGACAGGTGCCTGCTCAAAAGAGGTGGCTGTGTATATTCTTATTCTCAGTAACTTCAATAGTCCCTTCAACTTGTGTCTTTGTATTGACATTTTTGACAAGCTACCTAGACTATAATTATGAAAAGTTCCTTATTTTTTTTTTGTATTTTTATTTCTTCCTTTCTACTTCTCAACAGTTTTTTTTTTCTTGCATTTTGCAGCTGAGTGCTTATGATTACGAAAGCATCGAGCTGGTTCTGAAGGCCATTACAATAGCAGGTCCTGAAGTTACGGACTTTGATGTGGAGCAGGTAAGTGAAAGATACTGTTGAAGTCAAACACAAGTAAATTTGAAAAATGAAAACTATTCCATCTAATAGTCATCAAAATTCATTAGATCTGCAAGTGACGTCATACGTGCTTCAACCAATCGTTGACAAGGCATGAGGCTGCTTCCACAGAATTGATTAGAAAAGTCACAAGCTGCGGTTTTGGAACTGCTGTCTTCCGGAGTTTGTTTTCTTTCACGCAGCGATGTAAATGGCAAAATAACATTGATAATCAGTATATGCACAGTTAAACTCTGAGCCAAACCAGTACACAAAAATTAATACTACTTTCTCAAACAGTGAATATCCCACAGGCTCTGATGAGGCTTCACCATTGGAATTGTGATCAGATCAACCTAACAAGTACTAATGAATCACTATACAATTGCATGTCATTTTGCCTCTGGTGTACATTGGTGATGTTTCACCCAATCAATGCATGGGTTGTAATCATTCATTTTGTATCACAGAAAATCGGAATGTTTTGTCTGTGCAAGGTTTGGTGTTTTAACACGCACACCACAACACATTTTCTGACGGACAAAGGGGAAATTGTAAAGTTGTCAGAGCTCCTGTGCAGTTCACACTTTCGGCTAAATAAATGAGTCAAGATTGATTGAGTGCAATGTCAAGGAGGAACCTGTGTCTGGAGGTCGGTGTTTTATCTTTGTTTTTTTCACACATTCATCTAACTTGCGTTATCGCCTGAAGCCAAACCAATCAGTAGAGTAGAGCGGTGTAATGCACGAAAGGCAAACATACTTACATTAATGAAGTGGATATAACCAGGACATTTTGTAATGGCAGCTTTATTTTGCAGTTCTACTTCTTCCTTCATATGCAACTTGTGATTAGAAATCCTGGAAAAAAAATTAATGCTAAAAGTGAGCCAAGTGGGAAGAGTGTTTTACCTTTGTTTGCTGAGTACTGTACTCTATGCGGCGGATACATTGAGCACGTGATGAACTGCGCTGAGATACCAACATGTGTTAGCTTTCATCTGTACTATAAAAGGAGCCATGCGTTTGTGCATGCGAGTTCCACCCATTGGTTGGACAGTTAGCCTGACTCCACCTACAATTTCTAAACTATGGCCATCAATTTAGGAATCCTTTAGAACCTTCTAGAATTACCCTTCAGAACCCTTTAGAATTACCCTTTAGAACCTATTAGAACTTTCGCATTTCCCCTTCAGAACCCTGTCTCTCAAGCAGTGCTTTTACTGCGGAGGTTATGCAAGTTTGCTATTATTTCCGACTATTTTCTCTTAAAAGTGTGATGGGTGTCTTATCTGAAGTCGGTGATGGCATGATAGGGCAGAAAGCATTACACATTCTGCTGTTTTGACGTGGGGATACTCATTTGCTTTTATGAGTGGGAGGACTGTGAGAATAAAGATGGGACAGCTTTGGAGGGGAGTGGGGGGGGGGGGGTTGAGGACCTGTGGTTGGTGGCGGGGGAGGTGAGGACTTTTGGTGGAATGGGGGGGGGATCGATGGTTCGTAGTGGAAGGGTGAGAACATTGGTTTGGGGGTGGGGAGTGTTAGTTAAAAGTTAGATGTTGTGGTATTCGTAAGCGTTAGTAAATGCCTGTAAATGAACAATTAAAATTGGCGGTTACGTGTTATAAGTTTCGTTTAGCACGGATCGGTAAATTGTAATATGAACTGCTTGATGTAATGAGCTAATTTTGACTGTAGATGGCAGTATTGTATTGTAAACAGCCTGGTGAGATTCATGAAGCTGCTGGAACATTCTCAGACGAAACTTCCAGGAGGCACTAGAATCGCATTTTCTGGAAGGCACGAGATTGTTCTGAGTTACGATATAAACCCGTGCGAGTGAGGTGTAGAGAGACGGGTGACAAGTGACGAGCCGTGAATTTCGATCGTCCCCGTGCTCAATTTAACTCCGATGAGTGAATGAGGCGTTAATGTACAGAGCGTTTGTTGGCGCATGGAGCCGATTACAATCAGGTTGATTAAAACTCATTAAGATTGTGTATCGGGAAAGAATTCCTTTAAACTCTTGAATCATCCTGGACGGGCCAGTGTATGAGAGAGAACACCGCGACAATCAACCTTGGTTGTTGCGAGGTGAACACATTCAACAAAAGGTGAACACGTTCAATCGTTCAACAACCTTGGTGAACGAGGTGAACACGCGCGAGTTGAGCCGGCAGAACAGAGACACGAGGTGGAAACAACTCAACATGGAAATCGTATTTGGATATTGTCTTGCGTGTAATGGTGAACTTCCTTATTTGACTTTGTGTCTGTTTATTTGAAATACAAGTCTTCAAAAACGTTACGCTGTTAATGTGATCACTGTAACGTCACTCGAAGTCACAGACACCAACTGACAAAGATCCATTCGAGTGGTAGCTTACCTGTATGCTCATTCACAACCTTCGATTGCAGTCGTTAGAGAACGCACTGGGATCGGCACCACAAACAACATATGTACACCAAAGGGAAGGAAACCTCCATAGGTGCATGCGTCACCTCTGACAGGGAGCAAAGATGGGACAGAGTTGGGAGGAGGACACTGAAGTTGTTTTTATTGTTCGAATGCACAAACATTCAAAACCAACATGTAATTTTCACTTAAGCACTCTTGCTGAAGTGCCAACGGTTTTTGGTTTTTCGACTTTTCCAAAATTTTTGTCATAATGTTTTGCACCGGCATTTATTTATTTGCCATCCACTTTTTTGAAAAATAAGGTTTTTACAAATCTGGCTTATCTCGTAATAGGACTGTATCATTCATGGGACTATACCATGTGTAGAACCATGATCCCAACTCGGGCCACGAGCAAAACTTATTTTCTTGTCTCTGAAACTTATTTTCAAGTCGAAACTTACTGTTTTATCACTGCCTTTGATCGGTGCCTTTGTCACTCACAGGCCCTGGAGCTTCTGCAGCATCTCTACTCTTATAACCGTGTCTCAAAGGTCGAAGAACAAGAGTGGGTCTCTCAGTTTGGACCCCTCCCACCTGTTGCTGACAAACGTCTTCCCTTCCATCCCCTCTTCTTTAACACCAAGGAGTACTTCTGGAAGTTCATTGGTACACCTTTATTGATGTTTGCAACCTCTACATCATTCTCATAAACACCCCATCTCGCTACGACTGCATTTGTGCGTGAATGTGCACGTCTTCAGTGATTCATGTTCTTTCACATAACTGTTTGTGAATTGTATCAAAATACATGAAGGATGAGTGTTTATTGTAAAGATCAAATGTCTGTTTGAATTATTATTTAGTTATTTATGTTTTGCTTTCCTTTGCCATTCTGTGTCTTTCCTGAGTGATGTACCTGCAGTTGCAGTTACATTCCTCAATCATTTCGCTGAATGCTTGGTGTGTCATGTGTAGGGAAGGAACTTACGGTGGAAACGTTGCCAAAGCTTAAACTCATCACAAGTCTCATGAAGGTTGGAAAATGTGCATTTACTTTTGCATTTTATGAAAAGATGTATTGGTACCGAAATCTTAGTTCCACATACATTGGTGAAGGGATGGGGCATTCCTTAATGGAGAAAAGAAGTTTGATAAGAGCAAGGAGACTTTGAGAGTGTAAAGAGTAAAAAGAGAAGGGAAAGTACGATGACAAGAGGTAGGATTTTGATTGAGATCAGGAGAGACATTTAATGGAGCATATGGAGAGGGGGGGGGTGCCTGATGTGGTGTGGGGTGGCTTAAAGGTTTGCTATTTTTTGTATATGTGGTTTGTAGATGACCGCGATAGTCATACAGGTACGGAAATCCACGATACTTTAATCTCGACTCTTTAACTCTTTAACTTCTTTAACTCCAGCTACCATCCTTCGCCAGTCCCTCACCCTTTAGCTTCCAAACAGTAACTCCTCAGTCCTCACGATCCTGCCCTTTCTTACCTTTCAAACACCATAATTCCCATGGGAAACTTCCCTCACCTGAATCCACCCATTCGTTCCTCCATCTAAAAGCCCTCCCCTCATCCTTTTGCCTTCCAATCCCCACTTCACACCATCCCCTTCAAATTTCCCTGACCCCTCTGCTCATTCCACATCAGAAAGCACCACCACCACCACGTCACCAATTACCCTGCTCGCTCGGTTTCCTCAGTACAATGACCCAAATTACCCCATTAACCCATGACCTATAGGCTACAATGTACAAAGGATCCCTTGGCGTGTGCAAATCACGATGGAATTAAATAAATATCTTTTCTTCTTTTTTTTCTTTTTTTTCTTTCCTGCAAAACTCTCTCCAAAAACCTGATTATTGGCGCCACTATTGTCGTCATTGTGTGAGATAAACAACAGCTGCTGCCTGCTCATAGGGTGGAATTTTGAATATACCCATTATTCCGGTAGATGGAAAAAATTTAGTTGTGAAGAAAAAGTAATGGGTAGATACTGTATACCGAGCTGTGATACAACAATGAACAAATCGAAGAAAGGTGTGTTGCGGGCTGGGGGTCGTGTGAGAAGACCACCAGGGGAGAAGCTATCTCGGCTCCCACCAGACTCCTCAGAATTGTAGGCCGTCGCACACGGATAATTCCGTGACGCGGCGGGTCACGAACCGACTGAACGCCAATAACTCAACCGCGTGACCTAGTGTCCTCCCATCAATGGGTTGACCGGGTTACCTAATTAATCACGCGATTTAATTACCAGGGAACATGCCTTCAGTACGCCTTGTCCGAACCAGATCACTTTACCGGACCAGATGCAGCTGAGCGACACTGCCAAGGACGTACTGGTTAAAAGGAACGGATCATTGGGGATACAGTCCTGGCTAAGCTAGGATTCGGAGCATACAGGATCAATGAAAGAAAAGACGAAAACATTTCTAATAATTTATTTTTCAAGCAGGCGAGGAAAGTAATGTGGTACAGTGAATAGTTTTATTGGTGTGTGTATTGCAGGGATAGAAAGAAGCGTGATGTGCGACAATGTACATGCAACTTACAAAAGCAGACACAGAGCAGACTTAACCCGAAATAATAATAATAATCTTCTGTAATCTTAACTTACGAGGACAGGCACCAGGACAAACGCATGCACGCACACACACACAAAAAACCCGATGAAAAGGAGTTAATGAAGAGAAAAAGGAGGAGAGGAGATGAGGCTAACGGTCTCTGAATACCTTGCACGATTGCCCGATCGTGCTACCAATACGTTTTGGGGGGATGCTCTGCTGGGCGATACCTCCCTGACAGCTGGCGTGCCGTTTCTTGCTTCGTGACACTTCGTGCAGCTTGCGTCAGTCCAGAGAATGAGACGCGACCCGTCGGGCGTGAAGGGAGGGACTTGGGTCGAGAAGGCGGAGTTGAGAGCGAGTGGCGAAGTGGTAGACGGGATCAGATTGGTGGGTGGAGTCAGCGACATGTGGGCGGAGAAGTGGAGGCGGATTCGCAGGCGATGAGGACAGAAGGCGGAGTCGCAGGTGAATGGGAAAAGGTGGAGTCGAGATCCAGCGCGTGAGAGAGGGACAGAGGATGGCTTCGCGATCCACCTTTTATAAACCCTGCGATGCAGTGCGGGGGGGGGGGCACCCCGAAGCAATGCGTCGTCACCCGAATCGGGTGCTCTGGTTGGCCCCGGCCCCCACACGGCCTGGCGGCGATGGCCGGAAGCGGCTCCACTCCACTTCCGGCAAAATGACCCCAAGCTGTGGAATTGTCTTGCTCCGACCTCACGACATGATATGAATCGCCCCACACTGAACTCCGCGACATGAATTGCCCTGCACGAACTCCCAGGCCGTGCCCCGACGACCGGCCGAGGATGGCGTCTGCCCCGCATGCCCTCCCGGGCACCCCCGATTAGCACTGGTCAATGTGCCTGATGCGCCACGCGGCCCGAGCTGTACAGCATGCCCCTGCCTGATTGCGGCTTCGCCGGCCGGAGAGGCGAGATGTCCCCGTCCACAGGAAACACCAGCGGCCGCTAGCGAGGATCGAAAGTAAGATGTTATGGCAAACCCATGCACAGACAGTAAGACGTGTGCCATTCCTGCCCTGCTCTGTACGATAATAAAGTGTCGCGAGCAGCGCACGGGTCTGCCTTCGAGCACGTTCCGTACAGTGCGCGCGGATCCCTCATTAAGCACGTGGCCAGCCCGCGGGTCCGCCCGATTCTGCTATCGTGTGCGTGAGGCCAACCCCGATCTGTGTCAGAAATTCAGGGGAACGATCTGATATAATATTTCGATGGAGAAATGGAGAAAAAAGAAGATGCCGATATAATAAAATCCAGAAATGGGTTGAAAAGAACGCGCTGCTAATGTCTTGCACACTTGTGTTCCGTACAACGTGGTGTAGTGGTTGTTTTTCTATTATCGGCCTCTGACAATGTAGTTATTGGCACCAAGCTGCCAGCCACGCTCTCGCCGATATTGGGTCATTTGCTTCTGTGTTTTGATAAACAACATCCATGCAGCCTCTTTAAGAGATATTTGTTTGTATGCCTTTTCAATGCAACCAGCAATCTCATCCCAGATTATCGGAAGCTCGAGACGATCCTCTCGGGCTGCTGAGCATACTCGATGACTTGCCGCAAAAGTTAGGTTGAGGGATCACTTGAGGACGGGAGCTCTGTGCTGTGCCACGCAAAAGTTGGGTTGAGGGATCGCTTGAGGACGGGAGCTCTGTGCTATGCCGATCGGGTGTCCGAACGCAGTGGCTGCTGGCCTATGCGAGGACCCAATTTCGGATTTACCTCAGGAATAAGCAGAAGAGAAGAGTAGAAATGAAGTTAGTTGTGGAAGCAAACCTAGCTATGAGATCCCCACAACGCACGTCCCGTTGTCCCGCTAGACAAAAGGGAAGGGACTATCTAAATGTATATTAATGGAATAACTATCTTGGGACAACTATATGTTGGATGCCATTGCCTGGGAGGCATGCAGTTCCCAGAACCGCAACAGCTGCTTACATTCTTTAAACACAGTACATGGACTACATGATTTAAAAAAGCTTTGATGCACTGGCCAACCCAGAAACCCAACCTGTCCACCAAGTTTCGTCCGAATGCGTCTAAAACTTGAGATATCCTGCTCGCAGAAAAACAAACAGGGGTTAAAACATAACATCCGTCCACCTTCGATGACGCAGGTAATTTATACGATAAGAGACGGGTGTGTGTGCCGCCATTTTTCTCAAAGATGGCTGAACGGATCTTCGTCAAACTTTCAGAGGTTCATCAGTGAGTTCTGGGGAGTGTTTCTGGTGAAAAATATTTTGAAAATTTTAGAAAAAAAGGGGGTTGGATTTATTTTTGATTTTTTTTTTATTGCTCTATTGTACCTCAACCTTTGGAGATATGTTAAATGTAATAATTAAATTATCCTTGACCCCATTCCTTTTGTGGATGTAGTGAAGTGTTTTTGGCACACACAATAAAAAAAACCACAAAAAATAATTGATTTCTTCAAAATGCCAACAGCAGTAGAACAGCACCGGGAAAGGCTGGGTACCCTTGCTAGCTTGTAAGTGATGTCAATGCAGAGAAATAATGTTTTGTACAAGTTCCAATAACATATCGTACGGTAATTAAATAGTCGAGAGCTTTCCATGTTGGATTTAGCTCTGATGGCAAATTCTGCACATGCAGTGTTAATATGCACTAACATCTATACAGTAAAGGGATGGTGCCTGTCCTTTTCTGTCACTTTTCCTCTCTCTCTCTCTCTCTCTCTCTCTCTCTCTCTCTCTCTCTCTCGCTCTCTCGCTCTCTCGCTCTCTCGCTCTCTCTCTCTCTCTCTCTCTCTCTCTCTCTCTCTCTCTCTCTCTCTCTCTCTCTCTCTCTCTCTCTCTCTCTCTCTCTCTCTCTCGCTCTCTCGCTCTCTCGCTCTCTCGCTCTCTCGCTCTCTCGCTCTCTCGCTCTCTCGCTCTCTCGCTCTCTCGCTCTCTCGCTCTCTCGCTCTCTCGCTCTCTCGCTCTCTCGCTCTCTCGCTCTCTCGCTCTCTCGCTCTCTCGCTCTCTCGCTCTCTCGCTCTCTCGCTCTCTCGCTCTCTCGCTCTCTCGCTCTCTCGCTCTCTCGCTCTCTCGCTCTCTCGCTCTCTCGCTCTCTCGCTCTCTCGCTCTCTCGCTCTCTCGCTCTCTCGCTCTCTCGCTCTCTCGCTCTCTCGCTCTCTCGCTCTCATATTCTCTCTCTGTCTCTCTCTCTCTCATATTCTCTCTCTGTCTCTCTCTCTGTCTCTCTCTCTCTCTGTCTCTCTGTCTCTCTGTCTCTGTCTCTGTCTCTCTCTGTCTCTCTCTCTGTCTCTCTCTGTCTCTCTCTCTGTCTCTCTCTCTGTCTCTCTCTCTGTCTCTCTCTCTGTCTCTCTCTCTGTCTCTCTCTCTGTCTCTCTCTGTCTCTCTCTGTCTCTCTCTGTCTCTCTCTGTCTCTCTCTGTCTCTCTCTGTCTCTCTCTCTCTCTCTCTCTCTCTCTCTCTCTCTCTCTCTCTCTCTCTCTCTCTCTCTCTCTCTCTCTCTCTCTCTCTCTCTCCATCAAACTTTGTCGGTATAATTAACATTGTTTTGCATTTCTGCTTAAGACATCTAAATTTACTTCCAACTTTTATTTTATTTTATTTTTCTGTTTGGCCCAATCAAACATACAAGAAATGTTCAACTTTTCTACCAGAGGCCATGGTGCTTCAAGCCCAACTGGCACAGGATTGTCGTCCTCATCGTTTTTATGATCACTGCATGGCCCTGCCATCATATCCCATAATCCCATACCATCCTTTCACCCGTCCCTGATGGGTACATACATTAGTTGATCACACATGTAATCCATGTATCTCGTGCTCATGCAGATGTCCTTGAACAAGCTCTACATGTCGGCCGTCAAGCACGTTTTTCAGAATTCCTTGAAACTCAAGATGATCCAGCAGCCGACGGTGATGACATTGAGTAACTCTGGCTCTTTTCGGATCAAGAAGGATATTCTGGCCATCATCAAGCAGATCCAATCTTACATCATGAACATTGACCAGCACGAGTATGCAAATGCCGCTGCAAACTACGTAGTACAAAATCTTTCTCCTGGTAAGGCTGAAGCTCCACTTTGAGCCATAAATGACCTTTGAATGTAAAGATATTTTAAAATTTGGTTAAAAATAAAAAATAAGGCTTTCTTTTTTGCATCAACTCCACAAAGATTTGCTCTAAACTCTGCATTTCATTGAAAAACTGGGTTTGTGGAGAAAACAGTACAGTTTTGTCTCTGGTACGTTTGTCCATCAAGCATATGACTGGTAGAAATTCTTATCTTGTTAAACTAAATAAAATGTAGAAATGGTCATACTCCATACTCCATTCCAGCATTAGTTGGTGGACATTAAATATCCCACAGTGTCCTTTGCGAAGAGTGATCAAGCTATCGCCGGCACCCGAAACAAATTACAAATTCCTGCCCTAACCAGCACAGGGCACTGCATCAGTGACACAATCACACCTTTAGCCAATGATACTGCCCCACAGCCTTGTGCTGCATACAAATGAATGAACGAAAAAGACTAATATAATCTCTTGATGTGAATTCTTTATTCATTGTTAAAAAAAAAAAAACTTCACAGATGTCAGGTGGAAAGTCTACACCAGCAAGATGGTGAAGAACAGACCGTGGGCAAGGGATATTTATTTTGTATCTGATTGTGCTATCAGTCTCCAGAGGACAGGATTAAGAATAAAAGAAAAAAATTACGAATAATAGCATGGGAGACTTCCTGATGGAGCAGAAGGAAGAGCACAAAAGACCAGTCTCAGAGATGGTTTAATTGAGGAGATAATTAAAGGATGAGGAAGTAGTGGTACCCAAGCAGCTTTGACTTATGGAGGTGCCCAAGAGGAGTAGGTTGATGGATCAGTCAGTGGGATCTTGGGATGGGGGTTAAATGAGGAGGTGGGAACCAGAACTACCTGTTATTTCCTCAATAATTGTGTTGATTTTATAAATGAGTGTCTTACATTGTAAAATGGACGTTTGTACACCAGGATAATATTGTAAGATTGCCAATTTACATGTTGGACCATATATTTTGGAAATTTCAGAGAGTATTTTCTTGTTCTCATCCCTTGAAATGTCGAGGTGTTGAACTACTGAGGGATGAATTGTGCCCTTGTTGAGGCTTAAGGTCCTGGAGGCGAATGGCATCAACGGCTCACGGGGTAAATGGTGGGATGTGGGAGCCCCTGCCCACAGAGGACAACCATACTCCATTATACTTTCCACAAAGGGCTTTAATTTGCACCTACCTGAGAAGCATCAAATAACTAGAATGGCACTCGGTGGAGTGCATACCTCCACCAGGCTGAACAGTTTACGTTTTGCATCCCACTTGTAGGCCAGACCTGCATCCGGACCTTAACCAAAATCGAATCGGTTTTGTCTTGTCACCTACCTAACTCATCCATCAAGTTTAGTCAGAACTTGTACATAACTTTTTGAGATGTACTATATATCGTTTTAGGCCTTATATCTCAATGGTGAAGAATCACTGAAAAAATTCTCGTATCTGAAACCGGATCAGGATCTTCACAAAAATTGAATTGATTTGTCCTGGTCACCCACCCAACCTGTCCACCATGTTTTGTCTGAACCCGTCCATAACTTTTTGAGATATCCTGCTCACAGATGGACAGACAGACAAATAAACAGGGGTGGAAACATAAGGTCATTTGATGGTGATATCAAGGGCTTCATGATTCATGAAGGTTCTTGAGGTTAAACAGAACAAAATGGGAGTTTTCTTCCACTTAGATTTTTTGTTTTTCGACCGAAAATGCAATCTGTTCAGGCTGAAAGACATTCTAGTTTCACAAGTGAATGCATGCTTTTACTTGTCATCTATTTTGTCTAAAATTGCTGCTCAGCTTTTGATTTTTCCACCATGCAGTCCTTTAATACTCCAGACAATTGCTTTTCCACACTTGCCACTACGCTTGCACAATCTTTTGTTTTTAAAATACAAGTTTTGCTTCCAGCCTGAGTTGTTTCTGCCTTCCTTGACCTGAAATTGTAACGATGATTTAATATAGATGCTTTTATTTTGTTTGTTTTTTAGACAGTGAAATGACACCCTGTTAAATGTACATTTGTACTTTACATTAAAAACAGTTGTACTTTTTCTGTTTCACACTTTGCCAGGTCCAGTTAAGGTGCACGCGATGCGGCTGTGGGTCAGGTTGGCCCGGCAATGGATGCTTTCCTTGCCTCAGGTGTGGTGCACTGGTTTACTTGGAGGCATATTATCTTTTGCCGTATTGTAGACTGCTCCCTTCTGTCTTCCTTCTCTCCCTTTGTTGTGTTGTATTGGCAATTTTTTGGTAATCGGCATTTCGGTAATTGATGTGATTGCCGATTACCGATGATAGTACTGCATACAACCCAAAAACCTTGAGTAGCTTTCACCCTTGTTTAGGGTGAATTTCAATAAACAATGTAACAAAAAGTAACGTTGAATTATAGATGTTTCAAGGAAATGTGCACAAACATTATTTGTTGTAAACAGCTGGCAATCGCCGTGTGATGGGTAGAAAAAATTTGGCTGGGTAATTTGGAGAATGTGTTGATATGGCAATTAGCTCAGAAATCAGGTGTTAAATTTATCTTGCTTTGAAACTCACAAAGAGAAACAACATAACCTTTCTAAAGCACACCCGATTCATACAAAATAACCAATTGCTTTAGAAACAGCTGCCGAGTCTTAAGGAAAACGCTATCACTCGTACACTCCTGAGGTTAAAAGTTAAAACCTACTGTACCTCCTTCCTGACCGAGTACGTCTTGATATCATACGTTCCATCAAAGCATCAGTTATATTAATTTTTCACATTTCAAAGGCGGATCAACAGTATTTTGGGCCCCCAAACAAAAGGGGCACATTTCCCACAACCAGACAAGAATGAAACATTTTATTTCATATCCGTCAACAGCTTATCAAATGAGCACACGGTAGCTCATCATTTGTTTAAAAATGGCAGAATGATATGTCGGTTGATGCACCAATCTATTAGAGAAGGGATATAAAATGTATCGAGCCCACTCTCTCCCCCACCCCAATCCCTCTCTCCCCCACCACTATCCCTCTCTCCCACCCCTATATCGCTCTCTCTCCCACCCCTATATCGCTCTCTCACCCACCCCTGTATCCCTCTCTCCCACCCCTGTATCCCTCTCTCTCCCACCCCTGTATCCCTCTCTCTCCCACCCTTATATCCCTCTCTCTCCCACCCTATATCCCTCTCTCTCCCACCCTTATCCCTCTCTCTCTCCCACCCTTATCCCTCTCTCTCCCACCCTTATCCCTCTCTCCCCCACCCCTATGCCATTCTCTCCCACCCCTATCCCTCTCTCCCCCACCCCTATCCCATTCTCCCCCACCCCTATCCCTCTCTCCCCCACCCCTATCCCTCTCTCCCCCACCCCTATCCCTCTCTCCCCCACCCCTATTCCTCTCTCCCCCACCCATATCCCTCTCTCCCCCACCCCTATTCCTCTCTCCCCCACCCATATCCCTCTCTCCCCCACTCCTATCCCTCTCTCCCCCACTCCTATCCCTCTCTCCCCCATCCTTATCCCTCTCTCCCCCACCCCTATCCCTCTCTCCCCCACCCCTATCCCTCTCTCCCCCACCCCATCCCTCTCTCCCCCACCCATATCCCTCTCTCCCCCTCTCTCTCCCACCCCATCCCTCTCTTTCCTGCCCCTATCCCTCTCCCTCTCTCTGACCCCTCCCCTCTCCTCCCATTTACTCTCTCACCCACCCTCTCCCACCCTCTCCCACCCTCTCCCACCCTCTCCCACCCTCTCCCTTCCCACTCTGTTAAGGTGCAGTGACTGTTAAGGACTGACAGTTTAGTCTTGAATGTAAAACTGTTTCCCCATAGGGTAGCATCCATGAATAAGATTTGGAGTGAGCTGAGCGGAGAGGTGTAAAGGTCGCTGCGTGTTTGAGCATGCGTGTGTGAGCATGCATGCATGCAGGCAGGCAGGCCTTTGCCAAAGTAGATAGCGTCAGTTTAAAGTTCACCTGCCCAGTTTTATATAGTGGAACCTGGTGGTTAAGAAGGAAATGTTGTTGTTTGATTGTGGAGAATGAGGCTCTTCAGAAGCACAAAGCGGCCCTTCTCGAGTGTTGCGTGATCGCCCCCAGGCTGTTGTTGGATGCACAGAAGTTTGCGCGTCGGTGGGCGTCTCGTAATAAGACGCCTCTCCAGTCGCATCAGTTTGTTTCAACCTCGGGCTCTTGCCTAGATAAATCCGGGGGGGGGGGGCGAGGCGGCCTTGCCACCTACTTGAATGAGATCGCAATGCGTGCTGATCCGAGTGCCTCTGCTGAATGGGACAAGGAGCCACCAAAAGATGTTTATTTGGCTGATTGGCAAGCTGATGTTCTGGCTGCCAGGATGCGTGTCAGCTTCTTTTCGAGCTAGACTTAGACATGCTGCCAAGGGCTGAGGTAATCGCACTTCCCGAACGGGGCTGGAAAGCCCATGTCGTGATGCGATCCTTGGGAGACCTTGTAGCCCTCCTGCATACTTGTCGCTCACAGGACCTAGCTTCATTGAGGAATGACCGTGCGCTGGCATTGGTGTTAAAGGGTGATCATGATGTAACAATATGGTTGATGTTTCCGCATCCGCTTCCCAGGACCCGAGCCATCCTTTCGGTTGACTCGACCTCTGCCACTGACCTCTTTATTCTCAACCTTTGTAAGGCCATTTGGTTGTGGGTGGCAGAAGGGCTTTATCTTTTGGATTGGATGATTCGGATCAGGATTCTTGGCCTTGGGCCTGGGATGGTAAAGTGGCCTGATGGAGAAGAAGCGGACAGTCAGCGGGGGGTCCTAATGGGCCTCCCGCTCTCTTTGCCGCGCCTCAACATCAAACACCTCTGGTGGGCTCAGTCCACAAAAACATCTGTGAGATGAGCCGTAGGGCAACTAGATGAACATGGTTCACGAGCCCCGCAGCCTTTCCGAATCTGCGGGGATGACCTGGTCGTGGTCTGCTCTCCATTGGTGGAGCAAGCCTACATGGAGGCGTTCACCCTTTCGGATGGCCGCTTCTTGGTGGGAAAGCACCTCCGATCAGCGCATTCCGGGATCTTCCTCGAAGAGGTTTTCTCATTGTGCTGGGAGCCAATGGCCAATGTTCCACGGGTACCCCCGCAGCATATGATAGCCCTGATTTGACATCAAACTGGACTGGTCGGAAATGCGAGAGCAAGAGCTGCCCTCAACGGTCTCGCAGCATGTGAAGGTGCACCGGCACAAAGTGTCCTTCAGCCACTGGGCCCGGGCATTCCCCCTGAAAGCGTTGGTCAGCACCTGGCTCCGACTAGCAGAGCATAGCAAAGACCTTCTCTGGTGGGTGGTGCCCAGGCCCGTGGCTTGGGACCTCGCCACACGGTGCCCCGAATGCGCTGTATAGATCACCAAAGTGCTCCGGGTGGTTCACCCCGGGCTGGCCTCATGGGGCAGATCCTGTGGTTTATTCCTGCATGCTCCTCGCCAATTGGGTGACTTTGGGATAGTTCCCCGTGGGAGCCTGGCCTCACTTAAGGCCGGACACATTGCTGGATGCAAAACCAAGTGGGCCGAGGGAGCTTGCTTACGGCTCCCATTGGGATGCCGATTTGGCTTGCTTGTCTCAGTCCTAGCTGGTTGCGGCTGGTGGAGTCTGACTCCATAGATGGGTTCCCCCACTCCTATTTGATCACGCGTCCAACCTTCACTCTCTTTGATGGTTCAGTACCTCGCTTCCCGAGGATGCCAGACGATCTTAGAGATCGAATGACGACCTGCCGGGCCACGGACAACGTCCTTATGATGGATGCAGATCCCGTGACGTGCTGGCGAATTTCGCCAGGAGCCATTGCAGGGCATGTCTCGAGGTAGCTTCAGCAGCTCTGGACTCTGTGGAAATCAGCCAGGGGAGTTTATCCCCAAGCACCAGTGTTCCAGATCCTGGAACGCCTTCGCAGCCTGGAGACCTGTGCACATGTGTTTTTGAAAGCTGAGGGTAAATTATATTTCATCTGGCACACGTGTCCATTTCCATTCCCTCACCCAAGGGTGAGGAGCATAAAAACGCAGAAATGTCACTGCAGAAGATAAAGACCGAGTGTTTGCGCACAGCCACAGAGAGCGCGCTCTTGCAGCACAGCCTCCATCAACCGGATTTCGTCAAGCTCATAGGCAGGCCTGCCAGACTCCTCTTCAAGTTGTACGAACACGCCAGCATCACTGAGAGATTTCTTCAGCCTTTGGGTCATGGCTACCCAGGTATTCATGAGTGCTTAACATTCATTTGCATGATCACTGCGCCAATCAAGTTATTGCTATTTGTCCTGACCTTGAATAACCTTGGATTTTAATCTCCAACTGCATTTTTTGCCAGGATGAAGATCTGAATCGGAAGCCTATAAAATATAATTGGACATTTTAAGACCTCTTTTCCTTTAATCACTTGTAGACATTTATGATCTCACTATATCAGTGTTTCAAACTAATTCTCCGCTTGTGCACTGATGTGTGAGAGCACAATGCCTAACCCTAATTGTCCGAAGCCACGCTATTGGTTCTTTGCATTAGTATGCTGGCTTGTCACTAACCATGATATTTTGAAGTCACTTGGAATGGTCATACTACTACTTTTGAATACAAAGTCGAGGCTCATGGATGAGTGAGAATACCGTAACTTTCCAATTATAAACTGCAGTTTATTCACGAATTTTGTTGTCAAAACCACCCAGTGCAGTTAATCGAAGAGCGTGGCTTATACGTCACCTGGTGGTGTTAATTTGTTTTGGTTCTCCACCACTAACAGTAAAAAATATCTTTGACAATCAAGATTGTCTAAAATTGCTTTATTGTCACTTAAGTGACCAGCAGGTTCACTGTATCCAATTGTAATTTGATATGGTCCTCTTTGTTTCACAGCTGTGGTTCATATTCGACTGCTGTTTATACACGAGTTTGTTTTTCAAAAATATCAATACTTCGGGGTTTGTGGCTCTTACACGATGCAGTTTATAAATGGAAAATTACCGAATGGATTTTCTCAGTTTTGATGTTGGTTTTAATTTTAAAACATTGATTTATAGTTCTGATTTTTTTGCTGCAAAGATCTCAAAGTTCTTGGATGATAAACATAAGTTTTAAAACGGTTTTTGGATCCTTGTGCACGAATCTTGATTATTTTCAAACCTCCAATCTGAGTTTTTTTTTTATGTTTTGTTTTTTGCTCGAGTAAGTACAGCTCCAATGAGACCTTATCACATGCATTGAACTTCTACCAATACCAGTTCTCCCTTGTTCTAACCATGCTGAAATAGCCATGAGAAATCCCCAAAAAAGAAAAGTCAATCACCATGGATCTTTAACTCTCGGAAGATATCGAGATAATTCTTTCAGCATGTTTGTTGTGCCGTAATGATCAATTTATGTAATTAACGAGTTTTATTGTTAATTTACTTTATTTTGAGCTTCAGAATGCTGTTTGATGTTTATTAAAGTTCATGATAAGATGGTTAGTAGAGGTGTTGTTTATTGCATAATCAAAGGGTGCTTTGTATTTTTGTCATCAATAACTGACCTGAACCACCAGCCTTTTCCTGTATCCGAGTTATTTGCTGCAGGTGACTAAACGGTGTGTGTTTATGATGCTGTGTCAGTGATCAATTAAACTCTGCTTTTGCGATCTATCTAGATATCCACGCGCTTGCCACCGAGATTGCAGAAATCAATGAGACTGACTTGGATAAGATAAAAATGATGATGCAGCAGACTTTGCTCACTGAAAACCAACAGACAACCTTTCGTGAGGTTCAGGTGTGTTATTTCCTTGAGTAAATAGAGCTCCAGCCGAAGTTGTGTTGTTGTCGTCTGTCTCTGTCTCTGTCTCTCTATGTCTGTCTCTCTCTGTCTCTGTCTCTGTCTCTGTCTCTGTCTCTGTCTCTGTCTCTGTCTCTGTCTCTGTCTCTGTCTCTGTCTCTGTCTCTCTCTCTCTCTCTCTCTCTCTCTCTCTCTCTCTCTCTCTCTCTGTCTCTGTCTCTGTCTCTGTCTCTGTCTCTGTCTCTGTCTCTATATCTATCTATTATCTATCTATTATCTCTCTCTCTCTCTCTCTCTCTCTCTCTCTCTCTCTCTCTCTCTCTCTCTGTCTCTGTCTCTGTCTCTGTCTCTGTCTCTGTCTCTGTCTCTGTCTCTGTCTCTGTCTCTGTCTCTGTCTGTCTCTTTGATGATTAATGCAATAGTCTTTATATTTTCTGATCTTCTCCAGGCAAACTGAGTTAAGATTATTGATGAGTGAACTTTGCTTGCAATGAAGCGTTTTCCATTTCTGTTTTCTGCAGATCACAAGTCAGAATCTACTTTGGGATATTCCAGAAGAGAACATGGCAAGGTAAAGCTTTGCAATAAAACTTTTAAAGGCATGATGATGTAGTTGTTACCTTTGCCACCAAAGGTGGATGGAGGTTATGTTTTCAGGCCATCTTTGTGTCTGTCTTTTTTTTCTGTCTGTCTACCTGGGAGCAGGATATCTCAAAAGGCTATGGACAGATTCGGACGACATTTAGTGGACAGTTTTGGTGTGTGACAAGGATGAGTTGATACGATTTTGGTGACGATCCAGTTCCAGATTGTGGAATTTTTTTTTCAAGTGATTCTTTACCATTGAGAGATTAGGGCCCAAAACAAAACAGCACGATATCTCAAAACATTACTGACTGATTCTGACAAAACTTGGTGGATGAGTTGGGTTGGTGATGAGAACAAGCCAATGAGATTTTAGTTAAGGTCTGGATGCAGATGTGGCCTCTCAATGGGATGCAAAACGTAAACTGTTCAGCCTGGCAGAGGTATGCGCTCCACAGAGTGCCCTTCTAGTTACATGCAAAATCGAAGATTTTTCAAGTACGTATATTGGTTCGTCAATTTTGTGATTCTGTCTGTCTGTCTGTCTGTCTGTCTGTCTGTCTGTCTGTCTGTCTATCTCTCTTTGTCGCCTACAGGTCGCAATTTTAAACCAATCTTCACTAAACTTCACCACATGGTGGAGTTTGTCAGAAGATAGAAGTCTTGTTTTTGAGGTCAAAAGGTCAAGATAGGCCAAAGGTCAGCAACTTCGGTGCGATTTCTAAAATCCTCAATTTTCATCCGATTGACTTGAAATTTGAAGAGGATTTATATTTCAGGTCACTGAAATCAACCAGCCAATTATTTTTGAGGTCTACATGGACCATAAGGTCAACATCGGCCCAAGATTAACAACTAAGGAGGTATTTCTAAAATCCTTGATTTGCATATCAGGTCACTGAATTCAACCACCATTTATTTTCATGGTCAATATAGGCCAAAAGGACATCAGCCGAATGTCTAAAATTGTCAATTTTCATCAGATTGACTTGAAATTTGAAGAGGAGTGGCAGATTTGGTCATTGAATTCAACCACCAATTATTTTTGAGGTCAAATTTGTGTTGGATTTTGCAAGTATCATGCTCTGTATGACGTCTTCTTGTTTGTTTGTTGGTTTGTTTGTGTGTTTGTGACCAAAATATCTCAAAAAGTTGTGGATGGATTTGGACGAAACTTGGTGGGCAGGTTGAGTTTGTAACAACCCAGGAAAAAATGCTATAGGTATATCTATAGTATATGAGAGTGGTACTCTCATATACTATAGTTGGTAACAGGTCCAACTGCAGTAGTCTGCAGATAATTACTATTGAGAAGGAATAATTGATTCAATTTTGGTGAATATCCGAATCCGGATCCAATAATTTTAAAGTGATTTTTTCA
Source organism: Eptatretus burgeri (assembly GCF_056783735.1). Classification (NCBI taxonomy): domain Eukaryota; kingdom Metazoa; phylum Chordata; class Myxini; order Myxiniformes; family Myxinidae; genus Eptatretus; species Eptatretus burgeri. Next base: position 70,268,104 of record NC_140973.1, on the reverse strand, counting down.
CCAATGAGTGATGGGGCTAAAACGATATATAGATAGCACAATATGTCAAAAGTTATGGATGATTCGAATGAAGCTTGGTGGATGAACTGGTTTGGTGACAAGAACAAGCTGATTAGATTTTAGTTCAGGTCCGAATCCAGATCCAGCCTGTCAGTGGGATACAAAACATAAAGTAATTAGCCTGGTGGAGGTATGCGCTCCACCAAATGCCTTTCTAATGATCTTTGTTAAGAAACGCAACGATATTAGACACAGGTGGAGGCCATTCAGCCCATCATTCCTGTGCCACATCAACACCACATCCAAATAAGCAATTGCATTTTTTTTTTAATTAAGTGTTTTTTTATCCCCCGCCCGGAAGGTGGATATTGTTATCACCCGGGTCGTCCAGCCGGCTGTCCGGCTGTCTGTCCGTCGTCCGTCCGGCTGGCTGGGCGTCAACATTTATAGCTGTGAGTGCGATAACTCATAAACTGTTTGCCATATTGATTTGAAATTTGGGTCATACATGTACCACCTGAAAAGGAAGAACCCTATTTATTTTGGGTGTGGCCGGCTCCAAGATGGTCGACTGGGGCGGCGTCAACATTTATAGCTGTGAGTGTGATAACTCATAAACTGTTCGCCATATCGATTTGAAATTTGGGTAACACATGTACCACCTGAAAAGGAAGAACCCTGTTGATTTTGGGCATGGCCGGATCCAAGATGGCCGACTGGGGCGGTTGTCCGGCTGGCTGGCTGGGCGTCAACATTTATGGCGTCAACATTTATAGCTGTGAGTGCGATAACTCATAAACTGTTTGCCATATTGATTTGAAATTTGGGTCACACATGTACCACCTGAAAAGGAAGAACCCCATTGATTTTGGGCGTGGCCAGATCCAAGATGGCCGACTGGGGTGCTCCGTCCGTCCGACTGGCTGGGCGTCAACATTTACAGCTGTGAGTGCGATAACTCATAAACTGTTCACCATATCGATTTCAAATTTGGGTCACACATGTACCACCTGAAAAGGAAGAACCCTATTGATTTTGGGCATGGCCGGTTCCAAGATGGCCGACTGGGGCGGGCCATCCGTCCGGCTGGCTGGCTGGGCGTCAACATTTATAGCTGTGAGTGCGATAACTCATAAACTGTTCGCCATATCGATTTGAAATTTGGGTCACACATGTACCACCTGAAAAAGGAAGAACCCTATTGATTTTGGGCGTAGCCGGATCCAAGATCTTGAAAAACCACCTTGAAAAAAATGTTTTTTGTAATAAATGGAAAACCGCTTATCTGATTTCAATTATTTTTGGTTACTACGTTCCTCACCCCTGGGGAACTTTTTCGAGATGATGACCAAATGGTGTCTTGTTTCCAATTCACCTCCCTCATTATCTGGAATATGTATGACCTTTTTAGCAGCGTCTTGCGGAGCGAACAATGCTCATTGAGGGCTCGGCGTTGTTCTTAGTATTCTTCTTCTTCTTGTTCTTGTTGTTGTTCTTCTTCTTCTTGTGAAGACAAAACCTTAATCTCGAGGACTCGGCTCTTTTATATACAGGATCCGGATCTCCTTAAATACTAAACACCTGTACATATCCTCGCATTGAGGGTGCCTTTTGAGAGCATCTATCATGAACTTTTAAATATATTCGGACATTTGCTTTAAAGTTTCGAAAAGTTCACGTTACTATTTAAAGATTATTCCATTTATCGTATTGTAATTTCGTAAATACATTATTTATTTCGTAAATACACGATATATCGGAAATACGTAAATACATTATGACGCGTTTGGCTATTTGCTTAATCAAGGCGCGTGACGAAATATCGGAAGTTGTTATTGTTGTTGTTTTTTTTTTAATTTAAAATGTTTTTTGTTTTTTTAGCCAACAAAATCTTTCGGACGCTGCTCGTGGACACATTTGTCCTTGTTCATTCAATGGCGAGGGATTCCCCATCTCTGATGGTATATTTCTGTTTTTTGTTTTTTTTTTGATTTTTGTAATTTTTTTTCTCCCGTGGGAGGGCCTTGGGTAAATAATATACAACATCAACGACACAACACCTCTTGATGAGACTCCCACCAACAGCACTCCATACACGTGCACACGATCACCCCTCAGTGAACAAGCTACCTGCCAACATCTCCAAACCCCTTGATCTCCAATACTTCCAGGTACCTATCTAATTCCAATTTAAACGTATCTACTGTTTCTGCTGCGACTACCTTTCCAGGGAGACAATTCCATGCATTAACTACTCTCTGAGTGATGGACTCCTGCCTTCTGACCATCTTAACCCTCCTCTTCTTTATTCTCAGGCTATGGCCCCTGGTCCTATCACTGTCTACTCTGCTGAATAATTCATCTGCACTTATTATTTCTATAGTTTTCATTATCTTTAACATCTCAATCATATCTCCTCGTAACCGCCTCCTTTCTAATATATAACGCCCTGTCTCCTTGAGCCGCTCCTCATCGATGAGTCTAGCTAGGTCTGGAATAAATTGAATTGGCCTGTGCTGAACCCTCTCCATGGCATCTACATCCTTCCTCAGTTGTGGTGACCAAAACTGCACACAATATTCCAGATGTGGCCCTCACTAAATTCCTGTACAATGTTAACACCACCTCTTGATTTTAATTGATCCCCCTCCGAATACAACCTAAAACCCTATTTGTTTACCTCAACTACCTGGGACTCAGTGTGACCACTCCTCATTTTCATAAATCCCTGAGGTATCCCGCTACTTACATCCTCCCAGCAAGACATCCTCCCACTCACAGCCACTCTTTGCCTCCTATCACTAAGCCAGTTTGCAATCCAATTAGCTACCTGACCAGCCACTGCACAAGCCCTCACTTTGGTTAACAGCCTCCAATGTGGTACCTCATCAAATGCCTTCTTAAAGTCTTGATATATTATGTCCACTGCCATTCCTTCATCCACCCAATCAGACACTACTTCAGAGAACGTCAAAAGATTTGTTTGACAGGAACTACCTTTGGTAAACCCATGCTGACTTCCTTTAATTAGTTTGTATTTATTTAAATGGTTCATCATCTGGTCCCTTAATAATGTCTCCAACACCTTCCCCACAACTGAAGTCAAACTAACAGGTCTATAGTTTCCCAATTGTTCTCTGGATCCTTTCTTAAATAATGGTGTTACATTTTCTATTCTCCAATCCTCCGGTACCTGTCCTGACTCCAGTGAGCTGTTGAAAATATCCGTTAACATCTTGCTTATCTGCTCAGCCACTACCCTCAATGCTCTCGAGTATATTTTATCTACTCTGAGATTTCCTCTCTGTTCCTTTACCTCCTCCACTCCAACCCGGATCTTCTGTAAAAGCCCTTCCTCACCTCCTTGAAAGATCCTCTCAGCTATTGGCAATTCTCCTGAATGTTCTTGTGTAAATGTTGAAGCACAATACCTGTTTAATAAGCCTGTCATCTCACTTTCCTCACGAACCACTCTCCCAGTGCAATTCCTCAATGGGCCCTCAGCCACCGTCATCTCCGCCTGCTCTCGCTGCACCGTCACCTCCGCCTGCTCTCGCTGCACCGTCACCTCCGCCTGCTCTCGCTGCACCGTCACCTCCGCCTGCTCTCGCTGCACCGTCACCTCCGCCTGCTCTCGCTGCACCGTCACCTCCGCCTGCTCTCGCTGCACCGTCACCTCCGCCTGCTCTCGCTGCACCGTCACCTCCGCCTGCTCTCGCTGCACCGTCACCTCCGCCTGCTCTCGCTGCACCGTCACCTCCGCCTGCTCTCGCTGCACCGTCACCTCCGCCTGCATTCGCTGCACCGTCACCTCCGCCTGCTCTCGCTGCACCGTCACCTCCGCCTGCTCTCGCTGCACCGTCACCTCCGCCTGCTCTCGCTGCACCGTCACCTCCGCCTGCTCTCGCTGCACCGTCACCTCCGCCTGCTCTCGCTGCACCGTCACCTCCGCCTGCTCTCGCTGCACCGTCACCTCCGCCTGCTCTCGCTGCACCGTCACCTCCGCCTGCTCTCGCTGCACCGTCACCTCCGCCTGCTCTCGCTGCACCGTCACCTCCGCCTGCTCTCGCTGCACCGTCACCTCCGCCTGCTCTCGCTGCACCGTCACCTCCGCCTGCTCTCGCTGCACCGTCACCTCCGCCTGCTCTCGCTGCACCGTCACCTCCGCCTGCTCTCGCTGCACCGTCACCTCCGCCTGCTCTCGCTGCACCGTCACCTCCGCCTGCTCTCGCTGCACCGTCACCTCCGCCTGCTCTCGCTGCACCGTCGCCTCCGCCTGCTCTCGCTGCACCGTCGCCTCCGCCTGCTCTCGCTGCACCGTCGCCTCCGCCTGCTCTCGCTGCACCGTCGCCTCCGCCTGCTCTCGCTGCACCGTCACCTCCGCCTGCTCTCGCTGCACCGTCACCTCCGCCTGCTCTCGCTGCACCGTCACCTCCGCCTGCTCTCGCTGCACCGTCACCTCCGCCTGCTCTCTCTGCACCGTCACCTCCGCCGCCTCCAAAAAGGTGCAAAAACAGATCCTTGCAGCGACAGACCAATCAGCCTTCTCCCAATCATCAGTAAGGTTATGGAATCCATCATCACTTCTGACATTGAATCCTTCCTCTTCTCCAATGGCTTGATTTCTGATCATCAATTTGGATTCAGACCAGGTCACCCTACACTGGATATGCTGCTTCTACTCTCCCAACAATGGATGGAGATCCTTGATGCTAGACATGAAATCAGAGCCATCTCCCAAGACATATTGCATGCTTTCAATATGGTCTGGCACCCTGCCCTGCTCACCAAACTCTCTTCCTATGGTATCCAAGGACATTTCCACTCATGCCTCACAGACTTCCTTTCCTGTCGCATCCAACGTGTGGCCCTTAATGGAGTTCTCCCACCATCTCTAACTGTCCAGGCTGGAGTTCCTCAAGGCAGTGTTCTGGGCCCTGTTCTTTTTCTGGTTTTCATCAAAGATCTCTCTGACTCTGGAAAATCCTCTTTGTCTCTTTGCTGATGATGCCTGATGATCACACCTTGACGATTTAGCCAGCGTATGCCTGACTTATGCAAAATTTGGCTAAACGCTGGCACACATTGAATACGTTATGGGTAAGTTTGTATACATTAAGAGCACGCTGGCATATGTCGTAGTACGCCGAGGTGTTAGACAAATTTTCCATGCTTGAAATTTGTCGACGTATGCCAGCGTATGACTCACATGTTCTGCATACGCTTGGCCATAAGTTGTAGGCACGTTACGCGATCGTTGACACAAGTCGACACACGTTACTTGTAAGTTACTCATCAGTCGAAACACGTCGAGGTAATGTTTAGCATACCCCAAATTTATTTCTAACCTATGAGTAACGTGTTGTAGTCACGTTACGCGATCGTTGACACACATCAAAACACGTTACTTGTACGTTACTCATAAGTCGAAACACATCGAGGTAATGGTTAGCGTCAGTGTTCCAGACTTCCTGGTTTTTTTTTTTTCTTCTTCGGCGTGACGTTGATGTTGTCACTTCGATTTCTAGTGCACCATATTGTGCACCAAGTGTAAGACAACACCATATTGTGATTGCGTATTTATAAATGGCTATTAAAAGATGTACCATTTGAGGTACTTATTTGGTATACTGGTAATGTTAACATTCACAACAATTTAACTTGCATATAAGGTGTTTTTTCCCTTTCATGATACATGTATATTGGATTGTTGCTTGGCATATAATGTATATACAATTCCTTAACCTATTTGCTTTCCTGCTTACAGGTGTCGCTGTAGAATCTGTTTTACAAGAAAGAGAACATATTTTAATTCATCAAAATGCCACAACATACAACAAAATTTAATGAAAATTGGATGAATAGTGTGGACAAGAATGGGCATGTGCTTCGCCAGTGTGTACAAAAGAAATCAGACCAGGAAGCTCATTGTACGTTATGCAAGAAAGACATTGATATTGGCAATGGTGGTGTTTATCAACTGCAAAGACATGATGAAGGAACAAAGCATATTCGAGTGGCTAAAACTGCAATTGCATCTGGACAGTCAAAGCTGAAAATTGGGTCAGGTGGGGGTATATTTGTCACAAGCATCAACCTCTGGAGCATCCCAAAATGGACTCTTTCACACCAGGACAAAGTTACAAAAGCAGAAGCTATATGGGTCATGAAAGTTGCACAAGACAATTTATCTTTCAGATCATGTGATAAGATAGCTGAAACATTTCAAGAAATGTTCGCCGACAGTGATGTTGCAAGGGATGTGAAACTTAACTGTAGTAAAGTCTCATATGTAGTCTCACATGGACTTGGTTCTTTCTTTCATAAAGATCTTGTTACAAAGATTAGGAACACTTCTACATTTTATGCCATCTTGTTAGATGAAACTACTAATGACCAGATGGAAAAGCAACTAGATATCCACATTCGTTTTTGGAATGATGGATTGATTGACACACGCTACCTGAAGTCAAAGATGTTGGGTCATGCAACAGCTCAAATTCTGAGGGACACCCTTTCAGACGCATTGGAAGAAGATGGTCTTGATTTAAAAAACATGATTATGCTGGGAATGGATGGACCTAATGTTAACAAAGCATTATGGGAAAAAATGGATGCAGACTGCAAGGCTGCAGGTTCCCATGGGCTTGTTGATGTAGGATCATGCAACATACACACACAGTACACAATGCATTTGGAAAAGCTATGGGTGTTCTAGAATCGTGGGGCATAGACAGTTTTCTTGATCAGCTTTTCAAGTTCTTCCATCAAACGGCATCACGTAAAGAGGACTACTCCCAAATACAAGCTTTGATGGAGGTGGAGAACCATGTTCTTCTACGCTACGTTAGCAATCGATGGTTGAGCATTGGCCATGTATTGGAAAGAGTGATAGAGCAATGGAAAAGTTTGGTTGAGTACTTCACTGTCTTCCTCCCAAAAGAAAATGTGAAGCTGCTTATCTCTAGTCAGAGATACAAAGACGTTAGAAAACAGCTGTGTGACCTGACCCTGCTCAGATTGCATTTCTTGCAGTACCTTACCAGTGCATTTAATGGGTTCCTCACTCTTTTCCAGTCTCAAGAGCCACTCATACATGTCCTTTATTCAGAGCTCTCAGATCTCTTGAAGAACATACTGAAGAAATTTCTGAAATGTGAAGTCATAAAAGACAAAGAAGGCCAAGATTTGATTGATGCTGACTTTATGAAGAAGGACCTGATGTTATCCAATGACCGCATTGCCATTGGTGAATCAACAAGACAGCTTCTGCCAAGGAAGAGCATCACTCAATTGGATAAAGTTGGTTTCTTCTCAGATGTCAAGGATGCATATGCTGCTGTAGCAAAGCATTTGATTAATCGCCTTCCACTGGACAATTCTTTGCTGAGGCGATTACGTTTCTTACATCAACTGATGAGACAGCAGGAGAAATCAATGGATTCTATCAAAGCAGCTGCCCGGAAATTTCCTCATATCTTTTCTGATAAAGACAGACATCAAATTGGTGATGAATGGATGCTTTAGCAGGCTGAGAATGAAATCAATGAATCCTGGTTCATGGAGGAAGGAGGCTCATATCAGAGAGTTGATAGATATTAGGCCAGAGTGTTGGATGTGAAGACCTCCACTGGCAAAGAGAAGTACCCTATTCTTGGACAGTTTGTGAAAGTTGTTTTGGCCATATCACATAGACAGGCTGATGTTGAAAGGGGTTTTTCACTGAACAAATATACAGTCACTTCACAGAGAACCCATCTGAGTGAAAATGCTGTGAATGGTTTGAGAACCATAAAAGATGCAGTGACCCATAATGGAAAGGGTGAACCATGCCAAGTTCCAGTTACCAAATCGATGCTGGAGAGTGTGCGCCAAGCACATAGGAAATACAAAGCAGATAGAGATGCAAAAAAGGAGATTGAGAAACAGAAGCTAAAAAAGAAGCTGAAGAAAAAGAGGAGAAAAAACTCAGGGAACAGAAGGACAGACTTCAACTTGACCTTAAAACAGCTGATAAACTTGTGGCTGAAGCGAATGAACATCTGAAGAAAGCTCTGGCATCAAAATGTCAAAGAATGGTCGAAATTTGTGCAGCTCAGGCCCTCCTTGAATCAGGACATAATAAGCTGTCACAAACCAATTCCAGCTTGGAAAAATTGGAAAAAAACTGTCTTGGTGCAGAAAAAGAAAAGTGTAATGTGGGTGATCAGTGTGATCTGCCTCTCAGGTCAGGGTGATGGTGTTAGTGGTGATGGGAAATAAATGGAAACAGTCCTAATGTATTATATATTTGAAGGAGTTACTCTGTTAAATCATAAACCATGTAAATAAGTTTCATTGTAAGAGTTTTTTTTTCATGGGTACTATGATGACTTTGCTTTGTTCAGCCATTGAACCTAGCATCATGTATGGTATCACATTTATATATTATGTTCTTTTGCATATGAATAGGGCTGTTTTCACTTTGTAGCATTAAAGCCCTCACCAAAGTAAGACAGATTTATTTTCACATGTTATTTATAATTCAACGCAAGGGAAATGATTTTCTGATTTTTTTCTCCATAATAGTAATTCTGTTTATATTTTATGTTCTAAAGCACACTTGGCACTTATAGTTGTACTCTAGAATGTAACCAGTTTGAGTTATAACATCTTAAATAAAAAACTAAAGTGTTTTGAAAGTCCAATATCAATATGTGTTATATTTGCATAGTGTACACTCCTGAATTTGTGCATTTTAATTAAGATTACATATACTGTTATATACTGGAACATGTACAATAGTATAAAGGCTTTCATCAATGCTAACCTAATCATGGGGTATACATGATATTTATGCAACCAGAGGCTATACATGTACTCAGTAAGATGTAACCATACGGACACTATATTGCTTCATGTAGTAGTTATTATGTATATTTTTAATTGAAATAGGTGGATATAGGATGTTTACTGCTTATAATGTTGATACCATACAATCTGAGCACCCGAATTAGTTTGTTAGCTTCAACTGCATTCAAATTTTGAAATCCCACATTTTTTTTGGCAGCCCCTGGGCACACTGCTATAGTCTCGGTCTTGAAAACAGCTGTTCCCCCACCATCTTTTATCTTCCTCCATCCAAAACCACTATAATTTCTACCCCCGCCAATCTGCCCCAAACCAATCTCCCTTAAATTCCCTGCTTTCCTTCCTGAAAGTCTCTGTCATGTCAGGACCTGACAGTCCCTGTAGTGTCCATCTTGTTTACCCTGTATATCCCGCCCCAATATGTCTCTGTTCCACACTGTTTTTTTTTCCTTCCCTCTCCTACTTCTCTTGTCTCCTGCTCCCCTTTGTTGTATGTTCTGTGTGTTTGCTCTCATATGAGCCTCGACAGTGTGTACAAAAATAATAGGAAAAAATCGGTCGTGATTTGGAATAAGCACAGACTTTTTTTGAGGAAGAAGCACTTTTTAAAAGGAAGAAGCACAGACTCCAGAAGAGACTGATGTGATGCTCTAATCCTGTTGTGGAAAGCAGTACTCCAATGAGCTGCAGATAAAGGCCTTGTAGACAGAGTTGCTTTGATTTTCCAAGGAGAGACTTGGATCGACAGAGGATGCCTTCTCTGTGGCTGGCTTTGGAGTCCAGATTTGCTGTGTTGTTCGCCAAGGAAATGTCATGGCTGATCGTGAGGCCTAGAAGTTCAAGTGACTGAATGACCAAGGAAATCGATACGTGGGTTTGTTTGACGATTATTCTGGAGCGATAGATTGATACTGTGAGATTTTCCAGGATTGAAGGACAGGTTACATTTATCAGACAAGAGTCTTAAATAATTTTTAGACAGAGACAGACTGAGACAAGAGAAGAGTGTGAGTGCATGCTTGTCGAGCAGAGAGAGGTGGGGGGGGGGGGGTGGTGTGGTGCTGTGTGACATAATGTGGTGGAGTCTGCAAAAAGGAAGAGTGGGTTTTAAACTTATGTCATTGGGATTGAACGATTTTGTCTGGTGCCAATCTGAACAAAACAACAGAGTGGTGTTGGAAAGTGAAGTGGGGGTCTCAAAAATGTTTTGGAAGTGACCAAAAAAAGTGGTCCAAATTTGGATAATCGTTTTTTTTCCTTTTCACTGTTTGAGTGCTGAATTTTTCCTGTACTGGTATGCAATACAAAAATATGATATTTTTGAGGCAAAATGAATAAAACGTTTGTTTTGTTCATGAGGCAACCATAGGAGGCAACCATACAGGAACAAACAATACAGATCATTTGAACAATGGTGCAGGCCACGACAGTGGTCAACAGCACTCAAATCGTTAAAAACATTTTATCCCAGATCCATAACATACGTGGTTTCAAATTTCTACTATTTCCTATTTTGAGATTAGAAATTAATGCATATAAGTTAGCTTGGTGTTAAACGAATGGTGGATAGGTTAAATCAAGTGGTGGGAAGGAGATGTTTTGTTTGAAAGTGCCAAAATGTTTTTCATGGAAAGTAACCTCAAAATGATCTGGTTCTTTTAACATCAACTGATTCTTCTTTTGGTTTTGTCAAAGAAGGCAATTCCCAGATCTTCTCAGTCTGTTGTCGGTGCAAGATGGATGTGCATATACATCTTGACAAGTCCTGTTCTTTCGAAATAATTGATGTTTTTTTGTGTCGCATTCTTCGTGCAGGCTTATCTACCTTCTGCAGGCTCTTCCACCTGATGACGGTGCTCATTTTCTGTTCACCGTGGCTGACTTGGTGCGTCAAAGCTGTTGGGCATTTTTATTCTGATAATTGAGTCAGACTGTAGTTCCTATGGTAGCGAATGTGGAAGTTGTGGGTTTTCTCTAGTGGATTAATCATCCACTTATGATCAAATCTTTTTCCCATTCCACAGTGCCACGCAATGCCACTTGATTAATTTGAGAGTAAGGTGATAATGATATCCTGCTTTTCACGTCGTCATAGAAATAATTTAACACATTAATGGTGTGTATTGTGCACTGTTACAAATTTGTCTTGGCTCCATGTTTATTGATTAATTTTTTTTCTTTGCGTAAATTTTTCTTTCTATTCAATTCCTTGTAGCCAGTTTCCTCAAACATGTGTCTATCAGGATGGCAATGTAAACTGTGTTGCTTTCCATAAAGGATAGAATCAGTATTGTCTGGTTCTACAGATGTACCGAAATGTTTTTCTTTTTTTGATTCAAAATCTGCAAAGGTGATGCATGCTTGCTGCCTTGGTGGAATCGATTTGGGTTGATTTTGAGTTTGTTTTTGCCCTAAAGAGTTAAGGATTCATCAACCATTCCTTTGTTAAATTGCAGACATTTTCCGATGTGAGCGTGACTTATTGTCAGCGAGCCCGTGCCTTGCGCTGCCTTCTCTACATCGCCGACTCCAAAACCATCGAGAAAGTTACCTTCAAATCCGTGGAGCAGCTTTGGTACATCATCTACTGTTTATAGTATTCCTTATAAGCACATCCTGTTTGTTTGTAAGAATTATGCTCGTCTCGTTTCTGGACAGTTGAGAGGGTCTCATTCTATTCTTTGATCCCCCACCCTCAACCTCCCCAATCACTCGTCCTTCAAGGCTAAAGGTTCTAACAGCAGCAAAAGACTGCTGTGCTGTGCTGAAAAAATTCTAAGCATCTCATAATGAGATCGTCATTAAGATTGCTGGCATGAGAGCTCATCAGGCAATGGGTTTTCCTCTGTGCTGTCTGCTTGTGGGTTTGATTTTGGTGGGGTCATGTATGACTAAAACTGTTGTACTCCTTTGGTACCAGCATGAGTTAATACCAATTTTGGAATGCCTTACTCGATCAAACTGAGGACTGAATGTGTCATGAACGAGATTACACCAATGAATCACTCTGGCTAAATTTAGAGTTTGGTTTGAGCATGTAGACTCATTGTGGACCCTATTCCAAAATGTTTGTTATTATAATCTGTTTTTTTGATCACCTCGTCAATCGCAAGTCTCCATTTAACGGTGAGTCGTCAGTGGATAAGTGTCCTGCGTTTTCACTTCCTATTTGTCACTCTTGTGCAAGCCGAAGAAAATTAATCGTGGTGAATGACTTTTGACTCCATTTTCCCATGATAGCAAAACAGGAACAATTGATGAATCTCGCTGTAATTTTCACTGCCCTCAACTGCTTGTCAACTGACAAATATCATTTTGTACAAAGTTTCACTAATTCTCGCTAGGTGACACTACGCTACATGAATACCATCAAATGGATGCTTGATTGGCAGAGTAGGTGAAGTCGGTCAATGCCATGATGCTTTGCGCTCTTTTTTTCTTTAATACCACCACATGCTTGAGACGTCAATAAATTGTTGCTTTTGTATCATCGTAATTGTAATTTTTTATTTTTGACTTGAGATCTTTAACACCTCTGAATATATAATGCTCAAGAACGTGCAAAACAACCTGTGGCAAAATAAGCAGTTTTGTAGATTTTAGCCACTGGATGAAACCTCTTAACTGGTCTCTTGAAAGATGAAGTATGTACAAAAGCAAATGTCTCAGGCTTAGTATGGTGATGCTGTTTCACAAGAAACTGTATTTTGGTAATGCTTAGTTGATCTATGAGAATGAGATGATCTTTAGTGAAGAAATGCCAATGGTTTCATCCATGCGTTTGCTTACCATGAGCCAAAGTGAATTATTCCTTGAAAGGATGCTTGTTTGACCTCGAAACTCTGTGGCAAGGTCAAATGAGATACAATATCAACTTGCAGTTTTTCAAACTTCAGGATTAAGAATGTCGATCAATTTCTCATGGCAGAATTTGTGAGGAGGGGGAGTTGGTGGTAGCTTATTGGGAGATTTGGCAGATTGCATCAATTATAATTGGACGTCTGTCCTTTGTTCTGGTTCATATTAGTGTTTTGGGGGGTGGTTTGTATAGTCACGGTTCATGGAAGAGCTAGAATGAAGAACAGATCAGGATGCAACAGAACAAAAGGAACTGTAAAAAGAGGGTGAAATACCAACAGTAGGGCCGAGAAAGGGAAATGGCTCTGAAGTTTATTATTCTTCTTTTTCCATCCCTTCCCAAAGGTGTTATCTGAAGAGTTGTGTTTACCTGTCCAAGCTGGAGTCCCTGAACATTCCGTACACATTTAAGGCCTTTCAGTCATCGCCAAAAGAAGGAATAATCAAAGGTCTTTGGAAAAACCACAATCAGGAACCTCACGTGAGTCTTGTGTGCGATTCGACCCCCATTATTTTCAGAAACATTTGTTGGCCTGTTAGCATTTTCAACTTGAACCCCTGGCTCATGGCCTTTCATCTGAGCTGCTTGTTTAATATACTGTTGTAATTCATGTTGAATTACATTGATGTCTATTTGTCTTTGTTCTTGTTGTGATTTATGTGCAAGCTCAATTGTGAGCTTTGGATGAAACAAACAAGTTCGAATTGTGAACATACCCTGTGGGAGTTCATTCATACAACTCTCAGGTGAACGATAGCACTGACAACAGATAGTTTTGAAATTTGGTAAGATTTTCATCGCATCAGAAAAAGAAACCAGAACACCTCACAAGAGTGAGGCTAGTTTCATCTCATCATTTGCGACTTAATTTTGCGTTGGGCATCGCCCAGCGCATTTAATAAAAAATATATTCAAGAAAATGGGCCGAAAGGGCCGGAATCTCACTTTGGGCTCAGTTAATGCCTGGGGAATGGTCTCTGGAATATAGCTGTCAATTTTGGTTCAGTTCTGTTCACTAATAATTAATCGAGAAATAACAATTTTAAGAAAATGGGCTAAAATGGGCCGTTCCTCGATCCGAAGGGCCGCAATCGCACTTTGGGCTCAGTTAATGCCTGCGCATATGTGTCAAGTATATGCATGTCAATTTTCATCAAATTATGTTCACGAATAATGGAGAAATAGACGTTCAAATGAACTGTACACAAGAAAAGAGAGAACGCGAGCGGCGCTTCAACTCCATGGGGCGGAAGATCCCACGGGGTAAAAAAAAAAATTCTTACCATTTAAAAATATACTTCTTCCCCCCCCCCCCCCCCAGCTTTGCTGCTTTTCAATGCTACTTTGTTTTAAACTCCGAAGACTACTTGGGTTCTTACACAAATAATTTATATCTCTAATTTGTATCATACCAGGCCTTTCTATTTTGAGCACGATGCACATGTGGGCTCATTATCAAAGGACTTGCAGATTTGCGTTGAGAGGCATCTTGTTTTGATTGTTCCAATTACATTTGTCTGCAAAATGTAAATTGTTCATGCACCAGTGTTCTCTTGTAAGGTGTAGAAATTCTGAACTATTGAGATGTTTTTACATGTGCTGTACTTGTGTTCTTCAGGCAGTGCAGTTGGTAGCACAGATGAGCGTAGACTATGCTATTTCTGATGCGAATCTCTGGGCTGGAGTTCTTCAGAAACTGTTCACCTTCGGTCTGGTGAGATTTTTTTTTTGTTAACACCACAGGGGGAGGGTCAAGGCCAACACCAAGAGGACCTCCGAGGTGAAAAATCAAACAAAGAAGATTGGAAAATGTATTAATTGAATGAGATCTAGACAATTAATTCCTGTCTTGAGTTGGTGTAAGTTGATAGAAGTTGGGGACACCGCAGGGGAGACTGTTCCAAAGTGAGGAAGTGCGGGGGAGAAGGAGGAAGCATGGCAATTGGTGTAGAGGGAAAGAAAGGTAACGCAGAAACGGTGATGAGAAGAAGCTAGATGGGTTTTACAAACAAACCTTTTGCACTTTCTCTCACTCTCACTCTCACTCTCACTCTCACGCTGTTCTTTTCACCCTATAATTTGCCCTATGTCATATTCCATCTGTTTGGAAGTCGGTCAACATCAACACATTACATAAAAAGGAACAAAAACGGATCCCCTTCACCACAGAACTATCAGCTAACTTCCAATCATCAGCAAGGTCATGGAAACCATCATTGCAGTTGATATCCATCATCCATCATTGTCGCAGTTGATCCATCATCACAGTTGGTTCTTCCTTTTGTCCAACAACCTCAACTCAGATCACCAATTTGGTTTCAGACCAGGTCACTCCACTTTGGACATGCTGCTTCTACTCACTCAATAATTAATGGAGGCCCTCAATGTCAGACATGAGATCAGAGCCATCTCTCCAGACATATCTCATGATTTTGATAGTCTGGCATCCTGCCTTGTTCTCCAAACCTGGCCTATCACATCCAAGGCCAACGCCACACATGACTTATTGACTTCCTCAACTCTTCTAGCCAATGTGTGGCTCTCAATGCAATCCTTTCATCTCCTCTCCCTGTCAAGGCTGGAGTGCCCCAAAGCAGTGTTCTACACCCTGTCCTATTCCTGATTTCCCTTGAGGTGAAACGACCTAAATCCAGGATCACTACTTGTATCCACTTATTTGTTCTCTTGTTTTTTTTTGTTTTTTTTTTCCTGTCTGTGGAACCAATTTCCACATCCTCCTCAATCTCATTCTTCACTCCATTTCTTCAAGACAGTTGTTCACCACCACGTCAGACCATTCCCAATCCAAAACCATGATCTTATCTACCATTGTTAACCCCCCCACCACTACCACCGCCACCCCAATCCCCCCTCCTTCCAAATTTCCAGTTTTACCTCCTGAGTGTTTCTTTCTGTATCCATCTTGTCCATCCCATGCATCCTCTCCTGCCCCTCATTCCTACACACACACACACACACACACACACACACACACACACACACACACACACACACACACACACACACACACACACACACACACACACACACACACACACACACACACACACACACACACACACACACACACACACACACACACTGTTTGTCATAGTCTGCCTCTATCTTACCCTACAACTCTGCTGTTGGAATTTCCTCCCTCTCACTGCTATTCCTTTTGTCCTGTTGCATCCTGATCTGTTCTGTGTACTAGCTCTTCCATAAGCCTCGACTACGTATCGAAAAATATAAAAATACAAACTTTTTATTTTTATTTTTCTATGATCTTTCCTTAATTTATATTGAAGTATCGAGTTGAACACTGCAGGGTAACATGTTCTCTGAACTCTGCAGTTGCTGTTGTTTTCTTGTTTATTTTCAATCAGTTTATGGCACCTGTTTTGCAAACCATCTGTAAAGTGATTGTCAACAACAAAATCATGTGAGAATCTCACAAATGTGAGAATCCAGAAGAGTTTAAACTCATATTCTGCTTTATCTGTTACTTATCAGTTGAATCAACTTGGAGAAGTGCTGGTGAAGCTCAATTCATTCAGTTGCCTGTGGCAGGTGGGTTTACCTTTCACTTTTCACTCTTTATTTTTAATGTTTTGAAGTTTCGAAGCGGAGAGATTTTCAAGACAGAGTGCACTCAAGGATTTGAAAGTACAAGTATGGTTGCTTGTCTTCCACTTTGTCTTCCTTTCTCTTTACATGACACTAATGCCCTGTTCTTCATTGCACGACCCGCGAGCCACTGGCGGCCCCTGACGTGTGGCCGATAATACACAAATGTGAAAATGCCCCATCATAATCCGCCATAAATGCTATCCAATTGACCTAATGGTTTCAAATGAGAGTTCAATGTGAAACATAAAAGTAACATAACTACATCAGGATATGGTTGCAGTGTACAAACAATTACACTTACAGTGCAGTTAACCACAGCGAAGAAGAGTATGTGGAGGTGGGACCTAATAGCATCCGTTATGGAGTCCTGCAGGTGTTGTGGTGACTCTCACACTGAAGTCTTATTGGCAAAAGTGCCCCCCTCTAAACAATCATGAAGATCACTGCTCTAATGGGTGATAAGCTGATACATTTATCTTCTTCAACTGACATTATTATTTTATTTACATTGTTATCACCCGTTTATCTACTTTGTAAATACATGACTTTTGATATGACTTGTGAATGATAACGAGGCCGCATGTGCGTGTGTGCGTGTGCGCACACGTACTTTTAACACTGACTCGGTTCTGCTTGTGGGCTCTTGTAGCCTGCTGTTGCTCACACAAATTATGTAATTCAATTCATCTTTTAAATATAATTTTCAGCAATTGGACAAAAGAGTGACAATTTCAGGATGGTTTTGCATAATTGTTCTGTTCCTGAAGGCAAATCGGACTCAGGAAAATTTAGGAAATACGAGAAATATCTGTGGATGAGAGGTGTCTGGTTTGTACCATTTCCTGTTCGTACATGCCACCAGAGGCAGTGGATATAAGGATACAACACACACACACACACACACACACACACACACACACACACACACACACACACACACACACACACACACACACACACACACACACACACACACACACACAGCTCTCCTTTTACCAATACATGCAAAAATCTCGCATAATTTATGTTGTGGCTCTGGAACCAAACAAAAAATATTTATTGTTATGGCTCGGGGTTCGAGGTTCGCCATGAGGGGAAGCAATCACGTTCCTTCCGAACTCCCGGTCCTGAGGCCACCAGCCACAGAGAACTCCACGGCCTGGTGCGTTGTGAACCAACCATGAATGCTGATTGGTACTGCCAATCCTGGCAGGATGTCACTACTTTGTGTGGGTACCTTACCTTTGAACGGCCACACCAAGCGAGTTTCTTGCCCTCAGCGCTCATCCCAATTACTGTCGAGTGCTAGTGAGTGTGCACTGGCGAACAAGAGCAAATCACTTGGGGTAAAACTTCCTGGCTGACACTACGTGTGGGCTATGCTGGATAAATGGAGGAAAAGACACAATGAACTGGGTACATTTATAATACAAGTAATTTATTACAGCAAGGCCGAGGAAAGGTACGTGGGCAAGCAAGCAAGCAAAGGTTTTATATCAACAATATTTGTACAGCAGGGGAAAGCAAGGATTGTTGAGGTGCAGCAAAATATGTGCAATTGTTTACAAACACAAGAGACACAGTGCTGAGTTACCCTAATCCTCATCTTTTACAATGTTAATTATACTATCACAACAGGTTCCAACAGAATCATTCCCCGTGGAAATTAGGAAGTTCAGAGAGGGTGAGAAAGTACAAGGTGGTTACGACGCGAGGTCGATGGAACAACACAAACCTATTCGCTGAGGAGGGGGAAGGGGGGAAGGAAAACTGAGGGTCTCTATGGTGCGTGGTCTGAGGGAGGCATGTTGAGGGGTGCGGTGATATGCAGGTGAAGTTGGGACAGGAATGTGCAAAGATGTGGATCAAGGGTGGTTCGAAAGAAAGCAAAGAACACGTGAGAAGATCGTCCGAAAGTGAAGTGTAAAGAGTTCTGTACGTATAAATGCTAAAGTTCATCTCAACATCTGGCTTTCCCGCTCGTTCTGCACTCTGCTCCATGGTCTCCATTCCACTCGCCCTCCTCACTCTGTCAAGCTCTGTTGTTCACCATATTGTGACCCTAAGAATGTGCAGCCGGAGAACCAAGCAAACCCTTATAATTCCCTAGTAGGGGTGGTGCTTGGGAATGGATCAGGTGGGAGCAATGGGTGTTTTTTCAGTGCCCTCAGTGGTGTGCAGACCATTACCACGTCGTTGGCCCCACCCATGCGAATGTTCGACAGCAGAAATAGCCCCAGTCGCTTTGCGCTCTGCCAGGTGATCACTGAGATCTACATCGTGACACAGTACTCGGCTACACTCTCCGGGCCGTGAACATGTGCTGGACATCCGATGAGGGCCGTAATTGAGCGGAGCGCTAGGGCTATCCATACGATGTCGCACGGAGTCTCATGCATGCTCGCACCCCAAGTTAGACGCTTGAAAATCCAGATCCGAGTATCTTTAATGGTACGCCATGTTCCACAAGGAGAGAGAGAGAGGTTCCACAAGGAGAGCTTCGCATATCCAGATCCGAGTATCTTTAATAGTACGCCACGCTCCCCGATCCCTGTTGGTCCGAAAGGGAGTGGTGGGCATTGGTGGTGGTGACTCTGTTTGAGGCGTTTGTTGCGGTGAATTATGGCTTGGTGGTTCGTCATGGTTGAGATGTTGTGTTTGTGGCTGTTAATGGCGAAGGTAAGCAAGTTTGGGTTGAGGTCCAAATGGTGTGGTGATTTTTTTTTTTTTTTATATAAAGGAATCTTGATGATGTATGAAATTGTGCAACGTTGGGGTTCGAGTCTGGGGAAGTCTGAGTCGTAATGTCTGTTGGGAAATGGCATGCTCATGCAAATGACCTGCCCCTGTTGCTATAGTCTTTGCTGTGCATGCATGCATGAAGAATGGTCGTGTGCAGCAAAGCAAAATAATGTAAGGAATGGAAAGAAAAACACGACCTGAAGCCCATGCAGCACATATTGTCCCATCTCTCTATCGAGTGCACCCTGTGGCTGCTGTTTGCATCATTGGTTGGGACACGGCTATGCCGCTGATGCAGTGTCCCCCTTTCCAGTGCACTGGTACTCATTTTGCCGACCTCGGAATGATGACAGGCTGAGTCAACCTCCTGGTGTATTAATTCAGTGGCCCAACTGGGCTTGAACTCAAGACCCGAGGATCCCAAGCCACCACCCTAATCACTAAGCCAACACCCGGCTATATTGTCCCATAAACCCACTACACATCAGCGAAGAGCTATCTAAAACTAATACTAATGAAATAACTCTCGGGAATCACTCTATGTTGTGTGCCATTGCCTTGGGGGTGTGCTGGTTTCGTATAGAACCGCAACAATATTTGTAACGGCACTCATAGCCCATGCAGCTCCCACTTGCACCACCCCCACCCCCACCCCCCTCGTCACAAACATGATTTATAGTAATATTTCATCATTTAAAATTTAACTTGTGCATTGACAAGCCCCAGATATCACCTTCGCATCGGTACAAAGAAGCTATTAGACCAGATACGGTGTCTTCCTCTGGCAAGTCTATCTGAATGTTGGTAATGACGGCATTGACTTTCCTATTGGAGACGTCCGTTGAATATATCACCGAGCCTACCATGTTCACACAAGTTAATGCCGCAAAGTTCAAAGTCCGCTCACTGACTGGGATGATCAGGAAGGCCAGGTAGAACGTGCCCGTCCAAAGGTCTTGCCTGGACTCACATCGTCGGAAGTTTTTTTCAGTACGTGGCTGCAAGGTATCAACTTTTTGGGCGCATTGATCAAAAAGTTCTCAGGGTTTGGTTGGGCAGAGGCACACCCTTTTATCTCGGGTACTTTTCAAAGTATTTTCCGCTTATTTTATAAGCTTTGTGAGCCATTTTAGGTGACCATCCTTATCTGTCATGCATGATATGCATGACAGATAAGGATGGTTCCCGTGCATGCATCCAAGTATTCTGGAGTGGATTCGAAATTCGCGTATCATGAATTTCATCGTCATATTGTTAGCAAGTGTCCGTGTTTGATGACATATGCTGCTTTGGTGATTCCCAGCCATAAAGCAGGTCATTGGCTTGGCATTACTTTTGTATCAACTGTTTATTACTCTGAATACAAGTTTAAAATTTTTAACCAAAATTGGTGTTGATGTCAACTGACCGATCCTACTGATGATTTCAAGTTGCCTCTTTATGCTAAATTCTGATATCCTGTCCTTTCTTTCCTCTCTCCGTTCTCTATCCCATTTCTTAAAAGGCAAACTTCCCATATTCCATGTACTCATGATTACAAGATGTCTTTGTTTAGATTCCCAACCTGGCAAGAATGTGGACGGCGGTGATCTTGACTCCGTTAATGGAAGGTGAGTGAACGTTTTCTCCAAATTCCAAGTGAATGGTGTATCGATGGTGGTGTTGACTCAGGCTATCAAAACGTCAAGCGAAAAACATTATTTTGTGAATAATTTGCAGTTTGGTGACTTTTTTTTAACGTTTATTCGTTTTCTGCTGCATTTCAATGCACTGCTTGATCGTATTTTGAAATCGGTACCGTAAGTGTGCTGTTAACCGTAATGGATGTCACGATGGATTGTGCTCCCGCAGTGCTGAGCCCGACGAGTCCAGAGCAAGAGAAAGCTTGCCGACAATCTTTCCTCCTCCTGCTCAGGTTTGATCCCATTTGATGTGTGGTTGATTCAAGTATTTATTTAAAAGGCTTTTGTTATTTTGGACTCCCAGTTGGAGTGATTTTGAGCTTTCTCCAGGCCTTGACTTGCTACTTTAGTTTGTCCATTCAATTAACAGCTTCTGAGTGAGCATTATTCATTGGAGCAACATCTCTGGAGTAAGGCAGTCAAATTATATCTGCATGCTTTCAGTTTCGATCTTTCTTTTACATTGCAAGGTGATGATTATTTTTTTTTTCTTTCCTTTAATCCTTCCATGCTCTGGCACACTTCCAGAGTAATTAATTCTCCCTGTGGATACATTGCAAACTCCCCAATCAGCGGTGAATGAGCCTTCTTTGTATGGCACGTGCAATTTTAAAGGTTTCTCTTTGAAATTATGATGCGAGTCAAACTTATGTTTTTCCTTTTACATGCTCTCATGTAAATGTAAACCTCCCTTGGAGTAGGCGATTATTACATTCGGTTGTTGGAGTGAAGGCGGCAGTATCCGTTGAACCGAGCAGGCTTTGCTATTGGCTGCTTTACTGTGAAATGCTTGAAAATCACATTTAACATTACATGTGTATGTTTGTGTGTGTGTGCGTGTGTATGTGTGCGCAGCAGTTTTTTTTTTTGTTTTTTTTTTGAATCGTCGTTTTATGACCTTCACCACCTAAGGTGGACAGAGGTTATGTTTTCACCCCTGTCTGTCTGCTTGTTTGTTATCTTGCCAAAACGAAGTTTTTGCAAGATATGTTCGTCAGCTTGTATGTTTTTTGTTTTTTTTTTGTCTGTAATCACGTATAAAAAATTCTGCAGAGCACAGTTATCATCGGAAATTTTTGTAACTTCGCATATCAGAGGCCTATAGAGGTCCCTTCCAGTGAACAAAATTTTGAAGGTCAAGGTCAAAGGTCAAGGTCACTTTGGCGCAAATCAGGGGAGTCGACGAAACCCTTATTTTTTGAGTAATTTTGATCGGATCGTCTTCAAACTTCATGGGAATATAGTTCATGGTCTGGCACTCAGCTGATTCATTTTTGGTGGCAATTGGCCTTGACCTTCATGGTTAGCGCCTAAGGTCAAACATATTTGACCTCAAGGTCAAATTTTCAAGTTTTAGGAACCATATCGTGTAGTACCTCAAATTGAACACCTCAATGAGTGATTTCTAGATATGTCAAGCTTGAGACATTATGACGTCATTTGGTGACGTTATGAGGCAAAAGCATATTTTTCATGGTTACTCTGTAGAACGATTCTCATCGGAATCTCTCGTAGGCAGATATTCCTCAAGGAGTCGCTCCTGGTGGAGAGCAGCTCTGTTCACCTCAGTGTGACCTTAAAGAAGTCACACGTGGTCACCTTTTGGCAAGATACGGGTCACCCTGCGGGTCACATTGGTTTTTTTTGTCTGTCTGTCTGTCTGTCTGTAAGCACGGTATTTCAAAAAGTGATGTACGGATGTGGGTGAAACTTGGTGGACAGGTTGGGACACGAATCGATTTGATTTGGTTGAAGATTTGGATCTGCGTCTGGACACGAGAATTTTTCAAGTGATTCTTCATCATTGAGAGATAGGACCAAAAAAAAACCGATATATAGCACGATATTTCATAAGCAGTGGACGGATTATAACAACACTTGGTGGCTGATTTGGGTAGGTGATAAGAACAAACTGATGAGATTTTGGTAAAGGTCTGGACCCAGATTGAGCCTCTCAATTGGATACAAAACATAAACTGTTCAGCCTGGCGGAGGTATGCGCTCTACTGGGTGCCGTTCTCGTTCCCTTATTTATTTATTTTCCTCTTCCAAATTGATTGTGTTTGCTCAGCATTGTAGTCAGTCCAAAGCAGACATTGCCTTTGAGTTGCAGTGGTGCATTTCAGACCACCGTCTTTTGAATGCGGATGTGAAACCGGCTGTCTGATCTCTCTCTCTCTTTTACCTCACGCTAACCCTCTCTTGCTCTAATGAAATAATGAAGCGTGAAACATCACCATTATATTTATTCCCATTGCAGTTAGCACATCTTTGTCACCCTTCAGTTGATAAACCCTATTCTTTCCATTTTGCTTGTGAATGCTAAAGATCCCATAATATCTTTCACAATCAACTGACCTGTGTGCCAGTATCCTGGTGGAATTCTGTGCCTGCTATTAATTATATTAATAGCACTTCCGGAGTGGTGTGGTTTGTGGATGTGGTACAAATAACAGATAAGAGGCCAAATGGCCTTTACTTGTGCGTTGATTACCGAATGACACCAAAAGGTTGTTGGGTTACGAAAAGACACGTTTGCTTTAAACATAAAAAATGGGAAAAATATCAAACACTCAATCTTTCAGGTTTGCTCTGAATCTCAAATATTTTGGTAAGTTTGACATTGTTCACTCACTTACTTTCCTTTCATGCTGTCTGTGACAGGTGTCCTGTACTCGCAGATCTTGACATTCTGGCTTTTGGAAAACGATTTGCCCTTGCGGGACGACCATCACTGGCTGTTGCCAGCCTCCTGCTCGTTCCAGTTGGTGCTGATCGAAGAAAGCACATACAGGTATAAAGAGCACACTGCTTAGACATTATGTTTTCCGTGTCTCACTGTCTGGTGCACGTCATGGGTTTTACATTTCAAATCATAGAATTGTCACTTAGACACGATCAGCATCAATCATGGCAGAATGTTTGAGTCCAGTGCTTTGCTGCTCCACTTGAGTGATCACACCAACACGGTTGAGTGAGGGACCTTGTCATGAGAGCATCCATCCATTCTCTGGGCAATCGAGCTTTTGCACTATTTTTCATTTCCACAGGATCTTCTCAACAATTGCTGCTTGGAAACTCTACTGTCTCAAGCCACGGAGGATGTCCGTGAAGGTGATTTTTCAGTCCTTGCAAAGCAGGTAGGATACAAACACCAAATCAAATTCCACTTTTAGTGAGTCGGTGTACACCTTTTAAAAATGGACATTTGGTCAATCATTTTGCCTGCTTACATCGTGTGCATTGTACATCTTACTCCTGGTACATTGTGTGCATTGGGTATGGTACGTCGTGTGAATTCTCATCATACCTTGGGTATCTCTTGTGATGTAAACACTGTATCCACATTATAATAATGTATATGATTTGGGCTGTCGATGTGGGAGGGAAAATGCTGCGTGCAGATGAGATTTCTAACTTGAATGGATTCCTTTTTTTCTTTAACTTGTACATTTTATTTTGGCCTTGATGAAAGATGAATGAACTACACCACCGAGGGCAAAATCCAATTCATTGATCGTGACGTCATTCATTCACACGGTAATTCATCAGCTCAGGATGGTTAAATACAGGTCATGCAAATTACACTTTTTTTCACCACGCTTTTTGAAAAAAAATGTGGGGGTGGGGGGGGGGGTAATTGTAATCGCCTCCGTCTGTCTGTCTCTCTGTCACGCTATCTCCTCCAAAAAGGTTTGGCAAAAATTCACCCAACTTATGAGTTATGATCATCACATGGCAGGAAGGTGTGAGAGTAGTATCATTTTTCGTCCCGCCTCCTGGGGGGCCAAAAGGTCAAATACCCAAAAATGCAATTACGGGCACTTTTATAAATGTTTTAAATGAAACTTTGTGTGGGCAATCAACATTGGAAGACTCATGAACGATATTTAACGATTTTTAGGATTTGATCCCCAGTTCATGCCCCAGACTTCGACACACAGGTCAAGACGGGGGGAAGGGGGGGGGCCGGAATTGAACTCAAAAATTGAGTTCGTTCCAGTGGCACTTTCAGTCCCAATGGAACTTTATGCCATCTTCCGATTTTGTTTTAGGTGGGTAGCGAAGGGATTTGCGATGGCGCACCATCAACTCTGCTCTAGTTCATTCTATTTTCAATTCTCATTAAAAAAACAGAAGCTTACTTTGTTACACAATGATGTGGAAGTGTTTAAAGAGTTGTTTCTTATCTGGATGTAAGTGGAGCAAAGTGAGTCTTTGGTTTTGAAGGATCACATCAATAATGGAACTTCATATTTGATGTTTCCACATCAGATTGCCGTGGTACATTCTTTTAACACACAAAGTAAACATGGAATGCATTTTTACCCCGTGGTGTCTTCCACCCCTTGAGGGGTATATTTTTGAGGTAACTCTGCAGGCATTAACTGAGCCGAAAGTGTGATTCTGGCCCTTTGGGATGAGAAACAACCCTTTCGGCCCATTTTCTTAAAATTGTTATTTCTGGGTTATTAGTGGACGGAACCGAACCAAACTTGACAGGTATATTCTGGAGACCATTCACCAGGCATTAACTGAGCCCAAAGTGCGATTCTGGCCCTTTGGGCTGAGAAATGGCCCTTTCGGCGCATTTTATTAAAATTGGTCTTAAATATATATATATATATATATATATTTTAAATGCGCTGGGTGATGCCCAACGCAAAATTAAGTCGCAAATGATGATATGAAACTAGTCTCACTCTTGTGAGGTATTCTGGTTTCTTTTTTTGATGCGATGAAAATCTTACCAAATTTTAAAACGATCTGTCGTCCGTGCTATCGCTCACCTGAGAGTTGTATGAATGAACTCCCACGGCGTATGTTCACAATTCGAACTTGTTTTGTTTCATCCAAAGCTCACAATTGAGCTTGCACGGGGTATGTTCGCAATTCGAACTTGTTAACATTCTTTTGGATAAAGCAAAATGTCATGTTTCTCTGGGCATGATTTTAAAATGACGAATGGATTCTGGAAGGAAACAGGAATGGCTTCAAAACATGGAATGCAATTGGAAGTTAGTCAGTGGTCTGTCTTGTCTTTTACCACCTCTCCTCTCGTCCAACTCCCTCTACTCTCTCAACCCTCTCCAGCAACTCAAGGATGCACACATCGTTCCAGTAACCTACTCATTGTTGAAATCCCAAAATCCAGGCTGACTGCACACTTCAACTCTTCTGTTCCTCTTTTCTCCCATTTGTGGAACTGCTTTCCAGAGACTGTTCAATCTCACTCTTCCATCCAGGACTTCAAGCAAGTGCTGCACCAGCATCCCGTCAATCCCAATCTTTTTCCACAATCTTTCTTCTTTTTTTACCCCATGAACCCGACTTAACCCATCCCCCTTGCTTTCAGGTTGATGCGCTTCCTCCTCTCCTCTCTCTCTCTCTCTCTCTCTCTCTCTCTCTCTCTCTCTCTCTCTCTCTCTCTCTCTCTCTCTCTCTCTTTCTCTCTCCCCCTCCCCCTGCTGGTGGTTTGGTTTCTGGGCACGGTGTCATGGCCGCCGTAGGCTCCTGCTCGGTGTTGTGAGTCCAGTGTTATTCTCTCCCCTGTCGTTTAATATTCTCATCGTCTTTTTCCTCTCCCCCCTCCGATTTCCGCTCCCACCCCCTTCTTCTCGACTCGCCTTCCCCTCCTTTCCCCCTCCCCCTCCCCCCACCCCCCACCCATCCTCATCTACCCTGTTTGAGTTTGTTACTCACCCCACCCTTTTTCCCCTCGTTGTTCATAACGGTTTTGTGTTTATATTTTTCGTTCCCTTACCTTTCCCCTTTTCTTCTTTGGGACGAGAGAGAGACAGAGAGCCCACAGCTTTTGGTATAGGTAAGCTTCGAGCCGGTAGCCTACTTCGTTATCGAGTGCGTTCCTGTTTACCTGTATTACAGGTGTGCCTTTTGTTTCGGCGAAACGCACGTCTGTGCGGTCATATGACCTTTCCCCTCATTCCCTCCCTCAACCCCTCCCCTTCCGTTCTTTGAAATCAAAGAATGTCGATACGTTCCCGCTACGCGGCCTATGAGGCCTTGATGAGGAAAAATGGTGTCGTGTTCGTTCCTCCTAACGAGGTCAGTGTTGATGACATTGTATTGTTACTGCCATTGGTAATAAGGTTGGGTTTGAAAAAGTCTGCGCAGCCTCTCGCATGAATAAACGAGTAGTTGTTTTTATATCGGACGATTAATTAGTACATGACATCGTCTCGACTGGAATAACAACTGAAAATGCTTATTTCATCTTAGCCTCTTCTCTCTCCACAACTAGTACCAAAATTGTACTCAGTAATGTCCCACCATTCATCCGGAATGAAGCACTGGTAAAAGAATTATCTCGATTCGGGACTGTAGTCTCTCATATTACAGTGTTACCTTTGCGATGCCGGAACGAGCAGGCGAGACACGTGATGTCTTTCAGGCGACAGGCGTACATTGTGCTTCCCTCGTCTAACGTCGATAAAGTGCTTAATGTGGTCTTTAAATTTCATATAGATGGACACGAGTACCAGGTGGACGCGTCGACGGAAACACTGAAATGTTTTAACTTCAATGGTTTCGGCCATTTAAAACGTTTCTGCCCGAAAACTGCATCCCCAACAGCCGAGGATACTATTGTTCTGTCTAATACGGCCCCACATGTTAGCACCTGTGACCCTGTTACAGTCTCAGAGAACGGAATATCAGACCCGAAGGACACAGAGGACAGTACCTCAAGTGTTTGGGATGGGTTTACAACTATTCCCTTATTAAGGAAAAGAAAAACGGATAAGAACGAACTTAAACCACATAAAGCGAAAAAAGTGGTTTTGGCTGTGAGTGAAACAACTCTGGGCTTGTGTGACATAGTGTCAATGAAAAAAGGGTATGAGTCACTCTCAAATGATGAAATGGACCCCCTGTTGGTCGATCAAGGTGAATGGGGATTTACTCCCAGAGAAAATTATGAAAACCACAGTCAAGATCCCTACTTCTGATAAGGAAATTGAACCATGTAATGATCTTACCGAAAAAGAATTAAAAACTGTCTCCAGAACCCCCCAATCGTTCCACGAGTTAACCACCAACGACTCCTCAATGGTGGAAATTACTCCATCCAATACCCCTGAAGTCATACCTGAGTGTTGTGACAAAGCTCTGAAAAACTGCATCCTGAAAAACCTGAGGCAGACGCTGATACTACCACCCTCTCCTCACTCCATCTCCCCCTCCCCCCTTCTACATTACTCAAGGTGGAATCAGAGTCTTCCTCACCCCTCCCCTCCACGTCGAAAACAGAACAACCTGATACCTGTATACTACAGGGTATAAACACGGTTTGTGAATTAGAAATTGAAAATTTTCCAGAGAGTGCTTCTGACATGTCAGAAGGAGAACTAGATGACATCGAAGAATTCCGTACAAACAGTACTCCTAATGTCTCACCATCGCAAATCCTTAAATTCCTAAATCATACTTTCAGGAAAAGACATGTAGATATAAAGGAATATTTTTCTGACTTACATGGTTTTATTGAAAGAACAAAAAATGTCATTCGTCGACCTAATGATTACCATTTCACCGAACCACAGTGCAGTGGGCTTAAAAAGCACATTGTTAAAGCTAAAATGGAAATGAAATGATGACCTGCGTGCACTTCTTTGCTTGCCACCTATTCATCACTGTGGCGATCTTTGGCAGCCTAAACATAAATGGTGGAGTAAGCCAGTCGAGGATGCTCCAAGTAGTCAACCTCATAAAACAACAGAAATTAGATGTAGTCTTTTTACAAGAAACCCACTCTACTCCAGCATCGCACAGTGTTTGGAATAGAATGATGAAAAAGACCGGCTATTTTAGTGATTCCAACTCTCGCACAGCAGGAGTTGCCTTTCTGCTTAGTCCGCACTTCTGCCCTCTACAACTTTCATTTCAGGAAATAATCCCAGGTTACCTTGCTTCCCTGGATTTTGTTGACAATAACATCGAATTTACTTTAAGAAATGTCTGCTCCTTCAAAGGGCACAGACCGCCGAAGCTTCTTCAAAAGGTTATGACTCTGCATGAGGAAATTAGATTTGCAAAAGTGTATCGTAATGGGAGGTGATTTCAATTGCACCCTTCAGCCCACACGTGATCGGAATGGTGCAGAGCCTCACCCCGGATCAGCCAGACTGCTGTCTGACATAATAAGGGATTTTAGTCTTCAAGGATACAAAATCCAAGCACCCATCAGTTTACTTGGAGTAAAGTTGCCAACAATCAGGTGGCCCTTGCGTGGCTGGATAGATTTTACATAAGCTCACCCCTTATTAACCTCTCACCGACCACGAGAATTTCTCCATCATGTGGTCTCGGACCATCACCTTATCACCATGTGCTACCGAATAGGGTCGTCTCCAAATCGCCACTCTTTTTGGAAACTTAACATCTCCATATTAGACAACCCCTCTTTTAATAGTGCCTTTCAAAGTGTATGGTCCAATTTAGTAGGTGCTAAGCCCCAATTTAAAGACCAGCGGTTATGGTGGGACAATACAAAGGTCCAAATTCGAAATTTCTGTCAACATTTCTACTCCTTAAATACACAAGTAGAACGCAGAATAAAAGCGGAACCGGAGAAAGAAATTCTACAAATTCAAAGCAACCAAAAACCCACCCTGCCCCCCAACAAAAACCAAGACTGCATGAGAAAAGGTCTCTTCTCAATAGTATAATCACCAACCATACCCAAGGAGCGTTAACGAGATTACGCTTTCAACACCTTCATCTCTTTGATAACCCGACCCGGTTTTTTTATTTTGAATCAAAATCGCCTCATTTCTTAATCACTGCTTTAAAACGTCCTGGTAACTCGGTCACTACTAACCCGGTAGAAATTAAGAACGACGCAAAACTTTTCTTTTCTAAACTTTACCAGGCAAAAGATGTTGATTTAGAACTGGTTTCTCAATTGGCGGATGGTATCAGTGTTCTATCCCCCAAGCAAAAGTTGGATTTAGAATCACCACTCACACTCGAGGAACTTTGTTTCCCTTAAGAGCCTGAATGGAGGGAAATCACCTGGGCTGGATGGTCTACCAGCAGAGTTCTTCAAAAAATTCTGGGACCTGATTGGACCTGAATTGCTTCTGGTCTTCCGAGAGAGCCTGGAGAAGAATGAACTCCCACTAAGTTGCAGAAGAGCTGTGGTTACTTTGATTCCTAAAAAAGGGAATCCCTTGCTCATCTCACAGTGGAGGCCAGTGTCCCTGCTATGTACAGACTATAAAATCCTCTCAAAAGCTTTGGCCTTATGTATTTCACCTCTGCTAAAGGATATTATACATATGGACCAAACCTACTGTGGCCCCAGGCATAATATCCAGGATAGTATCTCTGTTATTCGAGATGTAATTGATATTTGTGAGATAAATCATGGAAGTTGTGGCCTGGTCTTCTTGGACCAGGAGAAAGCATTTGACTGTGTTTCTCACACATACCTTTTTGAAGTTTTAAAATCTTTTGGTTTTGGCCCCCTCTTTCTATCACGTAGACAGTTATGTTATTCAAACATAATGGCCTTGTTAAAGATAAACAATGAACTTGTACCCCCTTTTGGGGTTGGGACAGGGGTAAGGCAGGGCTGCCCTCTTTCAGGAATATTGTATACTCTTTCTCTTGAACCCTTCTTAAACACCCTTCGTAAATCCTTATCTGGTGTCACGATGGGAACTAATCCCTTAAAAAGCATCGTCTATGCAGATGACATCTGTGTCTGCATAAATCATGCAGAAGACATTGTTAAGATAACGAGTACCTTGGATCTCTTTAGTGAAGCATCATCAGCCAGAATAAATTGGGCTAAAACAGAAGCACTGTGGCTCCAACCCTCTACCTATCCCTTATCCACCCCCCCCCCTTTCCCTCTCCCTCCTTGTCTCCCTGGCAATATTTCTTGGAAAAGTGACGGGATCAAATTCTTGGGAGTGTTTCTTGGTCCGGGCGATTTTGTGAGGCAAAACTGGGAAGGTTTGTTGGCACGCATGGAACTAATTTTACTGAAATGGAAGAGTTTACTCTGCCAACTGTCCTACCAAGGCAGGGTACTAGTCATCAACAGTCTGGTCACCTCAACGTTATGGTACAAGGTTCTTGCCCTACAGCCACCTGCAGACATCGTGGACAACATAGAGAAATGCATCACTCGTTTCTTCTGGTCTGGAAAGCATTGGCTGCGACTGGAAATCCTGAACTTACCAGTGGCTGAAGGTGGCCAAGGACTCGTGAATGTCAAGTGCCGCATCATGGCTTTCTGGCTGTGAACAGCATGGCGCTTCTTGTATGAACCCTGATTGGTCTGGAGACAGCTCACCAGTTGCATCTTCCGACAAGCTGGAAAATTGAACTTTGCACAAGAGTTGTTCTTGATGGACTCAATCAAGATGGATTTATCTGGGTTACCTGCTTTTCACCGAAGCCTACTCAATGCATGGCAAGCTTTCGGCTGCCATCGTGACCCCTCGACCTACACTGAACCCATGTTCTTCAACGAGCCACTGTTTCACAACGGTTTATTTGAAGGCAATGAAGGGGAAAATGCTTTCATTCAGCAGTTCATAAACAATGCAATAACGAAAGTGTGCCACTTGAAGAATGTCACCAATGATAGGTGGCAAAGTGCCACTGCTCTTGCATCAGAGGTTGGCATTAGATCATGTCGCAAAGTGGACAGCGTGCTAAAATCGGTACTACAAACCTACTGTGCCTCACAAAAAGTTTGGAAAAAAAAACCCCTCCCATACCCACCTCTGACTTTTCCCCACCTTTCCCAAACCTTTATCTATCTGGCTCTACTAGTCCAGAACCTATTGGTTTTGGCCGATCTCGATCCCTTTCTGGGAATAATCGAAAAACCCTGAACATACAATGCCTAAAAATCCTTTTTCCCTCTTTGTCCTCCCCCGTATCCTGTAGATGGGTCACAGTCTTACCAAAAACCCCTCCCCTTTATCCGATTTGGAATTGGTACTATAGACAGCTTGTACCAAAATGGGTTGGAGATCTCCAAGGGAGAATCGCACATTGGGTGTTGCCAACAAATTCTCTAATTCACCGTTTTTCACAAACAAAAAGTCAGCAATGTCCCTTCTCTGTGGACAAACCGAAACACTGCATCACGCGTAGAAATGCTGTAACCGTTTAACCCCTTTATTTGTTTTCCTGAAGATGCTTTTGGCATGTCTCTCGAGTCATTTTGATTTTCCAACCTTTATTTTTGGCCTGAGTATGCCCTTCAATCCCCAACAGCAATCCTAATTCATTTTTTCCTTTCACAAGCTAAGGTTGCTATATATAAAACAAGAAAATCAAAAATCTGTAATGATTTATATACAACAGATAGCTTAGAGGTGTTTAAAGCCCTTTGTGTTTCAAGAATCAAACTGGA
Source organism: Eptatretus burgeri (assembly GCF_056783735.1). Lineage (NCBI taxonomy): Eukaryota > Metazoa > Chordata > Myxini > Myxiniformes > Myxinidae > Eptatretus > Eptatretus burgeri. The sequence goes on along the minus strand of NC_140973.1, from coordinate 70,235,943 downwards.
GTTCTGGTGTTGCTCTCAGGAACAGGTGTTTGAGACCCAGTGGTGTGTAATCAATGCCTTCTGTAAAGTATCTGAGGGTCAGTTAAAATTTACTTATTAGTTAGTTACTGTATACCCTCTGTCTAAATTTTCTTGTTGTTTGTTTATGAAAATTGTGTGCAACTGTGTGAGCCTCTTCAAGTGAGGCAATCAATTTTTGAATTTGTGCAATTGTGTGAGCCTCCACATGTGAGGCAATCAATTTTTGTACTTTTGTAATAAAAGTCAAAGTCAGTCTCTCTCTCTCTCTCTCTCTCTCTCTCTCTCTCTCTCTCTCTCTCTCTCTCTCTCTCTCTCTCTCTCTCTCTCTGTCTCTGTCTCTGTCTCTGTCTCTGTCTCTGTCTCTGTCTCTGTCTCTGTCTCTGTCTCTGTCTCTGTCTCTGTCTCTGTCTCTGTCTCTCTGTCTCTGTCTCTCTGTCTCTGTCTCTCTGTCTCTGTCTCTCTGTCTCTGTCTCTGTCTCTGTCTCTGTCTCTGTCTCTGTCTCTGTCTCTGTCTCTGTCTCTGTCTCTGTCTCTCTCTGTCTCTCTCTGTCTCTCTGTCTCTCTGTCTCTCTCTCTCTCTCTCTCTCTCTCTCTCTCTCTCTCTCTCTCTCTCTCTCTCTCTCTCTCTCTCTCTCTCTCTGTCTCTGTCTCTGTCTCTGTCTCTCTGTCTCTGTCTCTGTCTCTGTCTCTGTCTCTGTCTCTGTCTCTGTCTCTGTCTCTGTCTCTGTCTCTCTCTGTGTCTCTCTCTGTGTGTCTCTCTCTCTCTCTGTGTCTCTCTCTGTTCATTCCCTTACTTGTTAAGTCCAATTGTTGCCACACTTCTGCCCCAGTATCGGCTCATGTCCTGCTCTTACATGAACCTCAATCTTTAATTGAAATTAAAAGAGTTAAATGGACTCGGGGAAATTGTACATTTGCTCACAATGTAAAGAAAAATTGTAATCTCCATTTCATTAAGAATTTTTTTTTAATTATTACATTACTTTGGCTGACAGGGTGGCTTAGAGGTACGCACACTCACCTCGAAGCTGTCTGGTCTCGGTTTGAATCTCGGCCCAGCTATAAACTGTTATCCTAGTGTTTCAGAGGTAGGGCGATTAATCAATGTCTGTGCCGTCCCTCGGATGTACTTTAAACGGGTGTCCCATCTGCCAGCATTTGTTATTTAATGTTAAAGATCCCATCATGTCCTCCACGAAGAGTCAGTGAGCTATTGCCGGCACCTTGAATAAATTACAAATTCCTGCCCGAACCAGCAGAGGCATTGCACAGCCGCATCCTCAGCCAATGATGCTGCCCCACAGCCTTGTGCTGCATATGAACGAAGAAGAAGAAGAAGAACACATTACTTGGCCATGAATGCCTGGGCCAAAATGTAAATGTTAGAATCTGGCTTGCTATTGAATTCCTGTTGAAATTGTTGGTCGGAGAATGAAAATGCTCAGCTCGTATTGGCGAACAATATCAGCTTTGTCTGGTTCGGAACACTCGATTTGTCAACTGGATGAGGGAGTTGTAAAAAAGTTATTTGCTTAAAGCAAACTTTCAACAGTGGAGATTGTTGTTTATGTTGAACAGTTTTCCTCGATTGCTGTCGGAAACCTTATCTGTTTGCATTTAACAAACAAATAAATTGCAATCTGTGTCTGAGTTTGAAAGAACAAGGGAAGCAAGTGAACCATAGGCTTTTTGTTTCCAAAACCATTAGGTCATCAAAATGGCCCTGGAGCACATGGTGGAGATGGGAGAGACTCGCATCAAGGCAGCCCACCTCCCGCTTATAAAAGACTTTGTTTTCGGACAGCAAAGGATCCGGGGTTTACTCGAGCATTTGATCGAAAATGGATGGTAAGGCACTGTCATGATGCTTTGTCACTGCAGGGTGATGTATTATCTGCAGAGACTTTGCAATGTGAGGTGTCATATGTCACAGTCATCCCATTTTAATAAAATACACACAAACATTACCTGAGATGCATTTCTTTGGAATTGCTTCTCTCCATCTGACTTTGCACTTGACAAAAACCACGCATGCTTCCTTGTAATCATTATTTCTGACTGAGGTCTTACTTTTGTTGAATAGTTGGAGACCAGAAGAGATTGATGACTCACTCAACTGCTGGAAAACAAACAAACAAAAATATCTTGACATTGTCAGTCATGATGACTGCATTGAGACCAGTGGGAACAACCAAAAGCAGCAGTTGACTTCCACTTGGGAAAGACATATAGGGGAAAGTTTTCAAAGGACTTGGGAATCCAACATGTTCCCCACTTTGGAGATCCCATACATTTCCCAACTGAGTTGCATTCCAAAGCAAACAAAAACCTTTTTTTTTTTTCATAACAGCCATGATATATTTTTCCTTCATGACTGGAATGATATTGAAAAAGGAAGTGTGAGGAAAAGCATGTGGCACAGTGAAGACAAGGGGTTTATTCACAAGGGTATTCACACAGCAAATGCATACAGTATCCATGTGGTATGGCCAAAGACATACAGACACATTAATGCAGCAAAGTGACAAAGAACAGAACTAACATTGATTCGATCTTGCTGACACACACTTACTTGAGCTAACATATAACAGGCACCATCAGGATCATTTTGCGGAAGGGTAGATAAGTGGGAGAGAGGAGAGAAAATCTGAGGCATTGGCCACCTCCGGCTTACCCTGCATGTTCATGTGGGCACGTGCTCGTCAAAAGTGCAGGGAAGGTAAGGGTTCAAAACATTTTACCACTTCATCAACTTCATTCATATTACATTAATGCAACTGTCCCAGATGTGCAATCTGATCATGGTATAAATGTTGACCTATTCGAAAATTTGCGATTCAAACCATTTGATAATCATTCTGATTTTGCTGGAAATGAAGGATTTAATAATTAAGGATATCCAGGTAGAATGTTTTTCGTTGATAATGTTGATGAGTGACAGTATTATTCTCGAGACATATTTTCAGATCGTTTTTGTAATGACACCCTTGACTCCAAGTTTTCTTGTGTACATTTTAATTCCAGGAGTATTCTGAAAATTTTTGATGGTATTTTTGATTATTGTAATTTGTTGAATTTTAAATTTGATGTCATAGGCTTTTCTGAAACGTGGCTTAAAGAAAACGCGTGGCTTTCATATTTTACAGGTTATTCATTCTTGTATGAAAAGAGTGGAGGTGGCATTGCTAGGTACATTCAAAATATATTTTTAGATGTTGAACGTGATAATTTAACATTGAATGAAAATTTATGTGAACCGTTATTTGTTGAGATTTCTCAAGATGATGGCAAAAACATAATATTGTTGGTGTAATATATTAAGCTTCGGATGTAAATTCTGAAAACTTTATTGATGTCTTGGATACATAATTGGTTGGCATATCTATCGAAAATATAAACGTTTTCATCATGAGGGAATTTTAATTTTGAATTTCTTAAATGTGATACAAAACAATTTTAACTCGGTATTTTGTGAATACTTCATTTCGTAATTTTTGTTGGTCCCCTTGATTATTAGTCCAACACGCATTGCAGGTACAACAGTCACCTTGATTGATAATATCACAACAAACCAATGTGATTTATTTACTACTAATGGCTTATTTTATTGTTACTGACCATCTACCTGTATTTCAAGTAACATCTCTGCATAGTAAAATTACACCTAATTGAGAAAAAGATAATTTTGATCGAACAATTGATCTGGAATGTATTACTCTTTTACAGAATGATTTGGGAAATAGTAATTGGGGTGATATTCTCTTATTGGAAGACTCCAATGAAGCATATGGCTTATTGGAATCTAAATTGTGTGTCTTGTATAAGATTTTTTTCCACTTTCTAATGTTGTAGATAGAAAGAAGAAGTTAATATCCTGGATGACCGATGGGTTATTACAATCAATAAGATATAAAAGTAGACTTTATGAAGTATTTTTGCAAAAACCAACGCCATTTAATGAATCGGAATAGAAAAAGTTTCGAAATAAACCCAATGCATTAACACGCAAAGTAAAACTGAAATATTAAGTCAACCTGGTCTCGAATAAATATTCTGATAAATAAGAAAAGAAAAGATGACTAAAATTAGAATGAATTGGAATGGGATCATGACGAATAATACACAACAAATAGCTGATGAATTTAGTGATTTCTTCATTGGAATACGTCCATCATTAATTAACAAGATTCCACCTAGTCAGGTTGATTTTGACTGTTATCTTTATGCCCTTAACTCAAATTCATTGTATTTATACCCAACAACAGAGGTGTAAATTTGTGATGTTAATTCTTTTAAAAACAACAAAGCCCCTGACTTGGACAGATTTAGCCCGAGGGTGATAAAATCTGTGATGAAACAACTTGCTGGGCCAATGTGTCGTGTTTGTAATTTGTCTTTGAACAAAGGAATATTCTTCGAGAAATTACAAATAGCAAGAGTTACACCAGTGTTTAAAACTGTAGGGAAGCATCTACCGGGGACGCCTCTTTATGGTGGTTGTACCCTCCAATGCAAGTCGGGGGCCAAATCTTCCCCATTCTTCCCTGCTGCCCGGATTCGTCAGGGCAGCACAATCATGGTCAGAGTACCAATCGGTCCTCAACGCACCGGCCCTTTCCCTCTTGTCTCTGTCTCTTTCTCTATTGTGGCCCTGATTTCATGAAGACGGGGGGACACCATCCTGGATGTGGGGGATCTCTGGGTGGCTCTTGGGAGATTGATTGGCTGTCTTCATGTCATGGACTTGTTGGTGAGAACTGTCTGGGGCTATACACCAGCAACTGGTGAAAAGAGGGAAAATTATAGACCAACTTTCTCTTTTCTGTGTTTTCAAAATTGTTTGAACGAATTATGTGTGCAAGATTGTTTAAATATCGAGAGAAACACAAACTTCTCTATATAAGAATCAATATGGATTCCGAAAACACCACTCTACATGTATGAGTCTGATTGACCTCACCAACAAAATTATCGATATCGATAAAAACAACAAAAGTTATGCTATTGGGGTTTTCATTGATTTATCTAAAGCTTTTGATTCCATTAATCACAAAATGATGATGTGAAAATTGTATTATTATGGGATTTGGGGGGGGGGGGGAAGGGGGAAGCTTATGATTGGTTTTCAAGTTAGTGAGATAGCTGCATCCAATGCACAAATTATCAATCTTCTTAATCTGAATTGAAGATTACCTGTGGATTCCTCAAGGTTCGCTCTCTGGATCTATGATTGTTAATATTGTATATTAATGACATTCCTACATCTGTAAGTTCATTTTATTTTCTATTATACAGTGACGACAAATGTTTTGTATAGTGATGATAACCTAGACTCATTAAATACTGTTATCAATGAAAATCTTTTACAAATGTCTGAATAGTTTCGAGCAAATAGACGATCTGGTGATGCAAAAAAGTGCAATTATATAATTTTTAGTAAAAAAGGAAATGGTTCAGATTTAGACCAAGTTAAGCTCCTGGTGAATAATGAAAGAAAACCACAAATTGAAGGGACTAAATTTCTCAGTTTATATTGATAGTCAATTATCATAGAAATTTCATATTCTCGAACTTGAAAAGGTTTCCAAAGGTATTGGTATAATTTCAAGACTGAAGTGCTTTCTCCCTCAAAATGTACTCTTGACTGTTACACTGTTCCATTTCAATTTCTTATTTATCTTATTATACGTTTGTATGGGGTAATGCATTTCAATCGAATCTTGATAAATTATTTGTTTTCCAGAAAAAAAAAACTTATTCAAACAAGGAAATAAGACAAAATGTCATTGTCCCCGTTGTTTTCGGAATGTTGGTGTACAGAGTTCAAGGGCTAGCCCATATTTATTTCCAACTAAAACGGCCGCCAGTCTACCAGTCAGCCATCTTTGATCAGATCGCAAAATAAAGTTAGGTGCAAATGTATGCCATCATGTGCTGTGCTTTCATTATCTGTACGCCACGTTTGAACAACATCGGCAAATGCATATCCGAGAAATGGTTGAGGGCGTGTTCAAAATCAGGTTGTTTTGCAGCTGAAATTGCCACCAGTCAGCCATCTTGGATCTGATCTCGAAACAAAAGGCTGTGCACATGAAACCATCATTCATTATCTGTGTGCCAAGTTTGAACGAGATCGGTAAATGCATGTTCGAGAAATGGTTGAAGACGTATTCGACACCAGTTTGTTTTTTTAAACTAAAATTTCCGCCAGTTGGCCATGTTGGATCTGATCAAAAAACAAAAGAGGTGCATAGGTAAGCAATCATTCCTTTTCTGTGTGCCAAGTTTGAACAACATTGGAAAATGCATGTCAGAGAAATGGTTGAGGACGTGTTCAACACCGGGGTTTTTAAAATTTATTTTAAACAACTGAAATGGCTGCCAGTCGGCCATCGCAAAATTATGATGTGCTCATGTACACCATCATGTGTTGTCTTTTTGCCAAGTGCGAATAAAATCGGTCCATACATGTCCGAGAGATGGTTGCGGACACATGCACGCACACGAAAATCGAGACCAAGTACGTGAGCCCCTGTTTCGGATTAAGTCCAATGGGGACGAATAATATGTGGGATAACTAAAATAGATTGATCTCAAACTTTATCAACAAGGTATTTTTATGTATAAATGTGTGAATAGATGGTTCCCTTCTCATTTAATGTAACCTGTTCATTTTTATGCCTCTGCTGACGAAGTCACTGGAGGCATTATGTTTTTGGGTTGTCCGTCTGTACGTACGTTTGTCCATGCTAATTTTATCTTTTCTCTGCAACTGCTCGTCCGGTTGACACAAAATTTTCACCATAGGTCTGACTACTCGTATAGAATGTTTTAATGACAATTATGACATCATAGGTCACGTGGTATGGCAGCTATGTTGGAAAAAAGGAAAAACTTTGGACCTCTGTATCTCCGATACTGCTCCATGATAAAAATTGAAACTTGGCACATATGAAGTACTCCCCATGCGGAATAAGTGTGATGTTTTTGATGATGTCATCATCAATAGGTGGCTTTGTGATGACGTCATAATTGCATACGTCAAACGCTTTATCTGATCAGTATGAAAATTTTTGAGGGTCACCTCCGGCAAAATTGTATGGTAGAAAAAAAGTGATGACATCATCAGCCATGTGGTTCGTCAGCCATATTTCCTTTAAGATGAAAACCTTCAAAAATCTTCTTCCCAGAAACTGCTGAACAGATCGAGGCAAAACTTTATTGGTGTGATCGCCTATCCATGAGGAACAAAAAGTTCTCCACCTATGACATCATCGGTCACATGGTTTGGCAACTATAATTTTTTGAAGAATACTACTGTTACGGTTGTGGAAATTCACAGAACACCATTCAGGTTCCCCGAAGATCAGTTATGTCGATAAGTGTGTGTTCCAGGTTAGATTTCCCCACCAATGTCTAACGGGAATTATTCGTGTACCGGGCTGTGCATCTTTGAGTTAGCCGTTATTCTTTTTCTATCTTTATTTTAAAACAAACAACATCTCCTCACCATCATCTCCACAAACAACAACAAGTCTTCACCATCATCTGCACAAACAACATCATCTCCACAAACAACATCTCTTCACCATCATCTCAACGGTGCCGCCATCTTTTCACCAGCAACAACATCCCCAACAACCAACATCTCCACAGGCGAACACGATGGCATCCTTGCAGCGGCAGGGTGTTTCCAAACACGGCCGCGTTGGGAGAGTGATCTCAAACACGTCCGCACATGACTTGCAAAACGGATCAAAACGACAAAAGGGGCGGAGCCAGCCGGGGGTGTGCCAAGTTTGAAGAGCTGAAGGGTCGAAGGTGAAAGACCAAGCGCCCCCCCCCCCAAACCCGATAAAAGGCCCGCCTGAAACGCCGAGAGTTGAGTTGGGCTGGGCCGTTACAGTCCAGAGAGTCGAGCCTGCAGTGGAGTTTGGAGTCCGGTGGAGTGTGGAGTCCAGTTCAGAGGAGTCGGTGTGGAGAGCGCCAGAGGTGGTCGGAGTTGGTCGAGTTGCAGCCGGAGAGAAGTCGCCAGCCAGCTACATAACGGTCCGAGCGACGCTGAGGAGTGAACAGGCTCTTAAAGAGCATCAACTCAAAGAGAGCAAGGCCCGTTCGCTCCTCCGAAGCGTCGTCGGCCAGGCCCGATCGATCAGGCCGCGCTGCTAGGCCCAGGACCAACCAAGCCACCGTTACAACAGCTGCCGCTTGGACAACCGAGACATACGGAGGGTCGCTGCCAAAAAGACCATCGAGTCGCCTCAAGGGCGACAAAGGTAACCTTCACGTCCTCTCGGAGCCCCTGCTCCGAGCAATCATAAAGGCTCCTGCTCTCGGAGCCCCGGCTCCGAGCAATCATAAAGGCTTACGAGCCCGGTGCTTTTCTTTCTTTCTTTCTTTCTTTCTTTCTTTCTTTCTTTCTTGGGGTTTTTGCATGAAAGTCTGTGGCGCCTTGTCTACTAAGTAGTGAACTGACAAAGTGCATGTGCATGGTAAATAGATAACGGCTGTAGGTTTTCTTGCTTGTGTCTTGTCCCCTACCCCCATTCATTGCCTTGCTTGCATTTGTGCATTGGAAATAAATGTTCCCTATTGTTTGAATATTCACCTGCTCGTTGCGTCCCTTCCTCCATTGACTGCCGTAATTGCGTTCAGAATAAGTAGCTGGCTGATTAATAGCCGATAAAACGTACATCTGGTCCGATGGGGCTTGGCGATATAAAACCGCTTGGCAATCGCAAATGGAACGAGCTGCTTTAAGCGGCTCGTTTTCGTGCAGGCTCCGTTGAGGTGTAGATCCCCGGCATTTCTGTCTGCGTGAATAATTAGGTACATCGACAATTCGGCGATCAACCCTGTAGCGCGTGGACAGAGGAGTTGGCTGATCTATGGTGTGGTTAACAACACCCATAGCTGGGTTTCGGCGTAGATCCGAAAAGCTGCGACTGGATTGCCACGTTCGGTGAGTGCGCGCGGCCGCAATCGGGATAAAGGCGGCCGTCCGCACGCCGGAGTGGCGAGAATCCACAACAATACTTTAAAAATCTTCTCCAGAACGACTTGACATATCAAGGGGAAACTGCACCCACATGTTCCCCAAGCCTTAGGGATACAAGACTGTTCATGAATAATTAATAGGTCACATGGTCTGGCAGCCATATTGGATTGAACGAAAAACTTTAAAATTCTTTCTCTTGAACCGCTTCATCAATCAACGTGAAACGTCACAATTATGATCGAGTTGTCATGGGGAATATATTTTCTAAATTTCAACCTGATCGGACGCATGGTCTGGCAGTCAGAATTATTTAATATTTTGAATCTGGGTTCAGGTATTAAATCAAACTTAGTACAAGTATGTATCATGATGTAGTAATGTGGGTGGAGGCATATCTGGCAACATCGTGACGTTGAAGAGTGTCCTTCTGGGTAATTATGATATTCACCAGTATACCCCCAGATCAATGTCTTGTATTCATCTTGATAAAGCAAAGAGCTGTTATTTTGGCCTAATATTCGTTATTCTGGCCCTAAACTTTGGAATGATCTGACAGGCCCGAGGCAAAAATAGCATTCCTTTCCTGTAGTAATGCTTTGCAGGCTACTGTAGTAGGACCTGTTACCAACTGTCGTATATGAGAATATAACTCGTATCCTATAGTTCTAACTGGAGACATGTCTGGGTGATGTTTGTGGATAAACGATCCAAACATGTCCAGGTGATGTTGGTGGATGAACTGTCCAAACATGTCTGGGTGATGTTTGTGGATAAACGATCCAAACATGTCCAGGTGATGTTGGTGGATGAACTGTCCAAACATGTCCGGGTGATGTTGGTGGATGAACGATCCAAACATGTCCAGGTGATGTTGGTGGATGAACTGTCCAAACATGTCTGGGTGATGTTGGTGGATGAACGATCCAAACATGTCCAGGTGATGTTGGTGGATGAACTGTCCAAACATGTCTGGGTGATGTTGGTGGATGAACGATCCAAACATGTCCAGGTGATGTTGGTGGATGAACTGTCCAAACATGTCTGGGTGATGTTGGTGGATGAACGATCCAAACATGTCCAGGTGATGTTGCTGGATGAACTCTCCAAACATGTCTGGATGATGTTTGTGGAATCATTAGCTATCCAAACATCTCGGTGATGATTGTGGATGCTCCCCATTATTTGGAAACCATCACCTTGCATTTGATGTGACTTTACAACCATGATGTGTTTGTGTTTCGCCTGTTGTGTTATGGTGTGTTTCGCCGAATCAAATATTTTGCACTGTTTTTGAAGTCACTCGTCGATTGATTGTGACCGCCTGTTGATCGTAAACCTGATCCGTCTCGGGCCTTATTTGGATCTGTCTCTGGACGCTCGTGTGCCGCACAGGGAGACGGAACTGCTACGCCTGATTGCCGAGCACTTGAAGCACAGTGGAGAGAGTGTCCCACAAGGAGTCTCTCCCTCAGAGTTATTGAAGGTGAGAGCATTGACAGTCACGATTCGTCTTTCTTTACCAGCAGTTCCCTTCGGCTCCCGTATCCATCTGGATGGTTTATTACCCCCACCACCGAAGGTGGACAGAGGTTATGTTTTCACCCCTGTTTGTCTGTGAGCAGGACATCTCAAAAAGTTATGGATGGATTCGGACGAAACTGGGTGGACAGGTTGGGTGTGTGACAAGAACGAATTGATTTGATTTTGGTTAGGCCGGATCTACATCCGGACCATATCAGTGGGATGCAAAACGTAAAGTGTTCAGCCTGGCGGAGGGATGCACTCTATTGAGTGCTGTTATAGTTTCTGCAGTATTTACACTTCAAACTCCAACCTTGGCTTTGATATCTCTGGAATTGCTAGCTCAGCACACGCTCTTGTTGGAGTTTTGATTGTTGCTGATGTTTGTTCAGTTTAACTGGTGGTTGGTCTGTGCTTTCAAGTATGTTTTTGTGATCATGATACACATGTTTGTGTGTGTCCTGTCCTTGTATTCTCTGTGTGGCATATAATACGAACAAGGCCACTCCATAAGCCTTCGACAATACTTGTAAAGTAATTATAATAAAAGCTTATGCCTGCGATGTAATTGAATGTAGTCCGAGTACCCGATCACACTTGAAAAGGTCATGTTATCGGTGCCTTGTTATTGGTCACACTTGAAAAGGCCCAATGAACTTGGGCACAAGAGGAGGTCATCTGACCCATCATGCGTGTGCTTTGCCAATACCACATTGATTCAATGTATCCATTTATTTACTTTATTTCATGGATGAGGGTGGGTGGGGGGGGCAGTGTCATTACTAGGATGTCTTGGTAGGTGAAGGGAGGGGCATTGAGGGTTGTAGGGTGAGGACTGAACAAACAGATGACACCTTGACCTTTTAATGAAGCCCTCTCACAGGTACATCACAGTCGTGACGCAGGTATACAATCACGCATCCATACCCAAGCTACCGACTAGTCCTGCCAATGTTCACATGTTCTATTTCCAATGCTTCTCATCTGGGTACCCATCTGTTTCCAATTTAAATATATCTAGTGTTTGTACTGCCACTACCCGAGCCAGGGAGACCATTCCACACTTTTGAGTCAAGGACTCCTACCTTACTACCATCCTTATCCATCCCCCAAGGCCATAACCTTATTTACAAGACATTTTCTATTTGTACAAAGTGCACCGTTGCCAAAGACTGTGTGTGTTGTCTTTCTGCCTCTTTCATAGAGGTTTGTGGACAAGTCGGAAAATACGCCATAATGGCAATCCATTTCTTTCTTCGTTTTGAGCTGCGGCCATCACCGGAAGCACCGAAGAACAAACCAACCCGACCTGGCCCGTTCCTCCATGCCATGATGTTCGTTACAGAGCAACAGGTGTATTTTCTCGAAGTTGTGCAGGCACGGAGGTTTTACATCACGTGGATTAATTGTACCGCTTGAATCATTATATTGTAACATTGTACTCATGTGTGAATTCTGTTATTCTTGCAATAAAACGAATTATTTTCCCAGGCACGTTGGTTTAATGTTTTCATCTTCTTCCAAGAATCCTGGACGATGACAGCTACTGACGCATTGGAACGCATTTCCCAATGGTCGTAACCTGTTTCTAAGATTGTTCCTGCAAATGCACAAGAAAAGCAGGCTTTGCATGGCCCGATGGAGGGTGTTGCATTTTCCTAATTGCGACGACACTTTTGCCTTGAGCGCAAGATTCCAGAGCAATGGATCCTGAACTTCTCAACTGGTTATCTGTAACAATTGCTATGATTGTGCTATGGCTGTCATCGTGTTCTTGAAGAAGGATGTCCGTAAGTGAAATTGCGTGATAGAATTTCTTTAATGTAGTACAAAGTTGCGTCATCTGGAGGAAAGTTTTTTTTTTTTCTTTTTCTTCTTCTTTTACGGAATCCTTTATTACGTCCACCACCGAAGGTGGACGGAGGTTATGTTTTCACCCCTGTTTTTTTGTCTGTGAGTGGGATATCTCAAAAAGTTATGAACGGATTCGGACCAAACTTGTTGGACAGGCTGGGTGTGTGATTTAGGACTAATTGATTCGGTTTTTTGGTGAGGATCTGGGACAAGATTTTATCAAAAGTTTTAACTGATTTTTTTTTTTTTTGCCATTGAAAGATGGCACCTAAAACAATATATCGCAAGATGTTTCAAAAGGTTGTGGTCAAGTTGGGTAGGTGACGAGAACAAGCTGATTAAATTTTAGTTGAGGTCAGGATGCAGATCTGGCCTATTAGTGGAATACAAAACGTAAACTGTTCAGCTTGGCAGAGGTGTGTACTCTGCTGTCCTTGTTTGTAGAATGGAATATTGGTGGTCCAAAGGGCTGGAATGACTGGGACAGAGCTTAGGATACCTCAACCCTGAGAACCCCCCCCGTAGGATATATCCCTAAGGGTCTGCGTCTCAATTAGCCTCTTCTGACCTCACTCAAACTACCTGGTTATTCAAACCGACCATGTTTAAACAAATGGCATAGGTGTGAAGGAACAGCTCCAAGCTCCTTAAAGCGAGACTGATCCACTGGAGGTGGGTGGGCCTCGATGAAGACGACCTGCTTTGGAGAAAGAATACTCGAAATTGAAACCAAAAGTGGAAGGGCAGTTGAAAATCTACCAGCCCTGGAGCACTGCCCACCGTAAAGAGATCTTAAATGTTGTAATTTTGAATCTCCATGGGGTGGGGTGGATTGTCTGGTATTTCGTCAGGCCAGTTTAGGGTGGTGGGGGGTACCAGTGGCCTTGTCCCTCCTCTTGCCTCAAATTAAAAAAAATAGAATTCCCAACTTCAGTTGACCCTGAAAAGTAAACCGAGCTCTTTTCCAACCAGGGCAAAGGTCACAACCTTGGCATTAACGTCAGTTTGAAACAGTTTGAAGGTTTTACTGGTCTTTCAATGGGATTTTCAATGGAAACCTGAACTTTGAGATCCCTCTTGTATCATGTTATCAGGGACTTGCTTTATCCTCCACCATTTCCATGTTCATGAAGTCATTTTTAGCTCACCTGGATTTCAGTTGGATGAGCTTATGCTTCTGAAGTAGTGTCTGGAGGTGAATCAGTCAGTCAGTCCATAAATACTTCAGTCATTATCACTTGAACTAAACACACGATTTTGATGAAACTTGGCCACAAGCTTCATATCTGATGCCTCACGAAGGTCTTTTGACCAAATCACAATCTGTACTCATTAAAGGTGTTTACAAGGGGGGGGGGGGGTCGACCCCCCCCACCCTCTAAAAAGTTATTTGCTCTCAAACTACACACAATTTCAATGAAACTTGTTCCATCCATGCATTGGTGCATTGGGACCATACTCTGTACAGAGTGTTGGTGCTGCCTAAGCACTCTCCCTGTCTATTGGACACAATCCTGGACAGGTCGCCACTCTAACACAGGATACCAGCAAGCTGGCACTCATTTTTCTGACCTTGGAAGGATGACAGGCCGAGTTAACCCCACCTGGTATTAATTCAACAGCTGAGCAGGATTTGAACTCAGGATCCTAGGATCCCAAGCCCACCACTCCAACCATTAAACCAACATCAGGTATCCCAGCACCCCCTTTCCACTAACCTCGAGATCTCCCCAACACACACCCTCCACTTCCCTGGTGATCTCATAGCACCACCCCCTTCACATCCCTAGAGATCTTCCAACACCACCCCCACCCCAAATTTCCTCCTCCACTCAATCGACATCGTCCGTCTGTCTCTCCCCCCCCCCCGCCCCCACCCCCAAAAATGAAACATCTCCCACCTGACCGGACATCTTCCCCATCCCTATCTGACCAGACCAGACATCTCTCCTCTCCCACCTCCCACATCTCCACACCCGTCTTCCCACCACCCACCACCCACCAACCCTACATCCTCCTCCCCTCCCCCCTACCTGACATCTTGCACCCAACATCTCCTCCCACACTCCCCCGACCCGATAGCTCCCTTTCCACCCCACTCACCAGACATCTCCCACAACCCCCAACATAATCTCCCACATACACCCCCACCCTGTATCTCCCACCACCCACATCGCCCACACACTCCCACCCGACATCTCCTCCCACCCCCCCAACCGACATCTCCTCCCACCCGACATCTCCTCCCACGGACATCTCCTCCCACCTGACAACTCCTCGCACCCGACATCTCCTCACACCCGACATCTCCTCGCACCCGACATCTCCTCGCACCCGACATCTCCTCGCACCCGACATCTCCTCGCACCCGACATCTCCTCGCACCCGACATCTCCTCGCACCCGACATCTCCTCGCACCGACATCTCCTCCCACGGACATCTCCTCCCACCTGACAACTCCTTGCACCCGACATCTCCTTGCACCCGACATCTCCTCGCACCCGACATCTCCTCGCACCCGACATCTCCTCGCACCGACATCTCCTCCCACGGACATCTCCTCCCACCTGACAACTCCTCGCACCCGACATCTCCTCGCACCCGACATCTCCTCGCACCCGACATCTCCTCGCACCCGACATCTCCTCGCACCTGACATCTCCTCGCACCCGACATCTCCTCGCACCGACATCTCCTCCCACGGACATCTCCTCCCACCTGACAACTCCTTGCACCCGACATCTCCTCGCACCCGACATCTCCTCGCACCCGACATCTCCTCGCACCGACATCTCCTCGCACCGACATCTCCTCCCACCTGACAACTCCTCGCACCCGACATCTCCTCGCACCCGACATCTCCTCGCACCCGACATCTCCTCGCACCCGACATCTCCTCGCACCCGACATCTCCTCGCACCCGACATCTCCTCGCACCCGACATCTCCTCGCACCCGACATCTCCTCGCACCCGACATCTCCTCGCACCCGACATCTCCTCGCACCCGACATCTCCTCGCACCCGACATCTCCTCGCACCCGACATCTCCTCGCACCCGACATCTCCTCGCACCTGACATCTCCTCGCACCCGACATCTCCTCTCACCCCACATCTCCTCGCACCCGACATCTCCTCGCACCCGACATCTCCTCGCACCCGACATCTCCTCGCACCCGACATCTCCTCGCACCTGACATCTCCTCGCACCCGACATCTCCTCTCACCCCACATCTCCTCGCACCCGACATCTCCTCGCACCCGACATCTCCTCGCACCCGACATCTCCTCGCACCTGACATCTCCTCGCACCCGACATCTCCTCGCACCCGACATCTCCTCGCACCCGACATCTCCTCGCACCCGACATCTCCTCGCACCCGACATCTCCTCGCACCCGACATCTCCTCGCACCCGACATCTCCTCGCACCCGACATCTCCTCGCACCCGACATCTCCTCTCACCCCACATCTCCTCGCACCCGACATCTCCTCGCACCCGACATCTCCTCGCACCCGACATCTCCTCGCACCCGACATCTCCTCGCACCGACATCTCCTCCCACCTGACAACTCCTCGCACCCGACATCTCCTCGCACCCGACATCTCCTCGCACCCGACATCTCCTCGCACCCGACATCTCCTCGCACCCGACATCTCCTCGCACCCGACATCTCCTCGCACCCGACATCTCCTCGCACCCGACATCTCCTCGCACCCGACATCTCCTCGCACCCGACATCTCCTCGCACCCGACATCTCCTCGCACCTGACATCTCCTCGCACCCGACATCTCCTCTCACCCCACATCTCCTCTCACCCGACATGTCCTCCCTCAACCCCCCCCCCACATCTCCTCCCTCAACCCCCCACCTATCCAAGAACTCACCCCCCACCACCTTTTGCCCATCCTTGGAGAACTACCGTTTCTCCCTCGGACCAGAAATCCTTGCGCGCGAGAAGCTCCTGCGCATGCGCCGATCTCTGCGACACTCGCGACTTTCAGTCAGGACCGGCGAGTTGTTTCTGAGTTTATCTCGTTCGTGTCGAATCGATTCGGCATTTCCAGCAACGATCCTTATCCAAGTTTGGTGTTCAGTGTGCGCTCCTCGTGTCCATTTTAACCAATCGGGTGTGAACGGGTCACGTGTCCTGTACGACAGACACAGTGCACTCTTTCAAGTGATCTTGATCACGACACAATTCGCTAATGGCGTCATAACCGAATATGTGTTCGCGTCTCCTGTCAGCCTTCTCATCCCGATCGCCTTTCCTCCATTCAACCCTCAACCCTCCCCCATCATCGCCGGTCGCAGACCCCTCCCCGACCCTCCCTCTGTGCCTCCCCCATCATCGCCGGTCGCAGACTCCTCCCTCGATCCCCTCAGTGCTTTGGGCCGAATCATCTCGCTCCGTTCGCAGCTCCGTCTCCGAGTGACTGGTTCCGGAGATCGAGCATGGGTCTCGGGCTTCCTCACGGTCCGCGCGGGAAAGCGCCGAGCCGCGTCGAGCCGCACGTGTAGGGCCGCGTGGACCTCCGCCTTCCGTTCGGTGAAGTCCACGAGGCCTGTGTCTCCAAACAACTACAGTCGAGTCCGTCCGTCACACAACCCCGAATCGTCGTCCTTCTTGGAGCCGCGCTTGCACGGTCAGTGCCCGCCGTGCCCGCCGTGCCCGCCGTGCCCGCCGTGCCCGCCGTGCCCGCCGTGCCCGCCGTGCCCACTTTGACGCCCTCTCACCATTTCCTCTCATATCGCTATTTGTGACCTGAACACCCTCGGGACTCCGGCATGGAGCGTGCTCCTCCTGGGGTGTTCTCATTGATGAGGGTGAATGGCGCGAAACGGGATAATAATAATAATAAATTAATAATAATAATAATAATAATAACTCTGTTTGCCCGTTTGATTCGGTGGTGACCATCGGGTTCCTTTCACCACCGCATGGTCACCACCGAAAACATTCCTCAGCACATTTTGTTTCCCGGAAATGTGGAATCTATGAAGTCTATTATCTCACCAAACATTGCTGCGAAGGAGAAGTGGTCTTGCAATGTGATGGCCACATAAACAAGGAGGTGGTTTCATAATAGGGTGGTTGCATATTAAAAGGTGGTGGTTGCATATTAAAAGGTGGTGGTTGCATAGTAAAAGGTGGTGGTTTCATAATAGGGTGGTTGCATAGTAAAATTAGGTGGTTGCATAGTAAAAGGTGGTTTCTTATTAAAAGGTGGTTTCATAATAGGGTGGTTGCATAGTAAAACAAGGTGGCTGCATAGTAAAAGGTGGTGGTTTCATAATAGGGTAGTTGCATAGTAAAAGAAGGTGGTTTCAATCTTGTGATGAAGAAGGTGGTTTCACAATGTGGTGACCACATGAAGAAGGTGGTTTCACAATGTGGTGACCACATAAGGAAAGTGGTTTCAAAATTTGTGGCCGCATAAGAAAGCTGGTTTCACAATATGGTGGCTGTATAAGGAAGGTGGTTTCACAATGTGGTGGCCACTTAAGGAAGCTGGTTTCACAATGTGGTGGCCGCATAAGGCAGATGGTTTCACAATGTGGTGGCCACATAATGAAGATTGTTTCACAATGTGGTGGCCACATAAGGAAGCTGTTTTCACAATGTGGTGGCCGCATAATGATTGTTTCACAATGTGGTGGCCGCATAATGAAGATTGTTTCACAATGTGGTGGCCGCATAATGAAGATTGTTTCACAATGTGGTGGCCGCATAATGAAGATTGTTTCACAATGTGGTGGCCACATAATGAAGATTGTTTCACAATGTGGTGGCCGCATAAGGAAGCTGTTTTCACAATGTGGTGGCCGCATAATGAAGATTGTTTCACAATGTGGTGACCGCATAATGAAGATTGTTTCACAATGTGGTGGCCGCATAATGAAGATTGTTTCACAATGTGGTGGCCACATAATGAAGATTGTTTCACAATGTGGTGGCCACATAATGAAGATTGTTTCACAATGTGGTGGCCGCATAAGGAAGCTGTTTTCACAATGTGGTGGCCGCATAATGAAGATTGTTTCACAATGTGGTGGCCGCATAATGAAGATTGTTTCACAATGTGGTGGCCGCATAATGAAGATTGTTTCACAATGTGGTGGCCACATAATGAAGATTGTTTCACAATGTGGTGGCCGCATAATGAAGATTGTTTCACAATGTGGTGGCCGCATAATGAAGATTGTTTCACAATGTGGTGGCCGCATAATGAAGATTGTTTCACAATGTGGTGGCCGCATAAGGAAGCTGTTTTCACAATGTGGTAGCCGCATAATGAAGCTGTTTTCACAATGTGGTGGCCGCATAATGAAGATTGTTTCACAATGTGGTGGCCGCATAATGAAGATTGTTTCACAATGTGGTGGCCGCATAATGAAGCTGTTTTCACAATGTGGTGGCCGCATAATGAAGATTGTTTCACAATGTGGTGGCCGCATAATGAAGCTGTTTTCACAATGTGGTGGCCGCATAATGAAGCTGTTTTCACAATGTGGTGGCCGCATAATGAAGCTGTTTTCACAATGTGGTGGCCGCATAATGAAGCTGTTTTCACAATGTGGTGGCCGCATAATGAAGATTGTTTCACAATGTGGTGGCCGCATAATGAAGCTGTTTTCACAATGTGGTGGCCGTATTTATCAGGCAAGCCCGGATTGAGGTCGTGATTTCCACCTGGTTTTTCCATGATATTTTTAAACCTCCAATCGGTGTAATTACAGGTGTGAAGGAAGCGCATCACGTGATGCTCACCTTTCTTCCCTGGAATGTATTTACCATTTGAAGAGAGATTTCCTTGATCCTTGCCACCTGTGTCGTACCTTGGGAATGCATCCAATTGATCTGATGTACCTCGTCTGCTGCAGGTTGTTACGAATGACCAATCGGTGGTTCCCACGTGGGAGTCTGCGGGACATGACGTTTGATGTGCCAGACATGACACGTAACGGTTGACTCCTCCGTGTCCAACCACAAAGCGGTTTCACGTATTTTTGGCGCCACCAAGAAACCATTGTCTCCACGCACCTGCATCCAGGAACCGCAGCGTCTTCCCACGTGTGATCTTCAATGTTCATGTATCAGGAGCCATGGCTCGTCGTGTTGTTGATCCGTATTCCTCCAAGTTGTCGTTCGTTTTGTGTTCCAATTCAAGCTGAGTATGTATGGCTTGTCGTGAGCCCGAACACACCTAGTGACAGGTACTGCACTGCCAGCTCCCACTCACTACCTGGCTTGCGGCGCGCTCTCACAGCGTCTGTATTATTATTGAATTGATCGCAAGGCCTCAAGGGTGGAACCTGATTTGTTTACAAATGGTTTAAAACGTTTCATCAACACCTTGACATTATTACTTTATTTATTATCTTGCCAACACGAAGTTTTTGCAAGATATGTTAGTCAGCTTGCATGTTTTTTTTTTTGTTTGTTTGTTTGTTTGTCTGTAATCACGTATAAAAAATTCTGCAGAGCACAGTTATCATTGGAAATTTTTGTAACTTCACATATCAGAGGCCTCAAGAGGTCCCTTTCAGCGCACAAAATGTTGAAGGTCAAGGTCAAAGGTCAAGGTCACTTTGTCGCAAATCAGGGGAGTCGATGAAACCCTTATTTTTTGAGTAATTTTGATCGGATCGTCTTCAAACTTCATGGGAATATAGTTCATGGTCTGGCGCTCAGCTGATTAATTTTTGGTGGCGATTGGCCTTGACCTTCATGGTTAGTGCCTAAGGTCAAACATATTTGACCCCAAGGTCAAATTTTCAAGTTTTAGGAACCATATCGTGTCGTACCTCAAATTGAACACCTCGATGAGTGCTTTCTAGATATGTCAAGCTTGAGACATTATGACGTCATTTGGTGACGTTATGAGGCAAAAACATATTTTTCATGGTTACTCTAGAACGATTCTCATCGGAATCTCGTAGGCAAATATTCCTCAAGGAGTCGCTCCTGGTGGATAGCAGCTCTGTTCACCTCAGTGTGACCTTAAAGAAGTCACACGTGGTCACCTTTTGGCAAGATACGGGTCACCCTATGGGTGACATTGGTTTATTTTGTATTCTAATCTTCTTTCTCCTTTCATTAATCCCAACATTTTTGTTTTTTTTTAAACGAAAGAAACCTTGGTGATATTGTAGTCCACTCCGTCTGTTTGTGTGTCGCGCTGTCTCCTCCTCGATGCTTGGGCATGAATTCAC
The DNA here is from genome assembly GCF_056783735.1 of Eptatretus burgeri. Lineage (NCBI taxonomy): Eukaryota > Metazoa > Chordata > Myxini > Myxiniformes > Myxinidae > Eptatretus > Eptatretus burgeri. The sequence goes on along the minus strand of NC_140973.1, from coordinate 70,215,329 downwards.
CAAACTTGGTGGTTGTGATCACCACTTGGCAAGAAGCTGTGTTCTTTTTGCTTCCACCCATGGTCAAACAATGAAAAATGCAATAACGGGCACGTTTTAAAATGAAACATCTCTAAACTAGAAGGGCACACTGTAGAGTGCACACCTCCACCACGTAAATCCTGATCCACGAGAACATATCGGGCCCATTGAACATTTTTAAAATATCATGCTATACAGTACTATTTCGTTTTTGGCCCAATCTCTCAATGGTGAAGAATCACTTTTTAAAATTAAATAATCCCATTATCCAGATCTGGATTCGGGTCTTCACCAAAATCTAATCAGTTCGTCCTTGTCACACACCGAACCTGTCCACAAAATTTCATCCAAATCCATGCACAACTTTTTGAGATATCCTGTACACAAACAAACAAATGAAATTGCTCGTTGAGCAAGGAATTGCCGGAATAACTTTGTCATATCTCCATGATCTCTGAAAAAAACAAAAACCTGGAGTTTGATATTTCAAGGTCACCAGATTTGCCTTGACCTTGTGACTTCAAATAGTGACAAGCTATGCATGCTCGAGATGAAACCTACGTGGAATGAAACGAATAACAACGAGTTTACAACACTTGAGCTTTGTTGCCATGGTAACCGAAAGTGGCTGAACCAAATTTGATCATTTTTGGCTTATAATAGGACACTCATACCAAGATAGCACATGCCAAATTGGAAGTCAATCGGGATCAAAATGACGTTTTTATCGCAATTTGAGTTTTGACCCGACCCCCCCTGACATTCGACCCCCGACCGCTAAGAAGGGTGTTGGTGTGACACCCCAATGAGACGTATGGCTCGATGCAGAATTGGAAGATGCACATTTTGGATTTGGTTTGAAGTCGATACGACAATTTTAGCGGACGTTATTGCGAAAATAAGAATTTCGGTTTTTCGGTGACCTTGACCTTGACCTTGACCTTTGACCGAGATTCACCAAAAACGACAAGTGTCTAAGTTGTACCATGGCCGACGTCTGTACCCAGTTTGGCCATGATCGCTGAAATGGTGTGGCTGCTACAGGGTAAACAAACACACAAACAGAATGACACACACAACCAACCAACATAATTGCAGAAATCCGTAGGATTCCGGCAATTAACAGACAAACAGAAAGGGGTGAAAACATCACCACCTTTACCGTTGGTGGTGGAGGTAAATAATCAACACTGGGGGACACATGAAATATGTAACAATTCATTTGGACTGGACCCTCAGATCATGCCCCAGGGGGTGTAATTTAGGACGACGTGGGTCAAAATTGTGAATTTTTTTGTTTATTGAAATCACCATTTGACATCTGGTCATTGGTGGTGGAACTTTGTGTCTTGTCTCAACTTTGTTTCAGGTGGGACATGTGGGGATTTACGATGGCGGCCGTCGACCTCACTCCACTTTAAATCTAATATTAATTTTTTTTTTGTTGTTGATTGTGATTTTTAGCCTTGTCTCACGCAGCGAACGTGGCTCTAAGAGAGCTCCGCGTTGTTGTTCTTGTTCTTCTTCTTGTTCTTCTGGTGAAGATAAAACCTTTAGGACTCGGCTCTTTTATACACACGATCCGGATCTCCTTACATACTAAACACCTGTACACATCCTCACATAGACGGTGCCTTTTGAGAGCGTCTATCATGAACTTTTAAAAATATATTCGGACATTTGCTTTAAAGTTTCAAAAAGTTCACGTTACTATTTAAAGATTATTCCATTTACTGTGTTGTAATTTCGTAAATACACGATTTTCTCGTCATGAACAGGAGCCTCCATGATGGGTCTCGCTATTGGCTCCATCAAGGCACGTGATTAAATATCGGAAGTTGTTGTTATTGCCTTTAGGACGCGGCTCTTGGACACATTTGTCCTTGTTTTAATTTTTTGTATACCTTGTCGAGGCTCGTATGAGAGCTAACACACAACGCACAGCAAGGGGGGCATGAGAGGAGGGGAGGGAGTGGGAAGGACAAAACAGTCGGGAACAGACATAAGGAGATCTGTGGAAGGGAGAGGGATGGGGCGGGGAACATGGGGAATACAAGATGGACATTACAGGGACTTTCAGGAAGGAAAGCAGGGAATTTGAAGGAAGTGGGATTGGGTGGATTATCGGGGGTAGAAAAGATCGAGGATTTGGATGGGGAATGATAAGAGGTGGTGGTGAACAGCTGTTTTGAAGGCCTGGAGGGAAGAATGGGATTGAACAGAGTGAGGGAGTTTATTCCAAAGGCGGGAAAAAAGAGGAATGAAAGAGTGAAGGTGAGCAGTGATTCGTGATTTTGGTAGTTTTACCAGAAGGGGGTTGTTGGTTGGACCTTGACTGCCCTGCGGAAATATGGTGGGGACAAATCACAGAGAGAGCGGGGAGGGGGGGGCGAGGCTGGAGAGGAGACGGTAGAAGACAGAAAAACTACCGACCTGCCTGCGATGAGAGACTGAGAGTCCCGAAGACTCAGCCTCATCGCGGGAGATGCCAATGATCCGAAATGCCTTGGTTTCCACAGTGTGAAGCCGAGAAAGGTGGGAGGCAGGAGCACCAGCCCAGAGGGGAGAGCAGTACTCCATCAGGCAAGCTTTGTAAGTGGTCAGGAGCTCAGGTGGTCCGAGGAAGGACTTTGCACGACGGAGGATTCCCAGTCGGCGACTGGCTTTGGAGGCGAGGTTTGAAATGTGGCTTTCCCAGGAAAGATCATGGCAGATAGTGAGACCCAGATTCGCTGTCATTGATGATTGTTTTGTTTTTGAACCCAATAGCTTCAACTTGGTCATTTTGTGAGGTTCTGTTTAATTGCACTCACAGTTCGGGCCTGATACTTGGTTCGGGTTAGTGATGGTGAGTCCGTGTCGGTGTGGGTGATCGCTTTCTCTGGGTTACGGCCAAACAGCAGAGATGTGATTACGTGCCCACACTTGGATGTTTATACTTTATGTGGACAATCAAAACAGCAGGACTGTTCAAACGTGACGTTGGGAATGTATATCACACTCGGAGCCAAATTGAAAATGGCAAAATTGATCTCCATGTGGAATTACTCTTTATGTCATCAACGTCCTGAGATGATAATTATTGATCTGTGGTGTTTCCTTCATTGTTACAAGAACAAATTGCTGAGAATGTCAAAAGTGTTTTACACCTTTCCTTTTTCTATACGTTGGACGCAAGAAACGAGAGGATAAACAAATATGAATACGGCAGAAAGAGAGGAGGTGAGGAAACCCAGTAACCTGCAAATCATGTTGATGCGGTTAGGTTTGGTAGTATTAATAGGGTTAATCAATGGGGTTGGTTTAGGTAGTCTTAATGGCCTTGGGTTAGTGTTAATGGGGTTGGGTTAGATAGGTATGGTTAATGGGGTTGGGTGAGATAAGTAGGGTTAATGGGGTTGGGTTAGATCGGTATGGTTAACGGGGTTGGTTTAGATAGGTATGGTTAATAGGGTTGGGTTAGATAGGTAGTGTTAATGGGGTTAGGTTTGGTAGTATTAATAGGGTTAATCAATGGGGTTGGTTTTGGTAGTATTATTAGGGTTAATCATTGTGGTTGGTTTAGGTAGTCTTAATGGCCTTGGGTTAGTGTTAATAGGGTTGGGTTAGATAGGTATGGTTAATGGGGTTGGTTTAGATAGGTATGGTTAATGGGGTTGGGTTAGATAGGTAGTGTTAATGGGGTTGAGTTCGATAGGTGGTGGTAATGGGGTTGGGTTAGTTAGGTAGTGTTGATGGGGTTAGGTTACATAGGTAGGATTAATGGGGTTGGGATAGGTAGTGTTAATGGGGTTGGGTTAGATACATAGGGTTAATGGGGTTGGGTTAGATAGGTAGTGTTAATGGGGTTGGGTTTGATGGGGTTATGTTATATAGGTTGGGTTAATGGGTTTGGGATAGGTAGTGTTAATGGGGTTAGGCTATATCGGTAGGGTTAATGGGGTTGGGATAGGTAGTGTTAATGGGGTTGGGATAGATAGGTGTAGTTAATAGGGTTGGGATAGATAGGTAGTGTTAATGGGCTTGGGTTAGATAGTGTTGATGAGGTTGGTTAGATAGGTAGTGTTAATGGGGTTGGGTTTGATGGGGTTAGGTTATATAGGTTGGGTTAATGGGGTTGGGATAGGTAGTGTTAATGGGGTTGGGATAGATAGGTGTAGTTAATAGGGTTGGGATAGATAGGTAGTGTTAATGGGCTTGGGTTAGATAGTGTTAATGAGGTTGGTTAGATAGGTAGTGTTAATGGGGTTGGGTTTGATGGGGTTAGGTTATATAGCTTGGGTTAATGGGGCTGGGATACGTAGTGTAATTGGAGTTAGGCTATATAGGTAGGGTTAATGGGGTTCGGATAGCTAGTGTTAATGGGGTTCGGATAGATAGGTGTGGTTAATAGCGTTGCGATAGATAGGTAGTGTTAATGGGGTTGGGTTAGATCGGTAGGGTTAATGGGGTTGGAATAGGTAGGGTTAATGAGATTGGGTTACATAGTTAGTGTTAATGGGGTTGGGATAGGTTTTGTTAATGGGGTTAGGCTATATAGGTAGGGTTAATGGGGTTGGGATAGGTAGTGTAATTGGGGTTAGGCTATATAGGTAGGGTTAATGGGGTTGGGATAGGTAGTGTTAATGGGGTTGGGATAGATAGGTGTGGTTAATAGGGTTGGGATAGATAGGTAGTGTTAATGGGGTTGGGTTAGATCGGTAGGGTTAATGGCGTTGGAATAGGTAGGGTTAATGAGATTGGGTTACATAGTTAGTGTTAATGGGGTTGGGATAGGTTTTGTTAATGGGGTTAGGCTATATAGGTAGGGTTAATGGGGTTGGGATAGATAGGTGTGGTTAATAGGATTGGGATAGAAAGGTAGTGTTAATGGGGTTGGGTTAGATAGGTAGGGTTAATGGGGTTGGATAGGTAGTGTTAATGGGGTTGGGATAGATAGGTGTAGTTAATAGGGTTGGGATAGATAGGTAGTGTTAATGTACTTGGGTTAGATAGTGTTAATGAGGTTGGTTAGATAGGTAGTGTTAATGGGGTTGGGTTTGATGGGGTTAGGTTATATAGGTTGGGTTAATGGGGTTGGGATAGGTAGTGTAATTGGGGTTAGGCTATATAGGTAGGGTTAATGGGGTTGGGATAGGTAGTGTTAATGGGGTTGGGATAGATAGGTGTGGTTAATAGGGTTGGGATAGATAGGTAGTGTTAATGGGGTTGGGTTAGATCGGTAGGGTTAATGGGGTTGGAATAGGTTGTGTTAATGGGGTTGGGATAGGTATGGTTAAGGGGGTTGGGATAGGTTGTGTTAATGCGGTTGGGATAGGTCATGTTCATGGGGGTAGAAAACATTGCAGGTCGTAATGGACGATAACATGACGATATGGTGGTGGTCCACCTCCTGCTTGAGGCCCTGGAGGGAAGGGAGGGACATTGTTTGACTGTCTCAGCAAGGCATTTCCACAAACAGGAGAAAAGAGGTGTCAAAGGGTGAATGAAGATGGGTGGAAAGCCAAGATTTTAGGACTTGAACCAGGAGGGAGGGGGGGGGGTAGTGGTCGAACATGTATATCCTCGAGGATCTGGGTATAGTTTGAAGACTGAGAAAGGAGATAGTGCAATATTGGAGGAGGGCCATAGAAAAACAGAGGGACCATTGACCTGCTTGGGATGTGAAAGCAACAGAAACTTGTGCCTCATCGCGGGAGATTTCAATCATGTTGAGAACTTTAGATTACACAGCATTCGGGAGAGACGGATGAGATGCTGGGGCATCCACCTGAAATGGAGAGCAGTCCTCCATTGAGCGACTGATCAAGGCCTTGTTGGCTGTGCGTAGTTCTTAAACACAAATTGTTTTTCCACTTTTCAACTTGTGTAAATGAACATGTTTGATGGACAGGCAAGAGACAAGAAGAAAGTCAAACTACCTCAACCTCTACTGTCGGTGTTCACATGCCCAGTTACTCAAATGCCACGCCGGGCTTGTGGTGCTCGGCTTTTCAGAAAGTTACGTCTGTACTTGAGTTGAATATTTTGTCGTTTGGCTCATTTGATGTATGGTGTTACTTTGTAAAATATACATTATATTTGGAGTATTACAAACGAGGCTGGTTGTTAGGAAATTGCCAAGATCATGCGAATGTGTGGGCTGAAAGTTTTTACCTTTCGATGTAATGCAATCGCTGGATTTGATGTAATTTTCCTTTCTTCTCCTCTCCCTGTCAAGGCTGGAGTGCCCCAAGGCAGTGTTCTTGGCCCAGTCCTATTCCTGATATTGATTCATACTCTGTAGAAAATCCTCTTTATCTGCTTACTGATGACTCCATGCTCTGCTGTGACATCCTTCAGACAGGCAGGTTGCAGCCTCTTCCCTCTCTTTAGACCTTGAAAAGAAATATATCACAAGATGGTCCAACGCTTGGAGCATGTATCTCTCTCCAAAAGGACGATCTGGCAAACCCTTCCTTCTACTTTCTTATCAATCCTCTTGAGGAGGTTCAGTCATTCAAACTCCTGGGTCTCACTACCAGCCATGATCTTTCTTGGGCAAAGCACATTTCAAAGTTGGCTTCCAAAGCCAGGTACCGACTGGGCATCCTCCATTGTATAAAAGTCCTTCCTTGGAACACCTGAACGACTCTCCACATTAAAAGGCCTTCATCCACAGCTTGATGGAGTCCTTCTCTCCCCTCTCGGCTGACTCCACTGCCTCACATCTTGCTCACCTTGATGCTGTGGAAATCAAAGCCTTCAAGATCATTGGAATCTCCCGTGATTAAGCTGAGTTTATGGGTCTATCACTTTGCCATCGCAGACATGTCGGTGGTCTCTCTGTCTTCTTCTGTTTCCTTTCTGGTCTTGCACCCTCTGTCCTCTCCATGCTTTGTCCCCTCCAGATTTCTGCAGAGCTCACACAGTCCACAATCAACCCTCTTCTGGTAAAAATGATCAAAATCCAGGATGACTTCTCACCTCCACTCATTTATTCCTGTTTCCTTGCCTGTGGAACCAACTTCCACACCCTCTTCAATGTCATTCTTCCCTCCATGTCTTCAATACTGCTCCTCACCACCATCTCAGATCGTCCCCAATCCAAAACCATGATCTTTTCTACCCTCGTTAACCCCACCCAAATCCCTGCTGATGCTCCATTTTTTTTTTCCTCCTTGGAGTTTCCTTCTCCATGCATGCGTTTTGCATCCTTTTCTTTTTTTTTTGTTTTTTTTTCTGATACGTCCTGATCCGTTCAGTGTACTCGCTCTTCCACAAGCCTTGGCTAATAATAATAATAATAATAATAATAATAATAATAATAATCGATCTATAAGGGGCGAGACTAGGGGAGAAGAGGGGGGCAAGAGAGGAGGGGGGAGAGAGGGGAGAGAGGGGGACAAGAGAGAGGGCGGAGAGAGGGCGAGAGAGGGGGTGAGAGAGAGGGGTCGTCACAATTCAAGAGAGGGGGAGAGGAGAGAGGACGGGAGAGGGGGTGTGAGAGGTGGGAATGAGAGTGGGGGTGAGAGAGAGGGGAGAGAGAGAGGGGAAGACAGGAGGGGCGAGACTATGGGGGAGAGAGGGGGGCGAGAGAGGGGCGTCACAATTCTTCTTCTTCTTCGTTTGATATGACGTCACAATTGACGCTGGGGACCTGAGTATGTTTCTCAGGTGTTTCCCAAGTTATGGCCATTTATGATACGGTTGGTCCGATCTAATTGAAAAAATGCCCCAATCCAGTCATTGTTTACGAGAGCGAAGGAATGAAGCTGCACCTACGGGCCCGCATATACTGGAACGCACCTACGGGCCCGCACTCGTAATAATAATTTGGACAAAGTCAATGCTGCAAAATCTCTTTCCTGTTGTTACCAACTCATCCACCAAGTTTTCTCATAATCCATCCACACATTTTTGAGATGTGCCAAACTGCTCATAAGGTACTAGCTCTGCCAGGAAGAGCGGTTCATAAGTGAGGTCCGGCTAGGTAGTTTGAATGTGGGATCAATGGGGGGGGGGGAGAGGAGATGAGGTGGTTGAGATGATGCAGAGGAGGTGGTTGGAAGTGTTTTTTGTGTGGAGGAGACCAAATAGAAAGGAGACAGGGTGAGGTGGTTGGTAGGAGGATACAAGCTGTTGCATGCGGTTGGAGATGGAAGTTAGTAATGGCGTGGGAATAATAGTGTCGGAAGAGATCAGCAAGCAGGTTGTCAGACTGGAAAGATGGGAGGTACAGATAGTTATGGCGTGATTGGTGGTACAGAGGCAAATGGTTTGTGTTATGTTGGTATACGGGCCACAAACGGGAAGGACTGGGGCAGAGAAGTCGGAATTTACGGCCACGCTGGAGAGAATGATGGGAATTGTTGAGCTGGACGTGATGCTGTGCATTGCAGAGGACTTTAATGCGCATGTAAGAGTAGCAGAGCCAGGTGAAGGGGAATGTTTTGGTAAATTTGGTTGTGGAACGAGGAATAGAGAGGGTGAACAGCTTGTTTTGAGGAATCACATGGCCATAGCTGTTTCACTCTTTCAAAAGTGGGAAAGCCACAATATTACCCATAGGAGTGGACATCATAGAACAGAACTGGATTTGGTGGTGGTAAGGAAGTAACAGTTGTGGAGGATTAAGAATTGTAAGGCAGTGGCAGGAGAGCATGTGACCACCCAGCACAAGCCTGTGGTGTTTGTGGTACGGATGGAGAAAATGAGGAAGGTTAAGAGCAGCGGCCAGAAGGATATTCGGTGGGGGGAGTGTTGGGGAAACATCGTTGTTGAGGGCAAGGTATGAGCAACTCAGCGAAGAAGCGGAAGGGTTGGAGGAGGAGTGGAAGAAGTATTGACTGACGGTTAGGGGAATTGCAAAAGTTTGGTGAAGGACATCAGCAAAGGGTGCATCATCGAGGGATAGAAACCAGGTATGGTGGATGGAGGAGGTAGCGAAGGCAGTTGGTAAAAAGGAGGAGGATAGAGAAGCAGCACCTGTGTGGGCAGAAGAGGAAAGCAGCAAGGAGAGCTGTGGATAAGGTGAAGAATGATATGGAAGAGAAGGTGTGTAACAAGTTGGAAGAGGATGGTAAGAGGAAGATGATATCCAAATTGGCTCTTGACAGGGATAAGGATGGTCAGGACATGAATGGGGAGGGGGAGGGATCGGTGATTCAGGATGGTGGGGGGAGGCTAGTGACAGAGAGGGTGGCAGTATTAAAGGTGTGGGAAGGATATTTCATAGAGCTGTTGAACCTGGAAGGAAGCAACGGCGAGCTGGAGCTACTGTGTTATGTAGAGGGGAAAGTGAAGTTCGTGGCAATCACAGAGGAGGAAGTGCAGACGGCATTGAAGGGGATGAAGAAGGGAAGAGTGCCAGGTATTGATGAGGTGCGTGCAGAGGTGATAATTGCAGCAGGAGAAGCCGGAGTCAGTTGGACGAATAAGCTGTTAAATGTATGTATGAGAGTGGGTTCAATTCCAGAGGAGTGGAGGGACAGGGTTAATTGGGATGTACAGGGGCATGACGCTCCTACGTCATGTCATGAAGGTGTTTAAGAGGATTCTGGATGGGAGGATAAGGAAGAGTGTGGAGATGGAGATCGGAGAAGAGCAGCAGGAGTTTAGAAAGGGTAGGGGAATGACAGATGGGATGTTCACGCTGAGACAGCTGGTGGAGGAGAGGTTGTAGGTGCAAGGTGAGATGTCATTGGGATTTGTGGACCTAGAGAAGGCCGACAACACTGTCCTGAGAGAGATGGTGATGGGTGGGAGTGCCAGAAGCAGAAGCTCGGTTGGTGGAAGGGATGTACAAGGGAACGAAGGGAAGAGTCTTGGTTGGTCCTGGGATGTCTGAGTTCAGTGTGAATATCGATTTGAAGCAGGGAAGCTCTCTCTCAGCCCACTCATGTTTATCATGGTGATGGAGCTGGTGAGCAGGAAGGTGAGCTTGAGGGGTAGTATGGGGAAGATGCTGTATGTGGATAATCTGGCTGTTGTGGTGGAGAGTGGGTGGGAGATGCAGGAAGTACTGGGGGAGTAGAAGGAGGTATTTGGGAAATGTGCTGAAGATTGGTATGGAGAGGACTGAAGTAACATGGGTCGGGCAGCAGAGAAAATAAATGAATATCAGGTTAGAGGGGAAGGAGATCAGGCAGGGAAATAGGTTTGAGTATCTCGGAGGATCAGTTATGGGGATGGTAAGTCTGAGGCAGAGGTGCGGAGGAGGATTCAGGTGGATGTGAATGTGTGGAGGAGGGTTGAGGGAGTAATGGCGGACAGCAAAATATCAAGGAAATTGAAAGGGAAGGTCCTGATGTTGTGTGTCACGCAGGCCGACCTTTACGGTCTGGAGATGGTGGCACTGACAGAGAGACAATAACAGAGGCTGCATGTTTGCGAGAACTACTGGGTCAGGAGGATTGTGGGAGTGAAGAGGGTGGATAGAAGAAGGATGGATGAACTGAGTGAGGAGATTGGTGTGCAGATGAGCTTGACGGGGAGGTAAGTGGAATGGCAGCTGAGATGGGCTGGACACTCAGTGTGGATGGGGGAAGAGAGAATGGCAAAGAGAGCGAGCAAGTTAAGGGAGAAAGGTGGAAGGAAAAGAGCTAGACCATGCTTGGGATGGGAGGATTGTGTGAGGAGGGATATCTGTAAGGTTAGGGTGGTTGGAGATTGGAGAGAGTTGGCTGAAGACAAAGAGAGGTGGAGGAGTATTGTGGTCAAGGCACGACGGAAGCCTGGTGCTTCATCGGACTTCACCCCTTATACAAGGAAGAGGAGGAGGAGAAGAAGTGCTATGTATTGTTTTTGGCGCAATCTCTCAATGGTGAAGAATCGATGACAAAAAATCATTGCTTCCAGTTCGTCATCAAAATCAAATGAATCCATCCTTGTCACACACCCAACCTGTCAACCAAGTTTCCTCTGAATCCGTCGACAACTTTTTGAGATATCCTGCTCACAGACAGACAAATAAACAAACAGGTGAAAACATAACCTCTGTCCATCTTCGGTGTATGTTGAAGATTCCATGGTGTCCTTCACGAAGAGTAGGTGAGCTGTCACCGACATCCTGAACATCCTTTAAATTCCTCCCGAAACATACAGGGGGCACTGCATCAGCGGTACGTGTTCTGTGAATGTAAAATTGCAGGATTAGGATTTTTTTTGAAAAATGTCTCCTTCGTTCCACTTTATGTTTGTTGACACGTTGCCTTGTCTTGTTCTGCTCCATAAGGCTCGATACCTGCATTTAGAATTAGTGGGGGGTAGGGGTGGGAGGACTCGATGATTGAGATGAAGGAATACGAAGTGTTAATTTCACTCACCTTGATTTTTTTTGTCGAGAGAATTTATCAACAGGTAAATTCTGCGGAAACATTGTGGGTGGGCTTGATGAGGTGATCAAGGTGAGTGAAATTAACACTTCATATTCCTTCATCTCAATCATCGAGTCCTCCCACCCCTACCCCCCACTAATTTTAAATGCAGGTATTACGCTGCGTACCGCAGGTTGTGGAAGACCTCTCAAAGTTCGAGTATAAAAAAAGAAAGGTTTTTTTTTTTAAACTACACAAAAATAATTATCATCTCATTTTTTTGGACAATAACAAGGTCCTCGTCTCACTTGATGCAAATTGCTTTTTCCCCCAAGGAGTGAAGTCCCTGCTTTCAATTATTTCCACAACAAGCCCAATGGTTTCCTCATCACCATTGCATGGGTTTCCTCTTCCCCTCACCTGAAAGTTTGTTCGCCATTTCTTGTTACACGGCATCCCATTAACTGTCAGACCAAGGATGCTGTTTTCTCAGTTGGAGTTTTCACAAATGTTATTACCTCCACCACCGAAGGTGGAAGGAGGTCCTGTTTTCACCCCAGTCTGTTGGGTCGCCGAAATAGGTGACCCTTATTGTCAGTAATTCTGTCTGTTTGTTTGGATGTTTGTTCGTTTGTCATCAGCATAATTGGTAGTAAACGTGGGCGGATTTTGACCAAACTCGGGTGGTAGGTACATCTTATGACCTCGTGCTTTGGAAATTGTGATGGTTGCTCGGGACGCTTTGGTTCCCCAGCAACAACCGAAAAACCTTCAAAATCGGTACCGTTCACGCGAAATCAATTCTGAAAGCCATTATCCCACGTAGGGTTATGAAATTTGGCACGAATGATCTACAGGTGATGCTCTATCAAATATATTCCGGTTTTTGTGATATATGGAATGCTTTACCCGCAGCGTCCCCTACAATTAGGGTATGCGTGAAAATTGGCGAAAATTGAAGGCCCCCTAGCGACCAGGTGAGTGCATCGATACGGATGAAACTTTGCAGGTTCATGGTACTCAATGAGTACTACAACTTTGCCTCAGGACATATTGACCGATTTCGCTTCGGTCAGGGGTCAAAGGTCAATTAGTGCAAAAATCGATAATATGCGAGAGCTGGAGGTGCCTTCGCACCAAATGCTAATCCTCCTCGGGTTATGATCGGACGGTCATGAAAATTCACACTAATCGTCTGGAATACATTGTGCACAAACGATCAAGCTGGATTTTCGATTTAGATCTTTGTTCACCCACAGCACCCCCTCGAACTTTGGGGATTTCCGATTTCAAACCGCATTTTCGGTACTTTTCATTCAAATGGATACCGAGTAGTTATCAGTAGATGGAACTGGATGAGATTTGATATGCATAATCTTAAGGTGATTCCCGATCCGCAAAATGACATCCATTTTGCTCTACATCTTATAGTTTCCATGCTCGGCGACCCATCGCCACCGACCGGCTGGTCTGTCTGTTTGTCTGTTTGTGAGCAGGATATCTCAAAAAGCTGTTGATGGATTCGGATGAAATTTGGTGAAGATCTCAATCCAGATAACAGAATCTTTCAATGATTCTTCACCATTGAGGGATGATATTCTTCACCAAAAATGATATTCAGAACGATGTCTTCAAAAAGTTGTTGACGGATTCAGACGAAACTGGGTGGACATGTTGGGTGTTTGACAAGGAAGAATTGAGTCGATTTTGGTGAAGATCCGAATCCAGATCTGGATACGAGATTTATTTAATTTTTAAAGTGATCCTTCACCATTGATTGATGGGGCCAAAAATGATATATAGCATGATATTTAAAAAATGTATTGGGCCAGATATGTTCTACTGGATCAGGAATTGCGTGGTGGAGGTATGTGCTCCACCGAGTGCTCCCCCTCTAGTTTTCCTTGTTTTTGCTTCACTTCTTTAGTTCCCTTAAAGTTGTTCCTTGTTGAGAACTTAGCCAGTCTGAGTGTCGGAATCTCAGCCAAAGCATAGCCTTAAAGACAGCAGGCTTTAACAATCCTTCACATCCCAGCCAGTTGTTATCATTAGCAAATCTCTTATCAGATTGGGATTCAACTCTGAATTCAACCAGCTGGTTGCATCACTACTGAAGAATGGCTTTCGCACTATTTCCAGCGTCCATGCACGTTCGGGTGAGAATTTGTGATTTGTTCAGGATGCCATTGATAACTCACCCACTCTTAATCAGCAGACACCGTGCGATCTTTAACATCGACCTACTAATGCTTGCAGACAACACACCCGGTTAAATAACGTCCATCCGAGGGACTTGGCACACATCGATGTATCAATTGCCTGCAAATCACCAGGGCGACGGTTTATAGCTGGGTCTGGATTCGAACCCAGGCTCGACAGGTCGAGGTGAGTGTGTGTCCCTCGAGAATATCCCAGCCCATCCGAACCAGTTACACTAACGAGTCATCCGACATGCACTCTCAAACCTCTTTGGAATGCTCTGAGGTCGTTGCTCTTTTCCGTTGTTGAAGCCGCTCCAATTACTTTATGGCGCCGTGCAGATCACGTGATAAACCTAACCTATCTGCAGTGAAAAATCCAATCAGGCACTCGGCGCATCATTAAATCTTCAGGAACGATGTTGGAAGAAAAATGCGAGAAAGTATGTTTACTCTGAAGCGATTGTTTTCTGGGCCGGTGGGATAACCTCGAGGTACGCACGCTCCCCTCTAAGCTGTCTAGCTTGGGTTCGAATCCCGACACAGGTATGAACTGCTACCCAGGTGTTTCACAGGCAGTGTGATTCATCAATGTGTGTGTCGTCCCTCTGATGGACGTGTCTACCGGCATTAGTGTGTGGACATTAAAGATCAAACGGCGTCCTTCGCGAAAAGCAGACGAGTTATCACCGGCAACATGAACAAATTACAAGTTCCTACACGCACCCTCTCGCTAACTTGCAGCATGGTGACTATGCCAACATCCTTAACATGAGTTGAGGGAGGCCTTTGTTCTGGAGTGGACAGTCGGTGTGGGGTGTGCAAGTTTGGAAGGAGAAACACAAGCTCACCACTCATGGACTTGACTGATCCTATTCCCAAACACAAAACCATTTCTTCTAATCGCTTGCCATATATCACGATGTCACTGAGACATCATGACGAGGATTAATGCTATCGACGAGTAAGTAACCTTCACGATCATTGCCAATTTTTTTTTTTACACCATTGGCAATGTGGACCACAAGTTTAACCTGGTGTTTTGTCCCAATGCATCAATCACCAAATACCTGGTGTTGTTGACTTAACGGTTAAGATTTGAAGGTCTTGAGTTTGAGCTCCTGTCTCACTGTTAAATAATACCAGGTGGGTTGATTCAGCCTGAGATCCCTCCGAAGTTGGCAAAATGAGTACCAGCTTACTGAAAACAGGGGGCACTGCATCAGCGACATCAACACGCTTCCAAAAAAAATGATGTGACCAGCATCCACATGTTACGTCCGAAGTAATTACAATATAACGTCAAGCATTACTTGTTGGTTGTCCTCACTGGAGAAAGACCGTCATTAAAGGTGGACTTCTTCCCATCCCTGTGTGTGTATCTTGGGCTGTCGATGAAAGCGGATGTGTGGGGTTCCGTGCCAGTAGATGTAAGCTTACAAAGAGCAGCTTGTCTCCTTCAAGACAAACCATTAATTTGGGCAGCACGAAGAGGGACGGTCTGTCAGGGTTTTGCACAAACACTGCTTCTGCTCACTTGGTGTGTCCATTTGCAGGGTAATGGAGTGAATTGGTTTTCGCTTTTGCCGTAAGTAATGTGAAAAATAAAAACCCAAATGTGACTGTTAATATTTAATACTCATTTATTTCCATGAGGTTTTGGCCCGAGGTCCTGCTTTCCGAGTGCAGGTTGCGCACACTTGTGCACTCTGTAATGGATAATGGATGTCATGAAGCATCGGAATGCTACGTGCTTGCTTTACTCCCTTACCCTCTTAGAATCTTCACCAAACAACTGTAGTGTCTAAATCATTTGCCTAGAAACCATTATTAAAACCCCAACTCGACCTCTGTAATCTTACCAGTCGAATGGCTGTTTTGATGCCCAGTACTTCATGGGTTCATGACCTGACTCTGACACTCTGTACCTTCTCTCATGCTGTACTCGTATGTACCAAGTCAGGTAAATATATCGGCCAATTGTGGGTTTTAACGTACAAGCATGAAAGTTGGCGTACTTGTAGATCATGGCAAAAATAAAGTTTTTTTTCAGAAGCGGAGCAATCGAGAAAAAGTCCGATGTCTGCCATGGTTCTATTTAAAGGAAATGGCCGCCAAAAACATTCTCAACGTTGGGAGTTTTACGTTATTTTTGTGAAACCTGCAGATGGAGATAACAACCAACGACACACACACACACACACACACACACACACACACCCACACACACACACACACACACACACACACACACACACACACACACACACACACACACACACACACACACACACACACACTTCATTAATTGTATAGTGTCGGGGCTATTCCTAAAATATAATATTGTTGCGGATTGGGTGTACGAGGCTTGCCACCAGGGGAATCACTCAGGTCCCTACCGAACGCCCGGTCCTCAGGCCACCAGGCACAGATAATTCTGCATGCCGGCAGGTTGCTAGGCAACCATAAACGCTGATTGGTACTGCCAATCCTACAGGGTTGCGCTACCTAACGTGTTATCTGAGGTGTGGACGGCTACACCAAGGGGGGAGTCTCGTGCCCTCGATGCATACTGGCGTTAACTTACCATATCAGGTGCAGCCGAGCAGAGTTGCCAAGTACGCACCGGCTAATAAGAGCCAATTTGTGCGGTAGAACTTCGCGGCTAACTACGTGCGGACCATGCTGGACCAATGGAGGAAAAAATGGAACGAGCTGGAGGCATTTATTACACAAGCAATTTATTTATAAAGCAAGTTTTGTGGCCCAGTTTTCTGGTCATGTGGCCCAATAATGAAAGTTTTTTTTTAACAAGCAATATGTACAGTGGGGGGGGGGAGCAAGGATTTATGGGTTGCGGCAAAATAAATGCAAGTATTTACAAAAGAAAACAGTGCAGAGCTATTGCATAGTAACTTAGGAGTGATCTTATTGGGTACTGTTGTGGGAAGCTGGTGTTTTATCTTGGCAGGAAGACTCAATACTTGTGCCGGAATGTGAGATGTTTTCCTTCTGAACAGATGTGTGTCCTGGCAGCTCGTGCTTTACGAACTGTAATTTTCTGAAATGGAAAATTGTAAGTGTAAACATAATGAAACAATAATTTCCATTATTTTGAAACAATTTTTAAGAAAACACCAAAAAAAAAATCCAGTGTGATTACCTTCTGAAGGTGGTCAGGAAAGGTAAAATTGTAGCAGTTGCAGTGGCCTTGAGGCAAACATCCTGACCAGTTTGTCACAGCAGTCTTTGTGGTGAAATGGTTGGAGCAAAGACGAGACCTTTTTGTCGGTGTCCACCTGTCCCTCTTCATGCTGATCACCCATTTTCACAATCTCTCTGGATCACAGTGCGGAAACCTTTACGCAACAAAAAGAAAGAGTCTTCGGTCAGTGGGCCTATACTTGTGAAGAAGGACCATCAAATTTTAGTAACAAACTCCCTACGAAGTACCATGCTTCTCCAGTTTAATAAACCATTCTAGGAAGACATTTTTTCTCCTATCCCTTCAGCCGACGGCTTTGTTCAATTTTCAGGAACACACAGTGACAGTGTTTGCAGCCTTACCGATGGAAAGTCGCTCAAGTCTCTCTTTGTCCACATTCATCACCATTTGTATCACACCCTTGGGCGGCACACGACCGGCATTTTGGTTTGAAGTGCAGTATTTTTAGCGATTCAATCAGTATGACATCAGAATATTTGTAAAACCAATGAAATCAATCGGAAGATCAGCGACTGCTTTCCCCCTTGCGTTCACGCATTCATTGCGTGTCTTGGTGGATACAGTATGGCCGCCAGCACACTTCCGGTGGTGTCACAATGAACAGGCGAATCGGGGTTCAGCCTTCAATCCAGTTGCTATAGAGATCAATGGGCTCGAACCACGCTACTGTGTTACTAGATGGCTCCATGTGACATCGACGGTTGTGACCCGAATTTACAGTCGTGTGAAGTCGGAGGTGTGACATCTCCTAAATTATTTATTTTTGTCCTTACTGACATTTTGAGTCGTACCGAGATAAGCTGAGATTCCCTCCTGAGTTTAACATCCCATTTACTGGTGTCGAATGATCTTGGCAGGTGAACACAGTGCATCGGTAAATTTTTTGGATTCCGTGCAACATTATTACCACGTCACGACCAATTTGTTGGTGAGAACCCAGGTCGCTCACGACTGACTGTCAGAGAGGAGGTAATCTGTCTGCTCTTCATGTGCTTTCATTCAACACTTTGTGGTTGACTCTTAAATGCTTTTCGGGTAAGTTGCAACAGACATCAAGACGCGTACCCTGTGCAACCAAGTAATAGCATCCACATGATCCTCATCCAATTATATAAATGTTATGTTCATGACTTTGATTCGGTTCTTGTATGGAAGGTGACAAACAGGTACAAAGGAAAATATCACGAAGACGTAACCAGCTCATTAGTTTTCCTTTGCGTTTGCAAATGAGCTGTTTGGACCTCATTATTACTTATGGCTTGTTGAAGAAATGAACTGGTTTGTCAAATCTGATTCACCCCTGGCTTGTCACTGTGTGGGGCATTCAAATGGTCCTATAAATGAGATGAACATAACAATCCAAGGAACAAAAAGAGGATAACAAGGTGTGTGTAAATGGTCCTATAAATGAGATGAACATAACAATCCAAGGAACAAAAAGAGGATAACAAGGTGTGTGTGTGTGTGTGTGTGTGTGTGTGTGTGTGTGTGTGTGTGTGTGTGTGTGTGTGTGTGTGTGTGTGTGTGTGTGTGTGTGTGTGTGTGTGTGTGTGTGTGTTACCGCCACCACTGAAGGTGAAGGAGGTTATGTTTTCACCCCTTTCTGTCTGTGTGTTTTTGTACAAGATATCTCTCAAAGTTGTGAACGGATCCGGATGAAATTTTGTGGACAGGTTGGGTGTGTGACAAGGATGAACTGGTTAGATTTTGGTGATGATCCCGATCCGTATCCGATAAAAATTTTTAAGTGATTCTTCACCATTGAGAGATGGGGCCAAAAATGATAAAGAGCATGACATGATATCTCAAAAAGTTGTGCATGGATTTGGATAAAACTTGGTGGATACGTTGGTTGTGTGAGCACAACAAATTGATTCGATTTTGGTGAAGATCGGAATCTGGATCTGAAGATGAGAATTGTTTAATTTTAAAAGTGATTCTTCACCATTGAGAGATTGGGCTCAAAAACGATATATATATATATATATATATATATATATATATATATATATATATATATATATATATATATATATATATATATATATATATATATATATATATATATATATATATATATATATATATACTACTGCACAGCATGATATTTCGAAAATGTGTTGGGCCCCATATGTTCTCATGGATCAGACATTGTGTGGCGGAGGTATATGCGCTGTACCAAGTGCCATTCTAGTTTTTGTAGGATAGGGTTGTTCACCAAACTAGTAGGATAGGGTTGTTCACCAAACTTTTTCTAGTAGGATAGGGTTGTTCACCAAACTCAACCTACCTAAGTACCCACGCGGATGGTAAACCGGGCGATCGTACCTCTCCGCAGGTCGACTCCGGACACGAGCCGCTTGGGCGGCCCGTTCCGTACTGTCGAGATAACCGAGCGGTGTTATCGTCGACCTGGACAGTTCAGATTAATTACCGGGATGTTGCACCCACTACGAACCCCTTACGTAAAGCAAGATGGAAATTCAAACGAAGGAAAGGACGCAGCGAAACGGGGAACAAGTTCACACAAGCACGTTTTATTTTATTTTATTTTATTTTATTTTTTGCTGTGTTTATGTACAGTGAAGAGTTATAAGGGGGTCACAGACATCACCTCGTGATCTGCTGCTGATAGTCCCAGAGATTGTGGTTTTGTTAATGCCTGTAGATTGCTTTCATCTCTGTGAAAATGGACAGAAACCCACTCCATGTCAATAGGGGAGACAAAGCTCCCACCCCTCACCCCCAACATCTGCAGTAATTCATTTTCGATTTGGGTTGAACTCCAAGTGTGATATTTGGACCAAATAAATACCTGAGGATTCCACATCAGTTGTTTCGTCTTCTTCAGGAAGGACAAACTCGATGAACGTTCCACGTAAATATTGTCTGTACTTTGATTGCACTGATCATGAGGATACTTCATGAATCAAGACTGAATCATCCACGTTCTACCAACTTTGAATATCAATCTGAATTTCAATGACCCGTCACCATCTCACCCACATTAGAATTTCAATGACCCGCCACCATCTCACTAACATTAGAATTTCAATGACCTGTCACCATCTCACTAACATTAGAATTTCAATGAGCCGTCACCATCTCAGCAACATTGGAATTTCAATGACCCGTCACCATCTCACTAACATTAGAATTTCAATGACCCGTCACCATCTCACCAACATTAGAATTTCAATGACCCGTCACCATCTCACCAACATTAGAATTTCAATGACCTGTCACCATCTCACTAACATTAGAATTTCAATGACCCGTCACCATCTCAGCAACATTGGAATTTCAATGACCCGTCACAATCTCACCAACATTAGAATTTCAATGACCCGTCACCATCTCACCAACATTAGAATTTCAATGACCCGTCACCATCTCACCAACATTAGAATTTCAATGACCCGTCACCATCTCACCAACATTAGAATTTCAATGACCCGTCACCATCTCACTAGCATTAGGATTTCAATGACCTGTCACCATCTCACTAACATTAGAATTTCAATGACCCGTCACCATCTCACCAACATTAGAATTTCAATGACTCGTCACCATCTCACCAACATTAGAATTTCAATGACCTGTCACCATCTCACCAACATTGGAATTTCAATGACTCGTCACATTCTCACCAACATTGGAATTTCAATGACCCGTCACCATCTCACCAACATTAGAATTTCAATGACTCGTCACCATCTCACCAACATTAGAATTTCAATGACCTGTCACAATCTCACCAACATTAGAATTTCAATGACCCGTCACCATCTCACCAACATTAGAATTTCAATGACCCGTCACCATCTCACCAACATTAGAATTTCAATGACCCGTCACCATCTCACTAGCATTAGGATTTCAATGACCTGTCACCATCTCACTAATATTAGAATTTCAATGACCCGTCACCATCTCAGCAACATTGGAATTTCAATGACCTGTCACAATCTCACCAACATTAGAATTTCAATGACCCGTCTCCATCTCACCAACATTAGAATTCCAATGACCCGTCACCATCTCACTAACATTAGAATTTCAATGACCCGTCTCCATCTCACCAACATTAGAATTTCAATGACCCGTCACCATCTCACTAACATTAGAATTTCAATGACCTGTCACCATCTCACCAACATTAGAATTTCAATGACCCGTCACCATCTCACTAACATTAGAATTTCAATGACCCGTCACCATCTCACCAACATTAGAATTTCAATGACCTGTCACCATCTCACCAACATTAGAATTTCAATGACCCGTCACCATCTCACTAACATTAGAATTTCAATGACCCGTCACCATCTCACTAACATTAGAATTTCAATGACCCGTCACCATCTCACTAACATTAGAATTTCAATGACCCGTCACCATCTCAGCAACATTGGAATTTCAATGACCCGTCACCATCTCACCAACATTGGAATTTCAATGACATGTCACAATTTCACCAACATTAGAATTTCAATGACCCGTCTCCATCTCACCAACATTAGAATTTCAATGACCCGTCACCATCTCACTAATATTAGAATTTCAATGACCCGTCACCATCTCAGCAACATTGGAATTTCAATGACCTGTCACAATCTCACCAACATTAGAATTTCAATGACCCGTCACATTCTCACCAACATTAGAATTTCAATGACCTGTCACAATCTCACCAACATTAGAATTTCAATGACCCGTCTCCATCTCACCAACATTAGAATTCCAATGACCCGTCACCATCTCACTAACATTAGAATTTCAATGACCCGTCTCCATCTCACCAACATTAGAATTTCAATGACCCGTCACCATCTCACTAACATTAGAATTTCAATGACCCGTCACCATCTCACCAACATTAGAATTTCAATGACCTGTCACCATCTCACCAACATTAGAATTTCAATGACCCGTCACCATCTTACCAACATTAGAATTTCAATGACCCGTCACCATCTCACTAACATTAGAATTTCAATGACCCGTCACCATCTCACTAACATTAGAATTTCAATGACCCGTCACCATCTCAGCAACATTGGAATTTCAATGACCCGTCACCATCTCACCAACATTGGAATTTCAATGACATGTCACAATCTCACCAACATTAGAATTTCAATGACCCGTCACCATCTCACCAACATTGTTTATTCCTTTGAACCAATGGTCTCTTCTTTTGGGGTTTTGCAATGAACCTTTCCATATTCTCCTCAATAAGCACTTAAATAGTCCATCAAGGATGACATCAAGATGGAGAGATGTCACCTTCGCTTTCCTTCTTGTCCTCTTGGAAGAAATATTTTCTATTTGGACATGGTTTATTTCTGTTTGTGGAGGATCTCTCAATTTGCCATTTGATAATTAAATAATGACACCTGCATCATTCTTTTTAACTTGTGTCTTGACTCGAGATGAAGAAGGTCCACCTTTTCTGCTTGAATACCTGAGCAGTGAGGAAAGATTCCAGCATCGTGATATTTATTACCTCTGCCACCGAAGGTGAAGGATATCTCAGATATCTTTCACCCCTCTCTGTTGGGTAGTCGATCTAGTCGAAAAAAAAAATGGAGATTTTTTTTCTACCCTTATTATCAGCATTTCTGTCGATATGTTGGGTTGTCGATCCAGTCGGAAAAAAAAATTAAAAAAAAAATTTTTTTTTTGAAATTTGATCTACCCTTATTATCAGTATTTCCGTCGATATGTTTGTCTGTCTGTCTGTCTGTCTCTCTGTTCGGTCCAGTGCTCCGTTAATACAATGGCGATTTCGATGAAACTTGGTTGGTAGGTTCATACCATGACCTCATTGTGTGCAAATGAGAACCGTTGCTATGGACACCACCGTTGCCAAGCAACGGGACTTTGAAATTTTTGAGAAAATAATAAATAAAAATATTATTTTTTCGACAATCAAAAATCAGGCCACGAGCGACTGTGGGCAGTACATTCAGCCATATTGTCAAAAATTTCCAGCCCGATCTTATGAAAACTGTCGGAGAAGATAGACTTTGAATGAACCCTGGTCGAAAACAATAAAAAAACGAAGTTCGTTATATCTCAGAGACGATGAGTCAGATATACATGAAACTGGTATGGTAGGTTCATGGTATGTGCTAGTTATGTGTGAGAAAGAACCGTTGCTATGGACGCTTTTGTTGGCTAGTAACGGCTGAAAAACGACTAAATTCGACTTGATCGACTACCCATGTCCGCCTACCTGTTTGTCTGTCTGTCTGTGTCTGTTTGTTTGTCTGTTTGTGCACAGGATATCTCAAAGCGTTGTGGACGGATTCAGATGAAACTTGGTGGACAGGCTGGGTGTGTGACAAGGAAGAAATGATTCGATTTTGGTGAAGATCCGAACCTGGATCTGGATACGAGAGGTATTTAATTTTTAAAGTGATTCTTCACCATTGAGAGAAAAGGCCAAAAACGATATTGCACTGCACAGCATGATATTTCAAACATGTAATGGGCCCGATATGTTCTCGTGGATCAGGCATGATGTGGTGGAGGTACGCGCTCCACCGAGTGCCCTTCGAGTTTGCCTTGTGATGAATCTTCCCCAGGTTTCTCCACATGCGACAAATCCGACCGAGGTGCTGAACCTCCTCGCTTTGATCTCTTCCAGCTTTTGTAACCTTACACCCCGACCCCACTGATCTCAAAGCTCTCCGATGACTCGCGTATTTAAATGAAAGGCTTTTCATTTCTCTCTTCTCTAATTTTCCACTCTTTATATTCTGCACTTGCATCCTATTTTTATATAATTACGTGTCATTTTGAACAACTTGCGATTTCCCCTTGGAGCTATTTGCTTCTGTTTACCGCAGACATCACCATTGGATCGAAAACAAATGATCCGAAGGCATCAAAAGGGCAAGCGTACATCTGTTTTCTGTGGAGCACATAGTCCATGATGGGCTGATTCAGGATACCCTCGAGGTGTGCACGCTCACATCTGAGGTGTCTAGCCTGAGCTGAAATTCCAACCCAGCTATAAACCCTGGTGTTTTGCAGTCAGGGAAGGGCATCAATGACGACTCAATTCTGCGGAAACTCCGAACTGAATCCGACCCCAATTTGTCGAAAGTCATGGAAACAGCCACTGCGTGTATGCAATCTGCCGAGAGCCTGTGTGTGATCTCAAATAAGTCAAAAGTTATCCAGCAGGACCCATCGGTTAACAAGGTAACCTTTGGCGACAAGCACAAGTGTTTCAGCAAGCCACCAAATTCACCTCCACCTCCTGACATTTCTGAATCTACCCGGAAGGTTGGGGTAACTTGTTGATGTTGTGGAGGTTATCATCAAGCTTTCCAACGTAGGTACAGGAATGATACTTGTGGTAACTGTGGTAAGCGAGGACACTTGAAGTGTCGTTGTTCTGGATCCAAGTCGAAGAACTCGTCTCCTGCTTATCCCATTGGGGTGAACCCTGATGCAGCGGACGATAGGTCACAGAGCACAGCCTGCAGCCGAGAGTCAAGTGAGGAACTTATGAGGTTTTCTCTGTTGGAACAAAGAGCTCCGATGCTCCAATTATAGTTGATGTCACAATCGATAAGATCCCGGTGAGGATGGAAGTTGATACCGGTGCTTCCAGATCAATGATGAGCGAGAGCAAGTTTACCTCCATCTACCCTCCGAGAAAGGCTCCTGCACTCCGGCTCGTATCTACTGACTTGAGAACATACACCAAGGAGGTGGTTCCTGTAGTTGGCTCAGCTAACGTGACTGTAGGATATGGAAACCGCACTCATGTCTGACCACGACTGATAGTGCGTGGAGAAGGACCAACCCTCTTCGGCTGAGATTGGTTACAAATAATCAGATTTAATTGGGGTGACGTCAACAGAGTCTCCAACTCTGATGCTGGGTACAATACCGTGCTCAACAAGTACCCTGGCCTGTTCAGCGATGGTGTTGGCTCATTTGTAGGGCCCAAAGTGAGGATTCATGTTTCTGCAGATACTCAGCCATTGTTCCATAAGGCACGACCTGTGCCCTACATGATGCGATCGATGATCGAATGTGAGCTTGACCTCCTGCAGAATGAGGGCATCATCTCACCAGTCGAGTACTCCGACTGGGCGACATATATCGTTCCAATACTCAAAGCAGATGGAATAGTGCGCATTTGTGGGGATGACAAAACGACGATCAACCGCTATTCAAATCTGGATGGTTGCCCTTTTCCCAAAGCAGAGGATCTGTTCACCACTCTCATGGGTGGCCAGACATTCACTAAGCTTGACTTGATCAATGTCTATGCTCAAATGGAACTGGATGATGATTCCAAGCCCGATACATGCATCAACACTCATCGAGGACTTTACATGTACAACAGATGCCCATTTGACATACGCTCTGCTGCACCAATCTTCCAACACAAGATGGAGAAATTATCGAAAACTGTACCAAAGACAGTCGGATTCCAGGATGACATACTAATGACTGGCAAGTCACAACATGAACACCTCAAGAACCAAAACAACGTCCTCAGTCGGCTGTCACAAGCTGGGTTTACGCCTAAGACGTGAGACGTGTACCTTTGTGGCACGTGAAGTTGAATACCTGGGTCATCAAATCTCCTGTCAAGGCATTTTGCCCTCTCCGAGCAAAGTTGAAACAATTGCGAATGCACCAATGCATTGCCACCACATTTCTCACCACACTCAGCGGAGCATTTCCTCCTCTCCTTGAATGCCAACCAATGCAATGGGGATTGTCCATGCTGTTGTTGGTATCACTTTCCCATGTCCGAATTAAACCTGTTGTTCCCGCTTCAGAGCCTTCGTCCCTGTCTTGTGAGTACATTACACTATCATTGTGCAATGTCTCGTTTTGTCACCGAACATAAATTCTTCATTTCCAAAAGCAGGACTCAATGCCTGCCAAATGGGAAGGATGTGTAGCAAGTTCGCTGGGGTTTGTGTTGTGGCAGCTGCGCACACGCACGGCTTACTGACAACTCCACCCTCCTTCTCACTCCACCCCCGTCCCTGACAATTCTCTTTACCTCCTCCACCCATTCTTCCCTCCTCGTCCCATCCCAATCCAAATTGTTGATTCAGATGCAATCCAGATGGTTCAATAACACTCGTGGCCTCAGCAACACTTGGTGACCTATATTTTACAAGGCGCTTAACTTCATCCTGAACATTGGAAGAAAAGAAATGGTTAAACGGTTTCGTTAAACCAGGTCACAATGGCAGTTTGTCTTGAAATCATCGTTTTTGTAAGTTCATTGCTCTTACATCTCAGAAAACGAGTCCATCAATTTATAACATTGTTCAAAGGTTGTCATTTCTTTTGAGAACTTTTTGATTGTTGCAAAACAGCCAGCGGGTTCATGTTTCCATCATCAGGAAGATTAACTCTGCTTATTTTCGGAGATGATTATACAGCTTCCAAGACTTGAGTGAAACAAAACGTTCATCCTTTCCCTACATTTGTAACAAATATACACTCATCACACTTGCATCTCCTCTAATGATACCAACCTCCTCTAATGATACCAACATCTTTCAATGATACCACCCTCCTTCGATAATACCAACATCCTTCAATGATACCAACATCTTCCAATGATAACAACATCCTCCAATGATACCAACATCCTTCAATGATACCAACATCTTCCAATGATACCAACATCCTTCAATGATACCAACATCCTCCAATGATACCAACATCCTTCAATGATACCAACATCCTTCAATGATACCAACATCCTCCAATGAAACCAACATCTTCCAATGATGCCAACCTCCTTCAATAATACCAACATCTTCCAATGATACCAACATCTTCCAATGATACCACCCTCCTTCGATAATACCAACATCCTCCAATGATACCAACCTCCTCTAATGATACCAACATCTTTCAATGATACCACCCTCCTTCGATAATACCAACATCCTCCAATGATACCAACCTCCTCTAATGATGCCAACATCCACCAACAATACCAACATCCTCCAATGATACCAACATCCTCCAATTGCAGCAATGTCCTCTAATTGCAGCAATGTCCTCTAATTATACCAACCTTGTCCATTGATACCAACCTTCTTTAATTCAATTCAACCAACCGCTCAAGTGATACCATTCTACTCCAATAATACCAACCTCCTCCAATTGCAGCAATGTCCTCTAATTATACCAACTTTGTCCATTGATACCAACATCCTCCAATGATACCAACATCCTCCAATGATACCAACATCTTCCAATGATACCAACATCCTCCAATGATACCAACATCCTCCAATGATACCAACATCTTCCAATGATACCAACTTCCTCCAATGATACCAACATCCTCCAATGATACCAACATCCTCTAATTATACCAACATCCTCCAATGATACCAACATCCTCCAATGATACCAACATCCTCCAATGATACCAACATCCTCCAATGATACCAACATCCTCTAATTATACCAACATCCTCCAATGATACCAACATCTTCCAATGATACCAACATCTTCCAATGATACCAACATCCTCCAATGGTACCAACATCCTCCAATGGTACCAACATCCTCTAATTATACCAACATCCTCCAATGATACCAACATCTTCCAATGATACCAACATCTTCCAATGATACCAACATCCTCCAATGGTACCAACATCCTCCAATGGTACCAACATCCTCTAATTATACCAACATCCTCCAATGATACCAACATCCTCCAATGATACCAACATCTTCCAATGATACCAACATCTTCCAATGATACCAACATCCTCCAATGGTACCAACATCCTCCAATGGTACCAACATCCTCTAATTATACCAACATCTTCCAATGATACCAACATCCTCCAATGATACCAACATCCTCCAATGATACCAACATCCTCTAATTATACCAACATCCTCCAATGATACCAACATCCTCCAATGATACCAACATCTTCCAATGATACCAACATCTTCCAATGATACCAACATCCTCCAATGATACCAACCTCATCCATTGATACCAATCTCTGGTGACAAAAGAGAGTCAAACAAAACTCTGCAGGTGAACTAGTTCACATTATTACTAATGTGCTCCTCCCTGTGCCAGCTGCATGAAGTGTCACCCTTGCATATATTATGGTACTACTGTATTCCTGATTTTTTTTTTCCTTTTCTTTTTGCTTCCTCTATTTCTCCCATCGGTGTTTGTGCTGCTCCAAGGTGTGTTCAGGAGGTTCTATCAACACGATACACGCAATAGTCCAAGAAATGAGAATTGTTTTATTTTTGTACTTTACATAATGATATCATTATGTTGTTCATTCAGAAGAAAATGTATATTTTCTTACTTATTATATGTGGGCTGGCAGGATAGCCTCAAAGTATGTGCACTCACCTCTGAGCTGTCTAGTTTGGGTTGGGATCCCGACCCATCGACAAACCGTCATCCTGGTGTTTAACAGGCAGCGCGAGGTCTCAACGTGTGTGCCGTCGGATGGACGTTAAACTGGATGTTCTGTCCACTGGCATTAGTTGGTGGACGTTAAAGATCCCACGTTGTCTTTGGCGAGTCATCGCCGGCAGCTCAAACTTTTCTTTGTTGGCTTTTCACCGCAGGCCTTGCGGCACAAACCGGACCTTCTTTATATTATCGGAAGTTTTGACCCAAATATAATGATCAAAAGTATCGTGACAACGCAGATAAACTGCATACAAGTGGAACCTCTCGACGCGCAGGTGACTATTCCCCCCACGCTCCAAGGGAGCACATGCTTTATCAAGGTGTGCCACTTGCTGCCTTTGATGCCACCTCGAGGGTCCTTTTGTTTACCGGCATGATGACACCTTGCCGCGCTGAGCTGTGTTCGTGAATAATTGGTTCCAGGAACAACAACGTTGAAAAGCTGCATCGGCCGGTACAGCCTCAGCTTGAGTGCCAATTTGTTTTGGAAGAAAATCTGACAAGTCAAACTTTGCTTCCCATTATGCTTGTGTAATAAGCTCATCATTTATCTTTTTTTTCTTGTTCTTGGACCAGGAGACTTTCATTCCACTAAGAGATAACAAGCTCTTGTAATTAAACTCATTTCATGATCATAATTGAACTGCCCTTTAATCCACCGCGATTCTGACATTGACGCAAAAAAGAGTTTTTGTAATTTTCTGGGGACTGTACAACGCGTCGGGCCGCCGAGTCCATTGGCATTTGCTTTGCCAGCTGCTGGGAGAACATGCCTTTCCAAGGCGTCCAACACTATTACAACTAGGAAGCCACTCGTTAGAGCGCATACCTCTGCCACGTAATGCCTGATCCACGAGAACAAATCGGGCCCAATACATTTTTAAAATATCATGGGATACAGTGCTATATCGTTTTTGTCCCCATCTCTCAATGGTGAAGAATCACTTTAAAAAGTCAATAATTCTCCATCCAGATCCAGATTCGGATCTTCACTGAAATCGAATCAGTTCGTCCTTGTGACACACCCAACCTGCCCACCAAGTTTTGTCCGAATCCGTCCAAAACCTTTTTGAGATATCGTGCAATATGCCATTTTTGGCCCGATCTCTCAATAGTGAATAATCACTTTTAAAAATTCTAGTAATCGGATCCGGACCTGGATTTTCACAAAAATCTAATCAGATCGTCCTTGTCACACACACAACCTGTCCACAAAATTTCATCCGGATCCGTCCACAACTTTTTGAGATAACCTGCACAAATATAAACAAAGACAGACAAGCCGGTAGGCGGCGATGGGTCGCCGAGCATGGAAACTATAAGATATAGAGCAAAATGGATGTCATTTTAAGGATCGGGAATCACCTTAAGATTATGCATATCAAATCTCATCCAGTTCCATCTACTGATAACTACCCGGTATCCATTTGAATGAAAAGTACCGAAAATGCGGTTTGAAGTCGGAAATCCCCAAAGTTCGAGGGGGAGCTGTGGGTGAACAAAGATCTAAATCGAAAATCCGGCTCGATCGTTTGTGCACAATGTATTCCAGACGATTAGTGTGAATTTTCATGACCGTCCGACCATAACCCTAGGAGGAGTAGCATTTGGAGCGAAGGCACCTCCAGCTCTCGCATATTATCGATTTTTGCACGAATTGACCTTCAATGACCCCTGACCCAAGCGAAATCGGTCAATATGTCCTGAGGCAAAGTTGTAGTACTCAGTGAGTACCATGAACCTGCAAAGTTTCATCCGTATCGATGCACTCACCTGGTCGCTAGGGGGCCTTCAATTTTTGCCAATTTTCTCGCATACCCTAATTGTCGTGAGCGCTGCGGGTAAACTATTCCATATATCACAAAAACCGGAATATATTTGATAGAGCATCACCTGCAGATCATTCATGCCAAATTTCATAACCCGACGTGGGATAATGGCTTTCGGAATTGATTTCGCGTGAACGGTACCGATTTTGAAGGTTTTTTGGTTGTTGCTAGGGAACCAAAGCGTCCTTAGCAACCATCACAATTTCCAAAGCACTCGGCCATAAGATGTACCTACCACCCGAGTTTGGTCAAAATCCGCCCACGTTTACTACCAATTATGCTGATGACAAACGAACAAACATCCAAACAAACACAGAATTACTGACAATAAGGATCACCAATTTCGGCGACCCAACAAACAAACGAGAAGAACATGTCATGCAGAGCATGATACTTGCAAAATCCATCAAACAAATTTGATCTCAAAAATAATTGGTGGTTGAATTGAATGACCAAATACGGAACTCTTCTTCAAATTTCAAGTGAATCGGATAAAAATTGACGGTTCTAGAAATCCGGCCCATGTTGAGTCAATCGGATGAAAATTGAGGATTTTATAAATAACGCCTGAGTTGTTGACCTTTGGACTATATCGACCTTTTTGGTCAATGCTGACCTCAAAAATAATTGGTGGTTGAATTCAGTGACCTGATATGAAAATCCTCTTCAAATTTCAAGTCAATATGTTGAAAACTGAGGATTTGTAGAAATCTCACCGAAGTTGTTGACCTTTTCACCTCAAAAACAAAAGGCTTCTTGCTGATGACAAACTCGACCATGTGGTGAAGATCGGTTTAAAATTGTGACCTGTCGGCGACAAACAGACAGAATAACAAAATCGACAAAACCAATATACTTGAAAAATCTTCGATTTTTACAACTAACGAACAAACAGACAGACAGGGGTGAAAACATAACCTCGTTCACCTTCCGTGGCGGAGGTAATCAATGTGTTTTTGCCCGAGGAATGCAAGCTGTTTCCATGCCATTCCTTCATTAGATCTATCTGACGCATTTCAGCGTCACAAACCATGGGAATTAACCCGTCTGAGATGCTCCACAGATTGCAGGGAAAGTGCTGTCAACGTCGTCACGTTAATCCTTGTTGCGTACACCGCACCGACCCTTTGTTTCTCAAAGCTCGCTATCCCATATCAAGTCCTGAATTATTCAACTCCAGCAAAACTGGAGTACATTATTGTCTACAGCACATGAATATTATAGTGTGCAAGGGGATGCTGTTTTACTGAAAATGCTTCAAGGCCGATCACTGACTATGAGGATGACCTTGCTAAATGCGGTCATCCGATATGATGTCAACAAGTGTGCACCAGGATTAGCTTCATGTTTGCTACTGAGTGTCTTCGGTCGAGGAGGAAAGAGGTGCACGCCTCAACAAAGTATCGGTGGATGTGCAAGTCTGCGTCCCCCCTCCCCCCCTGGTGGATGTTCAGTTTGGGGATCCATCTGCCATCATTATCTGGTGGATGTTGAAGACTCCAGTTAAAGGTGGATACTCCATTTGGTACACGGTTTCATGCAGTAAGGTGGAAAACTTCATTGTTACACAATGTAAGCGTCACGATGCATGTTTTAATGGAAATTATGGGTTCACAGGATTGCTTGGAGGTAGGTCCCTCTGATGGACGTTAAACGGGCGTCTTGTCTCCCGTCTTCCAGCAATCGTTGGTGGACGTTAAAGATCCAATGGTGTCCGTCGTGAAGAGTCGGTGAGCTCTCGCCAGCACCATGGCCAAATTCCAAATTCCTGCCCAAACTAACGGAGGCCATTGCGTCAGCGGAACAGTCGCGCCCCTCAGCCACTGATGCTACCCCACAACCTTGCACTGAAGAAGAATGGAAATTCTTGCTAAATCATTGAAGAAACTGATTTGAAGTCTTTCGTTAAAGTGCAGAAATATGATAAATTAAGAAACCTCAAATTATTTTTCAGATTGTCTTTGACTGGTGGAGGAGCTTGCACACTCATTACGATGCAGGAAACGATTTGAAGACTGTTAATAAAAAGGAACTCCAGGAGGCAATTAGACAAAGCGACACAGTACAGGATGTGGCATTTGAACTTGAGGTTACAGTGTCTGTCATAAAGAAAGTGCTCAGGTGGGAATACCAAACAATCCAGAATAGATTTAGTTTTCATGTACTACCTCTCATAATGTGTTTGCAACTTACACTGAGTGACGTGTTCCTCTGCATCACAACATGTCCACGGATGTAGGAGGTGCAGTGACGAACATCTCTCGGGGACCTCACAGGGGGACACAATCGTGAGAGCTGGTACGTCTTGGCTCTCCCTATAAATGCAGAAGCTACGTTTAAGAAATAGTTCGTGAAAGCATTTTGTCAGGTGTGCCAGAACAGAAAATCTTGTGATTAAAATCCCCTCATGGAGCAAAAAGAACTCTGAGCCCAAGGGGAATAGCACAGACAGGTTGTATTAAATGGTATGGTATTGGTGATACAATACCATGATTAAATGGCATCCTTTCATAATATCCTCTCCCTGTTGAGGCTGGAGTGCCACGACGCAGTGTTCTGGGCCCAGTCTTATTCTGAATCTCCATCAACTATGTCTCTGACTGTCTGGAAAATCCTCTTTTTGTCTTTGCTGATTATTTCACCCTCTGCCGTGACGTCCCACGTTCTTTAGAAAGGCAATCAGCAGCCTCTTCACCCCTCCGCAGACCTTGATATAATCACAAGAAGGGTCAAACACTTGGAATATGTCTTTCAATCCTGACAAATCTCACACTCACCCGGTCTCAACGAAATAACTGCCTGGTAAACTCTCCTGTCCACTGTCTTAACAATCCTCTCGAAGAAGTTCAAGTCATTCAAACTCCTGAGCTGCACAATCAGCCATGATCTTTCTTGAGAAAACCACACTTCTAAGTTGGCCTCCAAAGCTGAATAGGCATCCTGCTTCATGCATTGTCCTTCCTCGGCACACCTAAACTCTTATCCACCAACGAGATATTCATCCGGAGCTTGATGGAGTACTGCTCTCCCCTCGAGGCTGGCTCCCCTGCCTCACACCTTGCTCAGCTTGACGCTGTGGAAATCAAGGCTTCCAATATCGTTGGAATCTCCCGCGATGGAGCTGAGACTGTGGGCTTATCACTTCGCTACCACAGACAGGTTGGTGGTCTCCGTATTCCGCCGTCTTCTTTCTGGTCCTCCACCCTCTGCTCTTTCCGGGATTTCCCCCACCTCTCCCCCCCCCCAGGTTTCTGTAAGGTGTATGTGACAACCATCAACCTCCTTCACGTGAAACCACCAAAATCCAGAATATCACTGCTCACCTCCACTCATTGGTCCGTCTCTTTTCCCACTTATGAAATCATCTTCCATGTCCTCTCCAATGTCATTCTTCCCTCCACGTCTTCAATACAGCTGTTCACCACCATCTCAGATCATCCCCAATCCAAAACCACGATCGTTTCTACCCCTTTCCCCCCAACCCACCACTTTCCAAGTTTCCAGTTTTTCCTTCATGAGAGTTTACTTCTGTATCCATCTTGTCCACACCCTGTGTCTTCCCCTCGCCCTCATTCTTCCGCACATGTTTTATTTGTCCCAGTCTCCGATTTTGTCCCTCAACCCTGCTGTTGGTGTTTCCCCCTCTCTTTCTTTTGTTCTTTTTGTTGTGTTGCATTCCGATCCGTTTTGTGTTTTAACTCCTCGACAAGCCTCAACCTCGCACACACACACAAAAAAACCAAGTCTATCTCCAACACCCTCGTGTCTCGGATTTAGTTTCTTTCTTTACCTTAGTTTATTTACCGAGGAACGCTTTCGCATTCAAATGATTCCACTCTACCTGAAATACAGGATACAAACTATAATGAATGGCTTCACCTTTCATCAGACGGCTTCAGATTACGAGGACATATGGTTTGAGCTAAAGTAAATTAAACAAGGCTGAATGCTGACGCAGAGTGTTATCTCGTTCGACGTCATAACTCACCTGCTCAAAGGTACCGTGCAAGGACACGAAGAGGTGTTCACTCTTATCCCAAACCTTCAACGGCTTGCGGGACGAGAAAGTAAACACTGACGTGTACCGGCTCTCTGATGCTACTGCGTTCATTTTTCGATCCTCGTGGAGGATCTCCAAGTCTTACTCACGTTGTTGTTCTTGTGGACTTTTTTGTTTGACAACCCAGAGTTTTCATCGGATCTTCGTGAAACTTGCCATGTATATGCAGAAAGCCCACGCGCAGGCAGTAACCATGTCCGATTTTGGAAATTCTTCTGAGAAAAAAAAAGTTGACGTCATAATATCGCCGCTAATGGAAATCGCCTATACCGTTATCTCCGAAACGAGGCAAGCTGTTTGAATTTTGTTTGCGGGAATCGAGCCGGACATTAGCACAGATAATTATTTATCGCAAACGTGATACATCACAATGACGTCATATTCGTTTTTATGACGTCATCATTGAGAAGACGAGGATCTTAGCTCATTTGAGCTTGTTTGTTTGGTTGGCTCTTATGCTAAGGCCCTTAGGCCTTGTCTTTAACCCTGGCCTTTTCCTGGGCAGGTCCTGCTACTCCGGAGCTATGAATAAGCTCCGTCAGAGCCTGCGCAAAAAGAAGGAAACGTACGTGCCAGAGGCGAGCCGGCCACATCAGTGGGAGGACGATGAAGAATCCGTGAGGAAGGGACACTGCAATTTCCCCGTTAAGGTGAATTGTGAGAATGGAGCTTTTAATCCAGACTTATTGCGCTTCCTCTATTCGAGTGCGTTGGTTCTGTTTTTCACCATAACCATATTATGTTGATAATCCTTCGGTGTGGGTCTCTTCTCAAAGGGTGCGTTGCTCGAATGGCTCACACGAGCTTTGTTCAGATTTGTCTCGCTATTTGCAGGCACAGTCTCGATTGAGGTATCTTCACCACCTTAATAGCTAAGAAACAGAAGCTGGCTTTGCTGGGCTCATCCCAGCATAAGGGGAAGACCGTGATAATTAACTGATGATCACTCGGTGACTGTGATACGTCACAAACGGTGTTGTACTCATGGCAACGGACTCTTTACCTCCTTGCTTTATCAGCAGAAGAAATCAGTTTATTTGATTATTCAACTGATGATGCGATAAATTTATTGCTCAAGCTCTAAAAACACTTCCATTATCTCATTATTATTTGATAATATTAAATGCCTCGTTGAGTTATTTCATAAGATCTAATGCCGTGTGCATGCGTGTGTGCGTGCGTGCGTGCGTCCGCAGTACTTGGGCTGTGTGGAGGTCGAGGAGTCCCGTGGAATGCACGTTTGTGAAGATGCTGTAAAAAGGTTGAGATTTGTGAGTGATTACACTTCATGGATAAACTGGCCATCAAACACTTTGGAATTGTGATTACAAAGTATTTATTGCCATTTCATGAGCACATGTATCTTCGGGGCTCTCTCAGCTTGACAGGAAGAAGGTCCGCGCAGTGCTCTGGGTTTCCGCGGACGGTCTGCGTGTCGTGGATGACGCCACCAAGGTTTGTGCACTTCTGGGCACGAACCAACTCGGTTTTTCCCAAGGAAGATGTACATGCAATGATTTTTGCTGGCATGCTATCACGTCTGTATGTTGCACGTGCAAACATGACGGGGTTTCCTTTTTTTTTAATCAACACCGTTCCAGTGTACACAACATTTGTGCCACATGAACTTGCTCACCCTCGGCCCGCTTTTCCTCATTGGAAGGGAAATACACATTGGTGTCGTGATTCGGTGAATGCAGTTCCCAATTTTCTCAAATCGAGTCTATAGGCATCTGGGTGGTGTTACAAGTGATTTCAACCACCCTCCCCCTACTTCTTCTTGAGTGTCCTGGAATCCCGACCGAGGCTCCACAGTTATGCATTTAGAACATGACTTGTGACTCAGCTAATGTTGCCTCTGCTCACCTTGAATGGCCCTTTAGTATGTTTAGAAAGTACAAATGAAAACAAGTATGGTATTATTTTGCCAACTGCCATCGACTTTAAGGACAATCTGTTTGAAGGTTCGATGAAATGCTCCATGCATTGACAGAATGGTAGTTTGCAGTCACATCGATCCACTTGCTGATCGAAGCCACGTATGACATGCTAGAAACTGTTCTGTCCTGCCATGATGATGACAGTGGTTATTGAGTGGTTAAAAATCCTCTCCTTGGTTCTTTTCTGATAACTTTCTGTATTCTAGCCAAACAAATTGCAGGAATGTTTCTTCACTAACACAGCATTTATAATGTCCTTTCACACTGCCAGAAGGCAAAAAATAAATAAAATTAAAATAAAATCAAAGACAGCATGTTGCTTTTTGTCTTTCCCACCAAGATTTTTTTATATTAGATCACCTGCCGCTCGCTGATCATTAAAATGAGTTAGATCACCCACCGGAGGGGCCTTTTGTATTCCAGGATACGTTGATGATAATTGTGGTTTAATTTTAGTTTCAATAGTGATTCACTTTTGTTTTGTTGTGCAGTTTAATGGGTTGTTTGCAATTTTTTGGGGGTTTAATTTGAACTCACAAAGAGATAAATAAAACAGCTTACCTGTATCCTTTGAACACCTGTGAGCTTTACAGCCTTACTGTTGTTTTTGCTCTTTGTAATTGCTCTGCCCCTTTGCAGGCCCATCTATCAAACCTTGCGTTCACTGCCTCCTACCCCTGCCACCATCTATGGGCACAAAGTAAAACGATTGCTGAACCTTTCATTATACGGTGACCCCTACTCCTTGCTCTCTAACGTTTCACGAAGGATTAGCCCTGGCTCGCTGCCGCGAGTGACAATGTCACATGATGACCCACAGAATGAATACACTTACAAAGGTCTCTCTCCAACCCCCCCTTTCTATCACTATTAACACAGGACCTCATTGTTGATCAGACCATCGAGAAGGTGTCCTTCTGTGCTCCGGACCAGAGCAATGACAAAGCCTTCTCGTACATTTGCCGTGACGGCACGACGAGGCGCTGGATGTGCCACTCATTTCTCGCTGTCCGAGACTCGGTTGGTATTTATACATCCATCGATCCGACTGTCATTGTAATACTTTGGAATGTTCCTCCCCTCTTTTCCCCTCCCCCCATTACCTCCCACTGAATTTTTTTTTTGTGAAGGATGCTTGTTAATAAGGTTTGAAAATGGATCTGTTTTGATGGCAATGAATTTCGAAAATCTCGGCTTCAACTGAAATTCTATTAATAGTAGCTGTTTGAGTTTCAGATCACGAATAATCATGTTTTCCATTTTTCACTTGAATACGTTCAAACACTTCTAATTGTGTATGTTGTTACGGCCCGGGGTTCGAGGTTCGCCACGTGGGGAAGCACTCGAGTTTCTCCCAAACACCCGGTCCTGAGGCCGCCGACCGCACATAACTCCGTGGTCCCATTGGACTGTAGTTCTTACACAACCGTAGCCACTTGACTTAGACTACCGGCCGAGCAGGGTTATGCTTCGATGTTTCCAAGATACCTTTCTATTGGCATGGCAACCTAACTAGAGGCCACGCCCTTGGCACCGCACATTGGGATCTTCTGCCGAGCGGAACGGATAGGTGCAGCACCGGCTTACAGAGCAAATCAGTTGGGGTACAACTTCCCGTCTAACGATACTTGTACACGATGTCGGACCATTGAAGGAAAGGACAACCGAGACAGATTCAAAATTTCAACCAGCGATTATTTACTTACCTACACAGGCAAGCAATCATTTAAAAGCGAGTATTTATCGGCAAAAATAAAAGGCACAGAAGAGCAGATTTAACCCTGACATGTATTCTTATGCAATCTTATTTACACAAAAGACATATGGCCATCATTCAATCTGGGGAGAAGAAGAAGACAAGAGCTGAGAAGAGAGGAAATGTACAGAGTGTGTGGTCGATTCCTTCCCTCACCTCACACAGCCCAACGGGGCTGTGCCGGTCCAAAAATATTGGGGGAGGTTGAAAAGGATAGTGAAGATGAGGGGTGGAGTGGCGATGGGATGTACAGCTGCATTTCTGAGGTGTCCAGAACAAGTAGGCAAGTCCTCTCCGGAGTCCGAGTTATGCCAACAGCCAGCAGCTCCATTTCTGCTGTGCCCACAGGACCAGCAGTTCCCCATGAAGCAAGATGCGCTCTGGGCTTTCTTCTGCCCTCCTTTGCACGATGAGCTCTTTCCTTCTTTTCTCACACTCTGTGCAGCTTCCTCCTCCTCACCTGACAAGCTTTTAGGACACGGATGAGGACCAGCCCTGAGCTCCTTTCTCCTCACAGAACATAGCTTTCTCCCGGTTCGTCTCGTGCGAGCCTCACTCTCATTGGTGCGCATCCGATATGGGTATGTCCATGACGCAGCTTGTGGAAAATGCCTCTGTTTCTGAGGGAACTTTCAACACAGCCCCCAACCTTCCTTTCAGTGCGCTCAAGGCAGCGACAAGGGCCTCCGCTCTCTCCCTCGTGCGCAGACATTCAGTCTACAGTGTGCACTGTATCAAGCATGTGAGATGTGCCACACTTTATTATATACGGGAAAAGCACTGCACTTCGTGAGACACGGACGTGCACGTGAGAAGGTACAAAGTCCGATGTGGTGAAGGTAATCTGATCGGCCCGAAGGATTAATGATCACAGACAGACTGAGGGAAGACCGACTGGCTCCGGGGTTGAAGGTAAGACCGATGGGGTGAAGGAGGGATTGTTGAATTGAAGTTTGGTGAAGGGGATTATTGGGGCATTGAGAAAGGCAGAGTGGGGGGGGGGGTTTGTTGGAACGGACCGATGGAAATAACTCATCCTCGGGTCTCCTCGGTATTGAGACAGGCAGAGGGTTTGTTGGAACGGACCGATGGAAATAACTCATCCTCGGGTCTCCTACGTATTGAGACAGGCAGAAGGTTTGTTGGAATGGACCGATGGAAATAACTCATCCTCGGGTCTCCTAGGTATTGAGACAGGCAGAGGGTTTGTTGGAACGGACCGATGGAAATAATTCATCCTCGGGTCTCCTATGTGTCCAAGTATGCTCTATTTTGGGGTACATTTCCAAAACCATCACATTTTGCATTTTCTGGCCATTTTACAGTGGATACCATGATGTTTTACAAGCAGTGATAATGTCTTCTGTTTCAGTCGTAATATTATGGAAGTGCACGTTTGATGTCTATCTGGGCCAACCATGATGCAGATGTTAACAGAGGTCCGCTTTTATCTTCCAAACTAACTCGGTGTAAATCGGGCGTCTCCTCTACTCTGGAGATGGAGTTCACAATTATGAATATTACCAAGTTTATACTTGATCATTGCTGTCACTGTCAGAAACCGGTCATGGAGGAAGCAAACTGGAGAAGAGTTTGACAGCGGCTCTGCTACGGTATTTGTTTAATATAAAGAGGTTTATGGTTGCTTGTGAAGCTCGTGGCTCTTGTGTCCATTTCCGGTTTTCTCTCCTGCTGATGACTGATCTAGTTCCTTAACGTTGTCTTGTAATGGTGGTGAGATTGTACAAGTTGATCCTAGCGCATGTCCAGTTGCCCATCTCAACAAGTGCTGCATCCTTTTCCCAGTGTGCTATGAGCGAAGGGAGGGGATGCCTCATCGATGTGTCTTCAGTAGTAAAAACAAAAATCCTTGTTAGTCATTGAAATTCCAGAATCTCTGCCACAGAAAGCATTTAAAAGAGAACAAACAACCAGCAGAATTGCATTCTCGGATGCAGAGAGCAATAAGTATGTCGTTCTCAACTGAACAGATGTTCTGCAGCGTTTGGGAAATCTCAGATTAATTGACTCCGCCATCGAAGGTGGATGGAGGATAGTTTTCACCCGTTTCTGTCTGCCTGGTTGTTTTTTTTTTGTATGTGAGCAAGAAATCTCAAAAAGTTGTGGACGCATTCGGCTGAAATTTGGTGGACAGGTTGGGTGTGTGATTCGATTTTGTTGAAGATCCGAATCCGGATCTGGATCTGATAATATTTTAAGTGATTCTTCACCTTTTAATAGCACACAAACAATGCACAAACCTGTTAGTTAAGGGTACAGATTTGACAAATTTTGAAGTTGAAGTCCCAAACCCTATTTTCCCCATTTTCCCCTAAGTTGTGGTTCATGGGGATTTTCAAGAATGTCACCCCCGCAAACACCAAGGCCCTCCTGTATGCACTTCAACACTGCACGGGATATCGTGTTCTATGAATTCTCTAGTCTGTTATTGGACGCTCGGCATGTAATCCGATGGTTCCCAGGATTTTACAGGCATCAAAATCTGGAGACGGCGGTTCAACCTTGAGCACACTGAAAACATTATAGCCGTTGTCGATGCACTTGATGAGTAAGACGTCTCGATAGGCAGCCATGGGGACTCCTCTGAAAGGTCCTTGGAAGCAGTTTGGAATTTCCATCCGAGGGTGTTTGAAATAATTGTTTTTGGGCATTTAGTGCGAGAACATCACATAATCCCTGGAATTATGTACGAGCGATAATTTTGCATCATAATTAATTAATTTTGATTATGCGTGAGTGATAACCCTTATAATGTAATCCCTGGACAGCTTCTTCTTGGACTGTTGTCGGCTGCCTTTGAATCGTTTAATCCTGTTTCAATTAGACAAATATTTCGAGGTTGCAAAAGTACACAGAAATGTGAGTAGTTGTTGCGAGCATGCTGTTCGATGTAATGAATGTAATGATTGGTGGGTGGTGGAGGAGCTCAGTATCTTGTGTTGAGGCACTTGATTGGTACTGAGTGGTTTGTGGATATCCCTTGTGTTCATGCATTTTAGATTACATTAAATGCATTTTATATTGCATAATAGGTATTGCCAAAGTGAGGGGGAAAAAATCTATTATTGATGTGAGGACAGTATAATGCAGGTGAGATTATCAGAATTATCTTTTTCTACACTTTTCCTTGTCTGTCGTTGATCTACAACATGGATCAGTCTCACTTTTCCGTAGTTATTGGTTAAATCAGAACTACAGCCATTTTAAGCTTGATGGACATCCCTTAGATGAGAGCCCAGTTTTAAGTTGTTTTCCATGTTCTTCACAATTGCAGCTACCCTCAAAAACCCCTTCTCAATACCAATATTATAAAATATATCGACTTCTCCCGTTATCTTTCTTTAACTCACTATCACAGCTAAACTGCTTTCTGCTGCTGTTATACAAAGAAATATCCAGGGCTGAAGGTGGGTTAAAACCTTAGTTTATAAAGGAATCTAATGTCATGATCCAATAATTTTATTTGAGCAACACAACGGAAAGCTCTGCAAAAATGGGATTAATGGTCCGTGGGGCGTGGACCCAAGAGATGTGCTGAAGATGTAATGAATGCACAGCAGTAATCCTGATGGTTTGGTTTTTCTGAGCATATTAAGGGAGATAGTAATGATGGATGTCCCACCTTTGTACTGCCAAATTCACTTGTTTGTTGTGATCTCTGTTCGTATACTTATGGTGTATATTGCCTTGAAACAAAAGTCCTGAAAACTCAAAAGCCATTGTGAAGGAGCACCGTTGGGTAGGAGTTGTTTTTTTCTCGATACAAAATCAGGGGCAGTGGGGCCATGTTTAGATACATCAAGCAAGGGAATGAGCAAATAACAAAATAGAGGAGATGGATAGAAGGGGGGATATGGAAGATGAAGGGATGGGGGGAGGGGGGAATAAGTAATGGGGGAGGGGAGAAAGAAAGACAGACAGAGAACACAACTGCAAGAAAGAGAGTTGGGTTGGTTGGGTCAAGATAATGTGGGAGAAGAGATAACTGGTCGCGATGGGGAGTTCCATGAGAAGAGTTCCACTGAACCCTCTCCTGAAGTCAGTTGAACAAAACACAGAAAAGAGAGTTCATAGAACACGTTTTCCCCACGCAGTGTTTAAGTATAAAATTATATTCAAATAAAAAATATTTTAGAGGTCGTAGAAAAGAATCCATAAGTTTACTGCTGCAGATGCCAGTATCTTATCCATCCATTGGGACCGTACTCTGTGCAGAGTGTTGGTGCTGCCTCAGCAGTCTCCTTGGCTATTGGACACAATCCTGGACGGGTCACCACTTTGACACAGGATACCAGCAAGCTGGCACTCATTTTGCCGACCTCGGAAGGATGACAGGCAGTCAACCCCACCTGGTATTAATTCAACAGCTGAGTTGGATTTGAACTCAGGATGTTTGGATCCCAAGCCAACCACTCTAGCCATTAAGTCAACACCAGGCATAGTATCTTAAACACCACCTTATTTAACGTGTTACATTAGTTATTCATGCCTGTTGTTTGTGTCCTTTATGACGTCCTTAAAAACAGTAAGTTTCCCGTTTGGAATGATTTTCAATTTCATTTCACTGCCAGACAAGCAGAAAGACTAAAATAATTCCCGCTCCTCCAGCTGCACATGAGCGATCGGGACAAATTCAGAGCCAAAGTACGTACGGTTAAACTACAGGTTTGTTTTCCGATTCGTGTTCAAAATATAACATTCAATTTATATTAAGTTGTTTGTCAACCATAACGTGACGCTTGTAGCCACATGGACAGATGGACAAACAGACAGACAGAGGTGAAGCAATTGCTTAACCTCACTTTTTGCTTGGTGTTTGTGGGGGAATGACAAAATTGTGGAGGTGAGCAGAAAACCTCGTCAAAATAATTTTGGTTTATTATGTCGAAATAATTTTTATATGTAGTATTTTGTTGGTTCATGTGCTTGATGTTTTAAAAATAACAAATGCCATGCTGTGTGTTTCTCAAGTGTAACATTGTGTGTTGCTCTGATCAGTTAATTCAGACAATTTGAATTTCATGTTGTCAGGTGGTTTTGGTCAACAAGTGTTAATCGGAAGTTTGTGTGTGTGTGTTTGCATGTGTATATGTGCACGTACCAGGGTGAACGTCTGAGCCATGCCGTAGGTTGTGCATTTGCCGCATGTCTCGAACGCAAGCAAAGGCGAGAGAAGGAGTGCGGTGTCACTGCCACGTTTGATGCCAACCGTACGAGCTTTACTCGTGAAGGGTCCTTCCGCACGGCCGGGGTCACCAGCGAGCAAGCCGAGCCTGTGACCCGACTCACGACTGACCTCAGGAAAGGTAAAGGCCTGCGAGTCATGCCCTGCTTGTTTCCTTTTTGCGGCCGCAGTGCTATTACTAAGTGTTTTCTCTGAGGAATGGAAAATACCAGATCGATTGCTCTGTGGTTTTACACATGCTTTTGGCCATTAAAGTGATCATTACATTTTCTTACTTTTGTTAAGTTCATCAATACTAGGTTTTCACAACTTACCAAACCTAAAGTTCCATGCAACTAACCCCTGAGTTCTTTGAATGTAGGTTGTCATGTCGTCAGT
This sequence comes from Eptatretus burgeri, assembly GCF_056783735.1. Classification (NCBI taxonomy): domain Eukaryota; kingdom Metazoa; phylum Chordata; class Myxini; order Myxiniformes; family Myxinidae; genus Eptatretus; species Eptatretus burgeri. The sequence goes on along the minus strand of NC_140973.1, from coordinate 70,171,947 downwards.
ATGTTGGGTGAAATGCGATCTTCAAATAACATATGCATGAAAATACTTGATTTCTACTGCCATTCCTGATGCACTCCTTCCCACTCACCCCTTTGACCACATGTCCCTCTTCCTAGTCATGTTATATGTAGGTGGCCTATATTAAAGTGGTCTCAGGGATGCTTAATAACTTCATGTATGTCATAAAAAATACTATATTCTCTGAGCATTCTCGAATTATACTGAATGAGGCATTTTACCCATTTTGCTTTGCTGATGGATTTAAACCAAATGACAACGTGATGTACGTCACAAACATTCCGCTCAATTCACTTTCATTTGCCAGAATTCATCACCTCCATCAACCACCTTGCTGCTTATATATGATGTGAGCAAAAATCATTTCCGCTTCGCTGTGAAGCTTTGTGTTGGATACTCTGGTTTAAATCTCCACTTAAAATGGTGAAATTTATACATTTTGAAAATTTTGAATTAATCGCACTCAGATTTCAACATCACCGTAATGCATATTATTATCATGTTGATTAAACTCCTCTCTCGTTCAACCCTCCTCCTCCCCTCCCCTGCACCAAAAGCCTCCTCACCTCCCTCTTCCTTGGCAGTGTGGACCTCAAACATCCGGGGCCTTCACTCAAACCTGACGGATCTTTATATACAGGCTGCCACTGACAAACCAGACATAATCTGTAAAACAGAAATTTTCCTCCTTCAAGACGACGAACTCCCAAGTATCTCTCCCTGGTTACTCCCTCCTCTGGTATGACAGGCCTGAGCCTCGTCCTGGTGGAGGAGTTGCTCTCTTCATCAAAGACTCTATTCCTCACTCTCCGTGCACTGCCCTCACTCCCCCACACCCCCAGGAATACCTCTGGCTATGGCTTCCCCTCCACACTCACCTCATGTCCATAAGTGTGTTGTCCCGTCCACCAAACAGTAATGACTCAATTTACACCCCACTCACCAAAAACATGGACCAACTTCTATCCTCTCATCCCAAATCTCTCTTCTTCAGATGTGGTGACTTTAGTTGTCATCATGCCAGTTGGCTGGGTGTGGGTACCTCTGTCACCTGCCATTGCACTTCAGCAAATGACTTCTGCGACTCATTGGGACTGACTCAATATGTCAACTTGCCAACCAGGATCTCAACCAATGGTACTCCATCTCTTCTGGATCTGATTTTGACAAATTTCCCTGAAAATATCTGCTGTTCTACCTCTATTCCAATCGGTTCATCCGACCACATGCTTGTCAAAGTGGACATCTCTTTGGCTGTTATTAGAGAATCACCTCAATGCCGTCGAGTTTGGCATTTCACTCAGGCCGACTGGCAGGGACTACAAGCAGCTATCAAACTTCTAAACTGGTCTCCCATCTCTACTTTCTCCGACATCAACGAATCTTGGGAATCTTTCAAAGAAACTTGCTCTCCCTCATGCATAGATTTATCCCATCTCGTCTTCAGTTGTCATACCCTTCCTCCCACCCATGGTACACTAAACCTTGCGACGAGGCAGTTGTCCTGAAATAACAACAGTTGTCGATTTGGTCTGGCACCCTGCCATGCTCACCAAACTCTCTTACCATGGTATCCAAGGACATCTCCACTCATGGCTCATAGACTTCCTCTCCTGTCACAGTCAACGTGTGGCCCTTAATGGAGTTCTCTCATCCCCTCTTCCTGTCCAGGCTAGAGTTCCTCAAGGAAGTGTTCTTGGCCCTGTGCTTTTTCTTGTTTTCATCAATGATCTCTCCAACTCTCTTGAAAATCTTCTCTATCTTTTTGCTGATGACTCCACCCTCTGCTGGACCATCTGTCATCCCTCAGATCGGCAAGCAGCAGCTTCTTTGCTCTCTGCAGATCTGGATGAAATCACAAGCTCACACCCTCACTATGTCTCTCCGAAAGGACCGTTTGGAACCCCCCCTCCCCATCTCCTTTCGCAACAATCCGCTGGAAGAAGTCGTTTCATTCAAGCTTTTGGGTCTCACTGTCTGCCATGATCTTTCCTGGAAAAGCCACATTTCCAACCTGGCCTCCAAAGCCAGTCGCCGATTGGGAATCCTCCGTCGTGCAAAGTTCTTCCTCGGCCCACCTGAGCTCCTGACCACATACAAAGCTTTTGTCTGCAGCCTCATGGAGTACTGCTCTCCCCTCTGGGCTGGTGCTCCTGCCTCTCACCTTTCTCGGCTTCACGCTGTGGAAACCAAGGCTTTTAGGATCATTGGTATCTCCTGAGGTGAGGCTTAATCTTTGGGCCTCTCACTCTCTCACCGCAGGCAGGTCGGTGGTCTTTCTGTCTCTCGCCCTCTTCTGCTCTGTCTGAGATATGTCCCCCCCCCATATTTTTGCAGGGCGCTCAAGGTCCCCCAGCAACCCCCTTTTGCTAAAACTACCAAAATCATGAATTACTGCTCACCTTCACTCTTTCATGCCTCAATTTTCCCACCTTTGGAATAAACTCCCTCACTCTCTTCAATCCCACTCTTCCCTCCAGGTCTTCAAAACAGCTGTTCACCACCATCTCTTATCTTCCCCCATCCAAAACCTCAATCTTTTCTACCCCCGCTAATATGCCCCAAACCCACCTCCTTCAACTTCCCTGCTTTCCTTCCTGA
>NC_140973.1:70126828-70164328 GCF_056783735.1 Eptatretus burgeri | reverse complement strand
TTTTGCACCATATTTGTGTATCGATCGCAGTTTCTATTCTGTTCTTGCTAATGGCAGCTGGGCTGCCGAGTAGCTATCATTTCTTGTAGCGCAGCTGTGCCCCTCTACCAGTACACTGGTACTCATTTCGCCGACATTGGAAGGATGACAGGCTGAGTCGACCCCACCTGGTGTTAATTCAGCATCCAACGAGGCTCAAACTCAGGACCCTCGCATCCGAAGCCGGCCGCCCGAGCCACTAAGCTAACACCAGGCTTTGTATCGCAGCGATGTTGGCGAAACCTTTATTTCTAAATCCATGTCTTGTGGCTCTGAAAATTCTCATTCATTTTTTGCAATTATTTTATTGTTGATTGTAGATCACTTGTGATTATTATTCTCCTTGGTTTTTAATTTTGAGAAATCTACAATAGAAGATGAACATATGAAACTTATCAGAGTCCATACAGACACTGTTGTATTTGCACACGCATTCCCTATTTTTCTTTATTTATGATTATTTTGTCATTGCTTTCACTTGAACCCATTTCAGTCCAATATTTGAATCCGTCCCCATCATGTCAGTGCTTTCAAGCCTGCACTGACAGCCGACACATTACATATGCAAGTAGAGATGAGCGAGTTCACTTGATAAAAAGAAAAGGAAGTGGAGAAAGAGAGGAAGAAAAGGGAGTTTGGATAGTATAGGAAGAAAATGAGTAAGAAAATAAATGAGTTTGGGGAAGAAAGGGGTTGAAGTGAAGAAGATTGTTTGTGCCTACAGTGGGAAAGGATCGGGTCAGATATTATTCTGCCATTTTTATGTATTCAATGCATAGATAGATTCCTCATGCATTTTATAAGTCCCATTTGTCGGTTCACTTGAAACCTCAATTTTCGATTGCTGATTTTCCACGGTCTGTCATTTTGCTCTTCCACGAGCCTTGACCTCTATTTAAAGAAGGAAAAAGAAAAAACAAAGAATGAGCAAAAGGAATTGCGAGGCGAGGGATAGAGAATGTACTGGGTGGAAAATCGCATCGTGTTCGGGTCGCTATACGGATGTTCCCAAATTAATAATAATCAAATAACGGAATGATACACCAGCAGAGAAAATGTGATTAATAAATGCCATTGTGCACTTATTTTCCGATGGGGTATCCCTGTTGCTGCCCACTCGTCCACCCTCATTTCACTGCACATAGATCGGGCCTAGTGCAGCGTAATGAAGCGCAAGCTTTGTCGGCATTCCAGGAGCCCATCGGGAAGAAAGTACGTGCCCCGAGAATGCGGAGTTGAAAGGGAGGCAACGTTACAAATCTTAACAGAGAGAAGTCCAAGGTGGTATTTATTTATTTATTTATTTATTTGTTTGTTTCTGTTTTATTTATTTATTTATTCATTCATTCTACGCCAGGTGGAGATCAAACCAGTTCTCAATAATGCATGTCTGCGGCCTTTTATCGCTCTCATGTAAGGCAATGTGTTTGCGTAGCGTACAGCCGGCGCTGGATATTGATTTGTTCAACAAACTAAATGCCAGGCAATATCGAGTGCGAAATCTGATTGGGTGGAGGGCGGCAGTCGGGCGGTGGGGGGAAGAGAGGGTGGAGTACAAACCACTTAACATGGACAGTAAAATTGTTGAATTCAATATTCTGAGCAAAGTTAGAAACGTTATTAAAGTATAAGGAAATATAAACGAGCCTTGAGCACACTTGTACATCTTTGCACAACACATGCAATTCTCCAGGATTCATGGCTCTTTCCCACTCTTTGTGACTTGGGATTGGTTGCTGTGCATGACTCATTGCTTCAGTCGATTCATTTCCTGGAGCCTTTACATAAGCTCCAACCTGTCAATTGAAATGCCCAACGGCATAAAGACAAAGACATTTTAGTTGACTCTTCGTGCCTTTTCAATAGACTCCGAAGCATTGAGGAAAAGTATTTGGTTTAATTTTTTTGCTGTTTAGCCTTGATATCAAAACATCATTTGGCTGCAACAGAAGTGCTTGTAAGTTGATTTAGCTTTTGAAAGCTTCTCTTTGCCTCTTAATTCCAAAGACCTACAATCCTTGACTTTGTGTGTTTCTTTGATATTCTTCAATACTCCCTTTCTTTACCCTTTTATTGCTTCCCACAATCCACTCTCTCCACCCTGTTTTCTTTAGGGTCTCCAGACACAGTTGCCGTGACAACTGGCAGTCCGGCCTTCACAGAGGTTTCCACGCCGATGGCAGCGGGACCCGTTGTGGGAGTAGCCAAGCAAGTTAGATCGAGCGAGGTGGAATGGGCTGTTGCTGCAGGCTCCAATGGGCCGTCAGCCCAAGCTGGGTTTCCGCGTGCCATCCCTCGCAAGCACGCTCCTTTAGAGCAGCTCGTGCGGCAGGTAGGCATTTGGGTGACAAATGGTGACCTCTTGAATATTCCTTTGAAGTTATGATTGGCAGTTGTTCAATATTCTCAAGGTTTGCATCTTTTGGGGGGACATTTTTGGCATTCAATGAGTGAAAGCAAAAGTCAAAGTCATAACCTTCACAGATGGAGTGAGCGAGTTAAATATGTAACATTTATTATAATTTTCCATTTATTTACTCATTGCTATATGACTCATCACCAGATTTGGTGATGTCATGGTTAGAACATTCGCTCTGAGTCTGGGAGGTCAGTGGTTCAAACCCCGGTCGAGTCGTACCAAAGACTTTAAAAATGGTACGTGCTGCTTCTTTGCTTGATTCTCAGCATTTAAAAGGATAGATTATGGACAAACAGCAATGGCAAACCACCCAGTGTAACCCTTGCCAAAGAACTGCTAGGGCAGCACCGATGCTCTGCAAAAAGTATGGTACATCAACAAAGTAAAAGTATGGAATCAAAGTAATTAAGAAGATCTAGCTCGCAACACAGAAAATGAGCTTCCTGTTGCAACAACACCACAATATTACCACCACCAGTGAAACCAAAGTGGATAAATAAGGAATGAACAACAAATAGGAAAGGAAAGATGAGAAAGGCAGAAAAAAATATGAAATACAAATGACTTATTGCACTTTGACTGTGGTTGTCCAATTGACACCGCATACTTTACTTCACCCATTTGTGACCACACTCTGTTTCTCGAGTATCGGTTCTTCCAAAGTACTTTACATGATTGAGAACCATCCCTGGGTCAGGTTGCCACTCTGTGCAGTAGGTTCACAGAGGAAGTTGTAATTTGTTCAAGGTACCAGCATATAGTGGCCATTCTTTAAAGGCAACGTAGAATCTTTCACGTCCACCAGTGACCGAATGGCTGAATGCACAACCAAAGGATGGTGTACTTATATTTTTTCCTTATCTTTCTTTTTTCAATATTTTTTCAATTTTCAACATATTTCTTTTTTGACCTTGACCCAATTTTATGGTCATGACCAAATTATAGACATTTTAACACTTTTCACCAAAACTCAACGAAGGTTTGTCCGATCGCAACGAAATTGCCCTTCATGGATAGCTGAGAGGAAGCAACATTTACGCTAAATTTCTATAATACCCTTCCAGGTATTAATTGCGGATACAATACAACCCCAGGTCAAGGTCAAATTGCGGTCTAAAATAAAAAACGTTTTTTTTTGTCCGCTCAATTCTCCCAATGCGGAATTTCGAAGACCACTTGGCCTCCAATTATGTTCTTGCATCATAATCGTGGACCAGCACTGATGTTGTGCACCTGACATTTTATTTGTGGCTTGACCTACTTGTTTAGGTTGTGACCTAATTAACAAAAAACACCTTTTTAAAAATCATAACTTGAACAATTTTCCTCCAATTTTCATGTTGGGTTTTCTGGATAGATTGAAGATGGGGGTATATTTTCTTAATTTACGCTCTTTCCCTAAATGTTGAAGGTCAAGGTTATACAGTCACGGCCAAAAATATTGGCACCCTTTTTCCACCTTCCTCAAATAACTCACAATTTTTTCTAAAAATAAGTTGAAATTGACAAAAGTATTTGGTCTCCATAATTCTTAATTTCACTGTTAATATTACAGAATCTATATTTTTCATTCGGAACTTAGTATCTCCTTTTAAATCAGAAAATATAAATAAATGGCATTGACACCCTCGATTTAGTATTTGGTAGTACAGGCTTTGGACAAAATAACTGGAGTCAAGCACTTCCAATAGTCATGAATGAGCTTACTACACCTCTTGACTGACTTCCCACTCTTCTTGTGCAAGCTGCTCCAGTTCTCCCAGATTTGAAGGGTGCCTTCTCCCAACTGCTGTTTTCAGATCTCCCCACAGGTGATCAATGGAATTTAGATCTGGACTCATTGCTGGCCACTTCAGAACAGTCCAGTATTTTATTTTCAACCATTCCTGGGTGCTTTTTGAAGTGTGTTTGGGGTCATTGTCAGCTGCAAGACCCATGACCTTCGACGGAGACCCAGCTTTCTGACACTGGGTTGAACATTGCGCTACAAAATGCCTTCTTAATCTCCTGACTTCATGATTACATGCACACATTCAAGGCACCCAGTACCAGAGGCAGCACAGCAACCCCAAATCATCACTGAACCTCCTCCATGTTTGACTGTGAGGAAGGTGTTCTTTTCTTTGAAGGCTTCATTTTGTTTTCTGTAAACATCGAGATGATGTGCTTTATCAAAAAGTTTTAATTTGGTCTCATGTGTCCACAGGAAATTCTCCCAGAAAGGTTTTGGCTTGTTCAGTTGTGTTTTGGCAAACTCCAGTCAGGTTTTATTATGTCTCTCTCTCAGCAGTGGGGTCCTCCTGGGTCTCCTACCATAGAAACCCCTTTCATCAAGTTGGCGACGGATGGTGCTGTCGTACTGTCATACCTTGTGCCTGAAGGACAGCTTGAATCTGTTTGCAGTTGATGGAGGTGCTTTCTCCACCATTCGAACAATCCTTCGCTGCAATCTTCGATCAAGTTTTCTCTTTTGCAGCCACGTCCAGGAAGATTGGCTACAGTGCCATGGGCCTTAAACTTCCTGATAACATTGCGTACGGTGGATACAGGAACATCAAGGTCTCTGGAGATGGATTTATAGTCTTGAGATTGTTCATGCTTGGCTACAATCTTGTGTTTGACCTCCTCAGACAATTCTCTGGTTTTCTTTCTTTTCTCCATGCTCATTATGGTACACACAGTGACACAAAACAGCAGAATGACTTCTTTCCTCGAATAAAACTGATTGAGTGGGTGATTTTTTTATTATGCAGGCACCTGCAACTCACCACAGGTGAGTTCAATTCCAAAGTAAAGGAGAATCATCTGCTTGAAATCTAATTTTTTCGAACAACTTCTCAAAGGTGCCAATAATATTTATTGTCCGGGCCATTTTTAGGATTTCTGTGTGGAATAAGCTAAGACTTGGGATTGGTTGCTTGTAAAAAAAAAATTTAGCTTTTTTTGTTTTGTTCCACTGCAAACAAAAGAAATAATTATGTAGATACCAAACGATTGTTTAATTTCAACAATTTTATGGAAGAAATGCTGCATTACCCGAAAAAAGTGCAAGGGTGCCAATATTTCTGGCCACGACTGGATGGTGGTCCAAAAAAAATATGGCCATCATTGGATCACGGGCCAAAGGTAAGCTGCAGGCAATCCCCAAGGGAAAGACTCGGTCGGTGAAGGCTTACCCTTGGCGATCGCTTTGTGATCACAGATGTCTAGTTTCTTTCATTGATGCATTATTTTTCGATGCTAGATTGAGGCTCATGGAAGAATGAGATCACAGAAGGTATAAATGCCTCGGACCGACGGTGGTGTAATGAGACCACACATGCTGATGAGACTGAACAAACAAGGAATGAAATAACAAGAGTGGGGAGAGAGAGGGAGGAGGGAAGTAACAAGAGACAGTAACGTGGAAGTAAGAGCATTGGTTGCCTCTGAGCTTTCCTTTTTCTTAACTACAAAGCATATTGGCTTACAATCATCTAATCATCATCCATAAGTAATCATAGGACTTCCAAGCAGAATTAAAAATAACAAACTGGTGCATTAAGACGAAGCCTGATGGCGAGAGAAATGACGTGCTTGAACAGTGAACGGAACAAGTGCCAGTACAAAGTACATGAATAGAAATAATCGACGTAGAAAGAGCACTTAACAAGATGACAAATAGCACACGAGGGAGGGCGAAGAGAGGAGAGGACCAATAATGGAATCATTTTGGAATCCTCGTGCAGATCACAATTGTGTGAACTCCATCTGGACCACGTGACGTGAGATCGCCGACAGTTTGTTTTGCTTTGAAATTATCTTTTCAATTTTTCGTACCTTCATATCTATTTGGTGCGTTTTATCTCTTATGGAGTATGTGTCACACAGAATCGATGCATTTCCATTAAAAACTTGTGAAATAGAGACCATTTGCAAAACAATGCCATTAGGGGGGAAACTGGAATTGTTGTGCGAACTCCTTAAGGGGAAATACGCTGGTGTTGGCTTCGCGGCTCGGGTGGCTGGCTTAAGATCCTCAGAGGGTCCTGAGTTCGAGCCTTGTTGGCTGCTGAATTCACACCAGGTGAGGTTGACTCAGCCTGTCATCCTTCCAAGGTTGGCAAAAATGAGTACCAGTGTACTAGTAGAGGGGCACAGCATCAGCGGCACAGCTGTGCTTCCAAGAAATGATAGCTACCTGGCAGCCAAACGTAAGAACAGAACAGAAGGGTGAAATAGATTTTTCAAACCCTAAGATGGGAATCCACAATGTTTATCCGTCAATGTTTGTAATTGCATTGAGCTAAGGTCAAAGTTAAAGGATCGCTGTTCAGATTTTGTTCTGTAGTTACATCATGAAATGGTCTCTGGAGTAGGATCGTGCGATGTTTCTATCCAATCTTGAGCATGAGCCCACAGAAAATTGAGTGTTTCCTTGTATGTTTTGAGCACAGCAAGCTCAAATGAAATGAAGCATTTGGCCCATTATTTGTAATCTCATTTATCCGTATCGTGTATGCTTTGTACCAAAAAAACAAGTGCAAAATCATCATGCTGTAAAGTCTCCGATAGTTTTACTTTTATCGACTTCTCCCAGTATCTCGTACTTGCTTTTCTTTGTCTCTTCAAGTATCTTCAATCCCAAAACGCTTTCCAGGAAACATTTGGTTGTTTCGTCAGGTCGTCGGGGTTTTGTTAAGAATAACTGGTTTTGAGCAGTTTGGATGTGCTCGCCTCGTAGTAAGGACACTGGTACAATGTCCGAGAGATTGGTAATATGGATCCGAGGTGACGGTAATATGGATTTTGATTCTAACCTTCTGGAAGCCAAGCCGACTGTCAGGTGAAATACCAGGGAGCTATTTGATTGCTGATAAATCCCAGCGAGCTCACTGATGACCTTAAGCGAAGGGAAATTCTGCATGCCCACGTGTGTTTGTTGCCTGCATGCAGGAAACATCCCACGTACTTGGTGGTTGATCCATAGTGCCTTCAAGGTAAATTGAACTTTGAACTAAAATATTACAGCTCACATCCCCCTAAATGATGACAAACCATAAACAATTGCACATTATAATATGACCTACGCTCCTGCTCTCATAAATCAACTCCTTCCTGCCGTCCCCCTCACAAGGTTTTATCTCCATAACAGTTAACCTGACATTTCACCCTGACCTAACACCTCTGAGGCTGACAGCAGGAATTTAAACAATTGTGACCTTTCACCTCTTTGGACCTGCCCACGCGTTAACTACTCTCACCGCTGTTTTGTGCAGGGTTCCTTCCGTGGCTTTCCTGCCCTTTCAGAGAAAACCTCCCCGTTCAAGCGGCAGCTCTCTTTACGTCTCAATGAACTTCCATCCACACTTCAGCGAAGAACGGACTTCCAGGTGACAGGCACAGGTATCTCTCTCATTTGTGCACCTTATGTCTGCTCCACCGCTGTCACTATTGATTTCACAGTCACATCTCATGGACATGCAGTCACTGACCGAATGTTTCGCTTTATGCAAATACTTGATGTGGAATCGATTGCGCAAAAGAGTAAATTGCATCTCACCATATTTGATAACATTCCTCGAGGAGGGCAGGTTGGGATGAGGGGGCAGGGGGGGGCGGTGGGGGAATGTGGCTTGCGCTCATTTTACGTAAGGTAATAGTCACTTCTGATAGACGGCTGTGATACAACTGCTTAGCAAACAAAGATATAATATGATTGCGAAATTCAGCACAAAATTAGTGGTCTGCACACGCGACAGATGAAGGCAAAAGAAATAAAACTGGAAGGGCACTCAGTAGAGCGCATACCTCCGCCACTTAATGCCTGATCCTCCGCCACGATGACGTCATACGCTTGCGAAAACTATGCGTAATTTGTAATAAGATGCATTCAGTAATCATTTTGATATTTGAATGAAGTTTAATTTGGCGTCAACCGGAAGTCGTAACGACTTCCGGTCACTGAGTTATGTCCAAAAATGTGTTTTCACATTGTGTGACGTCACATCGTGACGTTTAGTCCGATTAAGACGGGGTTTGGACGCGGACCGTCTCAGGTGGATTGCCTATCAGGTGTAAACATTTAAGAACGACGGTCCAGCCGTTTGGCCTGTAGATGACCGGACAAACAAACAAGCAGTCATAGACTGGTACTTACGAAATCGTCAACTTGACCTCTGACCTTCTCTCATAAAAGCTGTCTCGAGAGAAGGTAGCGACGCAAACCAGAAGTTTATACGATGATTCTGTACCAAACCATCAAAAATCGAATGTTTTGGATGTTTGACCTCACTGTGACCTTGACCTTTGACCGATTTTGACCAAAATCTAATCAGCGCTCGCCATCACACTCCAGAATCACTTGGTGTAATTTGACATTGGTAGCTTCTTCCGTTCTCAAGTTATCTGAACCAAACCATCAAAATTCGAATATTTGACCTCACTGTGACCTTGACCTTTGACTGATTTTGACCAAAATCGAATAAGCGCTCGCCATCACCCTCCTGAATCACGTGGTGTAATTTGGCATTGGTAGCTTCTTCTGTTCTCGAGTTATCGTGCCTACAAACAAACAAACAAGCAGTCATAGACTGGTACTTATGAAATCGTCAACTTGACCTCTGACCTTGTCTAATAAAAGTTGTCTCTCGAGAAGGAAGCGACGCAAACCAGAAGTTTCTACGATGATTCTGTACCAAACCATCAAAAATCGTAACGTCGACCGAAGCAAAAATCTCCATTTCTCCACGCAATTATTTTATCAAAGTCACAAAACCGTAATATTCGGCCATCCACCAACAATCTTTACATAATCCGACGGCTCAGCGAGTCAGGCATGCGACGATAACCTTTATTGGGATAAAAAATGACTTTTAAACACCATCTTTATCGAAAACACTGTCAGCGCGCACACGCAAAACCTTTACGTGGGTCAACGACGCGTCTGCTCGAGCGCATTGCATCACGTGACGACCCGTGATGCGTCGAGTGAAATATTTTTTATACATTCTTAAAATGTCTCCAAAACATCCGATTTTACCAGAATTTCGACAACCGATTTTTAAGCGTCCTAAGCGATCGCAAAAACCGAAGACAAAATTAAAATCGAAGTTAAAACGAACTCGTAACGTCGAGCGAAGCAAAAATACTCCATTTCTCCACATTAATTTACGGAATTATGTTTGACCTCACTGTGACCTTGACCTTTGACCGATTTTGACCAAAATCTAATCAGCGCGAGCCATCACCCTCCTGAATCATGTGGTGTAATTTGACATTGGTAGCTTCTTCCGTTCTCGAGTTATCGTGCCTACAAACAAACAAACAAACACACAAACAAACAAACACACAAACAAACACACAAACAAACAAACACACAAACAAACACACAAACAAACAAACACAAACAAACAAACAAACAAACAAACAAACAAACAAACAAACACACAAACAAACAAACAAACAAACAAACACACAAACAAACAAACACACAAACAAACAAACACACAAACAAACAAACACACAAACAAACAAACAGAAACAGAAGTCATCAATATACTTACGAAATCTTTAGATTTCGTAAGTAACAAACACACAAACAAACCAACAAACGGAACAGACCAACATACTTGCCAAAATCGAAGATTTCGCCAAGTAGCAAACAAACAAACAGACAGAGAGGGGTGAAAACATAACCTCCTTCACCTTCGGCAACAAATACCACTAACCTTTTAAAGTAGCTCAAATGGTAGTTCATCCACCATGAATAAATGAAGAGTTTACATTTCGTGCTTTACCCTTCGTCAGAACAAAGAAGGACTGCTGTTTCTTTGAGATTCTCTCTTTCGTTGTTTCAACGAAGGGTAAAGCACGAAAAGTAAACTCTCCTTTTATTCATGGTGGATCAACTCCCATTTGAGGCATTTTAAAGGGTTAGTGGTATTTGTTTCAGCAAACAAAGATGTTTTATTTGATTGACATCTGGTTTATTTGGCAGCCACGATAGGTGTTTCATATCCATGTTTTGCTTAAACCATTCCTGCCTCATAATAGGCCTGTGGGATGCTGGCTTTATCATTTTCAAACACTCCATTATTGGTAGGAGACACAAGCAGCATGAAAGTGTGAACCGACCTCTGCGTATCACTTGATAAAATCTTTCACCTGGACATTTCCTTCGACAATTCCACCTTGAACAGCTTTGATCGAAACTCGGGCCACATTGACGTGATGAATACTTCATCCAAGGATTGAGGTTTCTGTCGTACAGAAGCTGTTATGGTGTTTAAAGGATGTTGTACTGATGAAAAAGGTTCTTTGGAGTGTAATTTATTCCCATTGTTTCACAACTCGGTCTCATTGTTCACAGTATGCAGGTTTAAAACCCAAGAGAATGTATGAAAATAGAACCAAAAAGGTGGAAAATTACAAAAATTTCTGGGGAATCTTGGCCTATCTATAAACTGTCATCCAGGTGTTTCACAGGCAGGGTGATTCATCAATGTGTGTGCCGTCCCACGGATGGACGTTAAACTGGGACATTTAAATTTCTGCAGATGTTCCAGTGGATTACTCTACATACCTCGTTGTGCCTCTGTGTGTACAGCTGTTTTGACATGAGATTTTTACATCCCGAAAGGAGGTGACTCGTGCTTTCTGTTTCTACTTGCAATCCCGACACCTGACCGAATGACTTCGTCCCACCATTTTCTTAAAGCTATTGATCTAACGTCCTTGGTTTCGGGCATTTATAGTGATTTGTTCTCCATTTATAATGATGTGTGTATATACGTGTGTGTGTGTGTGTGTGTGTGTGTGTGTGTGTGTGTGTGTGTGTGTGTGTGTGTGTGTGTGTATATACACATACACACACACACACGTATATATATATATATATATATATATATATATATATATATATATATATATATATATATATATATATATATATATATATATATATATATATATATATGGTGTAAAGCTCATACTAGAGCTGCCACTCATACACACACATCAACATACTGACAAGACAAACACCTAACACAGCCACTGAGCTTGGGGGAGGTGCCGTTACTTCTCAGTGTACTCTGGGTGCAAGCGATATCACAACAATGGCACCGCCTTTCTCACCGCCATCAGCAGGGCATTTCCTCCTCCCCATGGATGCCAAACAATGGTGATTGTCCGTGCTTTATCCTCGTTTAAATGCTGAGCATCAAGCAAGGAACAGCATGTACCAATTTTGTTTGTCTTTGGTATGATTCGGCTGAGGTTTAAACCGCCGACCTCCCAGACTCGGAGCAGATGCTCGAACCATTGCACCACGGAGTCTGGTGAATTTGTGAGATGGTTGGGTTTCTTAAGATTTTGGGATGAGGAAGGTGTTACCTTTTGTGAGGCACTCATCCATTAACTTTTCCTCGTGGATCAGTTTGTTGAATGCTCGAGTGTACTGGTTGTGCAGAGCATCTCGTCGCTTTATCCAGAAGTTTTGAATTCCATCTGGGCCTGGGCTTTTCAAGATTGGTGTTTTTATCAAGTTTCTTCGTTCTTTCTTTCTTTTTTCATCAATTATCACCGGGGGATATCACTTCGATGTTTTTTTCTTTTCCAAGTGTTGGATACATTCTGCCTCCTCATTGTGTTATTTTGCACATTCATGAATTCCTTTCCAGAAATCTTCAAGTTTATCTTTTTCAGGGGGATTTGATACATTTTGCTTTTGTTTTGTTTGTTTGCTGTGGAATGTTTTTAGGTTATTTTTTAACGTTTTATTTTCTCCCCTTGTTAACTTTGTCATAGTTTTTTTTATTCTTCCTTGCTCTCATTTCTATTTTTTTTTTTTTTTGCATTCTCTTTATTTGCTTTTGGTTTCAGTTTCCTTTTTCGAGTTGCTGCATTTGTCCCATTTCCTTTCTCAATTCTCTGTCAGTAGTCTCCGTTTCCAAGGTGGTGCTTAGTTTCTGTCTGAAGGGCCTGGTGAGCTCGTCAATAACGCAGTCGCCAAACTCTTAAAACCATAATGATGTCCGTCCGTCAGTCACTCAGGCAGTGTCCATTTCCAGTTTTTCATTTTTTACCCCTTCTACTCCAAGGTGGCTCAACAAATTGTTTGGAAACTCGACGTGATGATTCATGATGTTGATTCACAAAAACTAATGAGCCCTGTTTTTTCAATTTCCATCCAGGAGATGAGATAACTGAAAATGTAATTATGTGACTCTCACATAGACTCTATATATAATGGAGCAAGTGGTTGCATGTATGCATCTCCGCTCTATACCCATTGCTTGAACAGCTGGCCTGACTCCACCCACAATTGTAACATGAAAAAAAATCATATTTCCACCATTTTGGTAAGACTTAGACATCTTCAGAAGTGTCATTTTCACAATTGCCATGCCCTCCTGATAAGTTTTCCGTTCAGTGTAAAACATCCGAAGCGACTATTAAAAGGATCATCAAATATTGAAAGGTTGGAGCCAATAGGCATCATGTGCCTTGCGAAAGCGATAGTATGTGTCGGTCTTCGGCTTCAAGCCTCTGGTGTCAGCCTATGGGCCAGTGCAATTTGAATGATCCGAGCTCTATAACCACCATGTATTATAAATGCACATAAGCAATACACATGCTTTTGCTTCACGTATGTAACCCAGGTTATTTTTATTTCCTGGAGTGATGGAGGTATATTGCCTGCACACCACCCAAATAAAGGGATGTGTTAGAATAACGTGTTGCATGTTTGGCACACGATTGCCCTTCGTGTGGGTACTCTGTTGGTGATATCAATTAAATCTCATTAAACTGAAAATCAACTTTATCTCCTAATGCACCCCGACTATAACAGCTCTCCATTGGGGGATGAGCGTATGTCCCACTTGTGACTATTCGTTATTTGTTCTTCTTTCAGCATTGTTTGCCTGTTACATCTTCCCAAATCAGAAGTGCCGCTGCAAAGCACACAGTATTGATTTCCTTCAAGGGGGATGATTTTCATATTGATCATTCTTCTGAGTGCTCTGTTGGTTCTCCTTGCTCGTATTTTTGTCCGTTTGTTGTTTTCCGTTTGATAGTAGTGGTCTTTCCCTGAGTGGTATCAATCCCAACTCCTCTATTTTGTTGGCTGACTTTTTTTAGTTGATGCTGCTCATCATCATCCTCGTCTTCTTCCCTTTATCTGCTCAGTTGTTCACCCTTGTGGTCCTTGTCATTACCATCTGCCTGTCGTTCTTGCTCTCATCCCTTCTGTCTTTGTCGGTGTCATGCGGTTTGGGTTAGCGGGTTGGACTTGTTCTTTCTCCAGGAGTAGGTCTGCATCATTTATTTCTGTTATACTTGGTCTCCACCTCTGAACCTCTGGTGCTAATCCGCAGTCCAAGCTTCAGCTTTGTTGCATAGCCTCTCCCTGTGCCACTGCAGCCAAGTCCCCTTTATCCCCTAGCGAACACCTAGCTCCCATTTTCCTTCACTCTCTTGCCACTTGCTGTCTGGCCAGCATTTTAATTCCTTATAGTCTATCTTTAGTTCAATATTTGTGGAACATTGACGTCACTCTTTCAAAATTTAGAGACTGGGATCGTCTCTGTCCTGCTGGCCAAATTTGTTGACTTTAGTTGGTCCAATAATTTTTTTCCCTTCCCTTTCATACCCCAAGCTTCATGCATGGAATGCATTTTGCAATAAAGGATGTTTTTTTTTTCTTCAAGCTTTCAAGGATGTTACAGCTTTCTTTATTTGAGCCTCCCATCTGGAGATTCATGTTTGGTGGTTGGCGGGCAGGTTTCTTTACAGTTTCTCACCCCGGTACAGATCTCTGCCTCACCATGAGATCATGTTTTGTACTCTTTGAGGAAGTGCAGTCATTTTTCTTATCAGCGCACATTCCGGCTGCACCGTGTGGCTGCACAGACACAGGGTCTTGCTTGGAAGGGCTCTACCTCGTTGTGTGTGTTTGTTTGTTTTGTTGTTGTTTTTTACGTTTCTCATCCCCATGGGATTATCTGTTTTTTTCTGGGAAATAATTAGAATCAGTGTTTCTATTTTGCTTTACATAGTCTGGAGGTTGGTGATTTCTGTAGCTTTTGTTTGTCACACGTTGATCTGTCTCCGAGCACCATGATGCTCAGTAGCAGCAGACTTTGGTGAGACAATTGGCGAGTATTTCTTTTATGGTACTGTATATTGTTTGGCCTACCAACTCTTTTGCAAATGCATTTTTGAGAGGATTTTCCTTATGTAATTTTTTTGGGCCATGATGATGTATTTACTGGACACGGTAACCTGATTGTAGTTCATTAGAAATTTTGTATATGTGGGAGAGTCAATCGTCCTATAAACAGTTGAAAAATACATGGCGAATATGTTTCTATCCATAATCTATGAAGTTAAATATCAGTTATAAATTTGAGGAGATCGAGGCAAGTGGAAGAATACAAACCCACTGAACCCCACCTCCTCCTATCCGGATCCATTTTTACACACATTATTGTAGTCACGCAAAAACAGATCTCATTGAAAGTCGTGGAATTTGGCTGCTGTGAAAATACATTCTTGGATTGGGGAGGGGAGTGTGGAGGGGAAAATTGCTGTTCTCTGCTCTCCACCATAAACAAGGACAAACAGTTGAATAGTGTTTAGTATTTAAGGAGATCCGGATCTTGTATATAAAAGAGCCGAGTCCTAATATAAAGGTTTTGTATTCACAAGAAGAAGAAGAACAACGCCGAGCTCTCTTAGAGCAACATCTCGCTTTGCGAGACGCGGCTAAAAAAAACTGAACATGTAAAATTGATAATGCAATTGTTGAAGGACTGTTCCAGTGTTCATTCCATTGGCCTTTTTGGCACGAGGGATGTGCAGAACACCTGATTGCAAGTTTCGACGTAAAATAATTGCCTCATGCAAAAATCGTTCAGTACGTTCAACTCGTGTCGACTTAGGTTTTTAGAGGTGACACGGATTACAATGCCACCCACGTCTGTCAGAAAATGAGAGGAATCAAATCATTGGACAACTTCAAGCAGGGTCTTCCAGTAGCCGGGTGCACATACCTGGTATTGAGATTGATTCTTCCATGTTGGATCTCCATGTGAAAACATTCGCCATTATGCAGCATTCCATGATTAGGTCACAACGAAATGGAGATGTAATTGTTTAGCATTTATATCTGTGAGAAGTTTTGTCTCATCTGTATCCCATGACATCACATAAATAAATCCCATCAACAACAATCACATGTTCGGTTTTCTTTTGTTAATGACAGAGAGCAAATTTATTTTCGACTTTTAAGCTTTTCCTTTGTTTACCTTGGCAGTGATATTCTTTTTTTTTTTGGTTACTTTTTTGAGGAGGTTGGTGGCAAGAATTTTACTCCAGGCAGTTCACCGGATGACGAGATTGAGGAAAAGCCTTCGGGACCCCCACTCTTTGATGAGAGGAGGAAAACCACGGGGTAACCTTCCCGGGTCAGATTGTAGTAGTGTGTTTCGGGGTGGTGCTGAGGTGTCATCCAACAGATGGTGGTCTCCTTAGGTTAACCTGAGGTGGTCCCTTTGGGTGGGTGCCTGGAATGTCCTATCCCGAAGAGAGGATGATCACCTGTCTCTGTTATCATCTGAGCTCAAGCGTTTGAACATCGGTATTGCAGCATTCCCTGAGGTTCGGAGACCGGCGAGATCATGGCGGGTGGTTACACCTACTATTGGTCTGGTCACTCAGATGGTTGCCGTGTCCCAGGAGTTGCTGCAGCTGTGTCAAATAAGCTGACTCTAATGAAAATTGAGGTAACACCGGTCAACGAGCGTATTATGAGACGAAGGAATCATCACTCCTTGGGTGTCATTTCCCTGGTCTCTGTATATGCTTTGAATGAGGCGAGTGATCTCATCGGGAAGAACGCATTCTATGCCACGCTCTGGTCTGTGGTTGATCAGTGCCTCAGGCGAGATACTCTTCTAGTCTTGGCGGATTTAAATCGACTGGAACTGATAGGGATGGTTATGAGACAGGTGTTGGTCCCCATGGGTCTGGAACTGTGAAGCAGAATAGCACTAAGTTCCTTGACTTTGCAAGAAGTCAGTTCATGGTTTCAGTGCCCATAAGCTCATCGCTGGACTTGGTATTTCA
Organism: Eptatretus burgeri; assembly: GCF_056783735.1. Taxonomy (NCBI): domain Eukaryota; kingdom Metazoa; phylum Chordata; class Myxini; order Myxiniformes; family Myxinidae; genus Eptatretus; species Eptatretus burgeri. The sequence goes on along the minus strand of NC_140973.1, from coordinate 70,147,761 downwards.
ATGCTGGTGGTGTGGCAAAGGAGAATGACCATGTGATCGTTTATGGTTGCTGGAGGATGATCCATAACTGCAGGGTTTACCGGAGTGCTCAGTTCCTCAATACTGACCAACGGCTTGTTGTAGCAACTCTGAAGTTGCAGCTTAAATCCAGGAGAATGGTACCATCCCAGCGGAGGATGGATGTTGGCAAGCTCAAGGATGAGAGGGAAGGTGAGGAGTTTGCGAACAGGCTGAGTGGGGATTTGGGGTGGGGGGGGGGGGTCTCGGTGATTTGGGGAATCCTGAAGAGTTGTGGAGTGCCTTCAAAACCACCATCCTTGATGTTGCCATTGGATGTCTTAGAACTCAACGAAGGGCGAAGAAGAATTTTGTCTCTCAAGGGACACTGGATACCATTGACCAGAGTCGCAGGCTGAATGGCAGAGCTGAACTGTTCACAGAGCTGAGGCGTAAAACTGAACGTGCGCGAAGGGTGGACAAGAAGGCCTATGTGCAAGGAATCTGTGAGGGGGTAGAGCATCATCTTTGGTCAGGTCATTCTCGTCCTGCTTACAGAGGAATTTGCAGATTGTGTTCCTTCAAGCCCATCCCTCAGTGTACTGCAGTGAGATTGGAGGGTGGTGGGTTCATGACAGAGGAGTCCGAAGTGAAGGCCCGCTGGGTTGGTAACTTTGAGCGGCTGTACCAGGCTGATCCACCAGCTGTTGAGTTGGTTGTCAAGGGTGTTGCTATCCCTATTGTTGACCCTCCAATCAACTGTGATCCACCTTCGTTTGTGTAAACAGGCTTTGGTGATCCGGTTGAAAAGGGGTAAAGCTCCTGGGATCTGTGAACTTCTCAAGGCTGGTAGAAATGCTGAACTCATGTCATTGCATGCAGTTCTGTGCTCTGCCTGGAACACAGGCATCATCCCAACTGACTGGAAGAGGGGCCTTGTTGTCCCTCTCTGGAAAGGGAAGGGTGATGGCCAAGACTGCAACAACTACTGAGGGGTGACGCTGCTCTCAGTGCCGGGCAAGGTCTTTGCTCGGATAATTATTGAGAGCATTTGCCACCATCTGCTTGAGAACCAGCACCCAGAGCAGTAAGGCTTTACACCAAAGAGGTCAACGATTTTTTTTTGTATACCTTGTCGAGGCTCGTATGAGAGCAAACACACAACGCACATCAAGCGGGGGCATGAGACAAAAGGGGAGGGAGTGGAAGGACAAAACAGTGGCGAACAGAGACATTGGGAGATCTGTGGAAGGGAGAGGGATGGGACGGGGAACATGGGGAATAGAAGATGGACATTAAAGGAATTTCAGGAAGGAAAGCAGGGAATTTGAAGGAGGTGGGCTTGGATGGATTATCGGGGGTAGAAAAGATCGAGGATTTGGATGGGGGATGATAAAAGGTGGTGGTGAACAGCTGTTTTGAAGGCCTGGAGGGAAGAATGTGATTGAACAGAGTGAGGGAATTTCTTTCAAAGGCGGGAAAAAAGAGGAATGAAAGTGTGAAGGTGAGCAGTGATTCGTGATTTTGGTAGTTTTACCAGAAGGGGGTTGTTGGCGGACATTGAGCGCCCTGTGGAAATGTGGTGGGGATAAATCGCAGAGAGAGCAGGGGGGGCGAGGCTGGAGAGGAGACGGTCGAAGACAGAAAGACCACCGACCAACCTGCGGTGAATGAGTGAGAGGCCCAAAGACTCAGCCTCATTGCGGCAGATACCAATGATCCGAAATGCCTTGGTTTCTACTGCGTGAAGCCGAGAAAGGTGGGAGGCAGGAGCACCAGCCCAGAGGGGAGAGCAGTACTCCTTGCCATATTGATTGACCATATCCTTGCCCATCGGGTCCTCACCGAACACAGACAAGGGTTTCGGCAAGGGCTGCTTGCAGCCTTTTGCAGCAGTTGATCTGGAAAACTGCTTGCAGTTGATCACTGCAAAGCATTTGATTCAGTTAATTGGGATGCCCTCTGGAGGATTCTTGGTCTTCGTGGGGTGCCACAAAAACTGAACAATCTGATGTCTGCACAATACTCTGGCACTGAGAGTGCTGTGAGATGTGGTGATACAACCTCCGACTTATTTCCAGTTGTTACTGGAGTTCATTAGGTGTGTGTTCTGGCCCCCACACTTTTCAGCGCTTTTATGGACTGGATTCTGGGGAGGATGTCGGAGAGATCAAGCTGCGGTGCATCATTTGGAAATGTCAAAATCTCTGACCTTGATTTTCTAGATGATGCAGTCATTTTTTTGGAGACTGGATATCCTTTTGGCGGTCCTCGAGGTTCTGAATGAGGAGTCGGAGCTGCTGGGATTTCAGGTTTCCTGGGTCAAAACTAAGATCCAGGCTTTCAATGACATATTGGATGCTGCTATCTTGTCTGTAACTGTTTGTGGTGAGGATTTTGACGTCACAGAGAGATTCACTTACCTTGGCAGTGATATTCATGTCTCTGCTGGCTGTGAGACAGAGGTCAACAGACGTCTGGGTCAGGCCTGGGGAGTCATGGGTTCACTGGATCAAGGGTTGTGGCGCTGCCGGTACCTGTGCATGAGGATGAAAGTCCGAGTCTTCAGGTTCTTGGTGCTTTCAGTTTTGCTCTCCGGATGTGAGACTTGGACTCTGACCAGGGATCTGAGCCGGAGACTTTATTCCTTTGGTACCATGTCTCTTCGGAGAATCCTTGGCTATCGCTGGTCAGAGTTTTTGTCCAACGAGCAGTTGCTGAGAGAGACTCAAATGAGATTTGTTACCTGCATAGTCCGTGAGCTTCAGCTGTGGCTGTATGGACATGTGGCTCGTTTTCCTGACGCTGATCCTGCTCACCAGATTCTCTCAGTGAGGGAGCCTCATGAGTGGAAGAAGCCATTGGGCCGGCCACGTGCCTCGTGGTTGCAGTACGTTGATCAGCATGTCAAGGAGATGGGAATGGGCCAGGCATCTTTCTGGGGGGGGGGGGGGGGTGGCCAGACGGAGACCCCTGGAGTACCGGCAAAAAGTGGTCGCAGTGATGCTCTTCTCCGGTGCATTCTCCCATAACCTACCTCCCTTTGTTTCTGTGACCTTTGCACATCTATTGCATTCTATCACATTCTTTGTGGCATCCAATGCTGTGCCAATCATTGTCAGTGATGTTTCTTATGCCATGGTTTTGTGTTGACTCTGATTCAGACAATTACTCAGTTCTTTGACAGGTCTTTGGAGAAGCTCAGGGTGTGGTTCAAATTTGAAATAGATTTTTTATAATTCTAAGGCAGATAACCACTCCACATGATCACGTGTTTCCTGCTTTTTATGCATTTGCTGAAAATCGAGGGTGAACCAGTGAATAATTGTGAAATGCAAACATCAGGCCTGTTGAAAATTCCAGATGACTGGCTGCACAGTTTGGTGGATGATTGCCTGTCAAAGCTTTGTGTGAGTTTCAGTATAAACAGGGCTCACGGTATAACTCAGGAGTGTACTTGCTTTTGGGGGTAGTCGACTGTTAATCTGGTGGGTGTTGGACCAATTGTATGCCGCTACGTTCGACAAATCCCAAATTTCTTAGATCCAATTTCAGAGCGTTTTCATCAGCAACAGCCACATCTCAGTAATGATGCAACCAGTGGGCTGGATTCATCGTTAAATCCCAGTCCAATGTGAATTCACTCGTGATTATTAGCACACGTCGAGAACAAATTTAAACGACCCACGTCAGACAAATATACACCTTTGAGACAAATGTAAATTTATGTCTTATGTGGATTTGAAATATTGGGGCTCAGCCTCACGAGGAAAGGCTTATCAAACTTAAAATCACATGTTCTTCCAATTGTCTAACTTCTGTTCCACCATAGCAAGCTGACTTTCTCATTGCTCAAAGCCTTGTGGTGCTCACTCAAGCCCTTGCCTTTTCAACAGTCGTGGAGGTTGAAGGAGCTAGTCCCCAAGGTACGGAGCAGCCAGTGAGCATTCTCTGCTCGCAGTTCAAATCTACAGGCCTGGTGCCCCCTGGAACCACGACAAACCCCTCTGCCCCAGACTCACCGTCTCTAAGGCCTCCAGGTGGGCATATTGACGTTTCACCCCTTTTATTATAACCGTCGGTGAGACTCATTTTACCAGGAAAGGTTATTTTGGTGACATGATCAACTCCCCACGTTATCCACTGAGGCAATCGACATATAATATGTGCAACATTGGTGGATTTTATTGATCCTGCCCCCACAATTCCAAAGCACTTTGCATGTTTTGAAACAGTGATTCCGCTCATGTACTTGACATGTTTAATCCGAAACATGAGGTGTGTTTGTGGTGTGTGTGTGTGTGTGTGTGTGTGTGTGTGTGTGTGTGTGTGTGTGTGTGTGTGTGTGTGTGTGTGTCTAAGCATACTTTTCATGTATGATATCTGAGTGATCATCAACATGTTGTGTACCCATGACTTTTTCACATCTGCTTCATCCTCTCTTTCCCTTTTCCAGAGATATTACTTCAGTTTCTTCTCCCACGGACCGGCTGATTGTATACCTCTGGCATGAGCTAGAAATAGCACTAAATACTCGACAAGCCGCTACGTCACATGATTATTGTGTGCCCATTGGCAACTCCAGTGTGGGCCGTCGTGATGTTTGTTTATTTTCCTTCACCGCTAAGCTCTGGAATTCTTTCCCTTCTCTGTCTTTCCCAACAGTTATAACCTTCCCCTTTCCAAAAAGCAGGTCTTCCAGTTCTTCAAAGACCCTGAGATTATTTTCCCTTCAATTCTTGATCTTTTCAGTTTTTTTTTGTTGTATTTTAAGGCCTGACCTCGATGCGGATGATGCAGTCCATCACTGGAGCCTTTGACATTAAAATAAATATCCAAAAATGCCAAAGGAAATGCCTACTCCTCCTCCGCCTCTTCCTTCTCCTCCTCTTCTGCCTTCTGCTCCTCTTCCTTCAGCTTCACCTCCTACTCTTCCCCTCGCTCGCCTTCTTTCACTGCCCTCTCCTTATTCTTCTCCCTCCCAGGAGGGATATTGTAATCGGCTCAGTCTCTCTGCCCGTCTGTCACACTATCTCCTCCTAAACGATTCAGCAGACTTGGTGGTTATGATCATCACATGGCACGAAGGTGCAAGAGAAGTTTCATTTTTGGGCCCACCCCCTGGGGCCCTGGGGTGGGTTCAAAAGGTCAAATATCAAAAAATGCAATTACGAGGACATTTTAAGCATTGTTTGATGAAACTTTGTACATGTAATCAACATTGTGGGGTGCATGAAATATGTAACGATTTTTTTTGGATTTGACTCCGGGTTCATGCCCCGAGGGTGGGGACTGAGGGTCACAATGGTTAAAATGGGGAAAAAAAATTCACTCAAAATTTGATATTGGGTCATTCCTGGTGGAAGTTTTTGCCATCTTTCAAATTCGCTTTCGTTGGGAAGCGTGGGGATTTGCAATGGTGCGCCATCGACCGCTATTGTTTTCTCTTGATGTTATTGCTTCAATATCGAGCACCTTCCCTGGATGACTTTCTGTGGCAGGGACATCTCCAATAGGGACATCTTCCATGGCCAGGCCAGGAGCGCCTTGTTCACGGCGGACATCCGGGGCCTGGGTGGACGTGTCTTCTGTTGATTTAGTACCTGGTGAGTCGACGCACGAAGCTCGGTGAATCTACCGGCATCAGTTGTGTAGCGTTCTGCATAACTTCGTCATTCCTTTTGTTCAGAATATTGATTATTTCCATTAAAAATTTCCCACGATGCCATCAGCGCGGTAGCCCTCGAGTGTGGATGTTCATCATGCTGAGCATATAACCAGGACCGAAGAGGTTAAGGCATGATTCTTCATTTGTATACAGCACAAGGCTGCAGGGTAGCATTGTTGGCTGAAGGTGCGACTATGCCCTCCACTGGATAGAGCAGGAATTTGGCCAGAGTACTGGAGATAGCTCACCTACTCTTCACGAAGGACACCATGGGATCTTTAACGTCCACCAGCGAATGCTGGCACACAGGACACCTGTTTAACGTCCATCCGAGGGACGAATCACGCATTGATGAATCACCCTGCCTGCGAAATAACAAAATGATAGTTTATAGCATATAGTAGGGTTGGGATTCGAACCCAGGCAAGACAGCTTCGAGGCAAGTGTGCATACCTCTAAGCCATCCTGTCAGCCCGGAGGCATGTTGAACCAGCGTGGTCTTTTTTCATAAAATCAGACACCCCCAGGATTTTTTTGAGTAAAAGTTGCCAAATGTTGTTCTGGTGGGTGTTGGCTATCGCTGGTCAGACTTTTTGTCCAACGAGCAGTTTCTGAGGTTTTGGATGTGCTGAATCTATTTCTGCTTTGTCAAGTCGGATAGATTAAGCTGACACTCCCAGCTGGCCAAATCCAGGATGGCCACCACGGAAAAAACGTTTTCACAATTGTGTGTCGCTATTTCAAAAACTTCAAAAAATATCGCGATTTCACAAACACTCTCAACTACAAGGCACTGCCATGGTTTTAGTTCGGGATGTAAATTCACAGATGTAAATTCACTATTGGAATCAAAAATAATATCTATTTTACGTTTTTCTTCTTGAGGTATTACTAGAAATGGATGAAGTGTGCGTGTGCGTGTGTGTGTGTGTGTGTGTGTGTGTGTGTGTGTGTGTGTGTGTGTGTGTGTGTGTGTGTGTGTGTGTGTGCGTGTGCGTGCGCGCGCGCGTCATACTTTTTGTCTTTTAATTACATACGTCTATTCATTAATTCTGCATGATTGGAATGAACCTTTTTTGACCCTTTAGACTGCCGAGACTCCTTCGAACTTTGAAGACCACGAGAACCCCAAAGACCCAGATGACCCAAAAGTTCCTGAGGACCCAAAAGTCCCTGAGGACCCAAAAGTCCCTGAGGACCCAAAAGTCCCCGAGGACCAAAAAGTCCCCAAGGACCCAAATGTCCCAAAAAGCCCCTGAGGACCCAAAGGTTCCCAAGGATCCAAAAGTTCCCAAAGACCCAAAAGTCCCTGAGGACCCAAAGAGTCCCAGAGGACCCAAAGGTCCCAAAAAGTTCTTGAGGACCCAACAGTCCTAAAAGTTCCCAAGGACCCAAAAGTCCCAGAAGACCCAAAAGAGCCCTAAGGCTGTAGGTCCTATCGATCCTTAAGACTCGACTATACTACAAAAAATCTGTTAGAATTCCCATGTTTTAAACGCACACCATGTTAAGGTATATAAAGCAGCTTTATACGTCCTTCGACCACCGCATGGCATTCTAATTACAAAATATATAACAAAAACAATGATAACATTGCAACAAAGCATATATTAATTAACACTAATAATATGTACAACAATATAGCCTGGTGTTGGCGTCGTGGTTAGGGTCGCGGCTTGGGATCCAAAAGGTCCTGAGTTCAAGCCCCGTTGGCCGCTTGAATTAATACACACCAGGGGGTTGACTCAGCCTGTCATCCTTCCGAGGTCGGCGAAGTGAGTACCAGTGTACTGGGTCCGGTGTATACCCCAGTTAGAATAGGTGTCACATATCCCTGTGTGGTAAGAGGCGACCAGGGTTGCGTCAGGAAGGGCATCCGGCATAAAACCTGTGCCAAATCATTATGCGGATCATAACGGATGATCCGCTGTGGCGACCCCTAATGGGAGCAGCCGAAAGAAGAAGAAGAAGAAGAAGAATATGTACAACAATAATAAGACTATAAGTATCATATTGCAATAATAATGTTGTGTTTGTGGGGTAGATGGAGGAATTTCATAGCAAATGTAGGAGTGTATAGCATGGTCCGTGGACAGGTAGGAGACATTTCAATGCAACTTAAGGAGGGAAACTGTCAGCTTAAGTTGTTATGTGTCACCACACCTGTTATGTGTTAATTAGGTGGGATTAAGGCTAATTTCTCCCTGTATGTGAATGCCCCCTGTGACTTTTTCCTATATTTTTGCATTTACAAAACCGGCGATAAAAAGGAATCATGTCCTTAAAACAACAACAACCGAGCCGAACATGCCAAGCAGGCAAAAACCCCGCCTCCAGTAATGACAACTAGCAAACCACGCCCCAGGGGTGGATGATGGATGAGCGTGACGTCAGAAGGTTATAGATTAGGAGGGTGTGTGAGGGATGGATTGGAGGAAAAAAGGTTCTCGCTCGCTGGCTTCCCCTCGACACGCTGAAGATGGCTGCATGAGTCTCGTGTTCGTGCTGAGGTGAATTTGTTCGCATGTTGGACCAAAATGCTAGCCGTTGACCGTTCAGCTGAGTCGTGACGTGTGTACGTTTCTGAGGAAGGAAGAAGAGCGTGCCTCAGGGCCTTATCACGGGGCCTCAGAAATGGTCGAGGAGGAAGGAGGGTGATCGTTGTGAACAGACCTGGTGCAAGAGAGCAACGGTCGGCATATTTGCTTGTGAAAAGAATCTGCACTGTGGTTTCCAAGCCCTGCCGTTGAATAACGCCACATGAATACCTCACGTATATTTCCCACCCAGAGAGCGGCTGGTGCCATTTTCGGGTGCGGTTTCCTGCGCAATGACTATGCGGTTTCGATGACGCCAGGTCCAAAAAGCATAATCTCCTCACGAAGCTAAGTGCCAGAATAAAAGAAGGATTTTTCTTTTGTTTTATCTTTCCGCCCTGTCCGTTTTTGTAACTGTGTGTAGAGACGCCTCGACTTGAGGCTGTAGATTATCTCACGTTTCATTACCTCGTGCTTTGATTTATTTTAATTATTACGCTTTTTATTTTATTCCTCTTATGAATACTTGATTTATGCCCATTAAACCCCTATTTATGAAGATTGCTTGTGTCTGTCTATTCGTTGTGGGTTCAAGTGTAAACCCTTGTCCTCCGTCCGGGTGAACGCGTCTGGTACGTGCTTTGCCGCCCCCGTCCCGTGCGCGCTGTAATCTCCAAGGATCACGTGTTCGCCCCCAGGGAAAACTGTTCGGCTATCCATCCAAGTCGGTTCGAACCGGCGTGGACACGACAATAATGACGAACATATAATCCCCACGTGGACCCCAAGCACATCTGGGCTTCGTGAAGGCAAGCTGATGCTTAAGCGAGCAGTACAGCAGGCAGGTATGCAACAAGGCTGTGAAGACCAAAGAAAATTTGGTCCATCAGACCAAAGGGCCCACAAGTGAATAAAACATTGTAAAAGACGAAAATCAAAGATGGCCGCTGCCAGTTTTTCGTTATCCACATCTTTGCTTCCAGGGACCATATAATTGACGATTGAAAAACTTCTCACCATGTCTGTAAGCTTACTACATATTCCTGAGAAAGTGTTAAAAAAAAACCAGTCTGTCTCGTTATTTCGAATCGCTAACTGAAAGTCAACATCAAGTATGCAGTTCCTTAATCATTGCTGCAGGTGTCATTGGTGGCTCTGCATTTGCACACTGCTGTACAACACAGTCAAGATTTCTTGCAACGTGCACTCGTGCACCTTGTCGTGCCATTACAAGTGATAATTTCAAGGCCAATATTCTGGGATTGGTGGTCGGGAAATCAGAATGGGCGCCAGTGATGTGCCATCTATTCTTCATTCCATGGTCTCGGGAGGAGGAAGTTTGGGGAACTTCTTGTGTGCTTGTCGCCCCAATGCTGTTTGATAATGTTCCCCTTTGGTGTAGAAGGACCGTGCTTCGCTTGCGGGCGGGAGGCTTTCCGGTGATTGTGACTTAACAAACACGATAGAGCGTGCCTTGTTCACGGTGTAGATATTTGGAACATTGTATGCTTTACAGATGAACAGTTCTGCATTCTGGGCTGTGGTGTCATCTTATTCACTTTGGCCTCGACCTCCGAGCAGGTGATTGTGTTCCTGGAAGACTCTCCAGCAGGACTTTTTACCATGTCTGGATATCTCTGAAGTGGTGTCACTACCAGTGATAGTATGGAAGGCAGACAATGTTTCCAACACGTTTTCATAAAATGCATTTGCTCCACAATATTGTGTATCGGGACATACTTCCTCTTCGTGGCTGTCCCTGCTTTAAGCCAAACTTTGAAACTGGCAACCTTGTGGAAATGTGCCAGGATCAGTACTAGGACATCAATATCCCATGCAGCGATCACAATACATCTGGCTTGACTCTCTACACAGTGAAATATTATTCTCATGTCAGCCTCCTCGTGGTGGGCTTGTCATGTCTTTGTGTCTTTGTGGCTTCTACTAAGTCTTGTGCTCTGCTTCAAACCCTCGTTTGAGTTGTATCCTTCTTCTTCTGCCCTGGGGTGTCTTCTGTTTCTTCTTGGTCGGCTCCTAAAACGCTCTGTCCACTGAGCATCAGCCGAAGGAACGTGAACAGACTTTCTGGAACACAGGATATCATTTCATCTTCGTTAATACTGAATCCTTTGTACACAGGTTGTGCCAAATTATCTGCCCTCAGCCTCAATGCTAGGTGTTTTCATTACCTCATGGTGAGGTGCACCATTTCCAGAAATCCAACAGGGTCTTCATATTTGCGCATCATTTAAGGTTCGTGATCCTCAGACAGGAGGGTGGAGAGAGGCACGTGTCCAAATTCAACTGGTACAAGCAATGTCTGTCACTCTTGCAGAGTGATGAATCCATATGCATTGCATATGCGTGGCTGCTCTTTGAAGGTATATCTAAAACTGACAGAGGATGGAGGTATTTTGATGTTGGCTTTATCAGCCAAGTCGCAATACCTTGTCCATACCTCCAAAAGCTGTAGAACATGTGCTTTGGTTGCTACTTATTTTAACTCGTCGATAAGCCATTCTATGGCCACGTTTGTATTTGCTGAATTTTCTTCGGTTTTAGAAGTGCTCCAAAGACATTTCAGCCAACATGAGGTCTGGTATTTTCCCGAAGTGGTCATGAGATTACGCCTGGTGTTGGCTTAACGGTTAGGGTGGTGGGCTTGAGATCCGAGGATCCAGTGTTCAAATTCCATTCAGATGTTGAATTAATACCAGGTGGGGTTGACTCTGCCTGTCATCCTGAGGTTGGCAAAATGAGTGCCGGCTTCCTGGTATCCTGTGTCAGAGTGGCGACCCATCCAGGATTGTGCTCAATAGCCAAGGAGACTGCTTCGGCAGCACCAATGCTCTGCACAGAGTATGGTCCCAATGGATGGACAGATGGATGGATGGTCATGAGATTGTTTACACCTGCAAGATGTACCGAGAGAACTTGGTCATATTTTGTGGCTTCCAAAATCCTGTCACTCATTTTTGATTTAGTGACAGAGGATAGATTACATTTAGCAGGAGTTTCCTGGCAAAACATGCAGGCATCCCAGTTGACAGCCATTGTTGAATTTCACAGTGAAGAAGAATGTCTATGTGTGGCGCACTCAGACCAGCATCCTGTTCCATATCACTCGGCATATCTTCTTGTTGGAATACCTGCAGCCTCGATATGTGGTGCTTGCTTGTAAAAGATGCATAGCATAACAGATGCCAAAACACTTGTTGCCTATCATCAACGTTGGAGATTGCTTGGACCCGACTCGGTTTTGAGGTGCTCTAAGTTTGGCTCGAGCAAGTGCAGCTTCATTTCGTGTCAAGCGTCCTTGTTCATTGCCTTTCAATATTTTATCTTTCTTTGTGTCTTGACAGATAATGCAACATTCAAATTCGGTGTATCTTTCCCTTGAGGCTATGTACAGCTTTCATGATCATATGGTGCTGTCTTCATTCTTCATTGTTGTCTTCATCCTGAAAAATGAATTTTAAAAAACACTACTCATTTGGTAACACTTTCAATGATTGTCATTACTCGTACTTCGGTTCATTTCTTGAGTTAATTTACAAGCATATATGCAGATCTGTTCGAAAAATATTCACCAACGTTCGCTAAGTTTTTTTTTAAACTAATTCTATGGATTCGTGTATTTCAGGGCAGGGCCGGACGAAAACCTCATGATTTCACGAACTGTGCTATAATATATCCAACATGGACAGAGAACAATTTTCTGCTCAACAAATTAATTTTCTGAGCTCAGAAAAGGATTTGTTGACCTTAAAAACCTGTGCATCGACGCCAAGAACAGCTTTCACTGGTTCCTGGAAGCAGTGGTGTGGATAACAGAAAATTGATGGTGGCCATCTTGTTGTTTGCCTTTTACAATATTTTATTCATACCCAAGGAATAAACACGTAAAATACACATTATTTTTCATTCGAATAGTGATTCGATGCCTTACATAGCGAACTAAAACAGTGCCTTCTAGTTTAAACTGTTTGTGAAAACGTTTTTTTTTTAAATCCGCGGCGGCCATCATGGCTTTGGCCCACTGGGAGTGTCGCCTTGAGAGATACAGCTTTGGCAACAGCAGCAATGTGTTCGGCACACCCGAAGCCTTTGGAATAAATATGCTTGCAAACTTTTACTCAAAAATTCCTGAAGCTTTTTATGCACAAGCACAATTTCAGGGGTTTTTTTTACTCATCTATTTAAGGATTGGCAGGAGTTGGGGTTTATTTTCAAAAAAGTTGTACATGGTATTTTTTTTTTAGAGATGGTTTGGCAATAGAAAAATTCAGATTTCGTTTCGTCGTCCCCTCGCCAAACGATTTGCTCAGATTGCACTGAAAGTGCTATTTATCAGTACCAGTAGGGGGCATGTTGTGACTGGAACAGCCACATTGGACCTGAGCAGAGTTGGATGATTGCAGTGAAGGTGGAAGTTTGAGGCTGGAAACTGGAAGGAGGAAGCTTCCAGGATTGGTTTGAATGGTAAAGGGAAAGGGAGGTTGGGAGATTCCCCCACTTTCCCGGATGAAGAAATGTCAGAACAGCAAATTTGAAGCAAATGTTTGTTGTTAGCCTATTGTTGGGGCAAGATTGGAGACATTACATATCGTGTGTGTGTGTGTGTGTGTGTGTGTGTGTGTGTGTGTGTGTGAGCGCGCGCGCACATGTTTTCTCAAGGTGTCCAGGGAGTGGGGGTTATATTACAAAAAAATAATCTAAAAGTTATCCAACATATATCTTCCCATTTGTTTGAGGTATCAATCGTCAGTGATGACATAATCCTTGGACAGAACACAAGCCGGAGTTAAACGTTAACCTGAAATCTTTTTCATGTTTGAAAGAAACTTGGACAAGTTTTCAGGTCAAGATCCACTTTCGTTTTTGTTTATTGATCTTGGAGTCACCTCTGATGTCATGTATATAATATATATATATATATATATATATATATATATATATATGTATTGTACATTGTGTTTCTGACTGTATTTGTTTGGCATCAATTGATGAACATGAAAGTAATTCTGATTTTTAAGAATGTCAAATCTGTTCATCTTTAATTTTGTATTCACTGCAAAATTCGTTTCAAACCCTAAAATAAACTCACCGTTGCATTAATGTTGCTGTTATGGTATTTAACTGATTTTTCTGTTGTTATGAATGAAGTCTCAAAAGGAATAACAAAGCAATCATCATGTTTATGTCATCCATCTAAAGCTCGCAGTGGTGATTGTATATACCGAGGATATCAGTAGACCACGAGCAGAGGAAAACTTCCAGTTCCAGCTCCTTTGTGAGTGAAACGCGGTTTTCCCAGCTTCGTGAAAACTTCTTTGAAAGCGAGATCTGTCGTGTTTCACTGTTGCTGTTTGTTTCCTGTGTTGTTGATCGCATTGTGAATCCATCCCTGTGTCTTCTTATCTGAACATACTGATACTTGGTCCTGTTGTATCAATATTGAGAATGTGTTTGTCAAGGCCTCAGCTCGGCCACAAACTTGTTCGTCTTATGCCTGACCCGTTATCTCTTTTCTCTCACGTGTTTCCTCTTTTCCTCCGTCATAGTTGTCCCTTTTACCTGCAGGTTACTGGGTCTCCTTCCCTCTTCTCTCTCTTCCCTTTTCCTGTTCATTCATTCCTTTACTTGTGTCCACTGATATTTCGTTGCCTTTTTACCCTCTGTCACCGCACTCTTCCCTGCACATACATGTTTCACAGAAAAACAAACTCAGACGAGAGCAAAGTCGATGGCATGCCATCGCGAATCCCCACGCTTCCAAACCAAAAGCAATGTTGAAAGATGGTAAAAAGTTCCACCTCGAATGACCAAATATCAAATTTTGAGTTAATTTTTTTCCCTGCATTTTGACACCTGTAACACTAACACCCCCTCCCCCCGTGGGTGGGGTCAAAAGGTCAAATACTGAAAAATGTAACAATGGGCAAATTTTTAAATGAAACTTTGTGGATGAAATCAACATTGGGGGAGTGGGGGACGCATGAAATATGTAACGATATTTTGGATTTCAACTACAGTTCATGCCCCAGGAGGTGGGGACTTTAGGTCACAGGGGTCAAAACGGGAAATATAATTCAACTCAAAATTTGACATTGGGTCATTCCTGTTGAAACTTTATGCCATCTTTCAGCTTTGCTTTAGATGGGAATCGTGGGGGGTTTGTGATGGCGTGCCATCCACTTCGCTCTTCTTCATATCTGCATCAATTTGAGTGAATGAACGTGTACAAGGTTATATTAACCATGTGATATATAATGAACGTATTTCCACGTCTTGCGCTGTGTCATGAACGTGCTGCATGCCTGAACCTTTGTGGAACTGGAGGGATCATCAGCCTAAGGTGGCTTTCTTTCGGCGGTTGACCGACTCGGTGCACCCAACATGCGGTGGGCCAATCCAAGTTCATCTTGGTTAATCAGTTTGTCGAGATGTTGTTTGAACTCGCTAATAGCAGGCTATGCCCACCGATCTCGCACCTCATCTTTTGTGCCAAAAGCCAAAACCGCACATTGGTTCACATCTGAAGCTGATTATATTTGAATAGAGGCACCTGCGTTGATGGACGGACGCAGGCACACCAATACCGAGCTCCTTTTATATATTAGATTGAAGCTGAATCTTTTAGGACTGGTCCCATTATGTCCATGATATGAGTTCATGTTATACACCTGTCCTGATATTTCACCTCTTGTCATGTATATTAAGGGAGGACAAACAACAAGCTGTTTTAGTTTTTGAGTTTTTTTCAAGAAATTTGGATGAGAAGTTTTTTAACAGTAACTTTTACGACTTCATTTGATTGTGTTTTTGAAGATTCCACATGGTCTTATCCTAGCTATGCTCATTAAATATGACAAAATGTACAAATAATGTCTGTATAGGAACCCATAAACAAATGTTGTTGTTTTTTAATTCTTATTCATTATTCCTCTGGTCAGTCCGTTTCCAATTAGTACCACATCTTATCAACTTCCAATAAAACTGCATAAACTAACGGATGTAAGACATTTAAGTCATTCGAATCTCTCTGTGGGCATTCTGTTACATCATACTGTCTGTTCTTTTCACTTGCAGGCCACAGCTTGTGGGATGATGGAACAGGGGTGGCACTAATGCGTTGCCCAACCCAGCAAGTTGGCCATCAGCGAACACCCTCCGAGGCCGAACGTTGGCTTGAAGAGGTCACACGCTCTGTCAGGATCCAGGAGCAACAACATACTGGAACGTCTTGTCAAGTTTCGGGAATGCCTTACAACGTACCCAACCCGTTTGGTATGCACACAACCAGGGCAGCACCCGGGGCTTACCAAGCAGGTCACGTGGCTTTTTCTGCACGAGCCGATAGTCTACAGAATGGATCACCATGTCTCGGTCAGGTTTCAGCAGCAGCGGCTACCACCGTGGCCCTTGCTAACCGTGTTGCTGGAATTACACCGGCACCTATGGCAACAAGTTTGTATTCTGGGCCCACGCAAAGTCAAACAGGCCCTGTCTTCCCTTCAGCACCTTGCCAGTCACTCCACACAGCGGTTGTTACCATTACGACGGCCCTTGCGGCCACCCCATCTCCACGTATCGCAAAGACTGCGCTCCTGAGCCAAAGGGGCATAGCCGCTGGCAAAGCGGACACGGCCGAGAAATCGAGCGTCGATCCCGGGGAAGACGCTTTCGAAGCAAAATGGGTGGCAGCAGCTTCAGTGCCGACGACAGAATCATTAGAGTCTCCTGGAAACCCCTTTTCAAGGAATGCAAAAAAGTCTAAAGTGCAGTCGTGACTTTGGGGTTTTGCAAGTGTCGGTTTGCACCGACGGTTTTGCTGTGCCATTATTTTAAAGAAGAAGAGTAAAGACTATATTACTGATGCCACAACCATTGTAGTGAAAATAAACTCTGATGAATGTGATCAGAGATTAATTATGGCATCATATTCTGCATAACCCTGCCTTACAATGCACCGTCCAGTTGTGATTGGTCCGTGTACAGTTCTCCTACTAAATTTGCTGAAGCATATTGACAACGTTAGTCACCCACTGGTATTGACAAGTCGTGAGTGGAAATATTTGTTATTTGCAGCAATGTGTAAATAGATCAACGGTA
This sequence comes from Eptatretus burgeri, assembly GCF_056783735.1. Taxonomy (NCBI): domain Eukaryota; kingdom Metazoa; phylum Chordata; class Myxini; order Myxiniformes; family Myxinidae; genus Eptatretus; species Eptatretus burgeri. The sequence goes on along the minus strand of NC_140973.1, from coordinate 70,131,444 downwards.
AGGTCCTTGTAAGTAAGAAGCAAAGCAATGGTTGGACTTTGCCACGATTGCTTCAATGTCAACATCTCTGATACCGACCGCTCGGAGTCCGCGTCGCTTTTTGCACAGTTGTCCGGTCACCTCAACATCCTCGTTTGCGGTTCCCTCTTTCGCATCACGTGATCTGTCATCCTCTCCAAACTCGTTTCCTCGATTCAAGTATTATTCGCATCCAATCCCCGGTCAGACGCGTCGTCCCGTCCTCCCGCCTGGCACTTAGTGCTGGAAACACAGTCGCATCGACACTAAATCAACGTCAACACCCAATACTCAGTGAGGACGATGTGTTGTTTCTTTATTTTATGTTTTTTATTATCAATTAGTGCCCCGTTTTGGAGGGTTGGCCTTGCAACCGTTGCCCCTTTTGACACTTTTCGTCGCTTGTTCCACGTGACGGCTCCTCCGATGCAACACGCTCGGCATCTTGTGCGAGATTGAAATGATCTCCTTTATCAAGCTCAACCTGCTTTACCCAATCAGGACGTCGTATTCCCAGGATTACGCATTATCCCCCAGCACGTGTACCGTTCCTTCTGTTGCTTCAACTTTGGGAAAGGGTCACGACCTTCGTGTTGATGGAACAGTTCAGTCGTCCTCAACAAGTTCGAGTCGGCGGTTTGGAGAGGACGTTGTCCGTTTATTCGATAACTGTTTGTTATTGTTATTTGTTCATCTTCGTTTTCAGAGCAACGTGACGATGTACTTTTGCTGAACTTAAATGCAAAATCATCTCTTTCTTCGTCATCACATGCGGCTTTTTAATTCCCACCTGCGTTCGAGATATTTATTTCATGCAACACAATGACCTTGCAAGGCGATGAATGTATACGTGGCCGGGAAATTAAAATGACACAAAATCTACTTACTGGAACTGCTTTAGTTATTTATTTATTTCAACACTATTTCTGGCACAATAACTCTTCTCAGTGCCGTCTCTCCCCCCTTCCCCCCCCCCTTAATCCCCTCTCTTTAATTAATTCAGGTTTGATTCCAAGGGCAGAACAGGCAGCTGAATAAAATCGACCTCCTCAAGGCGAAGACGAGACAAGAGGTCCTTTGTACCAGGAAAATGAAGCGAAGCAAAATTCCATTCTGTGCTTCCATGGAGTCTTCAAGCCCACAAACAATATGATGGTGATTTTGTGTGAAGAAGTGGAGAATGCGCCCATTTAATGTCTCAATCGGTGGGTGATTCACGCCGATTTGGACATTTTGTGCTGAGATTTAAAATCTGCTTCTGAAATGCGTTTAAAAAAAAATCTGTCGATGTATCAACTGCACTTCCCTCCTCTCCCGCCCCCCCCCCCACTTCTCGCTCCTCTTCCCCACATTCCTCTCGTCCCTTCCTCAAAGCCACGGAAATGTGGGCTTGTTGTGTTGCAGTGGTTGAGTCCAAGTTTTGCCAGTGCTGGGTAGTTGGGGACAGATGTGATTGAACGTGGGATCCGTTGTGCAGATGATGTTTGAATGAAATATGTCGAACACGAGCTCAGTCTCGATGACATGTCGAAATTGTATATTCTGTACGGCCAGTGAGTCGTACTTGGAGGACAGTAGGCTTACGTGGCTATCACTTTGAATCTCGCTGGATGGATGTGAAGCATACCGTGACGTGGATTACTGTGAGATTGAAAATGATTGACTCCGCTTAAATTTACAAAATGTCTTGCAGAAAAGTGTGGATAGCCATTGTGTAGGCCTTAAAGTCCATGATATTATACCCCACATTTGGCTGAACATCTCGACTCAGAAAGGTGTGTTTCACGGAATGCTGAACCACCTGTTAGCACTTCGCCATAACTGCAGTATTTGGCATGGTTCGAGCACGGAAAAGGTTGGAAGTTTGTCCAAGTTCAACTTCTCACAAGTTCATGTTCCTCCAAAACTTTTCATCAAAAGATTTATCCTCCAGTCGGGAAGGTATAGTCTCACACGAGCAATACTTTTTTTTTGGATATTACCCTTGTTCCAAGAAAGTTTCCTGAAATGCAAGGAACCTTGAGGCAGGAGGAGGGCATTTGGGCCATCATGCCTGTGCTACATGAACGCCGCTGATTCAATCTGTTGGTTTGTTTACTTCATTTCATTGGAGGGTGGTGAGGGGGGGGGGGAGAGGAGGACAATCAGGCAGGTGCAGGGACATCACAATGCCAAGAAAAACAGGAAGGACACTCTTCAACGTTGCGACATCACCAGATATGCCTTTGCACAGATCATTACATCATTATACATGTTTGTACCAAGTTTGATTTAAATTCTGAACCCAGATTCCAAATATTAAATAATTCTGGCTGCCTGACCATGCATCCAATCAGATTGAAATCACAAGACAGCAACAGTCTATCACCGATGCAATGCCATCACCACAAGGCAACAACAAAGTCTTCCACCAGGACAATGCCATAACCACAAGGCAACCACAAAAACTTCACCCACCTAAGAACATTTGGGTGAAGTTTTCCCTCGATCTGTCACGTCATTCTGGAGAAGATTTTAAAGCTTTATTCTTCAAAAAATCATCGCTGCCAAACCATGTGACCTATGACATCATAGGTGGATATCTTTTTGTTCCTCATGCTTAGGTGATCATACCTGTAAAGTTTCGCCTCGACCTGTTCAGCTGTTTTGAGAAGATTTTTGAAGGTTTTTATGTTTTAAAAAAAAAATGGCTGCCAAACCACGTGACTGATCCCCCCCCCCTTTTACAATTTAGCCCTAGATGACCCTCAAACATTTTCATACTGATCAGATAAAGCGTTCGATGTATGCAATTGTGATGTCATGACGAAGCCACCTGTGACGTCATAAAAAGTCACTTGTTTCCCATGGTGGAGTACTTGCCATGTGCCAAGTTTCAATTTCTTTCATGGAACGGTTTAAGAGATACAGAGGTCCAAAGTTTTTTTCCTTTTTTCCAACATGGCTGCTACAGCATGTGACCAATGATGTCATAATTATCATGAAAACATTCTAATTGAATCGTCGCACCATTGTTCAAAATTTTGTGTCAATTGGACAAGCATTTGCAGAGAAAACTAGAAGGGTACTCGGAAGAGCGCACACCTCCACCACGCAAATCCAGATCCACGAGAACATATCGGGCCCGATACATTTTTGAAATATCATGCTATCCGGTACGAGTACATCGTTTTGGCCCTATCTCTCAATGGTGAAGAATCACTTTAAAGATTAAATAATTCTCGTATCCAAATCCGGATTCGGATCTTCACCAAAATCTAATGAGTTCGTCCTTGTCACACACCCAACCTGTCCACAAAATTTCATCCGATCCATCCTCAACTTTTTGGGATATCCTGTACACAAACAGACAGAAAGGGGTAAAAACACAACCAACTGCACCTTCGTTAGCGGAGGTAACTAGATGGTATTGATCGAATTCACCGAACCAATTAAATCCTCATAATTTTGTCATAACTCATGCACAACTTTTTGAGATATCATGAGATATATATATATATATATATATATATATATATATATATATATATATATATATATATATATATATATATATATATATGTAGTTTTTAACTATCAATTTTAAAAACTTGGCTGATGTCGACATTTTGATCTCAAAAATCATAGTTGGTGGTTGAATTCAGTGACTTGATATGAAAATCCTGTTCAAATTTCTCGTCGATCAGATGAAAATTGAGGATTTTAGAAAGTTGGCCTATGTTGACCTTTGGCCGATGTTGTCCTCAAAGGAGTGACCGCCATATCACAAAGTCATGTTAGATGTGTTAAAGTTTCAATTTCCTCCACTGAACGGTTTTCAATGTCTGTTCTTAACAAAATGCACACCTTACGAAGTACGTATGGCATCCATACACGACCGATCGCTGAACCCTGCTTTTGGCTTCTCGAGCACAGGGTGATTAACATAGACCTACAGATAACCCGAAAACATCGTTCCTCTGGAGACTTCGTCGGTGGAGGCACGCAATTCCAAAAACAGCACAACAACAAAAGGAAGGGATTCCATTGGTTGAGATGCAAAACAAAATTGTGCCTGGCGGGCGGGAATCGTTATAACTCACAAACGTGACGGACTGTTGGCACCACGGCCACCACCAAACACGAGCTTCAGCAAACTTTCTGTAAGTCTGGTGTTGGCTGAGCGGTTCGGATGGCTGACTTGGGTTCCTTTGGTGTTGACTGAGTGGTTCGGGTGGCTGACTTGGGATCAGATGGTGTTGGCTGAGTGGTTCGGGTGGCTGACTTGGGTTCCTTTGGTGTTGGCTGAGTGGTTCGGGTGGCTGACTTGGGATCCTTTGGTGTTGGCTGAGCGGTTAGGGTGGCTGACTTGGGATCCTTTGGTGTTGGCTGAGTGGTTCGGGTGGCTGACTTGGGACCAGATGGTGTTGGCTGAGTGGTTCGGGTGGCTGATTGGGAACGGATGGTGTTGGCTGAGCGGTTAGGGTGGCTGACTTGGGATCCTTTGGTGTTGGCTGAGTGGTTCGGGTGGCTGACTTGGGACCGGATGGTGTTGGCTGAGTGGTTCGGGTGGCTGACTTGGGACCGGATGGTGTTGGCTGAGTGGTTCGGGTGGCTGA
>NC_140973.1:70114328-70121828 GCF_056783735.1 Eptatretus burgeri | reverse complement strand
ACCTCCCTTGCTCTCTCCCCTCCCCACCTCCCTTGCTCTCTCCCCTCCATGCCACCCTCGCTCCCCTCCCCCTCCCCGCCTCCCTTGCTCCCCTCCCCTCCCCGCCTCCCTTGCTCCCCTCCCCCTCCCCGCCTCCCTTGCTCTCCCCTCCCCACCTCTCTTGCTCTTCCCCTCCTGCCAATGCCCCAATAACTCTGCGCTCCCCTCTTCCTCTTCTTTCATCCGTTCCCTCCCCTCTCTTTTCATCCGTCTCACCCCTGTCCCCACCTCGCTCCATCCTTCTGTCTCCTCTTACAACCCCCTGAATCTCTCCATCTCTCAATCTCTCCTCGCCCTCCTCCACCCTCCCCCCAATTCCCCTTAAGTTCACTTTGAGTAGTTAGTTAAGGTTTTGAGTTAATTTTTTGTGAAACTAGTTTTGATTTGGATGGTGCCGAAATCGGTCGTTTTTGTGACGTTCAACAAGTTTTAAGTTTGCCCCAGGATTTTGACGATCGGTGACACCCTTGAACAATTTGTATGCGAGCTGGGCAGGAGCGTGTTGAGGCTGCACCAGGATTGAAGGTGTCAATGTAAACAGGTATTGAACTACCTGGTTGTAATACTCCCACCAGGACTTGCTTCCTTTTGGAAACACCTTAGGTGTTTGCACGATCACGAGCCCACCTGTTATCCTGGGATGGTTTAGACTTGTGCACAGGTGAGCTGTAACGTTTGTGGTTGTTGGTGAAGCACACAACTTCCCATGCCAGTTGAGGTTCAGATTTGTTGACCCCTTGCAGGATTACTTGCTGCCTTCAGAGGGTATTTGAAGTACCCAAAGACAATGGATCGAGTGTGATAATTCAGTCGTAAACAAATGTTTCTGAAATTCCTTCTTATTGGATTTATAAACTTTTGTTAGGAAGATGAAACCTTCACTTGTTTAACCGATTTGCTCCCAGAGGGATATGTTCCGTCCACATGATTTCACATACACCTGGCATAAGGGGTCGAGTCGGACATGATGGTTCAGATGTATCGCACTTTATTGAACCGTCAAGCCTCCTCTTGCTCTTCAATAAAGAGGAAAATTAAAGAGAAGTGTGGGTTCGATTCCCGACCTGATTATAAAATGTTGGATTGGTGAGACGGACGTTAAACTGGGCGATCCCTCTCCACCATTAGTTGATGGACGTTAAAGATCCCACGGTGTCCTTCGCAAAGAGGAGGTGTGAGCTCTCACTTGCACCAAGAAAAGTTTTTACAAATTCCTGCCCTAACGCTTTAGTCGAACAGCAGGCCTGGCCAGCCGGTTCGTGAAAGACTTTGGCCAAGTTTCCTCTTGTCAACATGGGAATAATTGTGGTCATCAAAGAAGAAGAAATTACATAAACCCCTCTGCCTGCACACTTTGTGCTGGGAAGAAGCTTTTCATTGATCAGATCAAAGTGGTTTCTTTGAATACAAAAAAATTCATTATCTTGGCATCTTTTGAATTTATTGAGGAATATTTCACTTAAATCTGTCAGGGGGGAGTGGGGGTTATATCACCACTCGATATTCCTTTCTCTCTTTGATTTCCCCAGTTGGTTTTCTTGTATGCAAGAATTCCCACGAAAATCTCCTTTAAATGCTGCGTTTCCCTTGTCAAAGAATTCGCACAATCGAGATCTACCCCGGACCCGAGACGTCGTCGTGTTTGTGGTCTGACCCGAGACCTTTTGGTCGGTCCAGGCAACTGGCAGGGATTCTCTGAAGTACCTGGCATTGCCCCGGGGAAATTCAATGACATATATATTTTAATGTTTCTTGCATGACAAATTGGGGAATGTTGGCCTTGTGGTTCCGTATCAATTACCAATCTTGCAAAATGTGCTTAGACTGCTTTCCCTTCTTTTAAGTTCTTCTTATTTATTTTTTTTTAAATACAGCACAACAAATCACCATTTACATCCTCAACATTTACTCGATCACACCTGGGACAAAAAAAAAACAAACAAACCCCAAGCAGTGTAGAAGCGCAAGACCCGATCGAGGCCTGAAGGCCAATTATCTGATTTTATTTTTTCAATCTTTCTGATCCAAACATGGCCCTCAACCTTCCTCTCGATAAAAAAGGAGGCCACGCAAAGTTTGGTTGCACTGGTTCCTGCAGGGTCCAAACACATAAGCAAACTGGGACACTCGGTGGAGCACGTACCTCCACCTGGATCCGGATCTACACCAAAATCGAATCGATTCGTCCGAGTCCGTCCACAACTTTTTTTGAGATGTCCTGCATATAATACAAACAGATAGATGGGTGAAAACATAACCTCCATCCACCTTTAACAAACAAATAAACAAGAAAAAGACCATGCAGAGCACGAAACTTGCAAAATCCACCCCCCCCCCTCTCCAAAGGTTGCCATGGATACATCAAATTGTCCATTTCATTAAGATTAAAATTGACAATCTTAATCAAAGCTCAGTCAGGTCAATCGGATGAAAATTGATTGTTTTTCAGATTGAAATTGATGATTTTAGAAGTTTGACCTTGAGTTGACCTTTGACCTTTTGACCTCAAATACTTGGTTTCCCAATCCAGTGACGCACGATGCAAATCTTGTTCAAATTTCAAGTCAATCGGATGAAAATTTACGATTTTTCAGATTTAAAAAAAAAAAAGATTTTAAAAATTCAACCTCAAGATGACCTTTGACGTTTGATCTCAAAATCAATAGGCTTCTCAGTTGGGACTACCTCTACAACTTGGTAAAGTTTCATGATTATCGGTTTAGAATTGTGACCTGAAGGCGATAGACAGACCTGTAGACAGACAGACAGACAATAACAGAATCGACTGACCAATATAGTTGAAAATTCTTCGATTTTGCAAGTAACAAACAAACTTTCTTCGTTATATATTAGATTATGGAGAAAGATCAACCCAATAAGTAAGTTTAACATTTATCGGTGTTGTTTCAAACTTCCTGATCTTGCGAAGTTAAGGAGTTATTTAAACACAACGGTGAATCGTTATCCGATCTCACAATAATTATTTCGGGTTTTTTTCATTATGACTTGAGAAATGATGGTCATATCAGGTGTCATCGATATATTTTGTTCACCTTATAAATAAATAAATAAATAAATAAAAGACTTTACTTTTGTCATTTGGCTAAACCGCTGTGTCATCACGTATTGTTACGGATTTGGAAGTTTACTGCACTCGACATACAGGTCCTATAGATCAGTTATATCGATAAGTAAATGTGGATAGATAGCTCCCTTTTCCCTTGTCTAATGGGTAATTAAATGTTCCTGTGCTGTGGAGTTATTTTGATAGTCAGGTTTTCCTTTTGTTATTTTTACACCACCAACGATAACAACAACAACACCAACGAAAACCCTCTGCTCCCGGCATTCTCCACGCGCTCAGTAGGGGAAAGGTCATGCCCCACCCTTCGATTCGCTGGGGCACTCCAAGAAATGGAATGCGACATCCCCCACCCACCATTCGCTTGGCGGCGTGCGGAGTAGGGGAAAGGTCAAGCTGCATCCTTCGGCTCGCTTGGGCACTCCAAGAAATGGAATGCGACAGCCCACGCCGGAAGCAAGCCGTACCCGAGAGGGATAAAAAGGGAACGGAGAGACAGAAGTTGGTTCTTGGTTCTTGGATGGTGGTGGTTGGTGGTTGGAGTTGGTGGTTGTTTGGCTCAGTCGACTCGGGCGGGTTTCGAAGGATCGGCGCCTCGTCTTCACCAGCGCGTGTTCTGGAGCACGAGAGGATCCGCCGGAGCTCGGGAGGCTGACCGCGGCTCGCCGGTGTCTGTATTCAGCTCGCCCTCGCTGGTGCCCGGTTCGAATCGGCTCAAAGACCACACGAGGTGGACAGATCCGAGGCAGGTTCTGGTCTTCAGTTCGCCTCTCCATCCGATCTGGAGGCCTTAATAAAGACCATTTTGGGTCGTGTGTGTGTGTGTGTGGAGCCAGTCTGCTAAGTAATGAATTGTTAAGTGCCTTGCTGTACATACGTGCTTATCAACATTCAGATAACTCTACCCTTACGTGCTCCCCTCATTTCCCGATTGTTTAATAAATATCCCCATTTGTGAAATGTATCAGCCCGTTCGTGTCCTTTCCTCCATTGGCTTAGCGTGCTGTGTGTTGGAAAATTAGCAAGGCCGGTGTGCCGCCATAAGGGGACATTTGGACCGACGGATCTCGGTGACCATCTGCTCGGGTCACACATGGTTCGAGTTCGCTAGCGGCTCGTTCCGTACGGGCGCCGTCGAGGGTGTGGAGACTCGGTAAATCGCCGCGTGGATATCTCGGTATTTTGAAAATTGGCAAATAACCCTGTACCACGTGGTAGAAATATTGACGCATCACGGTCCGATAAGGGACACGTACTCTTCGGAGTTTTCCGAAAAGATACGATCTAAATTCCGGGTGATCAGCGGAGCCGACTGTACTGCTCCACCTGGCGGTTGTGCTCATCGCCGACGCCTGGCCCGCAACAGTATATCATGGCCTTCACTGGGTGGGTGTCAATGTCGGTGCGGACAGAAAGCTCATCTCACTACGCACACCGCTCAAAAGAGTTCATCTTTGATCCTTTGACGCACATACACTCGCATACGCGCACACGCGCGTACACACGCACTCTCATGTACACTCACGTGCGCACACACACACACACACACACACACACACACACACACACACACACACACACACACACACACACACACACACACATCGTGATTCAAATGAGTAGTTGAAGTTATTTATACCGATTTTTTTTTTTTTTCAATGCTCTCCTCCTGTGTTTACTTATTCCAATACATTTCCAACACCAGGGTTGGCAGGATGGCCCAGACTCTCGGCCCGAGAGGTACGCACACTCCCATCTAACTTGTCCCACCTGGGTTTGAATCCCGACCCAGCTATAAACTGTCATCCTGGTGTTTCACAGGCAGGGTGATTCATCGGGTGTGTGCCGTCCCTTGGATGGACATTGAATGTTGTATCCTATCTGCCAGCATTAGTTGGTGGACGTTAAATATCCCACGGTGTCCTTCACGAAGTGTAAGTGAGCTCTCGCCTCCTCTGAACAAATTACAAATTCCTGTCCTAATTTGAGTCGACCATCAGGCCTGGCCAGCCTGTTCGTGAAACACTTGAGCAAAAACTTCCCTCGGCCAACCCCACAAGAACGTGGGAATAATCATGGCTGTTAACAAAGAAGAAGAGATTACCAACAACATAAACTTGCTCCCCTCCTCTCTTCAAACACGATCTATCCGATTCCTTCTGAAATGACAGTCTAATCCTCCGTTCTTCCTTGCGCGGCCCGCGGGCCACTGGTGGCCCCTGCTGTCCGAAAGTGCGGCCCCTGACGTGCCGCTGATAATACGCAAATGTGAAAACGCTCCATGATAATCCGCCATAAATCAAATTGCCCCAATGGTTTCAAATGAGTGTTACAACGTGAAACAAAAGTGACATAACTACACCACGATATGGTTGCAGTGTTCAGACAATGACGCTTTCAATCCAGTTAACCACAACCAAGAAGAGGATGTGAAGACTGGGCCTAATAGCAGCCATTATGGAGTCCTGCAGGCGGTGTGGTGGTACTCTCACTGATGTCATCGGGAAAAAGTGCCCCCCCTCCCGCCCCCCTAAACATTCGTGAAGATCACTGGTCTAGTTGTACATCAATTGTATCTATTGTCCAAGAGTTTCCAAATTGTAGACACAGGAAGTCATTTGTCCTATCACGCCTACATCAAATTGACATCGAATTTAAAAACAAAATCAACATTGAGCAAAGGCTCATGATGGAGCTGGTACATAAATCATCATATGTGGGACAAAAACAGCAGTAGATAGACATGAGCGTACTTTTCACGTGAATCGCATGGACGTGAATAGATGTTTCATTTATTTATTTTAACCTGGGTTCTTGCCAAATAAGGAAACCCAGTTAGAGTTTATATTTAGTTACTTAAGTGACGGCTCCAGCACTTGGGTACACACGAGCACCATCAGCATTATGACGTCACAGTATTAAACTTGCGATGATGAGCTATTTGTGAATTTGAAGGTGAAATTGCCACCTGTTGTAAAATGTTATTAACCTTTTTTTTTGTATTTAGCTCCAAACCATGTGAACCAAGTCGTTTCCTTCCGACATTCAAAGTTTGCGTTTAACTCAGGCTGAGTTGAAGTGTTTTATTGTCTTTGTCTTCTCCCATCAGTTCACGTCCATCGAATGTAAATAACTCGCAGACGTCACCTTCCATTGCATGCTCGAGCTGGTACTCCTGGCTCTACGTCATTCGAGGAGAGACGTCCTTTGTCTCCTTTTAATGGAAGCCTCGGCGTAACCCTGTGGTCCATGTTTAACTCCTGTGTTGGTTTTCATGAACCTTTTGAACATCGATTGCTCCAATCTATAAATGATTAGCACCGTGTGATATGAATCATCATTTATTTATTACGTAAGTCGGGGGGAGAATACGTTGAAGAAATGAAGGAGGATGATCGTCCATAACCTTTTTAGATAGCCTGCTCACAGCCAGATGGGGGATGAAAACGACCTCCGTCCACCTTTGGTGATAAGCTGGTTCTCGGCCTCCAATGGTTATTCCAGACTCTAATACTTTGAAACTACCATCACAACTTTGCAGAAATTTCAGAATGCAGGATCGTATCTATCAACCATTGAACATAAAGTGCATGACCGTAGTGATTGAAGATAAGTTAAACTAGTCGCGAGGCCAATAATCATGTCTACCGACGCACAACACCCAATCTTATTGATGATAGAGAGAGCAGCCAAAATGAACCTGTCAAGTGACGAATAGCCAGGGCCTGGTGCAAGGGATTTCATTGTTTGTTTTTGACCCTTAGAGGCAAAGTAAACAATATCCTGGCAGATTGATGTCAATATAGCTTGGGCATCATCATCATCATCATCATCATCTATGTTGACAAAGTTTGTCATTATCACTTCATCTGACGGTCCAACACCACCAGGGCGAGGAGGTCATACAGTTCAAATAGCAGACGCAATAATGAGATCTGCAGCAGTCGGTCGCCATTGAAAATCGAGAGCAGTTGTTCATCGCAAGGCATTCTTCACGATGAGATGACTCGATTTGGTCTCAATGACCGGGACATCACCGTGCAGGTTGCTGTCGGCTTCGGATGACAAACTCTTTGACAGCCCTGTTGAAGAATCGTCCTTGAAGCGATTGAAAACAGTTCCTGTTGCGGGTTCGTCGATGAATACAAACCGACTTGTTTCTGTTTAATATGGATGGTTCATGGAACGCAAGCTCCCAAGAACGCAAGGGAAGTCTTCTATCCACGAGATGTTGACTTGTTCACAATTTCAAAATTACTACACCACTTGTACCAAATTTCAGCTCGAACTGTGAACCAGTCATGCAATTTATTTGTAGATCCAAAAATAAAAAAATCGACATTTTGATCTCCACTGCTTTTAGAGGAGGAAGCCCACGC
>NC_140973.1:69809328-70104328 GCF_056783735.1 Eptatretus burgeri | reverse complement strand
GAGATTACCAACTTTTGTTTTTGTGCTCTCCTCTCTCTCTCTCTCTCTCCTCTCTCTCCTCTCTCTCCTCTCTCTCCTCTCTCTCCTCTCTCTCCTCTCTCTCCTCTCTCTCTCTCTCTCTCTCTCTCTCTCCTCTCTCTCCTCTCTCTCCTCTCTCTCTCTCTCTCTCTCTCTCTCCTCTCTCTCCTCTCTCTCTCTCTCTCTCTCTCTCTCCTCTCTCTCCTCTCTCTCTCTCTCTCTCTCTCTCTCTCTCTCTCCTCTCTCTCCTCTCTCTCCTCTCTCTCTCCTCCCTCTCCTCCCTCTCCTCCTCTCTCCCTCTCTCTCTCTCTCCTCTCTCTCCTCTCTCTCCTCTCTCTCTCTCTCTCCTCTCTCTCCTCTCTCTCCTCTCTCTCCTCTCTCTCTCCTCTCTCTCCTCTCTCTCCCTCTCTCTCCTCTCTCTCTCTCCCTCTCTCTCTCTCTCTCTCTCTCTCTCTCTCCTCTCTCTCTCTCTCTCTCCCCTCTCTCTCTCCTCTCTCTCTCTCTCTCTCTCTCCTCTCTCTCTCCTCTCTCTCTCCTCTCTCTCTCCTCTCTCTCTCCTCTCTCTCTCCTCTCTCTCTTCTCTCTCGTTGTTGCTTGCAGGCTCGTATTTTGTTGAAGCTCTTTACACTCCTCTATCAAGTCCCATGTTCCCGTGCTTATCCATTCTTCCTCGGCGGATTTCTGTGTACCCAAGTGTTTCCTTTGCAGCATCAGTCATCACAGTAACAAAGCATGGCCATAATTCTCTTTGATACTCATCTGCTTGGACAGCAAATGTGTTCTACACTTGTACTTGGAACTCCTGACGCACTGCTGCACATTTCAGTTTCTCATCGTCAAATCTTCTGTCACGGGGTCTTCATTTTGAGCTCGCCTGTTCAAAGAACAGAGAGCTATAGCGATACCCCAGCGTGAGCGTGAAAATGTTCAAGTTTTTGGTGCAAGTTATTTTTTTCCTTTCTAATGTTTTTATCTACCACACTTTTTTATATGCCCGATATACATATATATATATATATATATATATATATATATATATATATATATATATATATATATATATATATATATATATATATATATATATATATATATATATATATATATATATCTATCGGGGCATATTATGTGATACCGGTCGTCTGTCTCTGTCTGTCTGTCCGTCCGTCCGTTCCTGTCCACACTCTAACTCCCAAAGTTTTCAACTTTCACGTTTCATATTTGGTACATAGGTACAGACTGTGGAGACGGTGTGTCGTGACATACATTCGTCATATAAAGTGGTTGCCATGACAACCAGGATGCTGTTTTCCATGTAGTAGCACAATTCTGTATATACCTTCTTGTTAGGGCGTATGTTGTGCTCACTTGCGCTCTTGTTACTGATTACAATATACAAATACATATATTGCTTTAAAATTATACTTCACTGCAATGCTTTATAAAAAACATTAATTATTAAACTCGTCTTTTAAAAACGATAAACGTATAAACAGGCGAGCATTGGGTGGCTTTGACACCAACTCTCTGGTTATCTTTATACTTCTTCCAGTCGTAAGAAGTGGTCACTGTTGATGTCTGCTCCATGGTGCACTCTACCATCTTCAAGAGAGCGACACCATTTCCCATTCAGAGCAAAGCGATCCATCAGTTTGACTGTTTTCCCATCCAAGGATTGCCAAGTTAACTTGTGTATACGCCTCAGTTGAAATAGCATTCGACCAATGACAAGATCATTTGTCCCCAGGACTGTAGAAAATTTTCCTCCATTTTCATTCCTCTCGGCTGTGCCGTCTCCACAAGGTTAAGGCCTTTATCTGATATTCTCAGCTTATCGTGGTATACATGGCTGGTGTATGTGAAGCATCATGGAATATGGATCACCCTGTGGATTGGTTCATTCATATTTTTCATTCATTTCATATGCAGCACGTCTGCTTGTTGCATCATTGCAGGGAGTGTGACTGTGCTCCCCTGTAGTTAAATGTAGGAATTTGGCCGGAGTACAGGCGATAACTCCCCTAATCATCACAAAGGACACTGTGGGATCTTTAACGTCCACCAACTCGTGCTAGCAGATGCGACACCCGGCTTAACGCCCATCCGAGGGACGGCACACACATTGATGCCTCGCCCTGCCTGCGAGACACCAGGATGACAATTAGTCGCTGGGCCGAGATTTGAACCCAGGTGAAGACCGCTCTGAGTTGAGTGTGCACACTGCTCTGTGATCCTGCCAACCCCTATGATCTGATGCTTCTGCTTCCCATCTTGTCCCATTGATGCTGTGAAATCTGAGGCCCCCTGTGTAATTGGCATCCCATGAGATGAGAATTGTCTGGTGGCGTTTCAGTCTATTTCCAGCTCTTTTCTGGTCTTCTTCCTTCTGCCCTCTCATCTACATACCCATTAATGTCAAACACGTTCCACCAGAAACCCTTTCCTCGCTACCCTTCCCAAGTCTGAACTTAACACTCCACTTGATTCGTTCACCTCCCCATTGTCTCGCATGTAGATCTCTTTTACAGATTCTTCTCTCTCGTGCTTTTCCCTGCAGGCTCTTGAGTCTTGCGGCAAACACCACTTCATGTCGTACATTTGTACTTCTGCACTCCACATATCCACCGAGGGTGCATTCATACCATGAGACGTTAGTGTTGCATTCATCCAGTGAGATGCAAATGCTTGACCTGCAGGAATTGACGTCCTTATTGGCAGGAACAATCGTGCCTTCTGTTTAGATTCGTTCAGTTGTATTAGTTGAAGTTACAATGTAAAAGCACAAGCAATGAAGCAAGTATGATCCATCATTGTGGTGTCTGAGCTGGGAGGAGAGGGGCGGTGAGAGCTCACCAGATGTGAGCACACACAAGCCAAACATTTTAACATTCCTTCTCCAAGAAAGTTCTATGATTTTTTTTTTTCCCCCAATATGTTTATTCCAATGGGGTTTTGTGAACATCAGTTGTTAAACACATTCTGACACCAATCCAAGATCTTGAGACATCGGCTGCTACAGAAATGGATCCCACTAGCATTGTGGTTGACGTAACGTTCGTGTGCAAGAATGTCTGTCTTGCGGTGAGGAAGGACAACGTTGACCTGCTCTTCCCCTTCCTCATCTCACGCAATAACCGTTTTTTTTTTCTTTTTCTTTTCATTTCTCCCCTTGAATTAACATCCTAAAAGTTTTCAGTAAAACTGAGGCCTCTTTGTGCATGCATCTGACGTCGTAGCCGTCTGGTTGAGCCCTATTCCCCCCTTCCTTCTCTCTCTCCCCCTCCATCACCCACTGGTCTCGGCATGGCTGGAAAAGGCCTTGGGAGTGGCATTCCAGCAATGTAACCCACAGCCAGGATAACTCCAAAGCTTGGCCTTTTGCAGATGAGTTGATTGGGTTTTTTGTTGTTGTTGTTGTTGTTGTTGTTGTTGTTGTTTTTTGTAAGGGAGGGGGTTGCACGAGTTGTATGATCCGTGGGAACATAAAATCAAACCAAAAAGATCCGGAAGACCAAATATTGCATTGGAGTCATCAGAAGGAACCCGAAGAAGTAAAGAGCAAAGATGGAATCTTCAGGAGGAACCGGGATAGGATTCGGGTTTCAGCCGCTACTCCTCGACCATCAAACCTATCCAGGTGCAGCCAACGAAACCTTCCAGAAAAACTTTTCTGATAGAATTCACTTCTCCTTCGATAGGTTGATAAAGAAAAAGCAAGAATTGGAACGAATAAAGAGAATTGTGAAAAAGTACAAAGAAATGTGAAAGGACCAAAGAACAAAGATGTCGGGAAGAACCCGGAAAGATAGATTTCAGCAGTTACTCCCCGGGCTGAAAAGTAGCAACAGGTACGAGCTACCAGAGGTCCGTCAGTGGGGAAGCACAGTCGACGCAGCGTATGGATATGGTAGTAACAATCAAATGCATGGGGCAACATGCAACAGTCATAGTATAGTTGTTGTTTTTTGTGAATAAGTGTGTGTATTACAAAAATTAACTTTGTGCTGTTAGCAGTAAACACAATGTTTCTGGAATAAAAAAATTGCAAATATTGACTGTTGATAACTGTATTATTGTACTAACACACACACACACACACACACACACACACACACACACACACACACACACACACACACACACACACACACACACACACACACACACACACACACACACACACACACACACACACACACACACACACACACACACACACACACACACACACACACACACACACACTTTCTGCTTCACTCAAACTTTACATCTGATTTCATTTTTCACAGTCGTTAAAATTGTTCAAGACTCAGTTGCTCCAAACAGGGAGAAAAGTAAAAAAAAAACAGACGAATATTGATGTTTTTAAAGGAAAAACGGACTTCGATAGCTGTTTTGAATGTATCTGGTTGGACATGGAGGGAGGACGTCTTGGTCACATTTGACATCATGTGGAAATGCAAGCTATGGATAACTCCCCGACTCGACAGGTTGCTGAATAACCGCGGAAACCGGTTGAGGTAGAGCTAAAACTACCAGGGCCCTCACGCCTACAATCACGTTACCTTACTGGTGATTTAGCTATTGCAATGAGGGAACCGTGCTCTTGACTTCCCATCATGTCTACCAGTATACGGTTGAGCGAAACAGTCGGTGGGAGGTCTGCTAAGCTCGTGGAGTGAATCAATGGGGCACAACTTCCCATCTATTCATTTTGTACATTGTCGAACGAATGGAAGAAAATAGACACCGAGCAGGTTTGGAAACTTGTATTTACAAGAGATTGCTATGTCACATAAGAAACAGTCTTACCCCTCGCTCTTGAAAGAACCCCTTATACAGACGGGCACCACATTCATCCAGGGAAATTAGATGGCCAAGGGGACTGACAGAAGTCTGGGCATGTTGGTGAGCCCTTCCTCACCAATACATGAGCAGGCTTAGCCCCTGTGGGTCTCAATGAGCTGTCTGCAGGTGTGAGGTGTGCTGTCGTGTGGTACCGTTTAGTGCTTGGTTCTGAAAAGAACTGTTCGGGGTCTCGTGTCATTTGTTGATGCTCCACAACAGGCGAGCCCAAAGGTGTATGTGCTGAAAGATGCAAAGTTGTTGTGTGTGTGTGTGTGTGTGTGTGTGTGTGTGTGTGTGTGTGTGTGTGTGTGTGTGTGTGTGTGTGTGTGTGTGTGTGTGTGTGTGTGAAAGACTTGTAAGAAATTAGTTTGACCGGGTTGTTCTGCGACTGTTCTGCTTGGCGATTTGAGGAGTGACTCCCTTTGTGCCTTTGCTTTCCCAGGACGTGAGTGGTGTCCGTTCAGCTTGACAGTTTTGGGAGCACCACACGTTGCTTCCTCGCATTCCTCCTGGTAGTCTTGGGAAGCGCCCTCCTGGTCTGCTTGGTAGTGCCTCTGGTGTTCACCCGCCCCCTCTTGCCAGGTCTCCTCCCTCAGATGCAAGCTCTCTTCTCAGACTTGGACTGCACCAGATCTGCATATCGACTTCACTCCATCAACTCTGTCCTGGGTTTTTATTGTTCCCTGTTTGGTTTCGCCAGCTGTGGCTGTTTTTGACAACTGACCCGATTGGCTGAAGCGCACTGCGATCCAGTGGCTGATATTGGTTACCAGAGCAATCGTGGGGCAAGGGGAGTGACATTTCAGGAAGAGCGTCTTTGATCCCCTTTACTTGGGATGCTGGAACCGCGAAGGGTTATTATAGTGCTGGAATGCCAAGTATCTGGTTGAAACACTGTTGCGTTGATGTGGTTTGACAATGAAGCGTGGGAACAGATGTTCGAGTGCGGATATCGGAAAATAAGAGTTTGGGAATGGTGGTTTGAATTGGAGGTTTGGAAATGAGGTTCAAATGCGGAGTTGGAAAATGAAAGTTTGGGAATGAGGAAGAGAACATTGGGGAAGGTTGTACCCACAATCACAACGTATCTTCCTTTCCCCCGATACGAGAGGATGGACAACCTCACTAAACGGTCACTTTGAAACATCTAAACTTCAAGGTTCTTTTATGTGTTTGATGCAACTCCCCAGGGTCTTTTCCATAACGGCAACAATGTGTGTAATACTACAGCAACTGGATGCCATGGTGATAAACCTGCACTGACAATTTGATCAGATCAAAGAGGGCAGTTTTATCATGGGTGTCCAGATGCCTGAATGTTTACATGATGCTCTTAAATGTGATCTGGATGTTCACAGTCTGTTCTGCTGACCATGTCCTTGTGTAGACAGAAATGCACAGGACAAAGAGGAAGGGAAATGTGTGTGTGTGTGTGTGTGTGTGTGTGTGTGTGTGTGTGTGTGTGTGTGTGTGTGTGTGTGTGTGTGTGTGTGTGTGTGTGTGTGTGTGTGTGTGTGTGTGTGTGTGTGTGTGTGTGTGTGTGTGTCCACTCTTTTTCAAAACGATATAATCATTCTCCTTGAGGAAAGATTGCAGTGATTGATTGAAGAAATCCTCAAAAGATGCTCTGATGGCATCGTCAAGCTCTGGAAGATATCTGGCTCTGTGTCCCACAGGATTGACTCGGTGCATCGTTCGGATGCAGGGATATACACCTGTAAGGTTTCGGACCACGTGAGCGTCCTGGAGGCATCTGCTTTCTTAGAAATACAAGGTAACGAGTTCATTAAGGAGAAGATCTCTGAAAGTGTTTGCTTTCATATTTTAAAAGGTTGTGGTTGGATGTTGTGTTGAGGTTTTTCCAATTTTATTTTATTTTTTTTTATTTTTTACCACTTAATTACATTTATTATTAATTTATGAAACTATAATGCTTCGGCCCTAAGTTGCTATTTCTTGCGGATCGGATTATCCGAGGATTGCTCAGGTGATCATACAAGGTTTGCACTCCTACCCAGTCCGCCACGACATCACACACAGTACGCCACGACATCACACACAGTCCGCCACGACATCGCTTGATTGCCTGGGCTTGGGCTATTAATATTATATTTCATTTTTAGCATGAAATTCAAAACAAATTATTCCAATGTGAAACTTTTCATCAATTTGTCTCTCAACTGTTGCAACTCTGAAAAAGCAAGTTATTACTTCCGATTAGGTGCTCAAATAAAAGTACATAAAACCTAGAGAGGATGGTGTCCCTGAATCATAAATGACCTAAGTGACCCTAGACTGAAGTTTTTTTTTAATACTGGAAGAATAGATCATTAAAATAACTCGATAATACCTGGGTTCACACAGGTCCTGTTTCATTCAATTTCCTGAACTTCTCCATTTAGTACGTCGGTGTTCAGGATAGTCATCGCGTGGGGCATTTACCGGCTTCAGTGTGTCCGATACCATCAGATCTCAAAGGCCAAACTCTAAAATCTATCTCAAATTGAGCTTGGATGGGAGGCCTGGTGTTGGAGGCTGAGGGATGGCAGAAAAGCTTTGTTGGTAGCATGATGCTCTCTGAGCTGTCTGGCGATTGATTTTATTTTTCCCATGGAGTCAAATCCAACTGAACTACCGTCCTGGTGAAGTGCTTTCGGGGGAGGGAGGGCAGAATCTTTGAGTGCACGGTGCTTTTAGGTTGGGGGATACAAAGCCGGCTGTTCCATCTGCTTTGTCTTGTGTTATCTCTCAAAAAGAGCAGGCTCTCGTGTGCAAGTGCTGTGGTTTATATTCCCTTCTTCCAGATTTAATAGGATCCATATACGTAGGGTGTGGATATTGATAGATTGAATTGATGGTGAGGTTGCGCTGAGTGGTACAGAACCGAAGACGTTCCATAGATTGTGAAATTATGAGGATGTTGATGAAGCATAAGCATGGTGGGCCAAAGGGCCTCCTCCCATGTTGGCTTCCTTGTATATTTGACACATCAGCTTCGTTTCTCATGACTTTTTAAATGTGTATAAAAAATAAAAAATTACATCTCGAAGGAATTGATGTTTGTGACCCTCCTTGGGGGTATCTACATATTATATTTGTGTGATTGAGGGTTACTGAGACAAATTTTGACAAAGGTAAAGGAAGGGGTCAGAGAGGTGTTTGAAAATGAGGGTTGAGAAGTTTTGGTAAAGAAGGGAAGGGATGATGGCGTGGTGGGGGGGGGGGGTTGATGATTGAATGAATATGGGAGGAAGCATACGTCAAGGAGTGAGAATGTGTTGAGTTGGGGAAGTTGAAAGCTGAAGCAATCAAATGTTCTTTCATGGATTAACAGCTCAGGTTTTTATTTTGTCTCACTAAACCTGATTGTCCGGCTGCCGCCAATTGTCTTGAACACTCTCTACGTCTCTCTTTGCATTCCAATATCTGACTCCAGGGCTTCCCAGTTTCACCGAAGAGCCAGAGCCCTTGGCCGTTTTACCTGGCCATCCCTTCAACCTGACGTGTTCGGCCCAAGGCCCTCCAGAGCCAGTAAAAATATCCTGGCACTTGGATGGCAAACCTTGGCCTGGTTACACTGCAGAATATTCTCCTTCTGTCCTGGACATGCCAGGTATGGTTTTGTCTCAACATCATCTGTTTTCTTCACTTGAGAAAAGAAACTTGTTATATTTAATAACTTGAAGATTAGAGTTATTAAGGTCATTCTTTTTGAGTCCTTATGGACGATCTGAAGAGGTCTCGCTCTCAAAAATGCATCATAAGTGTAGCTGTTTAGAAATAGTTGCTCAGAGGTTTCCGTGTGAGGCCGAGATCCAGGAAAATATCCCACGGAATCCACATCACCCGGCAAATTTTCCAAAATTTTCTTGTGTCTGGGCCCACTGATGGAAAATTAGGACTTGAGACAGAAAGTGTGTTTTGTCTGAAAATGTCAAACCTTAATATGCTCAAACTGAAGTTGTGTGTGTGTGTGTGTGTGTGTGTGTGTGTGTGTGTGTGTGTGTGTGTGTGTGTGTGTGTGTGTGTATATATATATATATATATATATATATATATATATATATATATATATATATATATATATATATATATATATATATATATATATAATGTGTGTGTATGCCTGGTGTTGGCTTAATGGTAAAGGTGGTGGGCTTGGGATCCTCGGGTCCTGAGTTCAAATCCTGCTTTGCCATTGAATTAATACTAGGTTGGGTTGACTCAGCCTGTCATCCTTCTGAGGTAGGCAAAATGAATACCAGCTTGCTGGGATGAGCCATTTGAGTATCCTGTGTCGGAGTGGTGACCTGTCCAAGGTCTTAAATTAAATACAGACAGGCGCCACATTTCCTTATAGTCCAGGAGATTGCTTCAGCAGCACTGATGCTCTGCATGGAATATGGTCGCAATTGATGGATATACAGTTGATATATATAGTTACGGCTGTGGAAATTCGCAGAACACCATAAAGGTCCTTAGGTCAGTTATGCCGATAAGTCTGTGTTCAGTTAGATTTCCCCACCGTAGTTTAATGGGTATTATCTGTGTGGACAGGGCTGTGATCTTTGAGGTAGCCGTTTTTCTTTTGCTATCGTTATTTTGGACCAACCACCAACCACCTCCTCCATCACCACGACCGCATTTCAACGAACCACGCCATCCTCACCACTTCACCCTCAACCACCCAAACTGCCTCACCACCTTCGCCAGCAACCGTCAAAAGCTCCTCTCCACCTAACCACACCACAAACATCACCTCACTTTCAGCTCCGCAAACGCCGCCATCTTTGCACCGACAGACGGCATCGCTGCCCAAAAAGATGCAAGGGTTCTCTCTCCGTGCAGAGTCAGTGATTTCAAACACGTCGGCTCGTTCTCCGAGAATCGGATCAAAACGACCGAAGGGGCGGGGCCAGCGGGGGGTCGAAGATCGTCGATGATTTCAAACACGTCGGCTTGCTCTCGGAGAATCGGATCCAGAGGGTCGGTGATTTCAAACACGTCCGCTCGCTCTCCGAGGATGGTCAAAAGTCAGAGGTGAGGGATCGAAGGCCAAATCTTGTCTCATGGGCCCTATAAAAGGCCGTGCAGATCGCCAGTTCAGGAGAGAGTGGAGTCTGGGGAAGTCAAGGAGCTGCGCAGAAGTCTGGAGCCTGGAGCTTGGAGCCTTCAGTCAGTGGAGAGGTTCGGACACCAGGAGGAGACGCGAGCTGGGAGCGCAGCCCCGCCTGCTGTGCCGCGCAGGCCTGCGCGCTCGTGTGGAGAGAGCAGGAGAGAGCTCGCCAGCCAGCGCCAAACGTCTGAAGTGGTCTGGCTACGGGACAGTCCGAGCGTCGCTGAGGAACGGACGGGTTCTTAAGGAGAGCTTGGTCAACCAAGCTCCTTGAACATAAAGGCCTACGGGTCCAGTCTGATCCCCTTGTCTATGAGGGTGGTCTTTTCTTTGCGTTTCTTTGTGTGAATGATGTGGCGCCGTGTCCCGTCAAGGATAAACTGTTAAGTGACTGTATACATTAATAATAGACGGTTGCAGTGCTTTGCCTTGTTCGTGTCGTGTCCCTACCCGCCTCCATTGAATAACTGCATGCGTGTTTTGCATCCATTGCATGATTGTTTGTTTCTGTGTGTAAATAATAAATGTCCTTGTGTGAATGTTAACCCGTTCGTCATGTCCTCTTTCCCCAATTTAACTGCTATCTTGCCTTCGGAATAATAGCGGGCTTTTTAATAGCCGATAAAAGAATTGGGTCCAGCGAGGTCTCACGATAATACACTGCTCTGTTATCCCAGAACGGAACGAACTACTTAAGCGGTTCGTGTCCAAGCGGACCTCGCTGAGGTACAGTCTCTCGGTAGTCTGCCCGCGCGAATACTTCGGTATATCGATAATTCAGCGATTGATCCTGTCGCGCACGGGTCGAGTGTTGACTCGGCCGTGGTGTGCACTTGGAGCACACCTGTGACTGGTTTTCGGTGTTGTTCCGGAAAGTCGCGACTAAATTGTCCGTTCGGTGGATGAGACGGCCGCCATTGGCTAAAGCGGTGGTTCGCACGCCGGCGGGTGCGAATTCATAACAATATATATATATATATATATATATATATATATATATATGTATGTATGTTGTACGATTTTGGGACTTCTTTAAAAATTTGTCCATCGAGGCAGCCAAAGGCATTTCCTGGTTTTAAGTGAGTCAGTCTGGATGGTTTCCTATTAAATTGGGATCTAACTTGGACCTATTGTTGCACATTTAACTTGTTGATGCTCGAGCCGAAGTGAAGAATAATTGTGTTGTCTGTGCAGGCATCTGGGAGTCTTGCTTAATCTCGTGCCATGCTTCTAACTCTAAAGGCGTGAGGGTCTCCCCATTTGTCAAGATCGTTGTAAAAGGTGAGCGATCGTCGTCGTCGGCGCCGTCGGCTTCGTCCATCTCCAAATGGAGATCTGGAAAATATCACGAAGAGGATGATGATCTCCATTTGTTTTCTTTGCTGAAATTGACTTTCCATTTGGTGTGCCTTGAAATGTTTTATTTCTTTGCTTTTTTGCATTGTCACACGATGCTCAATTTCATATTGGACTCTGAATGAACTCGAACTTCCAAATCTCCTCACTGGTTACTCCTGTTACTTTACCTGGGAAAGAATGAACTGGCTCTTGGCCGGTATCCCAGCAAAACATGTCTCCATAAGCGTGTACAAAGGTTTCTCTGTTGTTTTACTCCATGTTGTAACTGATAGTCTTTTGTGTCCTCAGTGCCTCCTCAAGCGCCATCTCTTCTGAGACTCGTGCAGCGATCCAATCATAGTGTGAGCATTTCCTGGGAAGTTCCTTTCGATGGCCATTCGCCCATAACCAGCTGCAAAGTGCAGGTGCTCGCAAGCTTCCATCAATATGTCATTGTGTCGTGTTGCGGACTTCCCAAAAGATGGTAACACTGCTTGGAAACGCACTTCTTGTTTGACCGTTATTTTTTCTTCCGAGGATTGAACAAAAATTATGATTTGCCTGAATATCAAGTTATGAGTCTCTACTTCCTTTTGACGGCCACAATTACTCCCACTTCTTTGTGTGGTCGGCCAGGTAATGTTGTTGTTCAAAGTCTTTCATGAACCGGCTGGCCAGGCTTCACGTCGACTGAAAGTGTTCATTTTATTTTGTTCATTTATTGTGGGTTCCTATAGACAGCGACTCTTGCTGCAGACACCAAAGGATCTTTAATGTCATTAACATCCCAATGCTGACAGACTAGTCCTCCGGCTTAACGATCTTCTCACGGAGTACTCCTCGACGTTCTCGGCAGATGTTGATGCATCACCCTGCACGTGAAACGCCAGCGTAGCAGTTTATAGCCGGTTCAGGATTCAAACACAGGCAAGACAGAGAGGCGAGTGTACAAGTACATACCTTGAGACCGTCGTACCTGCCCTATTACCGAGGTTGTGTGATGCCCCTAAAGAAACGCCTTCTAATTGTTTTTTCTATTCCGGTCACCTGTTTACCATCCTTGTACACTCCGATCACCATTACTTGAGGGTGTTGTGTGATTGTGGAATTGGTACCATCGAAACGTACCAATTTAATGGCAACATTATTGCATCTTCATTTGAATTGAGGTCGACCTCGTAGATTGAAGTCTGATGCTTCCAAGCCGGGAGGGGGCCTGTACAATGGCTAAGGTTGGGTTTCTGATTTCTGCTTTTCAGCCTCAAAATTGGTCATTTCATTGTGGTTCATGTAAAAAAAAATATATATATTTATTCGACACTACAAGTTATGTGCACGGACATTTGGGCTCTCATCCCTGTTTCACTGGAATGTTCGATTTGTATCATTATTTTGATCTATAGAACCATTTATTTCTGTTTTTATTTTTATTTTTTAAATCATCCTCTGCCACCACGACTTGATACGACTTCTGTCATTTGAGAGTTCGGACAGATCATCTTTTCACGCATGTTCACTTTTTCATGTTTATGTTACGACGCATTAAATCCATAGAAATAATACGACTCGACAGGCCCCCTCTCACCACTTCATACACAATCACTTAACATTGTCTAACAATTCTGCAATTGGTATCAAAATTTACTTCCAACTCATCCTTTGATTATGTTGAGCCCAAGTTTTCACCAGACCTCATTACGTCGCAGCATTCCAGTGGGCAGCGCTTCAAGTCCAAACGTAAAGGAATCGTTTCCCCGCTCGTGTAGCACAAAGCGCCGTTAGGCAATTGGTTCGCTCTACCTGTCTATCAGTCCAGTTCTCTCATCGAGTAACTACTTGGTTTCAATTTAATTTTGTATGTTGCACACTGGAGAACATGAATCGGCGTGCGAACCTGCAGTTTAGCAGCACCCTGGCTCTGAATTGTCCAAATTGAACTGAATCTCGTCCTGATCCCGCATGCCCACAGAGGATTGAGGTAATTGTTTTTATTCTGTCTGTCTGACGGTCAAACAAAGTTTAAAACCAGTACAAACACTAAACTTACTGGTTTTATGGACGTCTAAAGGACACGAATAACTAATGTGACGTGTCAAATAAGGTGCTGTTGGAGATTGTGTATCAATGGTCGTAAGCCTCAAATTCAATGGTCTATTTTTTTTAATTATTTTTCTACAGCCTTGAAAGCATTAATTTTATTTCAATTGAATTGTATATTTGAACACTGTAGAACACAAATCATCTTGTTTGCACTTCCAAAAACCCTCAGTTTAGCAGTACTTGGACAAAAATTGACACCGTTTTGACCAATCAAATTTGTCATGCGCTCTGAGGGCAGATTTGGCAGAAGGTTCTGCTCTGGACCGGTTCCGTTTGACCTGTCGCCTCGGTGTGGTTGCCATCGCGCCTGTTATTCAAAGTTCACGAATAAAACAAAAATAGATCGTGCTCGGAAACGCAGAAGCGAGAGTTGAAAAGACCATTCCCATGTCCTTTTTCTCAAAACTGCATGGGTTAAGCTGTTCTTTGAACTCTCTGGTTACCTTCGCCGCTGAAAGTTGGAGGAAGGTCATGTTTTCACCACTGTCTGTCTTTGCTATTTGCGAAAGTCGAAGATTTAAAAAATATATTCGTTGGTCTTGTGCGTTATTCTGTCTCTGTCTATTGGGTGGTCGCTAGACTTCCCTTATTCTCAGTTTTTCTGTCTGTCTGTATGTAATGGACAGCTCTGGAGGCCAGAGGAGTCGACCGATTTTGATGAAACTTGACAGGTAGGTTCATACCAGGATCTAGTTGTATGCTTTTGAGCACCGTTGCTATGGACACCACCGTTGCCGAGCAACGGCACTTTGAAATTTTTGAAAAATCCGAAAAAAACAATTTTTTTCGAAAATCAAAAATTGTTCTCCGTGCTTTTATGCGACACTATAATCACTTATTATAGTGTTATTAATAGTGTATTAATAACACTATAATCAAACTTTGTCAAAAATTTTCAGCCCGATCCGTCAAAAACTGTATGACTGGAATGCAATTATGTAGCGACCACGCATGTCGCCTACCGGCTTGTCTCTCTTGTCCGTCTTGTTTGTTTGTCAATTGCCCATAGGTCACAATTTCAAACCGATCTTTATTAAACTTCACCACATGGTAGAGTTTTTCATAAGAAAGAAGACAATTGTTTTTTGAGATCAAAAGGTCAACATAGGTCAAAGGTCAACAGCTTTGCCAAATTTCTGGAGTTGTCAATTTTCATCTGATTGACTTGAAATTTGAAAAGAATTTGCATATTTGGTCATTGCATTCAACCACCAATTCGTTTTATAGTCAAATTTGTTTTATGGATTTCACAGGTATCGTGTTATACACAATATCATTCTTGTTTGTTTGTCTGTCTTTCTGTGAGTCGGATATCTTACATTACGGATGGATTCAGACTAAACTTTGTGGACAGGTTGGATTTGTGACGAGGACAAATTGTTAAGATTTTGGTGAAGATCTGGATAAAAGCATTTCAGTGATTCTTCACCATTGGGAGCGAGCTGGGGCCAAAAACGATATGTCGCATGATATTTCAACAAGTTGTGGATGAGTTATTGCAAAACTCCGTGGATGAGGTGTTTAGGTGAAAAGAACAAGCCAATTACATTTTGGTTTGGGTCCGGATCCGGATCTGACCTGTTGCTGAGCTACAAAACGTAAACTTTTGAGCCTGGTGGAGTTTTGTGCTCAATCAAGTGCTGTTGTCGTTATTTCTGTTATATCCATTAATTCCGTTCGTCACAAGATTTCTACTGCTGTTCTATGGCACTCCAGTCCTATAAAATGCCATATCTATCCATGCTTGCCATGTATATCTGCAAGTATATAATGAAGGGGACAAAATATACAACAAAATTTCAATTTTTGCATGAGATGGAAAAACATGAAATGTTTGCATCTGTGCACCAACCACAGACTGAGACCTGGGAAGATAAAGTTTTGGAACTTGGAAGCACCACAACGGCCCCTCTTGTGGGACATCGCAGCAACCTGAGCTTGCAAAGGAAGGATGAATATTTTGAGGCTCCTCTCGTGGGGGATCACAGCAACATGAGCTTGTACAGGGAGGATGAAGATCTTGAGGACGTGGGGGATGGTTTTCCTTCCAATGTTCAGAATACGTCTTCGGTAACTGAGCTTGTAAAAGGTCCTCTGAACAATCATACTGTCACATGCCTCTCTCCTGCCACCTTCTACCATACTCGTGTCTCCTGTGGGAACGACGTTGGATTTTCAAACTGGTCAGCATGGCTCAACGTTTCTACCGCCGAAGGAGGTATTTATATTGTAATTCAGAATCCTCAGTATATGCTGTGCCTCAAAAATGGATTGTGATGACTGTAGGTTTTGCTCCCACTTGCAGTGCCATCCACAAGTCCCAGTGACCTCCATCTACTCCCTTTGGCAGAAGGCATGAACCTTTCTTGGGCACCTGTACCTCAGAGACAAGTTAATGGCATCCTATTGGGTTACAAAGTCTTGTATCGTGTTCTGGATTCTCAACAGGTAGGATGTTGTTGTTTTTTAAAGATCTTTCAAACCAATGTCAATTGTCTTTATACTTACACCAAATGAAGCTTCAAATAGATTCCAACTTTGATTTGTAATTTAAAAAGGTACAAAATAGGAGACCTACAACCAGGCGTAGTGGCGAGCGCCTGTAATCCAGCTACTCGGAGGCTTGGGTTGGAGGATCGCTTGAGGACGGGGGCTCTGCGCTGGGCCCCGCTATGAGAGAGTGTAGGGCAGCCCGGAATCATGGCGAAACCCAATCCTTATCCCTGTGTCGTAAGAGGCAACCAGGGTTGCATCAGGAAGGGCATCCGGCGTAAAACCTGTGCCAAATCAGTATGCGGATCATAATGGATGATCAGCTGTGGCGACCCCTAACGGGAGCAGCCGAAAGACGAACAACAACAACAACAAACTACGAGACCCACGACTGAGACACTCGTCTGTGACCTGTCTAACCTGCGTTTGACCCAGCTATAAACTGATCATCCCGGTGATTCATCAATGTGTGTGCCGTCCCGTCCCTCGGATGGGCGTTAAACTGGGGGTCCCGTCTGCCAGACTTGCTCGGTGGTTATTAAAGACACCACGGTCTCTTTCGTGAAGAGCAGGTGAGCTATCGCCGGCACTCTGAACAAATTACAAATTCTTGCACACGGTCAAGGATCCTGTGTTGGAGTGTCGACCTATCCATAGATGTAACACGAGCCAAGAAACTGCTTTGGTAGAATCCCCTTTGTGTAGAATATGGTGCACGAGCACTAATTAGTTGTTGGATAATAATCTAATCATTCAGGCTTGTTACAAGTGATGCGTCATGTCAGTTGGGGGGGGGGTGGGTGGGTGTGTGGGGGGCATTTGCTTTCAATGTTATTTTGTTATCTCCTGCACACATTTCCATTTAATTTTCTTATTCCTTCGATTACTTGAATCTTCACGTATAATGTAAATCAAATGAAAGATCAAATACCGCATCAGAATCAGAAGGAACCTGAAGAGGTAAAGAGCAAAGATGGAGTCATCAGGAGGAACTTGGATAGGATTCGGGTTTCAGCGGCTACTCCACAACCCTCAAACCCATCCAGGTGCAGCCAAGTGGGCTTTCCAGGAAAATTTCTACAATAATTCACTTCTCCTTGGAGAGATAGGTAATGAAAGAGAGAAATAAGGAGTAAAAGAGAAATGTGAAAGGAACAAACATGTCGGGAAGAAGCCGGACAGGTAGATTTCAGCAGTTACTCCACAGGCTCAAACGCAGCAACAGGTACAAGCTCGCAGAGGTGTGAATGTAAACTTAATATTATAATAATAATAATCATATAATTGTTGGTAATTATTTGTTTTATGATTGAGGAAGATTGCTTCTGTGTGTTCCCATTTCAAATTTAGAGCTCAGTAATATGACCACAAGTGTGATAGGAAGACTGGTTTTATCCAAACGCAAACGGATTGCCAAACCTCGACCAGTTAGCTGATTTTTTTTTTTATGAGTGAATTCGTTTCCACCACTAATGTTTTGGTCACAAAGTAAACTTCCATCCTGGCAGAGAGAGGTATGTGCTCTACCGAGTGCCGTTCTAGTTATTGCTGTTATCTCCATTAATTATGGCACTTCGTTCCTATAAAATGCCATGTCCGTGCAATGACCCATGCTTGCCAAGTATATCCGCTAGTATATTGTCACGAATTTGGGAATTCGATTGCACAGAACATTCAGGTTCCTTTAATCAGCTATGTCGATAAGTGCTTGTTCCCAAGATAGCTCACCTTCCATTATTTAAATGGTCAGAAATCGATTAGATGCGCTGGGGATCGATTTACTAGTTAGGGAGCGAACAATGGAGACGTCCCTCCCCCTCTTCTGCGAAGACGAAGAAGAACCCCGTTGACCCGGAAAGCCGCGACTGGATTGTCCGTTCGGTGGGTGAAGCGATCGCTATTGGTTAGACGCGGTTGTTCGCACGCCGGCGGGTGGAAATCTACAACAATATAATAATAATAATAGGAATTGGGATTTCTTGGTCAGTAATTTATTTTAAAATTTTGAACAAGATTTAGGATCATGGAAGAGCGAGGTCACGGAGGGTAAAATGGTTGTGAACTGATGACCTGGGGGGAGGGGAGGGGGGGGGTCAAAAATTGCACACAACAATGAAAAAATAAATAATGAAGACTAAGGAAGCGAGCAATTACTTTCAAATTGGATATGTATGGTTGATGTGGGTAGAAAAGATATTGGGGACATGAGATGGTCATGTGGCATCTCGCTTTGAAACCTTGTACGGAAGAAAGTTTTTTTTTATTTTATTTTATTTTATTTTTTTTGTTTGAATCATTAAACCAATGCATCTGTCTGGCCCAAAGTTTGTCGTAAAGAATTGCTGTCGTTTGTGGGTGCACGGGTTGGATGATCATGTTTTACCTTTGGGAAAACAAAGAAATCCCCAATCTTCACCAGCTTGTCTGCCTGAGGTTTGCTCCAAGACGAGTCTCGTCGAGCGGGGATCATAATACCATTTCTGAAATTTTTCTTCTTCTTCTTTTTCACTCACCACTTATTAACAAGTGTTTCATTCAATGTTACAAGTGTGAGAATCCAACCTTGTACTCAAAGGTCTTGCACTTCCTGCTGGTTACCATTACAACTCCATTGCCTTGGACATCATGAAGAAGTCTGAAGAGTAGGAGACGTAAATGAAGTGCAAATGGATACCAGACTGAGCAGAATAATCAGGTTAAGAAATCAAGGCAAAGGTGTGAAACGGTTTTCCAGCTGTAAGGAATTATGACGACCTACGGGGTTTATAAAACTTTCTTTATTAATCAGAACAAGATGTGTTTGCATCACAACTGATGTTTGTTTGATTCCTTTTTGTGTTCCACAATTATTGTTTTTGACTGTTTGTCTTTGGTTGTGTACAGAATCTATAAACTATCTATGCAAATAGAATGGAAAGAACAAAGAAAGGGGATGGGTGTGAACACTTCTGCCATTGTTTTAAAGATTTATATGGTGTCCCCTTTTTATCAAACATGATCAGTGATGATTCTCAAGGTGTTCGTAAGAAGTACACATTGATTCTTTCTTTTAATTATTCTTGAGACATTTAACAGCTCTGTCTGTTTACACTGTACAAAGGGCTGTTTGTCATTTGCCGTATACATTGTATGTATGGAAAGGGAGTAGGGTGGCAAATTGAGAGGGAAGGAGGGAAGGTATAAAGAACCGGAGAGGGTGAAGATTAAGAAAATGTGTTTGAGAGGGTCCAGCTTGGGGGGGTCGAAAATGAATTGTATGGTTAATTTTATTTATTTATTTATTTATTTTGATTGTGAAGATAATAGTTAGATATGTTGGTGCAGATAACATGTTGATTGGGGAGATATCCTCCAACAACAATTGCATATCGTACTGAGCAAGTCAAGATGCCAATGAGAATGAAGAACTGGTCTTTCTGGTTAAGGTCTCGTGTCGATCTGCATCGGCATGAATAAGCCGTTGATCAAGGTATGCCAAGATCTTTGGGAAGCAAGTAGAAGCTGACGTTTCGAGCATGAACCTTTCATCAGAGCAAAAGGGTTTGTCCGTTCTCTCTTTCACCCCGATGAACCATGAACGCCTGAAAGGTCAGCTTCTGCTTGCTTCCCCATGGCAGTTAGCGTACCTCAATCAACGTCCCGCTCATTTCATCCAAGATTCCATGAAGGTTACCTTTGTTTTGGCACCTCGTAATCCACTACTGTCGAGTAGAGTATGCCAGTTTTTTGTGAGTAGTTTGCCTCGGTTGTAATGGTCAGGAAATTCTCTCTCTCTCTCTCTCTCTCTC
The DNA here is from genome assembly GCF_056783735.1 of Eptatretus burgeri. Lineage (NCBI taxonomy): Eukaryota > Metazoa > Chordata > Myxini > Myxiniformes > Myxinidae > Eptatretus > Eptatretus burgeri. Next base: position 70,084,627 of record NC_140973.1, on the reverse strand, counting down.
TCTCTCTCTCTCTCTCTCTCTCTCTCTCTCTCTCTCTCTCTCTCTCTCTCTCTCTGTCTCTGTCTCTGTCTCTGTCTCTGTGTCTGTCTGTCTGTCTGTCTGTCTGTCTGTCTGTCTGTCTGTCTGTCTGTCTGTCTGTCTGTCTGTCTGTCTGTCTGTCTCTCAGTCTCTCTCAGTCTCTCTCAGTCTCTCTCAGTCTCTCTCAGTCTCTCTCAGTCTCTCTCAGTCTCTCTCAGTCTCTCTCAGTCTCTCTCAGTCTCTCTCAGTCTCTCTCAGTCTCTCTCAGTCTCTCTCAGTCTCTCTCAGTCTCTCTCAGTCTCTCTCAGTCTCTCTCAGTCTCTCTCAGTCTCTCTCAGTCTCTCTCAGTCTCTCTCAGTCTCTCTCAGTCTCTCTCAGTCTCTCTCAGTCTCTCTCAGTCTCTCTCAGTCTCTCTCAGTCTCTCTCAGTCTCTCTCAGTCTCTCTCAGTCTCTCTCAGTCTCTCTCAGTCTCTCTCAGTCTCTCTCAGTCTCTCTTTTTCTCTTTTTCTCTTTCCCTCTCTTTCCCTCTCTTTCCCTCTCTTTCCCTCTCTTTCCCTCTCTTTCCCTCTCTTTCCCTCTCTTTCCCTCTCTTTCCCTCTCTTTCCCTCTCTTTCCCTCTCTTTCCCTCTCTTTCCCTCTCTTTCCCTCTCTTTCCCTCTCTTTCCCTCTCTTTCCCTCTCTTTCCCTCTCTGTATTCACGATATTCTCTTTCAACTTTAGTCCGTGCAGTTTCCCTGTCGTCGTGAGCTTATTGTACCATCTGTTATTGGATCTTGCCATCCCATCTGGGCCTTTTCCTTCTCAAACGAACATTCCATTTGGAAATGTTAACTTGGAGTTACTATCTATTTGCGTGCCTGTTCACATGACTTGAAGATTCTAAACTGACCCAAAGATAGAGCATCAAATTGATAGTCCTGCCGGATAGATAACATTGATTCATTCCTTTAATCATTTAATTATTTATTTGACTGGATCGTATCGTACGCTGGGATCTCAAAGGAGATAGATCTATTGGTGAAACCTCGTGGGCCCCCCCCCCCCCAAGGACGTTTATAGACCAGTAAGCACTTTGATGAGGAGAGCGATAAATGCTCGACTGTAGGTTGAACCGGCCGGGCCTGGATGGCTGTTTGATTGTTCAATGTTTTGCTCGTTTATTGTTCAGTTTTGATTTTGATGTTTGTTTTATGTAAATATATAAATAAGTGACATTGCGAGGGGTCAGATTTCAGTGGTTTGTGAAGTTTGCAAACTATAAGATGATGTACTGTATATCGGCGACATCCGAAATGAAGTTCATGTTTGTTGGTGCTCGTAAAGTGTAAATGATCTAAACTATTTACACCAACTCTTACATCACACCTTCAGTGTGAGATGAAGGACCAAACGTTTAAACTTTTCCCCTTCTATCTTGACCTCTTGACATCTATATCAAGTGAGCATTACAGCGGTAGGAAGTTTTGCAAACAACTCTGTTGTTGTTGTTGCTGTTGTTGTTTATGTCATCACCATTGTTTTTGTTTCCCAATTTCCGTGACGTACCAATCCTTTTGCTCGTTTTATCTTGTCATGTCCAACGTGATAAGCCGCAGTTGTTTTCTGGGTTTATTTTACTCTCTCTCTCGGCCTGAACAGCGAAGATATTTCACTGCAAAACATCCTTCAAAATGCGTTCTTCTTTTTCTTCTTCGGCAGGAGTAGTCCGCTTACCCTTAGGTTCACTTCACCCACGGTGATAAAGGACTATTCCCTTGATTCACCGAGCTCCCCTTCACTCGTTGTGTGGTTGTAATCAACAATGCCGCGTTGTTTGGCCATGTGTTCAGGCTTTTAAAAAAAAATATTTTATTTTATTTTCAGTGTTGTTTTCCCATTTGGCATCCATCATGACGAAACGTGTTTTTCATTGAGTGTTTCCTTCTGGAGCTGTCACCATATTTCTGGCACGCCAACCTGGAGGCGTTCGCAGTGCACACGATCATCGGTCTTTCATTATTCTTATTACGTCGTTTACTCGTTAATATGAACAAATTTCAGATGCCGAGATCTTTATTTTATTTTTTAAATTTTGTTATTATGAGGTTTTTATTAACCTCCGCCATCGAACATCAGAGGTTACTGTTTTCACCCCTTTCTGTTTGTTTGTTTGTTTGTGAACAGTATTACAGAAAAACTCCTCAACGGATTTCGACGAAACTTGGTGGGGGGGGGTTAGGTATGGTCCAAGGATCATGCCATCAGATTTTGGACTTGGTCCAAAGTCCAATATGGCCGCTATGGTGGCCATTTTGAAAAAATATTTGAATTTTTTTTTTTTTGCATTTCTACATGTTTTAAGTGATTTCCACCCTCCCCACCCCCCGCCCCCCAAAAAAATTGTTAGAGAAAAAAAAAATTTGCAATTTTTTTCAACAAAATTTCGATTTTTTTTTTTTTTTTTTTTTTTTTTTTGTATACCTTGGTCGAGGCTCGTATGAGAGCTAACACACAACTCACAGCAAGGAGGCATGAGACAAGAGGGGCGGGAGTGGAAGGGACAAATCATTGGGGAACAGACAGGTGAACTGTGGAAGGGAGAGGGATGGGGATGGGACGGGGAACATGGCGAGGAGAAGATGGACATTACAGGGACTTTCAGGAAGGAAAGCAGGAGAATTGAAGGAAGTGGGCTTGGGTGGATTATCGGGGGTAGAAAAGATCGAGGATTTGGATGGGGGAAGATAAGAGGTGGTGGTGAACAGCTGTTTTGAAAGCCTGGAGGGAAGAATGGGAAAGAATAGAGTGAGGAAGTTTATTCCAAAGGCGGGAAAAAAGAGGAATGAAAGAGTGAAGATGAGCAGTGATTCGTGATTTTGGTAGTTTTACCAGAAGGGGGTTGTTGGCGGACCTTGAGCGCCCTGTGGAAATGTGGTTGGGACAAATCGCAGAGAGAGCAGGGGGGGCAAGGCTGGAGAGGAGTCGGTAGAAGACAGAAAGACCACCGACCAACCTGCGGTGATTGAGTGAGAGGCCCAAAGACGCAGCCTCATTGCGGGAGATGCCGATGATCTTAAAAGCCCTGGTTTCCACAGCGTGAAGCCGAGAAAGGTGGGAGGCAGGAGCACCAGCCCAGAGGGGAGAGCAGTACTCCATCAGGCTACGGACAAAAGCTTTGTAAGTGGTCAGGAGCTCAAGAGGGCCGAGGAAGGACTTTGCACGACGGAGGATTCCCAGTCGGCGACTGGCTTTTGAGGCAAGGTTGGAGATGTGACTTTCCCAGGAAAGTTGTGTTGTGCATTTCTACATGTTATAAGTGATTTCCAACAAAAAACATGCCAACATTATAATTGCGGCTGATTTTGGAACTTCAGGTGGATATACCCATGTAAAATCAATTTCTGTCTCAAGGAATCTAGTTATGACGAATGAATTGAGTATGTAAAAGTTAAAAGTAAAAGGGAAAGTTGCAAACTATAACTCTGTGAGCACTGTTGACGTCAAATTGAATGAATAGGATATCAGGTTCACTTGAGTGACCTCGCAGTATTGGCGGCGGAGGTTTTGCACTCTACCGAGTGCTCCCCCTCTAGTTCATTTTTTAAATACACACTGACGATGTTGTTGAAAACTGGTATCGTAGACCTCGATATCGAAAATAATTATGTGAGATGTTAAAAGCTTATTTAAATAGCCAGTCTTGCACAACTGTTCTGAGACCAAATCTTGAGAAAAAAAACAAAATGGAAAACTTGAGCGCATACCTTCGCCAGGCTGAACAGTTCACATTTTGTATCCCACTGATGGACTGGTTCTGGATCCAGATCTGAATCTCATCAGCTTGTTCTTGTCACCTAACCAACTCGTCCACCAGGTTTTGTCATAACTCATCCACAACTTTTTGAGATAACATGATATATATATCCATCGTTTTGGCCCCATCCATCAATGGTGAAGAATCATTTTGAGAATTTTAAAAATACCTCTTCCTGGATCCGGATCTTCACCGAAATTGAAACTATTCATCCTTTTCGCACAGCCAACTTTCGGTGGCGGAGGAAATTAAACAATAAAAAAGCGAAAAACAAAAAGACGAGAGCTTGTAATCCAGGCAGATAATCTCGAGGGAATTCCAGATTTCTCTTATTCGCTGAGGCCTCGAGCTTGATCACTTTTCATCATTAAAGTTTCTCCTAATCTGCAACCACTTCTGCAGCCCCATGAGGCTTCAAGGATTGTTTCCAACAGGAGATCGTATCCCATTTGATTGGATCTGACCTTTGTCTGCTGCTTCGAGTGTTCGGTTACAAAGGGCATCTTTCTCTATCCACAGGAGGTTCTGGATGTCGGCCTTCAGCAGTATGCCCTGTTCAACATCTCCCTTGCAACCGTTGGGAACCTCACCATGCAGGTTTTGGCCTACACCGATGCTGGTGATGGGCCTCCGAGTGAGTCGATCACTGTGTCTACACATCCACCTGGTGAGCAATTCCTTCTCGTCATCTTGTTATCATGGTACTGACATGATGCTCGTATACCTCATTATGTTCCATACAGGATGTAGAATGAATGTATTTTATCTGTAATGTGATGAAGTTCAGCACACATGGATCATCGTTATCAAGATATGTACATGGGTTGTGCCCGTGTAATATGGTAAAATATGTGACATCCGATAATTGCGTCCACAAATGGATTGCCTGTCGGAGTTCAAAGGTGGGACTTGTTTTATTATTTGATTCCTCGAGCTTGAGTGAATCGGTGTGGTGAAGGGGTGGGGAGTGGTGGAGGTGCGATGTGAGAGGAGTTGCACATCAAGAACAGGCAAGGGATTACACGATGTATTTATTCCAGGAAGCTTCGATACAAGGAAAGGGCCATTTGCCTGTCACGTCCGTTTTCCATAATACTTATCATGAATATCCCACATCATTTATTGGCAGGATTTTTTGCGAACATGGCACCAATCTAAAAGCTTGCTTTTGCACAAGATCCCACAGGATATTTTGGATCCATTCCATTTCGGACAGCCCACAGAGCTTCGAGTTCCCTCCGATGGATGATGACCTTTTGACTTTGTGTGTGTCCACCGACACGAGGAAGTGTCTTGAATGTGAAGCTTGTTAAATGACGCAAAACTTCTTTGTTGCATCACTTTGAGAACCCTTTTGAGTCAAACTACGTTTGGAGTCCGAAAGCCCTCGAGAGTTCACAAAACCAAACTGAGCTGTACCTTCCTTGAAACTTTTTTTTTTTTGCCACATTTGTTTTTCTTCTGTTTAACTGATGTTTAACTTCACCACAGCTGATGTGAAGTGAAAAATCAAACTTCCCCAGAAAGTGTAACAACCTGTGGTTTGTTTTTTTCCTAAAATATTAAGTAATGACTCTCTGAAGTCCTCATGTCCAAGAGCATCAAATTTGTTTTTCATTCCTTATTTATAAAACACTATCCTGATGGAGACTAGCTTTTGTTAATGAGTGATATTTAAGAGTTTTAAATGCTGTTTTGTTTTCTTGGCCTTGCAGGATACCCGAGATTATTAGAGGTAAGCTCAGGGAAGAGCGAGCAATCTAGCCTGGGTTTGAATCGCAGCTGTAAACCGCCATCCTGGTGTTTCCACATGCAGGACGACTCGCCAAAGTGTGTGCCATCCATCAGACGGATGTTGAGCAGAGTATCCCATCTGCCGGCATGTCGTTAGGTTTGTTTTAAAAAAAATCCCACGGCGTCCTTCGTGAGGAGTAGGCAAGGTTATATCCGGCACCCTGAACAAATTATAAATACCTCCCCTGACTACCTGTGGGAAGCTGAAGGCAAACTACCTGGCACAACCAAACCACTGAGCATAAACACTTACCCAGGAACTGCTTCGGCACCTCCAATGTTGCCACACACTGTATGGTGGCATTCTCACACTACCACCCCCTACCATTGGTATCATAATTCCCTGAAATGTGTAATGTTACTCACCTCTGCTGTTTATTTAATTTTCTTTTGTGCGTATTTTTAATACATTATGTTTGATTGATTAAAAACCAAAAGTATAACTTTAAATAACTTTCAACAAGCATTCTGATTGTGCAGGTGAGCCGGTGATGAGCTTTCCTGATAAGACCTGGACTCCAGTCCTTGTGGGCATTCTCTTTGTCGTCCTCATCGTCGCCCTCATTGGATTGATAGTTGCAGGCCTGAAGAGGAGGAAAGAGACTGCTTTTGGGTGGGTCCTTTATTGGGAGGATGTATGAATGAATGCACCTGTTGTTTGTTGCACCTTGTATTTGATTACAGTACAGTCAGGTATACCATGTGGGGTGGGGTGGTGGAGGTTGGAGGAGGTGAATGTTTTGATGTTTCTGGAATTCCTTCATTATAATTAAAAAAAACCATTAAATAGCCTATTTCAGTGCCCCTTGTAGGATTGCGGCATCCTCACCATTCTGAGAGGTGTTCATTCTCACCTTGATTTCCGAGAGTGACAGCTCTGGGGATCAAACTGACAACAACATATTTAATAATACATTATAATTCTGTTGAATGATGCAAGGTGGAAACTGAGCCCCCACCCCTCCACTAAGCCCCCCCATCACCCCTCCCCCCTCACCTTTACACTCTCCTTGTGTCCTTTCCTTCATGTCTCCCTCTCACATCCAATCTCGTTTCTCAATTTTCTCCCTTATTTTACTCTTGCAATTCCTTATCTCATCGTGTTGCCTCAATCCACCCCACTCTTCCTCCATCCGACCTTTTGCATCCATAATATGTAGATGGTTTCTTGTTTCGTTGCTTCGAGTTTGCATTTCTCCTTGGCCCTCTTGTTTTGTATTTTCCAGAAGTTCTTTTCCACTTCCTATTTGGTTCTGTGATGATTATTGCTTTCATTTAACTTCTCTTTTTGTTGGACATTCTTAATCAAATTTCCTTGTACATTTGAGTGTTTGGTGTTAAGTGTTCCCTTTGCCGTCCTGGTACCGCAGGCACCATTTCTGTGCCGTTTCCATCAGCGACGAACCGGTTGTATCGTATCGGGCGCAGCAGTCCTTCTCTCGACACAACGAGGAAGTCGCATGTAAGGACCCATTGCCCCCACGAGTCCCATTATTGCGCAAGATGCTCGCATGTCAAGGTCTGAGAGCCTTTCGTCTAAATATTTTCCCCATTGTATCCTCTTGTGTGTTTCACAAACTGTAAACGACACTTTCTTACTTCTCACTTGGAATGACTCGCTGCTCCCACAAGTGTGTTTGGTTAATCGACAAGAGCGTATTGTTGTACTTTTTCAGGTTCCTCCCTTCTGCAGATGAAAACGGATAAAAGGGCTTCTTCAGTTCGTCATATTTTTCCGAATGATTTGCTAAGTTGGAGCAAAATTACAAGTGCACTAAAAGGAGTACAATGTAGCTTTTTCACTTGTATATTCGAGATTTTAAAGTGCTTTAAAACAATGGTTGTCTTCAATAATTTCCTCATCTGAAATCCAACAATAGTTGACATCACCTTATACATGGTCTAACGCTGGTGGTCAACGATGCTGGACTGCGTCTGGTTCACTATCGGTAAAACTCGCAGGTTGTCTAGCCAGATTCGGCGTCGGTGACTATCTGGGAAGGTTAATGGAGGAGCAACATGAAGCACATGTACACAGACGTGAGATAGCACCAGACTCGACTAGAGACAAATGCAACCTTGGTCGAAGTGACATAACTTCCCGGAGCGCTCTGGGTTCCGGAAACGCCATTTCTACGAGCTCTCTTTTCTGTTTGTAGTCAGCTGGGCAAAATTGTGAAAGTTATCGAAGGTTGTTGTTGTTGCGGAGTTAGGGGAGGAAAGAACTGAATCCGGTTTGTCCATCGAAAGCTGAGATTTCTAAAAGACCATGGGGAGGAAACTTTTTGATAAATCATCTCGGGTTTTGAGATCTCGTCGGCAAAAAATGAACCAAATGTTTTTACCAGCAGCACCATCAGTCCCTGAGTGAGTGTTTATTGGGGAATTTTGTCCTACAAACATTGGTCTATTAATTGCTAAGTTTTAAATTGATTGAAAGAATTGTCAAGTTTCACGATCAAAGACGAACCGTGACGAGAATGAAAGAGCTCTTTTTGTTGTCGTCGACATTCTCCGGTACATGCTGTTCAAGGTCGACATGAAAGTGAGTTTTGAAAGGTGATGCTGATGGTCATGGTCTCGCTGTTTAGGAAGTGTGTGGTGAGGAAGATGGTGATAAGTACCAGATGAAAAATAATCACTTGTTCACTTGGTTTTTGATTTGTAGTATACTCTATCTGCTCAACCTGCTGTAATCTTTCTTGCAACATGCAATCTGTCACGTCCTTGTTTTGACAGTGGCTTGGCTGGGAGTGAGTGAGGAGGTGAAGTCCAAGCTGCAGGACGTGTTGTTGGAGCGAAGACATCTCATCCTGGGAAAAGTGCTGGGCGAAGGTAGGATGAGCACGAGCTCGCATTGTCTCCAGCACCGGAACTCGATGTCACGATGTTGTGATGGTGCTGTAAATATTCTTTTAAGTGTTTGAGAGTCGGAGGAGAAGAAGAACAGGCAGGACGAGGACTTTAGGACACATCGGTGTACTTTCCTATGAATTACACAGACACTAGTAGATGACAGGCAAATCAACAAGCTCTTATGGGATTTAAACCTGGAATCTCAGTAATATGAGATCAGTGCTCAGGAGGGAGTGCCTAACAGTCCAGCCCAAAGTTTTCAAATCTGTTTGAGGTTTACTGGACGCAAGTTAAATGTTAACCAATGACGTGGAATCTTTGTGTTTTGGAAACTGTGTCTATCAATCTGTTGGTTTTTCTGCTTTCTCTGGCTGTTCTTTTGTATAAACACTTTTCCTGTTTTCCCTTTTGTCTGCTTTGTCATTGTCCCAGTTTTCTGAGTACAAAGCTCTGTTTTTATCTGTTAGCAATGTTTGCTTTCTTGTAAGGGTCTTTTTTTTTTCCTTTCTTCTTGTGCCATTGACATGATGCATTGATGTCAGGATGATGATGTCACATGGGTCTGATGGAATGAACGATCGTTTCACCCCTCTTATCAAAATAGAATGAATTGAACTTCTGGTCACTTCCCGTGATCTTGAACACCCTCGTTTTGATTCATGCTCAAACAACATTCCATGTATTTGACCACAAATATTTTGAGGATTTATTTGCCGAGCTGTTCAGTTGTCCACGTGTTTACTCTCGATCTGTCTGGACAGTCCTCGACGAGGACCACATGCTGGTTGAACTATCCAAACTCGGCCTTTTTCTCAGGATAAAATCTCAAATTGGTTTAATATATATATATTTGTTTTTTTACAGTTTAGCGAGCACTCCGCTTCGTGCATCCTGATGGTGTTTTTTTAATATTGTGTATGGTCTCTTGTTGAGGAAGCTGGACTTAAATCTCTGAGGTTGTGAGTTCAAATCCAACTGAAGATGGCAATGTTAAGGAATTAAGGATTTTTATTCAAAGCCTCCAGATGTCGACATTGCTCTCAGGGAGGGTTCCAAGGGGAGTGGGTCCTTATCAGTAACTGTCAGTAACTCACTCGAGAACCGTCAGCACTTAAGCCTGCTGTCTAAAGATGAACTTCAGACAAACTCATAACTGACCTTCCATAAAGATTCTAGAATGAAGAACGAGTGTTGCTGTTGATGGCTAGTGTCGATCTGCATCGGCGGACAGCTAGAACAATTGATGAAATCAACAGGACGTTGATCGAGGTGTTCTAATTTCCATGGGAAGCGAGGAGAAGCCGACATTTCGGGCGTTGACCCTTCGTCGGAGCAACAGAGGGAGCTGGTCTACAACATTACCTATCAAAAGGCATCGTTGCCCACAAACCTCCAATTTGAATAGAAACTAAAAGGTTCACTGAAACAAAGATGGTGATTATGTTTTCGATCTATTTGGTTCATAGGAGATGCAACGCAGGCTTGATGGGCCAAACAGCCTTTTCCCAATGTGTAAGTTCCTCTGTTTACTTTTGCGTGAAAGTTGATTAAAAAGGAATGTTTACAATGAGTTTTTCTTTTAAAATGCCCAAAGTTTCAATGTGTCATGACAAGTGAGGAAACTAACTCGGATCTCGTGTCTTGCCAACATTGTTTTCTGACTCGACCAACAGTGTTTGGTTGTTCGAGTCTCAGAATTATTTGTTGTTATAGTCAAGATTGACTCGGAATAAACCTCGAACCCTTCAACATGCAGGAGAGTTTGGATCGGTCATTGAGGGGAGCCTCTGCCCGGAGGGATCTGCAGATGACATCAAGGTTGCTGTGAAAACCATGAAAAGTAGGATCTTGCTCTTTCTAAAGCTGCTTAGCTCTTATTAATTAATAATTTCCACTAGGACTCTTCTTCTCGATTCATCATTTTGTATGGGTCCATTGATCCTTTTGTTGTAATTGTGGCCTTTGGCCACTTTGTCAATCGTTAAAGGTGTTTATAAGTATTTCCATACTCTATTGGTTTACGATACAGATATCGGGTTGTCAAGTTTTCTTTGAGATAGAGTCACTAATTTCAAGAACCTTCATGTTCAAATGTTTCCTCATACCACTTTCAGCTCTTTTATGCCCCTCGATTTCCTGAAATGATGAAACATTATCTCATCGTCTCATTTCCCACAGTGGACATCTGTTCAAGATCCGAGATGGATGAGTTTTTGAGCGAAGCGGTTTGCATGAAAGACTTTGATCATCCCAACGTCATTTGCCTAATTGGTGAGCTCAAACTTCCTCGTCCCTTTGAACAATGCCATGAACACTAGAGTACCTGTGATTGCAGATTCATAACTTGTCTCCAGGTTCAAGTAATAATGCATATTCATGGAGCTTTGTGCGTCACGTGCTATCGCTTCGATCGGCCTGGATCAGGATGAAGTGAATGGAAGCTGGTTGGACGGGTCGGAGTTTGAGCTCCTTTTGAGCTCAATTCCTCCCATCCTTCCAGCTGTGTTGCCAAGGAGTGCAATGAAAGATCCACCTACTCCCCTGTTTAGCCTCTCCCTCCCCCTCCCCCTCCTTCTCTGTTTGGAAGGGCAAGACGAGCTGCCCTAAAGGCACACCCCAGTGGGTTTGCCAGGGATTGTGTGAGCTAAGATTTTGGATCTCGCAGCTGGATACAGACAGTCTCGGAATTAAAACCCCAGTCCCTGTGTTTATGATCATCATTTAGCACGCACGTCAGGCAGGACCTCATTGGTCCAGACTTTTTTGCTAATTTCAATGCACATGGGAAGTATTTTGTGTTCAGAGATTGAGATGTTCTCGCATTAACAGATCAGCAGATTGTGGCTGCTGCGGAAAGCTATGACTTTAGCTGACAAGTTAGTTACACACACAGTAAAGCCAATGAAACAAGTATAACTATTTTCAGGACATTAACAACTGTCATAGTTGGCCTTTCATGAGTAGCGAATGTAATGTCTGGGTGCATCTTCAAAAAAAAAACCTCTCCAACTCTGTCCACTTTGAAACTGACATCAAACCAACCATTCCCTTCTCTGTCGCCATTGGCTGGTTACGCAAGTAATTACACCATGGTGGGAGCACACCTGAGAAATGGGTGTGGCATGTACAAATGCCACCAGTTTGCATTCCAGAAGGGTGTGGTTAACAGGTTACAAAATATCAAAACACAGATTTTCCACCATCTGGATTTCAATCGACAGAACATGTGGCACGCGATTTATTTAATAAATAAATAAAATTATAAAAAAAAAACTCTCCAGTCTGCCATGTGCACCAAACTTGCGGTGGATTGCCTTGGTCAAATAAAAATGGGATTTGAACAGCTTTACCTGGACATCGTGAAAAGGGGATGCTTCCAGGGCCTTCAGAAGGTATTCACACCCCTTGACATTTTCACATGTTGTTGTGTTACAGCCTGAATTTAAAATGGATTCATGTAAATTTTTTGTCACAGATAGACACAAAATACTCTATAATGACAAAGTGGAAAGGTTTTTTTTAGAATTTTTTACTAATTAATTAAAAATGAAAAGCTGAAATGTCTTGCGTCAATAAGTATTGAACCCTTTTGTTATGACACTCCAAATTGAGCTCAGGTGCATCCAATTTCCTTTGATAATCCTTGAGTTGTCTCGAGAACTTCATTGGAGTCCACCTGTGGCCAATTAAATTGATTGGACATGATTTAGAAAGAAACACACCTTTCTATATAAGGTCCCACAGTTGACGGTGAATGTCAGAGCAGAAACTCCACCATGAAGACCAAGGAACTGTCCGTAGAACTTCGAGATAGAACTGTGAGGAGACATAGATCTGGGGAAGGGTATAAAACAATTTTTCGTCTTAAATGTTCCCAGGAGCACAGTGAGCTCCATCATTATAAAATGGAAATAATACAGAACAACACCGATTCTTCCTATATCTGGCCGTCCGACCAAACTGAACATCTGGGCAAGAAGAACCTTGATCAGGGAGGTGAGCGAGAACCCATTGATCACTGACAGAACTACCGAGTTCCTTGGCTGAGATTGAAGAACCTGCCAGAAGGACAACAGTCTATGCAGTGGTTCACAAGTCTTGGGTTTATGGGAGAGTGGCCAGATGGAAGCCATTCCTGAGAAAAAAGGCATGCGACGGCACACTGGAGTTTGCAAAAAGGCAAGAGAAAGACACTTAGAGCATGAGGTAAAAGATTCTGTGGTCTGATGAGATGTAAATTGAACTCTTTGGCCTGAATACAAAGAGCTACGTCTGGTGGAAACCAAGCACAGCTAATCACCCATCCAACACCATCCCAACCATGAAGCATGGTGGTGGCAGAATCGTGATATTGGGACGCTTTTTAGCAGCAGGGACTGGGAGACTTGCAAAGATAGAGGGAACGATGAATGGAGCCAAATACAGGCAAATCCTTGAGGAGAACCTGCTTCAGAGTGCAAAAGACCTCAGACTGTGGAAAAGATTTACTTTCCACCAGGACAATAACTCCAAGCATACAGCCAAAGCAACGTTGGAATGGCTTCTGAACAAGAACGTGAAGTCCTCGAGTGACCCAGCTAAAGCCCAGACTTTAATTCCATTGATAATCTGTGGAAAGACTTGAAGATTGCTGTTCACCGACGCTCCCCATCCAATTTAACAGAGCTTGAGCAAGTCTGCAAGGAAGAATGGGAGAAACTCCCCGAATCCAGATGTGCAAAACTGATACAGACAAAAATAAGAAGACTCGAAGCTGAAATTGCTGCCAAAGGCGCTTCTACAAAGTATTGACCGAGGGGGCTGAATACTTGTGTAAATTAGATATTTCTGTATTTCATTTTTAATCAATTCGTAAGAAATTTATTAAAACATTTTTTCACTTGATCATTAATGGGGTATTTTATGTAGATCGATGACAAAAAAAAAATCTCAATTTAATCCATTTTTAGCAGCGTCTCACATAGCGAACGCTGCTCTAAGCTAAGAGAGCTCGGCGTTGTTCTTCTTGTTGTTCTTCTTCTTCTTCTGGTGAAGACAAAACCTTTAGGACTCGGCTCTTTTATACACAGGATCCGGATCTCCTTAAATAATAAACACCTGTACACATCCTCACATAGACGGTGCCTTTTGAGAGCGTCTATCATGAACTTTTAAATATATTCGGACATTTGCTTTAAAGTTTCAAAAAGTTCATGTTTCTATTTAAAGATTATTCCATTTAATGTATTGTAATTTCGTAAATACACTATTTATTTCGTAAATACGTAAATACACTATGACTGGTCTCACTATTGGCTTGATCAGGGCATGTGACGAAATATCGGAAGTTTTTTTTTATTTTTTTTTTTTAAGCCGACAAAACCTTTAGGACGCTGCTCTTGGACACATTTGTCCTTGTTAAATTCAGGCTGAAACACAAGAAAATGACACCAGTCGGGGGGTGTGAATACAGTACCTTCTGAAGGCCCTGTGGTTTGGCTCCGAGATCTAAAATATCTTTGGGATGAACAACACCTCCACAAGAGGATTAGCTTCAAACCTCCTCAGGCGAGTTTGTTTCCTTGTTCAACTCGTTCTTCGAAGACGGAGGCTCTTTTATTAATTAAATAACTAATTATATTGTTATTGGTGGTAGTAGTAGTAGTAGTATTTATTTTTTTTAAACAAATTAAAATGCATATTCTGACAATCAAATGCTGAGAGAGCCAAAATACTCGAATCATTGAGAAAGCTGGAGATCTGTCCTTGTCCATCTACCGTTGATCAGGTGCCGCCTTGAGTCCACCACGCCTTGTGAGATAGTTTTTTTTGTTTTTTTTTTGTATCCATAATCAAGGTTCTTGGAAGAGCTGGTACTAATACATTGAATGGATCAAGACACAGCAGAGAGGGAGTAAGGGGGGAGGGGTGTGGAAGTAACAGCAGAGTTGAATGGAGCCAGAGTTGGACAAACAATAGGTGTGGGGTGGAATGGGGGCAGGAGAGATTCATAGGATGGACAAGATGGATACAGACGGAAACTCCCAGGAGGGACTGGAGTGGGCAGTTAATGAGGGAAGAAAAGATCATGGTTTTGGATGGTGACAATCTGAGATGGTGGTGAACAGCTGTCTTGAAGACCTGGAGGGAAGAATGTGATTGAAGAGGATATGGAAATTGGTTTTCACAGTTTGGGGGGGGGGGAGGGACAGATGAGTGGAAGTGAACAGTGATTCTGGATTTTGGGAGTTTAACCAGAAGGGGGTTGACTGTGGATTGTGGATTGTGTGAACTCTGCATAAACCTGGGATGAGGACAAAGCACAAAAGCAGCAGAGGAAGCAATACCAGAATGGAGGCGGTAGAAGACAGAGAGACCACCGACCTGTCTGCGATGCAGAAGTGATAGGCCCATAAACTCAGCTTAATCACGGGAGATTCCAATAATCTTGAAGACCTTGGTTGCCATGGCATCATTTCCACGGTGAGGCCACTTACTCTGGTTCAGGAAACCTTATTTTGTTTTTTGAACAAGGATATGAATTGCCAAATTTCAGCTATTCACGGTTTGTCCAACTACATATGGTAATATTTGTCTGCATCTGTAAGGTTTGCATTTCTGAAGGTTGGAGTTTGACTGACTTGTGTCATCATTCGGCTTGTTTATCTCTGGCTTTTCAAAGCAAGGCTGATCTTTACGAGGAAAGCAATATGGAACATGTTCAAACATCTCCCTTCTTTTGGGGGCAGGCATGGAACAGACACAGGAATCCAGGCGTGAATATTTGTGCTGGGCATCTCACGCAGGCGGAAAGCGATCTTCTCCACACTCGAGCCTTAAGAAACGAACCTTCAGACCTTTCGTCCCGGAGATGTCTCGATGGAGAAACGACATTGTCCTCATGTGCCCGTGCGAGTAAATGAGTTTGCCGGATTTTTCTGAATAACGATAACCGAGGATTCTCGTATTATCTTCCTCCTCCTTATCCCTTTTAACAATGAGACCGTGACTTTCCAATCGCATCATGGTTGTATGCGAGCTCTTCACTCCCTGTAAGTTAACCCACCATGCGACGTCGACTGGCGTCTCGTGTACATGGTATATGGAATGAAAAGGTAATTTAGAAATTACCAAAGGTCACAGAAATATTAATCGAGTCGAGTAATCTCTACCTCTCGAGAATAGGCCTCAAACGGCAAGTCGTTTTGGATTTGACAAGATCCGGGTGAACATTTGTAACGATGAACACCGTCAGCTCATCGGTGCATTATTTAAAAAAAAAATTAATTACATTTTAATCATCTTTTTTGAAACCCACTTTAATCATTTAATAAATAAAACGTCCCTTGACGAGATCGTTAAAAGTGATTTCCAATGTCATTGGATTTGTACTTTTGGAATGAAACATTAGCATTTGACAGACATATCATTTGGCTAAGGGTCCATGAGTACACGTGATGTATGTTGAGTTCAAATTGTTTTTCCATCAATAAATAACTGTTGTTGTTCGTCTTTCGGCTGCTCCCGTTAGGGGTCGCCACAGCGGATCATCCGTTACGATCTGCATATTGATTTGGCACAGGTTTTACGCCGGATGCCCTTCCTGACGCAACCCTGGTCACCTCTTTCGACACAGGGATAAGGATTGGGTTTCACCATGATTCCAGGCTGCCCTACACCCTCTCATAGTGCGCGGCCCAATGCAGAGCTCCTGTCCTCAAGCGATCCTCCAACCCAAGCCTCTGAGTAGCCGGATTACAGGCGCACGCCACTACGCCCGGTCATCAATAAATAACTGCTGAGGTCAAATTAAAAAAATCCCAATTTGCCTTGCCACAAGGGTTTTCCCTATTTTAGTTGTTGTGGTTTAGTTTGCCATGACAGTTGGTGGAACGGTAATGTTGTTAGTGATTTTAAAAATCTATATTTTAAAAAGATTTTTCCTTCCAGCAGTGATGCTGCAACCTTGTAGTTGCTCCAGGATTGTACGATGGCATCTCTGACATCCTTCTCAGCACGCATAAAGCACGACGAGAAACGATACACACCAAAATGACGGCCTTCTGATGAGACTGCTGCAACAGTTGCCCACTGTAGACCACGGTGATAGACCGCTTTGATTTTATTATCCTTAAGATGACACCATGGGTGTTTATCAAACGAATGCAACCGAAGCCTACATCCATCTGTGAAGCTGCCAGCACCGTGGCATTAGTTGAAGACCAAAGAAAGAATCGTGCATATTTGAGTGGTTGAGGGTGATGTTGGAGCGGGCAATGGGAGACTTTTTCAAAATGACGTGTGAATGCTAACGAGGCCTTTTGTGTACGTGCCGTGTGTGCATTTTCAGTGACCTGTTTCTGCTATCCGGGGTACTTTTAACCTGCCGTTGCTAGTGCAGAATCTGTAATTGAAAGTCTTTTAAACATAATTTCTCGCCTTTAAACAAGAGTGGCAATTTCAGTATGATTAACCGTAATTGTTGTGTTCCCGGATGCAAATCGGACTTGCGGGAATATAGGAAATATGATAAATATCCGTGGATGAGATGTCGAATTCCTACCATTTCCTGTTGATGGACGTCAGTGGTGGCAGTGGATGAACACACGCACGCACGCACGCACACACACACTCTACTACTAGCTATCCCTTGTGGTCCGAGGTTGAAGTCCTTCCAGCAAAAGTGATGTTGAAGGTGATGAAATAGATGATGAAGCCGATGAGCAGCAGTCATACATGATCTCGACGTTGATGCACTCGTAGATGACTGCTGAGACCGATGCGGGGGCCGAAGCTGCGCCCATAGTCAAATGTCATCGGATGGAGGTGATGCTCTATCTGTTACCTGCATTTTTCTTCGGAATGCTACGTTCCCTCACAATGAAAAAAAAAAAAACCTCCTCGTGAACACCTTGTCCTCCATCCACTCTGATCAGCAGGCATTGTGTGTGTTTTTTTTTTTCCCAGGTTTTCACACTTTTTCCGCACTTCTTCTTGTTCTTCAAAACGTCTTTGAATCGTTTCTTTTGTCCGCCGGCTTTTCTCTGCTTCGGCAGCTGGGAGTGTGGGACACGTTTTGGCTGTCTTGAGTCTGGCATACGACGCAGATGACTGGTCCATCGCAGCTGGTCTTTTATTACGAAGGACTCTAATCTGCGGATGTTCGTACAGGATAAAGCTGTATTGGTGACGTGATCTGCCCATCAACTATGCAGATTGGAGTGGCGAAAGCGTTGTTTGGTTGTTGTTCTCAAGTCTTAATTAATGGAAACGCAGGATTTCAAACAACCATAAGCTACATCGGTGGATTTCATACAAGACTGGATTTATTGGTCAATGTTTGCATTTCTTGAGTGGATACTGCCGAGTGCTGAGATATGGAAAATGCTTGGAGTGGGAACGGCGCTGGAGTTTGGAGCTGGATCTTTGCAACATTGATGTTGAGGTCAAAACGAGCGTAAGTCTCAGTAAGGATTAATTTAATGAACTGCATTTCTTCAGCGGACTGGGAAAAAATGGTGCAGTAGTCTGCGTACTGCAGTTCGGATTTTTCTTATTCGTGAAACCAATAGATTCTTCACAAACCACCAAGATATTGCTCTTGACCGCCCGCCGTTCTTCTTGCACCGATCCAGCTGCGTTTGTGATGTTGCAAAGTTTCCAACGCAGCCCTTCGGAGTAAATAATTTTCTTCATATTTAAGTTTTTCACGGCTTGTTTTCTTTCATGATGCCTTTTACTTTCTTTCGTCTCGGGACGATCTGCATCCGCAATTTTCATCTTCTGAAATGGTGATCCTTCCATCAGCCATCCATGCCTCGCATGGACCTGCTTACCATGACGTCCTGACGGTCGAAGGCTCTGACGGTTATGTTATCAATGACGTGCCAATGTTTTGAACCGAGGGTGCAGATGTCTTGTACGCATTATTTTGTCGAAATAATTTCTTGGTAACAAGTCTGCGTTATGCACATTTACTGAGGACAAGGAAACCATTGTCATTTGCTTTTGCTGCTCCTTTGCTAATTACACTGCTCCACAGGGCACTGCCTTTTCCTTCCCTGACATTGAAATCACCCCAAAAATGATTTCCTCATCGTTGTGAACATTTGCGACAACTGCATTAAGAGATGCATAGAAGGCCTCCTTTACCTCGTCATCAGAGTTGACTGTTGGAACATAAGCGTTGACGAGGAAAGTGCAGCTTTCCTTTTCCCAGATACGGTGTCTTCCTTTAGGGAAGTCTGCCTGATACATCCCGCTCTCATGTATATATTAGCTGGCACAAATTTTGTGGATTTTCATGTCGTGAAGATGTCCTTTGTCAAGCCTGGTATTGGCGTAGTGGTTAGGGTGGCGGCTTGGGATCCAAAAGGTCCTGAGTTCAAGCCCCGTTGGCCGCTTGAATTAATACACACCAGGAGGTTGACTCAGCCTGTCATCCTTCCGAGGTCGGCAAAGTGAGTACCAGTGTACTGGGCCCGGTGTATGCCCCGGTTAGAATAGGTGTACCATATCCCTGTGTCGTAAGAGGCGACCAGGGTTGCGTCAGGAAGGGCATCCAGCGTAAAACATGTGCCAAATCACTATGCAGATCATAACGGATGATCTGCTGTGGTGACCCAAGAAGAAGAAGAAGATGTCCTTTGTCAAAGACTTGGCAGCCATTACTTTGTTGATATAATGACACACAGCATCGTCTTTCCGATTGCAGACGTCCAATAGTCGCAAAGCCTGCCATGTTCACAGGGGGCACTCCCGCAATGTTCAAAGCCCATTCACTGGTAGCGATCTGTCGGGCGGGGGGGTGGGTGGAACATGCCCGTCCACAATTCAGGCCCACTTAATCTGGAGTTTTGCAGTACGAGCGGCTGCAAGATTTCAGCTTTTTGGGTGAGCTGAAATCGTTCTCCAACTCTTCCCTTGTGCACAGGCCCATCCCTTTCTCTCAAGGACGTTTCCAAGTATTTTTGGCTTATTTTATAAGCTTTTTGAGCTATTTAAGATAACAATCCTTATCAAGCACACAATATATGTTAACATGCCCCTACCAACATTGCTGCTGAGCAGGTCTGTGAATGTGCGCTAACCATTCTGGGGTGGATTATGTCATTTTGTGAACATCCTGTATTCATCACCATCTCTGAACTAGTGTGACCTTCCAAATGAGGATTTATTTTTGGCGTCGAAGTACTGTGACTTCGAGATCGATAGGTGCGGACATGGTGTTTATTTATGGCCTCTGATATTATGTGATTTACTTTAGAGGGAGGAAACGTATAAATCAACAGCTTGGGTATTACAATCCAGTTGATCTCTCTGGTATTCTGCCTGAAAAGTTGAGTTCTGCCAAAACACTCTCATGGTAAGGATTACACTGGGTAGCTTGCCTTTGCCTTCCCAGCATTAGTCAGGGAAGAAATTTGTAATTTGTTCAGGGGTTCCAACGATAACCCACCTAACTCTTCAATAAATACACTGTCGAGTCTTTAATGTCCACCAACTCATTCCAGCAGACTGAACACCCAGTTTAATGTCCATTTGAGGGACGGTGCACCGAGTCATGCAACACCCAAACAATGAAACACCAATCGGCCATTTTATTGTTGGGTCAGGAATCAAATCTAGACCTACACAGTGTAAAGGTACGTGCACTAACTCTGCACCCCCCCCCCCCACAACTCCTTTGGTATTATTTTATTTAATTTAATCTTATTTATTTCTGCTGGCTCCTGGCAGGTGTATGCTTGGAGACCTCTGTACAGCATCGAGTTCCACGGCCAATGGTGATTATTCCCTTCATGCAGCATGGAGACCTCCACAGCTTTCTTCTGCGTTCCCGAATCGGTGACAATCCTTCAGTGAGTGTCCACCTCACATTCTGATCATTCTGGTTGTCGTTCCTGAAACGGAGCTCTTTTAAACCAAAACTTACGGCATTTGAAATTCGGTATGTCATATTGTATCAATGGTCCACCTTTTAAAAAGTCCCTTTACGAAGTCCACGAAGTCCCTTTACACAATAGCAGCACACATACGACAACATGTATCCGTTTCCGTGGCTGAGAAATACCCTGAACAGGTCACCACTCTGTCATAGGGAGATATAGTCTTCAAGTTGGTTCTGAAGTTGGGCATTGGCCAGGTTCCCAGTGGCCCACATCGTGGCCTACGCTTTTCAAAAGGCATCGTGGGGTAAAGCCCACCAGTGAATGCTCACATTCAGGACACCGAGCTTAACACCCGTAAAAGGGAAGGTCAGCTCATTAATACAAACAACCAAGTCGATTATTGTTGGGTTGGGAGTCAAACCCAGAATACACAGATCAAAAGCAAGTTCTACCTCTGAGCTATCCTGTTAGTTCAAATTATAATACAAGCAGAATAAACCTTCATCTCTGGTGCTTTTATTTGACAGAATAGTTATCATACAAATGGCCTCTGCCATAGCCCCTCTTCATACACTGCTCTCTCTCGCTCTCTCTCTCTCTCTCTCTCTCTCTCTCTCTCGCTTTCCCTCTCGCTCTCCCTCTCGCTCTCGCTCTCCCTCTCGCTCTCTCTCGCTCTCTCTCTCACTCGCTCTCTCGCTCCTTTGATGTTATGTCACATTTCACCTTACTTCTGCTATTTCCTGTGTCTTGGATGTTTGTTATTTTTCTTTTATTTTGTTTTCCTTTATCCTTATGTTTATCTAATCCCTCCCTTTTAGCCCCTTACCTGGAGTGGGATTGTGCCTTGTTTGGGGCAATTTCCATTAAAAAAAACAAGAGGCACATAGCCCATATTGATGCCTGTCTGATCGTGATACGTTCAGTCGTTACTTATCCAATCTCAACCATACTTGACAGGAGGACTGAGGGTCACATGATTGATGTTGTAGCGACTTCATTTGCCCCCCCCTCCTCTCCATGGGGGTTTCTGGCTTGGGCAAGATCCACGTTAACATATATATCCATGTTAAGTTGGCCAATCGTGGTGTTTTTCCAAGGCTTTAAAAGCTGATATTCAAAATCTGATACCATATTTGATCAGAACTCAACCTAAATAATTATGTTGGAATCCAGTTAAACCGGAAGAGTTTTCGGAAAACGTGGGTTTTTTTAATTATTTTTTTATTTTCCTAACCCAAAATAATTCAATAATAGGCCCTGTGGGACATGAGGTAAAACACCTCCAAACATAATTGTTATATTCACAATCATCATGACTTCCCAATAAGTTTTCTCTTCAGTGTGAAAAACTTCCTCACAAGTATTCTTTACACCTTCCACATTAAAAAAAAAAATTATTTTATTATTTCAGGAGAAATCTCGGCTGTGCTTATACACCTGATGTTTGTGAATTTCACATTAATGCTTGAAGAACATCAAAGAAATCCCACTGAACATTTCGACCCATTCATGTTTCCCACTTCATCATTGCAAATAATTAATCGGATGTAATCCAGAACTTTGTATTTATTGGAAAACCCTTTAGACCTTTGAGAACCTTTAAGATCCTTTTGTCATTTTAGACCCTTTAAATGCCGTTGGACATTTACGTCCTTTAGATCCTTTCAACCTGGAAATACCTTAAAATCCTTTAGAACCCTGAGGATTCCTAAGAACCCTTTGACTCCAGACACTACACAAACATCTATAGTCTTCTTGCAAAACACAGACTATACTTTTCTCATCAAGTAATGCACAAACTCAACTCGCCCGGAGGGTGGGTACTTTGCTCCTAATCATTCTAATAATAATAGTAATAATAATAATAATCACAACAATATCTTTCCATCTTGATACTCACTCTTCCACAAGCCGATATTTTGTATAAATGTTCAAGTTCTATTGATCAAAGTGAGCCCATTCTGATTGGGAACACACAATTTATTATTCCTTTTCTTCCTCCACAGTGTATTCCCCTGCAGTCACTGATGAAGTTCATGATAGATGCTGCAAATGGTATGGAATACCTTGCCTCAAAAAACTTCATCCACCGAGACCTGGCTGCACGCAACTGCATGTCAGTTCTGGACTTTCACAATATTCATTCTGACACTGTCTCCTTGTTCATTCTGACACCCCACCTTATTCATTCTGTCACTGCCTCCTTATTCATTCTGACACCACCTCCTTGTTCATTCTGACACCGCCTCCTTATTCATTCTGGCACTGCCTCCTTATTCATTCTGGCACCGCCTCCTCATTCATTCTGACGCCGCCTCCTCGTTCATGCTGACACCCTCTCCTCGTTCATGTTGACACCCCATTGCTCCAAAACCTCTTGTTCATTCCGACACGCCCCCACCCTCCGACCCTCCAACACTCTTGCTCGATGCGACACGCCCCTCCCCCCCCCCCCCACCAACCATCTCTTCTTTTCCCTTAAGTCCAGTTTTTGTCACGTGCATTGCAGTATATTGACCAAAGTTGCAGATTTGTTTTTGTTTATATTTTCCCCATTTCAGTTTTGTGTTGCATGAACAATGACTCATTGCAGTTTGTGTCCAATCATATTGAATCTGTTGAACAAACATAAGAGCAAAACAAAATTTGAAATTTCCAGTTATGCAAACATTCATTCCCAGGTAACCACTGTGATGGGACGATTTTTAACCTTATGAGAGTTTCTATCATCCCGATGATCAATTCTTCCTTGGATTGTCTCAAATATATTGTTGCGAATTCGCGCCCGCCGGCGTGCGAGCGGCCACGTAACTCCAATCACGGCACGTCGCCCACCGGACGGACAATTCTGTCGTGACCCTCTCGGACTCACGCCGGGAGCTAGTCACGGGTGGGCCTTTCGGCCGCACCACGATCGTGCCAATCGGCCTCCCGCGTGGGATAGGGTTGTTCGCCAAATTCGAACTACCTAAGTACCCACGCGGAGGGTAGACCGGGCGATCGCACCTCGCCGCAGGTCGACTTCGGACACGGGCCACTTAAGCGACCCATTCCGTACTATCGGGATAACCGAGCGGTGTTATCGTCGGCCTCGACGGTTCCGATTAATTATCGGGCGTATTAAGCCCACGACCAACCCTTTACGTGAAGCAAGATGGAGATTCAATTACAGAAAAGACGAAGCGAAACGGGAAAAACAGTTCAACATAATGCACATTTATTCCGCGGCAAACGGAAAGCACACATATACAATTACAACAATTATGCACATATATCAAATGCTACAAAAGAAACGCAACAATGCAGAGATACTACCGACTACGCGAGCACACGGCAACACTTAAACAGTTTTACTTTACAGACGGCGCCGACAACACATTTACTCAAAAGCAAAAGAAAAGGGCCACCCTCAAAGACAAGGGGACAGACGGGGCCTGTGGGCCGCGAGACGGGGTGGATCCTACCCGTGTCTTGTGATGAGCCACAAATGTGGTGGCGCGGCGGTGCCCCGACTCCGCGCTCCTTCGCGGGTTTCGTTGGCACTGCTTGGAGTGGGGTGGGAACGGGGCCCCCCCTTTTCGCACTATCTCAGCGTGGGGGGGGGAAGGGGGAATTGTTGATGCTATGGGGAAAGAGGATAGCTGGCTTGCTTGGGTCCCGCGACGAGCGACTCCACTGCGAGCTTGTCGCCGACCGCCGTCTTCCTTGCCTCGGACCCGAGCTATCCGGTCTCCTCCGCAATTCTCCTCAGCCGACTGCAGCAAACCACCTGTACGCCCTCGCCTCCCGACTCACTCCGCCCTCCAACCCGACTCGACCGCACTCCAAGCTCCAGGCTTCCCCTCTCTGCAGCTCCCCGACAGACTCCGAACCCCGGACAGACTGCGAGCTCCACTCGGCTCTCCTCTCCAGACCCGACTTGACTCTTCTCAAACTTGCCTTGACTCTTCTCAAAACTGACTCGCTGCTGCCACACTCTGCCGCTGCCACACTCTGCTCTCCAAAACTGACTAAATTCGCCCCGCGCTCAGCGCTTTATAGTCCGCAGGAGAACCCATATGCAAATTTCTGGATCAGAACGAGCTCGGGGGTGGAGCCACGCTCGCCCATTGGACGGAGGAAAAAGGGGCGTGAGTCTCCCCTGATCCAAGAATTTGCATATCCCGATTCTACACCGACGCGCCTGGAGGCGGGGCCAAACCGCCCCGCGCTTGCTGATTGGACGGATCAGAAGTGGGCGTGTATCATTCCTGATCCGACTTCTCCTCGGAAAGGCCGCACTTTGCACCCGTGGCTCGGCGCGCGTCCCGCACGAGGCCAGGACAGCCTGACGCTCGGTGCCCACAAGCGGTGCGGGAATGGCCGCAGAAGGAGAGGCGAAGGTGGTGGAGGGTTTAAAGTGCTGGTCCATGGCCATGGTGACGTTTGGAATGGCGGTGATGCGATGTTTGCGGGAGCGAGTTGTGAAGGTAAAGGTCGTGGCTGTTGGCGTTGTTGTTGTTGTGAAGCGGCGTTGCGGTTGGTGGTTGTTGTGTGATGGCGGTTGAGACGTGGTTGGTTCAAAATAAAGATAGAACAGAAAAACGGCTATCGTAAAGGGTCGCAGCCCGAATGAATCAGATTTATTCCCTCTAAACAACAGGTTTGGGGCTAACTACACATGTACTTACAGAGATATCTCACCTACAGGACCTGAATGGTGGTTTGCGAATTTTCTCAACCGCAACAATATTCCTGAAAGATTTCTGTCAAATGTTCTGTGATTGCATTTGAAAAAAGAAAAAATTGGGAGCCCAGGTTCAAATCCTCTACACCACATGTTTGTCCAAATTGTTTAATATTGTTGTTGTAATTTGTGTAAAAATACATTGATGCTTACTCATTTGGAGGGATAGTTGGAGACTAATAAGGAAACTTTGTGTCATTGACCGGTTCTGCGATTCATGAACCAGTCTTTTGTGCTGCTTTTCAGGCTACATGAGAACATGAGGGTGTGCGTGGCAGATTTTGGCCTTTCCAAGAAGATCTACAGTGGTGATTATTACAGGCAAGGCCGCATTTCTAAGATGCCAGTGAAGTGGATTGCCATCGAAAGTCTGGCTGATCGGCTTTACACGACCAAGAGTGATGTGGTGAGTCTCCTGGTGTGAAGGGACTCCTTTGAAACGAGGAATTGAACCAGAAATGTACAGAACAGCCAGATTTTGATTTCGAAACTGAAATCCTTATTCATTTTATTTATCCTTTCCTCTCTTGGCTTCCACTTTTCCTGCTTCTGCCGCTATTATTGTCGTTCCGGCCATTTTCCGTGCGTCTGATCGAGCCCAAGAGCACGACTTGTTGCACAATTACAACCGGCACAAAAGTTTGGTAATCGTGATTGCGATTGCAATTCTCATCCACCCACAACTGGAAAGTACACTTTAATTTGCAGACCGGTTTTGGGTAATTAACCACAAATATGCATTTCATCAGACTTGAGAGCAATTTGTGCTTTTCCACATTTTGCCTTTTATAAAGCCTGTGAAAGCAAACGGCCAAACCAAATTAATTCCAGGCTGTATTGGAGAGCCGAAGGTCTGAAATGAAAAATTAACCAGGTTAAGTGATTGTCCATACATTTCATTTGATCAAAACGAACCCTTTGAACCCTGAGCTCCTTGGGCTTTCGACTCCCCCACCCTGGGCTCCCTGGAGAAAAATCTGGCCACCTGGGCATATGGAGGCTTGAATATCAGCCGGTAAAACGGCCGCTAGTGTTCAAAGGGTTAAAGTCAAACGGACCGAATACAGCATTGGAGCCATCAGGAGGAACCAAGCTGTTAGGGTTGGTGAAGGAACTAGGAGGAACTAGGTGAAGATGGAGTCACAAGGAGGAAACTGGAAAAGATTCGGGTTTTGGCTGCTCCTCCTCTGCCCTCAAACCCATGCAGGCGCAGCCAAGTGAACCTCACAAAAATAATCTGCGAGAGTTCACCTCTCCATAGATGCGTACACAAAGAAGGAAATTGAGAATGAAAGACCAAAACGCATAACAAAAACGCATGGATTTGTTTGTAAAAGTTTTGATTGTACACATCACTTGTTCCTCTCGTTCACTTACTGTACTTTGTTCCTTCTTTTCTGGCTGGCACCTTGGAGGTTGGCCATCTGCTGTTTGTTGAGCTACTGACAAGTTAAAAGTTTGTGAAAAGTTGGTGATTCTCACTCTTTCATGATTTAATTTTTATATTCATTTTATAACCTTTTGTTTGAATGCTAAGTTAGACACTTTCAATGGAGATATATTAAATGTTGAACACTCATCACTTTACCGTCATTCAACAATTTTCATGTTGTAATTCAGACCTAAATTCACTACGACTACTACTATGACTACGACGACTGTCCTTTAATGGCAACAATATACTCCCACCGTCTTTGTGGGGTCAGATAAGGAGGAGGTTTAGCCAAAGTCTTTCCAGATTGGGCAGGAATTTGTAATTTGTTCAGGTTGCCGGTGATAACTCATCTACTCTTCATGAAAGACGGTGATCTCCAACATCGACGAGCTAATGCCAGCAGATGGGTCACCCAGCTTAATGTCCATCACAAGGACAGTACACCTTGTGATTCAACACCCTCACCAATCCAACAGCTGTCATGTCAGGAATTGAACCCGCATTGAACAGCTCAAAAGTTAGTGTGGTACTTCTATCCCATCCTGTCGGACTACTCAGGCCAAAGTATACTTGCGTTAAATGGAGCACCATTTGATGTGATTCCATCCGAATGTAACCTGAAAACTGAACATCCAGTGGTTTTCTAGTTTAAAATCGATTGCAGTTATTATTTTGCTTATTGAAGCAAAACCTTTGGCATATAATTTTGATGAAAATATAATTTCCCAAAAACCACTTGGCGAGCTGCAGCGTCACCTACTGGTGTATTCGAGCAACGCAAGTTCAAATTTGAAGTTGTTTAAGTTCATGAGGATATTTTGTTGCAAGATATTTCTTATTAATGCAAGATCACAGTCTTTGCTTGTTTTTAGGAGCAAAAAGTGAAAACTCTTGCTGTTGGTTATGCTGTTTTGGAAAACAAAATGTAACACACAGTTCCCATTGATGGTGAACTATTTCAAATGTTGTGCATTGGACACGCATCTTCCTTCTCATTCACATGATTCCCGTTTGTGTCCTTTCGTTTAGTGCTCTGTGAGCAACTGCGTTTTACACCACGCTCGCACACCACTCCACTCCACGCCTTTGTCTTTGCATTCTCTCGGTAAATCCACATCACACACATCTGATATTCATACTGCAAGAGTATAAGCATTGCTCACTAATATATCTGCACCATTTATATCGTGCATGATCTCGTGATCCCATTGCATTCCCTGGTGGCACAATCGCATGCCCCCCCCCTGCAGTCCCTTTGCATGCCCCCCGCAGTCCCTTTGCACTACCCCCCTCCCCGGTCCCTTTGCACTCCCCCCTTCCACGGTCCCTTTGCACTCCCCCCTCCATGGTCCCTTTGCACTCCCCCGCCCTCCACGGTCCCATTGCACCCCCCGCGGTCTCGTTGCACCCCCCGCAGTCCCGTTGCACCCCCCGCGGTCCCGTTGCACCCCCCGCGGTCCCGTTGCACCCCCCCCGCGGTCCCGTTGCACCCTCCCCCACGGTCCCGTTGCACTCCCCCCACGGTCCCGTTGCACTCCCCCCACGGTCCCGTTGCACTCCCCCCACGGTCCCGTTGCACTCCCCCCACGGTCCCGTTGCACTCCCCCCACGGTCCCGTTGCACTCCCCCCACGGTCCCGTTGCACTCCCCCCCCCCCCACGGTCCCGTTGCACTCCCCCACGGTCCCTTTGCACTCCCCCGTGGTCCTGTTGCACTCCCCCCGCCGTCCCTTTGCACTCCCCCCTCCCGGTCCCTTTGCACTCCCCCCTCCCCGGTCCCTTTGCACTCCCCCTCCCCGGTCCCTTTGCACTCCCCCTCCCCGGTCCCTTTGCACTCCCCCTTCCACGGTCCCTTTGCACTCCCCCCTCCACGGTCCCTTTGCACTTCCCCCCTCCACGGTCCCTTTGCACCCCTCCCATGGTCGCTTTGCACTCCCCCGTGGTCCCGTTGCACTCCCCCCGCGGTCCCTTTGTACTCCCCTCACCCCCACGGTCCCTTTGCACTTCCCCCCCCCACCCCCACGGTCCCTTTGCACTCTCCTCGCGGTCCCTTTGCACTCTCCCCGCGGTCCCTTTGCACCCTCTTGTGGTGGATATGTATAACACAAATGGCCATGACATACATGTCGGTGTTCAATGTGTGCACTATTTGTCTGCATTTCTACACCGTGTTCATCTTTCGACATTTTGTTTTTCAGTCTGCACTATTTGGGGTTGTTAATCCGACTATTTTCTCGCACTTATTGGTGTTTTTTTATTTGCTCCCCTCTTTTGCACGATGCAAATCTCTCCCTGAAAGTATATCCTGATCTTGTGTACTCGCTCACTTCTTCCTTTTTCCATTTTTCCTTTCACACGTGAAGTTGTTTATCATTGTCTGTTAGTTTTTGCTTCACTTGTATGTGACACGGGTACATTTTTACTTCCTGCTTCAGAATGATTTGTGCACTTGATAAAGATAAGTTAAATTATTGGGGTTCCTCAAAGCTGCTTCACGGACCGCTTCAACGTTTTCTCATGATCTTACGCATCCTCGGACAACCAGGCTTTGAACAATTAAGATTTTGTATTGTCCTGTGAGACTTAAATGTCTTCATCAATCGAAAAAGAGCACACTTATCTGGGGCTTATCTGGTCTCAAACTTTTTTGTGAATCATGTTTGAGTCTGTTTGAATGACTTTGCGGCAAAGTAAGACACCACAATAAAGATCCTTTGTTCAATTGTCTGCCATCTTCAAAATTAAAAGTTTGACGCTGACGTTTGCAGTTTGTTTTTTTTCTGCCGCACGATGCTTCATCCAAACCTGCAAAAGAAAAATAATTGCATTAAAACATCAAAATTTCACATACGTAACTCTAATAGGGTTGCGTGTTGTTTTGAAACACCCCATACCTTGTTTAGAATCTGAGCTTTTGATTGATTCCATTATGTTGGTTACTATTTTATTCTCCATGTCCTCAATTTCTATGAAAATCGAACTGTATTTGCTGATTATTATCTATGGTGACCGTACCTTTTCAGTGGTCATTTGGTGTAACCATGTGGGAGATCGTGACGCGAGGTCAGATGCCCTATCCGGGAATCCAAAATCACGAGATCTACGATTACTTGCAGCAGGGTTACCGTCTCAAACAGCCATCTGATTGCCTCGATGACCTGTAAGCCGGCTTTTGCTACTGAGCGACATTTGTGCTCTGCACCTGTGAGATTGATCATAATCAGGATTGTTTTATTTTTATAAACTGGAAATCATATTTGGCCTCAATTGTAAATTTAAACCAGGGATCTGGATTGTAAGTTGGGATTTGGAGAAAGTGTCCCCACGTTGTGAGGCATGTTCAATTCCATCCATCCATTGGGACTATACTCTGCGCAGAGCGTTGGTGCTCCCAAAGCGGTCTCCTGGGCTATTGGGCACAATCCTGGACGGGTCGCCACTCCGACACACGATACCAGCAAGCTGGCACTCATTTTGCCGACCTCGGAAGGATGACAGGCTAAGTCAACCCCACCTGGTATTAATTCAACAGCCGAGTAGGATTTGAACTCAGGATCCTTGGATCCCAAGCCCACCACCATAACCATTAACCAATACCAGGCATATGTTCAATTGCCATGAAATTTCACCACCAGCAACATTTTAAAAACTAAATAATAAGGTTGTCTTCACTGTGCTGTTTTGAGATAAAAACGAAGATAATCCAGCTGACAACATGGAAGCCACCAAACATTGTTTGCTTGTTCATGATAAACGTGGCTAATGAGTTACAAAAGTACAAAGTTTGTCCAAACTTATGCCAAAGTTTCTTCGTTTTTTTTTTTTGCAAAGAAAAGACATATCTTTTGACAAATTATTTTTGTTCAACCGAATGATCATACAAAGATCATCATAATTTAAAATTTAAAATCTGATGATCGATCAATGGAGAGATCTCAAAAAGCCAAAATTATCTATTTTGCTCTATTACCCCGTGTGGGCGAATCAAAAAGTGGGGTTAATCAATTGATTCATTTTGTCTGTCTGTCTCTGCAATCGTCAGTTTACGATCGAGGAACAGCTACATTTCAATTGAATGTTATATTTTGAGCACTAATCACAACATTAATCAGAAAACGAACCTGAAGTTTAGCACTATATTGGCTCTGAATTTGGCAAATTGTACAGAATCTTGTCCTGAAAGTGCACCCGCACAGAGGAGGAAAGTGATTGTTTTTTTTTGTTGTTTTTTAAGTCTCTGTCTTGTATTCAAACCAAATTGGAAATCATTCCAAACAGGAAACTCAGTTTTTTAGGCATATCATAAACAACAAACAGGCAAGAATTATGTAACACGTTTTATTTATTTATTTATTTATTTGTATACCATGTCAAGGCTCATGTGAGAGCTAACACACAGAACATATCACAAGAGGGGTGGGAGAGAGGAGCACAAAATATTGGGGAACAAAGACATTCGGATATCTGTGGAAGGGTGACATGTGGCGGGGTACACGGGGGTAAACAAGATGGTACGACAGGGACTTTCAGGAAGGAACACAGGGAACTTGAATGAGGTGGGTTTGGGGTGGATTAACGGGGGTAGATGATATCAAGATTTTGGATGCGGAAAACTATGGGATGGTGGTGAACAGTTGTTTTGAAGACCTGGAGGGAAAAGTGGGATTGAAGAGAGTGTGGGAGTTTGTTCCTGAGGTGGGAATAAAGAGGAATGAAAGAGTGAAGGTGAGCAGTGATTCTTGATTTTGTCAGTTTCACCAGAAGGGGGGTTTTGGAACCAGAGGAACCTTGAGTGCCCTGTGGAAATATAGGGGGACAGAGTGGGGGGGGGGGCAAGGCCGGAGAGGAGAGACGGTCGAAGACAGAAAGACCACCGACCTGTCTCCGGTGAGAGAGTGAGAGACCTAAAGACTCGGCTTCATCGTGGGAGATACCAATGATCCTAAAAGCCTTGGTTTCCACAGCGTGAAGTTGAGCTAGTTGTGAGGCAGGAGCACCAGCCCAGAGGGGAGAGCAGTACTCAATCAGGCTGTGGCGGAAAGCTTTGTAAGTGGTTAGAAACTCATGTGTGCCAAGGAAGGACTTTGCACGACGTAAGATGCCCAGTCAGCGACTGGCTTTGGAGGCCAGCTTGGGGATGTGGCTTTCCCAGGAAAGATCGTGGAAGATGGAGAGACTCAAAAGTTATGCTAAAACTAGGTGGATGAGTTGGTTAGGTGGTGAGAACCAGCTGATTCGATTTAAATTCAGGTCCGCATCTAGATGCGGCCTATCGGTGGGACACAAAACGTAAAATGTTCAACCTGGCAGAGGTATGCGCTCTATCAAGTTTGTTTCACAGAATAACCATATTTTGCATTCATTCAGTGGCATTGATGTAAAAGTCCATCACATAATTTATATCATTTAGAGTTCTCTGAATTTTTATTGTGTTTATGAAATGCTCAAAAGACACCCAACTTTTGATGTTTCATATATATATATGTGTACACACACACACACACACACACACACACACACACACACACACACACACACACACACACACACACACACACACACACACACACACACACACACACACACACACACACACACACACACACACACACACACACACACACACACACACACACACACACACACACACACACACACACACACACACACACACCACAAAGATCCCGATTTTTTAACACTGTCATTCTTTGCGAAAACCCTCTTTAGATACGCCATTATGAGCAGCTGCTGGCACGTCAATCCCAGTGAGCGATCCTCGTTTGACAAGCTACGGCGACAGCTGGAAGACCTCCTGAAGTCGTTGCCTGAGATTATCTATGTCAACACCGAAGATATGCCTCCTGGAGCTGCCGGAGGGTTGCTGGACCCTTCAAAAGAAGCTGATCATGGATTAGAGAACGGGGCAAAACTTCCTGAAGATTGGATGGTCTTCGCTGATGTGCACTGTGGGGTAGACGAGCCTGAGAAGCGCTATGTTGTGCCACCATCTTCAGAGTTGCAGCACAACAAACGAGCCATCACATCTGATGAAGAATTTGTGTGAACGTTACCGAAGAGTTAAAAAGTTTGTTTTTCTTCCACTCGTGCTATTTCTCTTTCGTTCGGTGTCCTCTTCCCAAGTATTTGCTCGTGTTTCCACTGCACAGACTGTGCTAAAGAACCCATCAAATTGCAGCTCCTTTGTGTTATTTTGCACTTCGTCTCTTGTACTGTCACCCGCTTTTGGCGAGTCTTTATTTTGTGGACATTTGATATCGTCGAACTTCATGTTGATGTTGAGGCACAATATTGTCACTGTCTGTGGGATTTGGTCGAACATTCTCTTTTCTGAAGCCAGGATGGGCGTATGAAGTAAATCATCACTTCAAAGTGAAGGAACCACCAACTCGTATACCTGCCCATCAGGCGAGGCTCAGGTCCGACCTTTCGATCACCGAGTGGTCTTTGTTCGGGACTATGCAGGTATCATGTCGGGTGTTAGCTAACCCAAAAAGGGTTTGCACGCCTTACTGTGATTATGCAGATGGTGAGATATTTCCCCCTCCCTCATTTCCTTTTCGGAGGGTGCTTAATGTCTGGTGCACGGTTTCTGTGCAATCCCATGTCAAGACCACTTGGTCGAAACGCCTGACTTGAGCTTTGCCCTGCTGGGCAATGATGCATATTGTTAGTGGTGCCTTCATTTTTAAGCATGGATCTTTCGAATTACAACCATTTTTTTTTGATGTAAATAATTAAGTTTGAGTTCAAGGAAAAAGACGACTTTATTCCAACATCCAAACACAGTGACCTTCCTTCTGTTTAAAAAGAGAGCAAAAGCACAATTGTCAACTATTTATGTTGGTGTTGCAGATAACGACGAAGAGTACCAGTCCACTGTCACAACAGAGGTCATTGGTTCAAATTCAGCTGAATGCAGCAATAGCAAGAATTTAGATTCTGAGCTTCTGAAAAGTGAACTCGTTTCAGGAGAATTGCCATGTAGATATGAGATTATGAGTAAAACCCCAATCGGCTTGTGATTGGCCTTCACCAATGCTAATCTGCCTGCTCTGCCTTTTCTGATATACTTGTGGTGCTAATCCACATACTATGGTTTGCCTTTTCATTTCCTCGGGTTATCTGGGGGTCGGCACAAAAATGCTCCCCAAAAAATCAGTGCTGCCCAACGTCCCCCTTACAAACAAGGAAAACTGAATAAATGAATAAATAAAAAAGTTTGAACACTAGTGTAAATGCCGACATAATTTGGAGCTCAAATCAGGTCGCGTCATGACTCATTTTGGTAGTTAATGAGCCGTTTTTAAAATTGCTAATCTTCATTGCATTTTGATGCCTTTCTTAATAAGCCAGGTACTTGTAATATAATATATATATTCTCCTAGCAGCAAAAAGCTTCACTGTGCGAAAAGCAGACAGATTGTGCATCGCCTCCAGCCATGCTACGGTCTTGGGACCAATCTGCACGCGCGGCACCCTAAATCCAGATGAAGTGCCTTTTTCAGCACTTCCCCATAAACTCGTGTGCAGGGTTTTTCGTAATTCTGTATATATTTCTTACAATTACCGATCGTTTGGTCTTGCACCCAGGAAGTTTCCCCAGCACGTGCTGGTTGCGGCTTTAACCACTTGAATAGACTACATGTCAAAGTTTGTTCCTTTGAAACTTTCAACGCATGAAACCCCCGTCCCATGAATTTACAGCATTTCAAAAAAACCAGCATATTGTGTTCTCTTGTAAAAGTCGTTACATTACTGCGTGCACATTTACTTTTTAAACTTTCATTCCGCTGGATTTACTTGTACATGAGATTAAATGACGTATGTATTTTGTATATTTCGTCACGGTAACTGCCCATCCTATATGAATGTATTTTTGAAGGGATTTAAAATAAATAGATAAAAACACATAGATTGTACTAAAAACCAACTCCTGCTAAGGTTTTGTGAATAAAAGTTCGAAATTGAAATAAAATATTGATTATTCATTTGGTCTTCCAATGGTTTTGTCTGAATGGGACACGATGTATGAGAAAGGATCAGTAAGTTTGTGGCCGAATATTTTTTGAATAACATTTATAATATGGACTTTATATTTACCTCCGCTACTGAAAGTGGACGGAGGTTGTTTTCACAGCCCTGTCTGTGTCTGTTTGTCTGTGAACAGGATATCTCAAAAGGTTATCGACGGATTCGGGTGAAACTTGGTGGACAGGTTGGGTGTGTGACGAGGACGAAGTGATTCGATTTTGATGAAGATCCGAATCCAGATATGAGAATTTTGTTAAATGATTAAATTGAATTTTCACAATTGAGAGATGCAGCCAAATATGATTATATATAAACGATATCTCAAAAATTTAAGGACATATTAGAACAAAACGAGGTGGATGAGTGAGTTAAGTGACGTGAAGGAGCCGATTAGATGTTGGTTCAGGTCCGGATTCAAATCTGGATTATCAGTAGGATCCAAAGCGTAAACTGTTCAGCCGAGCAGAGGTAGGGTATGAGCTCTCGTGTGTCATTCGAGGTTTAATATCATTGTCTCACAGCAATTTTAACAGAATCGAATGTGTATTCACTGATTGATCCAGTGTGCGATGTAAACCATCAGAATAACATAAAACTGGATTCATATTGGGGATGGTTCGACTCAAATACTCAATTGGTCAAAGGTACCCCATACCCTGACCGTCAGTTTGTTACTATGCTGGGGGATTATTTATTAATTTATTTTTGGCTGAGGGGTGGTGGGTTGGCTTCCGTTCAAGGTCAAAGTTTGTGGAAGAGCAAGCAAGTGCACTGAACAGATCAAGAGAGAGAGAGAACGAGAGAACGAGAGAACGAGAGAACGAACAGTGGGGTTGAAGGATAAAATAGAGGGAGACTTGGACAAAGAATGGGTGTGGGGAGGAATGAGGGGTAGGGCAAGACTCATGGGGTGGATAAGATGGATCCAGAAGCAAATTCTCAGGAAGGAAAACCTGGAAATTTGGGAGGAGGAGGGGGAGGGGTTAACGGGGTTAAAAAAAATCATTATTTTGGTTGAGGAGGTGATCTGAGATGGTGGTGAACAGTTGTCATGAGGACTTGGAGGGAAGAATGTGATGGAAGAAAATGTTAAAGTTGATTCCACAGGCAGGAAAAAAAGATGAATGAATGAGTGGAGGTGAGCAGTGATTGGGAATTTTGGGAATTTCACCAGAAGGGAGTACATGACGGCCCAAGTGCACCCTGCGGACACCTGGGGGCGGAGGGGGAGATAAAGCACAGGAAAACCACTGACCTGTCTGTGATGGGAAAGGCCTTGGCTTCCATGGTGGGGGGTCGGGAGTGGGGCACAAGATTTGGAAGCAAACGCAGAATTGAGACATCTGGCCTTCTCATGAATGGAGTCGTCGGCTGTGGTGACGTGTGAAAAGAGAAGGGATGGAAGGGGAGCATACTCCAGTGGCAGACTTAACAAGGCATCACCAGGTTTTAGAGGAGGAGGCAAGTTTGAAGGTTCATTCTTGAGGTTGGGCAGATGTTGTTTTCTGAATATCCCGAGAGTGGACATACACTTGTTGTGGACTCTTTCAAATGCACTGAGATTGCCTATGATTTGAGTTTGCTTTGCAGAAAGAGAAGGCAAGTTGTTTCAGAGCAACTGCTTCACCACAAGGCTCAGTGCACCGTGGGTGGGAAGAAGGGAAGGATAATTGAGATGAAATGGGATGAATCTGTGCATGAGAGAGAGAGAGAGAGAGAGCAGCTTTCTGTGGAAGAATTCCCAGGCCGAGTTAACATCACGGAGCAGTAGATATGGAGACCATTCCTGAAGAGAGATGGCTGCTCAAGTGAACTGCCACACTCGCCACCATTATAGCAGTTCTCGGAAAATAGCCCGAGAGATGACTTTTACAAGCGCAAGATCAGACGAACCAATTGGAGCATAGGAAGAGCAGGAGACATTTGCAGGAAAGCGAGTTATCACCAAGTCCAGAAGGGAGTATTTGCCATTTGGAGAAATCTGGGTGGGAAAGTTCACAGATTGAGTCAATCCTGTGGAGTCAAAGATGTCCTTTGCTGAAGTGCCAAGGTGAGTGAGAGAGAGGTACCAACACCCAGCCAAGTTTCATGGTGACAATTGAAGTCACCAATTGTCCAGCTGAATGAAATAGTCTGATTGAGGAAGATGGAGTTGGGATGAGTGGTTAAAAGTTTGTCAATGTTGTCTGAGTGTAATGTAAATGGAGTCATCACTGTTAGGAGGACGGTACAACACAGTCAAACAAGAGGTGGGAGTGTAGGGGATGTCAAAGCCAGAAGTTCTCCTGGGGGATGGGAGGTGAAAGGTCAGTACAAGGACAGTGAGAAAATGGGTTATTGATGTAAAGTGCAACTTTGCCACTGTGGTGTGGTTCAGGCCTATCAAATCGGAGGACACAATAATTTGGGAGAGACACTAAGGAGTCAGGGATGTCCTGTGGGAGGAAGGATTTTGTTAAACAGATGTCTGGTTTGTCAGCAGCATCCTGGATTGAGAGATATCAGTTTGGAGCAGAGACCTTGGATGTTTAAGGTCCACACAGATGGAGATGGGGGTGTGGGAAAAGGATTGAGTGTGTGGGGTGAGGTGGAAGCATGGAGAGCATGGGGTGAGAAGGGATGCAGAAAGAGACATGAAGCTTTGAGGGGTGGGGTGGATGCTTATTCTGATTCCAAATTCCCAACTTTGACAGAGATAAGCACAATGGGAAGGGAGATGAGGTATTTTGTTGAAAGCATGGAGAAATGTGGAGCGATACGTGTCGGAGGACGGTTGGTGAACCTTGTGGAGCGAGCGCTGAGCTGACAAATAGTTTTGGAAAAGCTTTGTGAAGAAGAAGAAGAGCACTGTAGCATTTATAAAGAAGATATCAGGGTTGAAAGGCATTTAAAAAAAAGCTTTTAAAGGAAGAAAGGCAGTTATATTTAATGAAGATTCAGGTTGGAGATGTTGAGAAAAGAGGGTGGGAGGGAAATGTAGAACCAGGAGAACGGGAAGAAATAAATTGAAGTAGA
The DNA here is from genome assembly GCF_056783735.1 of Eptatretus burgeri. Classification (NCBI taxonomy): domain Eukaryota; kingdom Metazoa; phylum Chordata; class Myxini; order Myxiniformes; family Myxinidae; genus Eptatretus; species Eptatretus burgeri. The sequence continues at coordinate 70,047,069 of NC_140973.1, read as the reverse complement.
ATATTGAGATTGTGTGATGTTTTAAGATAGTAGTTATTTGTTGTTGTTTGTTTTGATTATTTATTATTATTTTTTTTTTTGAAGTGAGGATGGGAAATAGGATGAGGTTGAGGTGGTAGAAGCAAGAATAGTGTGAAGAAAGAAACAAAACAAGCCAGTAGGCGACGTGGGTGGTCGCTACATAATTGCATACTAGTCATACAGTTTTGACGGATCGGGCTGAAAATTTTTTGACAGAGGTTGATTGTAGTGCGCATAAAAGCGCAGAAGCCGATTTTTGATTTTCGAATTTTTTGTTTTTTAGGACTTTTCAAAAATTTCAAAGTCCCGTTGCCAGGCAATGGTGTCGTCCATAGCAACGGTGCTCAAAAGCATAGAACTCGATCCTGGTATGAACCTACCTGTCAAGTTTCATCAAATTTGGTTGACTCTTCTGGCCTCCAGAGCTGTCCATTACAAACAAACATACAGAAAAAGTGAAAATAAGGGTACTCGAGCGACCACCCAATATACATACAGACAGACGGATAACCTGACAATAATGGTACTCAACCGACTACCCAATAAGGAACACTGAGACAAATAATTTTCACACTTTCTAATCCGAGGAAAGGCCGTGTCAGGTATTGCACAAAGTGAAACGAACAGCACAAACAAATTAACATGAAATATTGCATGGGATACAGCAGCAATACCTAAATGAATGACGCAACATAAAACACGACGAATGTGGTTCAGAAAACCCAAGTTTAGTGAGGTGGGAACGAGCAACTCAGATTTCCAAGTGTATAAAAAACCCCGAACCGGAAATCTGTTGGAGCACAAGAATTCTGAAAATAATTCTTGAAAATCTGACTCAACTCCAAGAAGGGTCAGGAACCATCACCAACATACATGCTTAGTTAACCGAAGGGGCAATTTTTGTTTATCTTTCCTTAAGTTTGTTTCGTTAACGCCATCATTCCTTCCCAAAGTTAGGGAAAGTTTGACTGCTTTGGTTACTTTTCCCAAAGTTTGGGAAAGGAAGTTACTCTGCCCATTTCCCCTTCCTGGGTCGGGGAGGGCTCGTAGGTGAGGCTGCTTTGATGTGGCTGCAGTTCCTCTTGAGCGACTAACCCGTAAACATGTTTTCTTTTGTGTACGGTACCTCCGGAGAGTGAGGTTAATGTAGAAGACGTTGTTTTTGTTGCAGCCGGTCGTGTTGTTGGGCTCGACAAGGGAGTTGCCATTTTATGGATAAATAAATAAAAAAAAATTGCTTTTTTTATTTTTTTTATTTTTTGTCCAACAACACTTGTGTTTGTTGAACAAGGTTTGACTGTCAAATCCGATTTTATTTCTTATGATTTCGGCACTTGATAGCCCAGCAATCAAAATTGTAATCTCGAATTTCCCCCCATTTGTATCCAATGATATACTCATTGAAGAGCTGTCTCGTTATGGGACTGTCGTGTCGTGTATTTCGAGGATCCCCTTTGGATCGTGAAATAACGATTTAAAACATGTAGTTTCCATCTGACGCTACATGTTTATGATCCTAAAAGATTCCCGGAAAGATATGGACCTCATAATAAAATTAAAACACCAAGAAGTTGAATACACAGTCACCTTCTGTGAAGTGGTGGACACAAACTGAAGTTGTTTTCACCCCTTTCTGTCTGTTTGTTTGTGTACAGGATATGTCAAAAAGTTGTGCACAGATCTGGATGAAATTTTGTGGACAAATTTGGTGTGTGATGAGGACGAACTGATTAGATTTTGGTGAAGATCCGGATCTGGATCCGACTACTAGAATTTTAAAAGTGATTCTTCACCATTGAGAGATAGGGCTAAACTGATATACAGCACTATATCTCAAAAAGTTGTGCACGGACTCGGATAAAACTTGGTCGATACATTGGGTGTGTGGCAAGGACGAATTGATAATGCTGCAAGTGCAGACGTTTCAGAGGTTGATTGATGATGTCATCCGTGGTCTCCCTTTCATCGATGCTTACTTCTACGATCTGCTCTTAGCAAGTTCTACAGAGGAAGAGCGTGACGCACACCTCTGATTAGTTTTTGAGCACCTTGCTAAGTATGGCGTTGTCACCAATCCCAACAAGTGCCAGTTTGGAGTGCCATCACTCACCTTTCTCGGCCACATTGTAGACAAACGTGGTATCTGCCCACTGGAGGAGAAAGTGAAGACCATTCAAGCCTTTCCTGCACCCACATCACTGCACAAGTGGAGGGAGTTCCTTGGCATTGTGAATTTTTACAGGTGTTTCATCCCTAACTGTGCAGACGTATCTCAGCCATTGATGGACATACTATGTATCAAGAATAGGAAAAATAATGGCAATACCCCTGGGCGCTCACCTGGTATCGGCTGGATAAGACAACCAGGGAACAACTGGAAGGTGTGGACGACCCACAAAATACGTCATGGACAAAAAGTAAATACCTCTGGATTTCTTTTTATAATGCCATGAACAAACTTTGGTACATCACGGGTGATGAAGGTTGTGGTCAAGTATCATCGAAATCACGTGTGTAGTTTCTGAGAAAAGAGCACATTCCCATTTTGGGGGGGGCCTCCTGTGGACCTCCTGAGACATCATTTTTTTGATTTTTTTTTTTTTTTTTAAACGTCGTGAACAAACTTTGGTACATCACGGGTGATGAAGTTTGTGGTCAAGTTTCATCGGAATTGTGTGTATGATTTCAGACAAGAAGTTGCAAGTGTTTGTGGACGGACGGATGACGTGCCATTCCATTAGCTTTCTGGAACTACGTTCCGGGTGAGCAAAAACTCAGCCTGTCACCCTCAGTGAAAAATAATTGTCTGCCTTCGAAGAGGTGAAAGTGAGGTTTGCTGAGGCCACATTTCTTGTTCATCCCAAGGCTGAAGCACCACGATGCCTCTTAGTCGATGCATCTTATGTGGGAGTAGGAGAAGTTTTGCAGAAAAATGTAGATGACATCTGGCAACCGCTCTCCTTTTTCTCAAAGCGTTTTCAACCTGCGGAGACCAGAGAGAGCACGTTTGGGAGAGAACTTCTGGCAGCCGACCTGGGTGTCAAACACTTTTGGCATATGCAAGAAGGAAGGACATTCTCTTTCTATATGGACCACAAGCCATTGACCACTGTTCCCGTCAGGATCTGGTCATCACTCTCCAAGAGAAGCATGACATCTTGATTTCATCTCCAAGTTGAAGACAGACTTGGATGCACATCAGTGGCAAAAACAACTCTGCATCAGATGCATTCCCCCGAGTTGACGTAAATTCTCTTGATGCCTTGAACATCATCAATTTCACTACTATAGCTGAAGCACAACAACATCCATCCATCCATCCATCCATCCATCCATCCATCCATTGGGAACATACTCTGTGCAGAGGGTTGGTGCTGCCTAAGCTGTCTCCTTGGCTGTTGAACACAATCCTGGACGGGTCACCACTCCGACGCAGTATACCAGCAAGCTGGCACTCGTTTTACAGACCTCGGAAGGATGACAGGCAGAGTCAACCCCACCTGGTATTAACTCAACAGCCCAATGGGATTTCAACTCGGGATCCGAGGATCCCAAGCCCACCAACCCAACCATTAAGCCAACACCAGGCATATGCAAGAACATCTGCATGAATTGCCAAATGCAAGAACAGAACTATCCAAATGTTTATGTACACTATCTCAATGTATGCCTTTGTACACTATCTCAATGTATGCCTTTGTACACCATCTCAATGTATGTCTATGTACACTATCTCAATGTATGTCTATGTACACTATCTCAATGTATGTCTTTGTACACCATCTCAATGTATGCCTATGTACACCATCTCAATGTATGCCTATGTACATTATCTCAATGTATGTCTTTGTACACCATCTCAATGTATGCCTATGTACACCATCTCAATGTATGTCTATGTACACTATCTCAATGTATGCCTATGTACACTATCTCAATGTATGTCTTTGTACACTATCTCAATGTATGTCTTTGTACACCATCTCAATGTATGTCTTTGTACACTATCTCAATGTATGCCTATGTACACTATCTCAATGTATGCCTATGTACACTATCTCAATGTATGTCTTTGTACACCATCTCAATGTATGCCTATGTACACCATCTCAATGTATGTCTATGTACACTATCTCAATGTATGTCTTTGTACACCATCTCAATGTATGCCTATGTACACCATCTCAATGTATGTCTATGTACACTATCTCAATGTATGTCTTTGTACACCATCTCAATGTATGCCTATGTACACCATCTCAATGTATGCCTATGTACACCATCTCAATGTATGCCTATGTACACCATCTCAATGTATGCCTATGTACACCATCTCAATGTATGCCTATGTACACCATCTCAATGTATGTCTATGTACACCATCTCAATGTATGCCTATGTACACCATCTCAATGTATGCCTCTGTACATGATATAAATGTCTCTGTACACTATCTCAATGTAGGCCTATGTACACTATCTAAATGTATGTCTTTGTACACCATCTCAATGTATGTCTATGTACACTATCTCAATGTATGTCTTTGTACACCATCTCAATGTATGTCTATGTACACTATCTCAATGTATGCCTATGTACACTATCTCAATGTATGTCTTTGTACACCATCTCAATGTATGTCTATGTACACTATCTCAATGTATGCCTATGTACACTATCTCAATTTATGCCTATGTACACCATCTCAATGTATGTCTATGTACACTATCTCAATGTATGCCTATGTACACTATCTCAATGTATGTCTTTGTACACCATCTCAATGTATGCCTATGTACACTATCTCAATGTATGTCTTTGTACACTATCTCAATGTATGTCTTTGTACACCATCTCAATGTATGTCTTTGTACACTATCTCAATGTATGCCTATGTACACTATCTCAATGTATGCCTATGTACACTATCTCAATGTATGTCTTTGTACACAATCTCAATGTATGCCTATGTACACCATCTCAATGTATGTCTATGTACACTATCTCAATGTATGTCTTTGTACACCATCTCAATGTATGCCTATGTACACCATCTCAATGTATGTCTATGTACACTATCTCAATGTATGTCTTTGTACACCATCTCAATGTATGCCTATGTACACCATCTCAATGTATGCCTATGTACACCATCTCAATGTATGCCTATGTACACCATCTCAATGTATGCCTATGTACACCATCTCAATGTATGCCTATGTACACCATCTCAATGTATGTCTATGTACACCATCTCAATGTATGCCTATGTACACCATCTCAATGTATGCCTCTGTACATGATATAAATGTCTCTGTACACTATCTCAATGTAGGCCTATGTACACTATCTAAATGTATGTCCATGTACACGAAGTAAATGTATGTCTATGTACACTATCTCAATGTAGGCCGATGTACACAATCTCAATGTATGTCCATGTACACGAAGTAAATGTATGTCTATGTACACGATCTCAATGTAGGCCGATGTACACGATCTCAATGTATGTCCATGTACACGAAGTAAATGTATGTCTATGTACACGATCTCAATGTATGCCAATGTATACTATATAAATGTCTATATACACTATCTCAATGTATGCCTATGTACACTATCTCAATGAATGTCTATGTACACTATCTCAATGTATGCCTATGTACACTATTTCAATGTATGCCTATGTACACTATCTCAATGTATGCCTATGTACACTATTTCAATGTATGCCTATGTACACGATCTCAATGAATGCCTATGTACACTATATAAATATCTATGTACACGATCTCAATGAATGCCTATGTACACTATATAAATATCTATGTACACTATCTCAATGTATGCCGATGTACACTATCTCAATGTATGCCTATGAACACGATATAAATGTCTATGTACACTATCTCAATGTATGCCTATGAACACGATATAAATGTCTATGTACACTATCTCAATGTATGCCTATGAACACGATATAAATATCTATGTACACTATCTCAATGTATGCCGATGTACACTATCTCAATGTATGTCTATGAACACGATATAAATGTCTATGTACACTATCTCAATGTATGCCTATGAACACGATATAAATGTCTATGTACACTATCTCAATGTACATGTACACTAAGTCAATGTATGTCTATGTACACGATCTCAATGAATGCCTATCTACACTATATAAATATCTATGTACACGATCTCAATGAATGCCTATGTACACTATATAAATATCTATGTACACTATCTCAATGTATGCCTATGTACACTATCTCAATGTATGCCGATGTACACTATCTCAATGTATGCCTATGAACACGATATAAATGTCTATGTACACTATCTCAATGTACATGTACACTAAGTCAATGTATGTCTATGTACACTATCTCAATGTATGCCTATGTACACTATCTCAATGTATGTCTATGTACACTATCTCAATGTATGCCTATGTACACTATCTCAATGTATGTCTATGAACACTATCTAAAAGTATGCCTATGTACATGATATAAATGTCTATGTACACAATCTCAATGTATGCCTATGTACATGATATAAATGTCTATGTACACTATCTCAATGTATGCCTATGTACACTATATAAATGTATGCCTATGTACACTATCTCAATGTCTATGTACACTATCTCAATGTCTATGTAAACTATCTAGATGTCGATCTATGAACAGTAACACGATGTAGATGTCGATCTATGGATGTTTATTGTTTATATCTGAAGTAAATTTGAAAGTTCAGTTGAAACGAGCGCGAGGGGTTCGTGAACACGTCATATCCGTTAAACTGGACCCAGACCGCTGGTCACGTGTTGTTTTGCAGTGACGTCATAAACTGACTATATAAACAAGGAAGAAGAGCTGAAGCGAGAGTTTTGTCCGATGTTCAGGATGTTCAGGATGGGTTTGTTAGTTCTCGTCGCGCTTTCCCTGCTGGTGACCCTGACTTTGGGCTCGGGTGTTCCTATTGGTGTTCCAATGCCTGGAGCACCAGTCACGGCCGATGTGAACGACCCGACGTTTAAACAGATGGTGAGGAAGGCCGTCTTGAACTTCAATGGAGGCATCAACGACATGTACCTGTACAAGCTCAACGACATCGTGTCTGCCGAGACTCAGGTACACTGATTGTCATTTGTATTTTAAAATCCTTCCTTTATTGTGCGACATGACAAAGCTCTGAGATAAATTTGTTTTCCGATATAAGATCGAGGCTCATGTAAAAAACGAGGTAAATCACCGATAAGGGGGACAAAGTAATCAAAGGAATGAACAGAAAGAGATGGGGAAGGGAGGGGGGCGGAGGTGTTTGTGTGTACGTGTGTGTGTGTGTGTGTGTGTACACGTGTGTGTGTGTACGTGTGTGTGTGTGTCCGTGTGTGTGTACGTGTGTGTGTGTGTGTACGCGTGTATGTGCGCGTGTATGTACGTGTGTGCGTGTCCGTGTGTGCGTGTACGTGTCGGTGTGTGTATGTGTACGTGTGTGTGAACGTGTGTGTGTCTACGTGTGTGTGTGTCTACGTGAGTGTGTGTGTGTGTGTGTGTGTGTGTGTGTACGTGTGTGTGTGTGTGTGTGTGTGTGTGTGTGTGTGTGTGTGTGTGTGTGTGTGTGTGTGTGTGTGTGTGTGTGTACGTGTGTGTGTGTCTGTACGTGTGTCTGTGTGTATGTGTACGTGTGTGTGTGTACGTGTGTACGCGTGTGTGTACATGTGTGTGTGTGTGTGTGTACGTGTGTGTGCGTGTGTACGTGTGTGTGTGTACGTGTGTGTGTACGTGTGTGTGTACGTGTGTGTGTGTACGTGTGTGTACGTGTGTGTACGTGTGTGTACGTGTGTGTACGTGTGTGTACGTGTGTGTACGTGTGCGTGTACGTGTGTGTGTACGTGTGTGTACGTGTGCGTGTACGTGTGTGTGTGTGTGTGTGTGTGTGTCTACGTGTGTGTGTACGTGTGTGTACGTGCGCGTGCGTGTGCGTGTACGTGTGCGTGTGTGTGTACACGTACTGACGGATTCCAACCCTCACCATTTTGTTGGAGTGTTTAAGCCACTCGGCGAGCATTCTACAATATTCGCACTGTCACTGAATACTCGCCTGTGATGGCCCCGTGTTGTTCTGCGGTCACTTTGGCATCGATGAACAAAAAAAAAAACTCAACGTTTCGTTAATATCACTGCAGGATAGCCGAGAGGTGTGCATGCTCACTCGAAGCTGTCTCGCCTGTGTTTGAATCCCGACACAACTATAAACTGTCATCCCGGTGTTTCACAGGCAAGGGTGATTCATCAATGTGTGTACCCTAAAACTGGACAAACCCTTAAACTGGGCAAACCCTTAAACTGGGCAAACCCTTAAACTGGACAAACCCTTAAACTGGGCAAACCCTTAAACTGGACAAACCCTTAAACTGGGCAAACCCTTAAACTGGACAAACCCTGAAACTGGGCAAACCCTGAAACTGGGCAAACCCTTAAACTGGGCAAACCCTTAAACTGGGCAAACCCTTAAACTGGGCAAACCCTTAAACTGGGCAAACCCTGAAACTGGACAAACCCTGAAACTGGGCAAACCCTTAAACTGGGCAAACCCTTAAACTGGGCAAACCCTTAAACTGGACAAACCCTGAAACTGGACAAACCCTGAAACTGGGCAAACCCTTAAACTGGACAAACCCTTAAACTGGACAAACCCTAAAACTGGACAAACCCTTAAACTGGACAAACCCTTAAACTGGGCAAACCCTTAAACTGGGCAAACCCTTAAACTGGGCAAACCCTTAAACTGGGCAAACCCTTGAACTGGGCAAACCCTTGAACTGGACAAGCCCTTGAACTGGACAAACCCTTAAACTGGACAAACCCTTAAACTGTATCTGGACAGTGGTTATTCCCAGACGGTGGTTATCTCAGCACTTGTCCAGATGGTGGTTGTGTCCTCGCGTGTCCGGATGACAGTTGTGTCCAGATTGCAGTTGTATCCGGATGTCTCTGGGCGGTGGTGATGTCCGGACCGGCCCTCCCCTCTCACCCCCTCCTTCCTATCCCTTCCTCTGCCTTCCTCCTCTCTCCCTCTTCTCTCCCTCACCTCCTTCCTATCCCCCCCCCACACCCACACTTAATATTTCCATCAGCAAAGTGACGTGAATATCGATTAATGTAAACGAGTTATTTTTGTGGGAATATTTGTTTTTTTTCATTCAGTTCATTCTTGTGAATAATTTATTCTCCACGAAATATTGTCCTGGAGGAGGGGGTGCACTCTGTGCTTTGCTGCCCCCTCTCGGCTTATAATGATCATTGAACGAGATCCTCACTTCCTGCGACGAGCTGATCATAGAACTCACGAGACGTCTGATTACGGTGAAGATTTGTATTCCTGGTAAATGGAGTGATCAAAGTGTGCCTGAGCTGAGAGCAGCAGACCTTGTACTTTGACGTCATTTTGTGGTTTGCTATTTAAAGGGTGAACACAGCTTCACAGAATATGAGAGGTAATAACCTCTGAAACTCCATTCCCCCCCCCTGCCCCAACCCAGATTTCAGGTTATGGAATGTGTACCCCTGTATTTTAATGTACATTAATTGATTACCGTACACCATTGTCCTTGTAATTCACCGTGAAGTGCACTCAGGTCTTTCACCTTTTTGTGACCTCATAGGTGCCCTCTTTATGACGTCATAATTGCATATGTGGAACGCCACATCCGATCAGTATGAAAAATTTTGAGGGTCATCTTGGGGTAAAATGGTCCACAGAAAAAAAATTCATGATGTCATCGGTCACGTGATTTGGCAGCCCTATTCGATTTATGCTAAAACCTCTAAAATATTCTCCAGAACAGCTGGAAAATCGATGGGAAACTTTACACAAGTGTTCCCCAAGCCATAGGTTTACAAGTGGCACAAAACAAGTACTCCTCAAGGGGAATGAGTGTGCTATTTTAATGACGTCATAGGTGCCTTTGCTACGATGTCATAATTGCATATGGAGAACGCTACATCCGAATCGGTATAAAAATGTTTGAGGGTCATCTCGAGATAAAATGGTCCGCAAAAATGTTTTTGATGATGTCATCGGTCACGTTATTCGACAGCCATGTTGTTTAAAAAAAAAAATCTCTGAAATGGCTGAAAACATCGAGGTGAAACTTAACACATGACTGCCTATCCATGAGAAACAAAAGGGTCACACATATGACATCATCGGTCACATGGTTTGGCAGCCATATTGCCAATGAATGATTTGCCCTTGAACCTATAAAATACACCACTCCAAAAAAGTCCTGGTGAGGGTTTGCAATCTCTGATTTCTCGTTTTCTTGTTGATGACTGTACTGTACACCATTTTATGTTGTTCTTTTGTTTTTCATAGGTCGTAGCAGGAATTCTTTACAAAATGGACTTGAAGCTTGGAAAGACCTCTTGTAGGAAGTCCCAACATGATCTGGATGATGAAAATTGCAGCTTTCTGAGTGGCCCAGAGCAGAAAGTGAGTATTATGTTGACCGTTTCAGATCAAGTATTTTAAGTCTTCATAATTTTGTGCCTCCTTCATTTCCGTTTTGCACTTTCTTCCAAGAAAGTAGAATCAAGGATTCCCATTCACAGTTTTTCAGTTAAAATGATGTTTGCGCTTTAAGCTGGAAGATCCAATTTTTTCTGGTGCAATATGAATAATTTTTAAAAGATGTGAAAACCTCAGGTCTTTTTCCACCACCCCCCCTCCAACCCCCCTCTCACCACCCCCCTCCACCCTCCCTTCCCATACATGAACAGCGAAGGGTTCGGCAACAAACCTGGAAGCTTTGCACTGACTAATGTAACCAAAATGGACAGGTTTTTAAACTTCTCATTGAAGCTTCGAAAATAATTTGCAAATTCCTTTGCGTTTGAGAAATCGCAGGGATTATAAATATACTCGTATAAAAGCCCATCAAAAAATGACTGGTTGGAATTATTTTATTTGAAATATTCAAAGACTGGAAGATATGATGTTTTCTCGCAAGAAAATGCATTATTTTAATACATGACATGTCCAAATGTTACCAAATTTTTTTTATCTTCTGGGACTTTTCATTTTGAAGGTACTGTCTCGTGAGCGTGCCAAAGCCTGAAGCCTCGGCCTTACGTCAGGTGTGCTTATTAGACGTCGCACGTATGTAAATGAACATGCGTGTTGCACATCACGTGCAGCGAATTTCATCTCCCATTTGTTGTTTTTTCAATGCTTCTGTACAACGCCATTGAGGCCAGGTTGCCAGTCACCGTCTACATTTCCAAAGGAAGAGACATAATTACTCTTTATTGGAAAATGTTTTTCGAGTTTTTTTATCCTAAAAAATAGCCCATAGTGAATACACAGTCGTGTTAAAAGATTGGCCTTTAAAACTCTTCTTAAATCGTCCTTTTGAAGGATACATATTTATTTATATATATTGTTGCGGCCACGGGTACCGAGACACCAACTTGTCACTTGGTGATTAATCCCCTTGTCACTTGGCGTCAATCCCCTTGTCAACTTGTCACTTGGTGATTAATCCCAGGGCAGGGTAGTGGAGTAGCGGCCGGTTGTCCTCGGTAGAGCCGGACCTGGGGCCACCGCTCACAATTAACGTTGCGGTACGGTGGGTTGTTTTAAAACCACGAACGCCACCCAGTCAACCACGAGTTCCAGTGTCCACCGTCAAATTATTCTGTTTAACTGGAGGTCACGTGGTTACCTGAGCAGGGAGCATGCCCTCGGCAAAGCACCAATGTTGTCTGATTAGATTTTAATTCGGGCGGCCGAGCGTTTTAACCGCTGGTGCGTGCCGACGATTTTTGATCAAATCTGTGGTAATTACCTCCCAGTCTATCTCGGTTCGGACAATGCTCAACCAATAGAAGGAAAGGACAAACGCGGACGGGTTGGAAATGGACAAATAATTTATTATTAATAAAATAAATAAATAAAAAGAACTTTTTCTTTTCTGAGGTAAATAAAGAATGAATTTCAAAGCAAAATCAATCAAAATGCCAGGAAAGAGACAAAGAGCAAATGCTTATCGGGGGTTGACTTGCAGCTAAACACAGACATGGGTACTCAACAGATCATTCAGGGGGAGGGGGGGAGGAGGGGGAAGAATCGTCTCGCTCACCAGAAAGTGTCCATGAAGCGAAAGAATCCTGAAATCCGTGTGTGCGTGTCACGTCCGTCGCCAGCACTCAGCTTTGCCGTGCACCCTCTCACGGGGCAGCCTTGAACGCCACTCGAAGTCTAGAGGGCACAGAGATCGTCCGTCACAGGTTTAGACCCTGGTGTTGTTGGTGACCGACCCGTGCCTCACTTGTTGGTGGCCCTGCTCACACCCACACGCGCACCACACGCTCGCTTGCCGAAGTACAAGGAAGGACGAATTGTCTTGTTGGCGCTGGTCAGACACCCGCTTTCTTCTCGCCTCTCTCGCCCTTTGCTTTTTCCTCTTTCGCTTTTCTCTCCTCACGCTTTACTCTCCTCACGCTTTACTCTCCTCACGCTTTACTCTCCTCACGCTTTACACTCCTCACGCTTTACTCTCCTCACTCTTTACTCTCCTCACGCTTTACTCTCACGCTTTACTCTCCTCACGCTTTACTCTCCTCACGCTTTACTCTCCTCACGCTTTACTCTCCTCACGCTTTACTCTCCTCACTCTTTACTCTCCTCACGCTTTACTCTCCTCACGCTTTACTCTCCTCACGCTTTACTCTCCTCACGCTTTACTCTCCTCACACTTTTTCACTTCAGAACGTACCTCTCGCTCGTTTTTATATCCCCGGGCCGTCTCTGAGGGGTGCCGTCCGCCCCAAGTTCACCCCGCCCAACTGGTGCACGGTTACCATGATGACCCATGCGCTCCCAAAAAAGCCGGACGTCGGAGCTCACGAAAGATTGCCACTGAGGAAGAATGGGGGCGGGCTTCAGAGCTCATGAAAAATGTGTGTGAACGTGTCTGTCGTAAAGGAAAAAGCTTCCCATAAGAGAGGGATCTACCCTTTACCCTTCTCAACGCATCACATTTAAGATTCCATTAGACATGTGGATGGGGCTAATCTGAACATGCATTAAAGGAAATAACTGTCTGATGACCTGCATGTGTATATGCATTCTGAAATCCGTAAATATATATATATATATATATATATATATATATATATATATATATATATATATATATATATATATATATATATATATATATATATATACATACATACATACATACATACATACATACATACATACATACATACATATATGTACACACTCATGAGCCAAAACATTAAGACCACCTGCCGTATATGCTGTTGGTCCTCTGTGTGCCACCAAAACAGCGCCGACCCACCGAGGCATGGACTCTACAAGTCACCTGAAGGTGTCCTGTGCTATCTGGCACCAAAACATTCGCAGGAGATTCTTAAAGTCCTGTAAGTTGTGAGGTGGAGCTGCCATGGATCAGACTTGTCGGTCCAGCACATCCCACAGATGCTCAATCAGATTGAGATCTTGAGAATTTGGAGGCCAGGGCAACACCGTGAACACTTCATCATGTTCCTCAAACCATTCCCGAACAATGTGTGCAGTGTGGCAGGGCGCATTATCCTGCTGAAAGAGGCCACTGCCATCAGGGAATATCATTGCCATGAAGGGGTGTACCTGGTCTGCAACGATATTTCGGTCGGTGACACGTGTCAAATTGACATCCACATGAATGGCCAGACCCATGGTTTCCCAGCAAAACATTGCCCAGAGCATCACACTCCCTCCACCGGCTTGTTGTCTTCCCACAGTGCATCCTGGTGCCATCACTTCCCCAGATAAACGGCGCACACGTACACGGACATCCACGAGATCTAAATGAAAATGGGACTCATCGGATCAGGCGACCTTCTCCCACTGCTCCAAGGTTCAGTTCCGACGCTCGAGTGCCCATTGGAGGGACTTTTGACGGCGGACAGGGGTCATCATGGGCACTCTGACCGGTCTGTGGCTACGCAGCCCCATACGCATTGAGGTGTGATGCACTGGGGATTGTGACACATTCCTCCCATGACCACCATTAACATTTTCTGTGACTTTTGCCACAGTAGACTTTCTGTCAGTTCGGACCAGACGGGATAGCTTCGTTGTCCTCGCGCATCGATGAGCCTTGAGTCCCCAACACCCTATCGCCGGTTTGTGGTTTGTCCCTCCTCGGACTACTGTCAGTAGGTACTCACCACTGCTGACTAGGAGCACCCCACAAGCCTTGCCGTTTCAGAGATGCTCTGACCCAGTTGTCTGGCCTTAACGATTTGACCCTTGTCAAAGTCGCTCAGGTCTTTACTCATGCCCATTTCTCCTGCCCATTTCTCCTGCATCCAACACATCAACTTCAAGAACTGACTGTTCACTTGCTGCCTAAATATCCCACCTCATCACAGGTGCCATTGTAACAAGATTATCAATGTTATGCACTTCACCTGTCAGTGGTCATATTGTTTTGGCTCATCAGTGTATATTGTTGTGTTTGTGGGGTGAATGGATGAATTTCATCGGAAAGACAGGATCGTATACAGTTGCTTGGCCCCGTGGACGTGTCTGAGACATCTCGATGTAAACTAAGTGGGGAAACTGTGAGCTTGTGTTGTCACCACACAGGGGTGGTGCAGTGCTAATTAGATAGGGATGAAGGATAATTCTCCCAGTATGTTATCGCCCCCCTCTGACTTTTCCCTATGTTTTTGTAATGGCAATGGCCATTACAACCGAGCCGCATGACCAAGTAAGAAGAAGCCCCGCCTCCAAGGGTGATGGCGGGTGAGGTCACGCCCCAGAGGCTGTTGATTGATGGGCGTGACGAGAGCAGGTCGGAGGCAGGCGATCAGAGAGGACGGGAAAGGAGCTCCTAGCAAGAAGCGAACGCACAAGTGGAATTTGGTGTGAGGGAGGTGATCAGAGAAACCACAGTGCATCTCGGCAAGAGAACGGAGAGGGTTGGATCGGCAAGCACGGTTGACGAAGAAGCAACACCACGGTTTGGGAGCCCTAAAATCGAATATTGCCTTAAAAATTGCTCGGCAGCATTTTTGAGGCGCGGTTACCCGCACGCTGACAATACAGTTCATCAAGTCCTACAAGATCGCCTGGAATCGGCTAAGTGAAGGAACAAAAAGGGATTTCTTTATTTTCTTTATTTTATATGACCCCATGTCTCTCTGTGTGTGTCTGCGTGCGGAGGCGCCTCAAATTTGATTTGGATTACCTCAAGTTTTTCTTTCATTATAATTCGAATTATTGTCATTGTACATGTTTGATTACTGTCATTAAATTATCCATTTAATTTAATTTCATTTGATCGTGTCCGTGTGTTTGTTGTGGGTTCGAGAGTAAAACTCTTGTGGTGTGCTACCGCCCTGGTGAAGCGTTTAGCATTTCCTTTCCGCGCGCGCATTAATCTTCGGGAGTCTCGGCTGTGGACCTCCAAGGGAGAACTGTTTGGCCATCCCTCCAGGTCGGGGCAAAATCGCTGGACGTGACATTTGTTGATCAGGAGTGGGATATGAACCCCCCTGACTCCCTTGGTAGTGCAGGATTCGAACTTCAATAATTGGTGTTGGGAGAAAAGAACGCTTGGAAATTTAACGGAATTTTTTTTTAATTTTTTGAGGAGACGAGACGCATGCACGAAATGGCGGACGAGCATGAGATGGCGATGATTGTACTCGATAGGCCGAAGTCACATTTGCTCTACAGCGAGGATACGGCGGCTGTACGCCCTCTGAATTGACAGAAACGTGCGGCGGCCGCAGAGTTTCTGAGGTGACCTCAGGGTGGCCCTACACCGTTTGGCTATATTTTACAGGTCGTAAGGTCGCCGTGGAATTATAACGCGGAGTTATAACTTTTTTCATTTCTATGTTCGCCGTAGCAATTCGACAAGCCGAAACAAAAAAAAACTGGGAAGAAAAAAAAGAACCCACTCGTTACCGTCCGTCTGGCCGCACGTTCGCCTTAGGGCCCCCCTGAGGTCGCCTTGAGGCTACCTTGCGTCTGCCATGAAAATTCTAAGGCCGCCACAGCGACGCCCTAAGGTCACCATGCGACATCAAATAAAAGACCGTATGGCACCCCCACGTTTTCGGTCTCCACAATTTATAAATATGACGTGCGGCTACCCGAAAAATAAAAACATATGTGACTGCTACATTGTGTGACCGTGGAAATACTGCGGCCGCCGTATAATTGCTCGTGGCCGTAGATTTTGAAGACCCCACAGCCGTCGTGGCAAATGTGACTTCGGCCATAGTGACCCACCGGAAGGAAGCGAGTCGGGGGGGGGAAGGAGAGTTGAGTGATGCTGGAGTAGGAGCATCCCCCTCCCCATGTGTTAGTCCCTCCTCCACCACAGTGGTGGAGGATGAGTCGCAAGGAGTGGGTGCGATGTCCAACCCAAAACTTGTTTTTTTCTATTAATGGAACAAAATTTACAAAGGGATGAAAAATTGAGGAGACAAAATGAAGAAAGCGATGAACAAATTGATGAACAAAGGAATGGAATAGAAAACAAAATTGAGAAACAAATGAGGGAAATAATGAATAAACAAAGTGAACAAATTAAAAGAATGACAATTAAACAAACGAATAAAATGAAGGACACACTGGGAGGATTCGACCTGGAGGGCTATCCCATTTGGGTGGATACCATAATGCAACAGCAGGTGGAGGAATTGGGATCTCGTCAGCACCAGGGCGGCGGCTTCGTGCAAAAGTTGGAAAATCGTGTCACAGAACAAGAGTGGTTGTTGGCTGATAAAGGCTTGTGGGAGCCACAAATTGACTGGGGAAAGGATGGATGAGATATTACAAGGAGCAGCTGAACACTTGGGACAATACCATCAAGGGAGAAATGATTAGAACTAAAAGTTTCTGTTCGCCTCAATGGTGACGATGGTTCTGTTGAGACCACGCTCGGGCTGACTGACTCGTATGAAGTTGGGTTGGACTTGCATCACTTTGACATTGGGGATGTTACTGAACAGGGTCGAGAAGGTTTGGCAGAGCCAATGTCTGAATCACTTGCAGGACATGTATTGGAGGAGAGTTGCAGTGACGGTAGCTTCCTGTTGGATGAGCGGGAGGCTCATCTTGAATGAGACCAGAGTGAGTCAAGTACAGGCTTTGAAGAGAAACAGGTCCGCATTTACATCTTGCGCACCCACCGAGAACAAGGTGCCAACACCTTCTGGAATGTCGCAGGTACTTTCTTCCTTTCCAGCAACTCTATTTTCAGCTGGAAGTTCTGCGGTTGCTCCACAAACTTTTGTGCGGTGGGCATCGCAATGTTCTGCATGATTCCTCACTTCAAGTTGCTCGGCTGCGGATGCTTGGTCGCATCTGGAACCACCATCATGACCGTTGTGGTTGGCTTGTGGCCATCTACATCATGTTGATCATAAGGAAAGTCAACTTCCACATTGGGTCGTCAATTTTTCCACCTGGCTTGACAATGAACGACGGGGAGCTTGGCGTTGCGGGAGAGTGGCATTGGTGCCGTTTTTTCTGCTGACAGTGGAGTTGTTTGCATATATGGACAGTGAGCTCAGCCCTTTTGAAGCAGGTTTTGCATCTTTGGATCTCCCGTGCACTATCTGAATGGCATAGGCTGGACAGTGTCGTCTGGCAACTCTCACCTGGGTCATGCCAAATCCGAGTTTCCGAGTCTCCCATCTTACAGATGAGTAACTGTGATGCGATGGGGAGCAGGGGCCGGAGATGAGGGCATCTGCGTTGGCAAGGCATTTCAGTCCAGTAGTTGTGATTCCAGGAGAGGAAGAATCAGAACTTGAACTGGAACCAGAACCACAGCCTTTGCTGATTCCGGAACCCAACATGACAGAACCCAATGAAAAAGATATGATGGAGAGCTTATGCCAGGAGATCAGAGTGTTGCGTACTGAACTGCAGTCCTCCAAGCGCGAAGCCCAGAAGGTGATGAAGAGACGTCGATGGGAACAAAGTCGGAGCTGGAAAAATTGCAAACAGAATGAAAAAAACTTTCAATGCAACCACAACCCCTCCTTTCATGCACTCCAGGCAGCGACAAGGGCCCCCGCTCCCTCTCTTGCACGCAAGCCTTCACTCTACATTGTGCACCATTTCATGCATGCAAGATGTGCCACACTTCATTACAAACTAGCAAAAACCACCCGTCACTTCACTGACGGGAATACCAAGACAGAGACTGATGGGGGACAGGGTGTGCGGGGAAAGTGAGGAGGTGGAGGGGGAAAGAGAGAGTGGAGTGAGGGAGCATGAGGAGGGATGGGGGAGCGAGGAGGGAGGGAGAGTCAGGAGAGGTGGGGGGAAGGGAAGACAGTGTGAGGTGAGAGGAAAGGAAGGTAGACATGCAGTGGAGTGTTAATTACGATTCATCCTGTCTCGTCAAAATGATTCTGCATTGAAGAACAGTGAAGATGGAAACAAAGTAATGTCTGAAATCCATTTTTTGCCGGTCATACTATAAATATTGCCCAGAGCCAAACACCGCCTGGACATGTCCAGAGACAAACTCCCAGGTCAGGTCAGGTATGGGAGCATGTGCTGGAGCAGTGTGTCGCTGCGTCCACTTTCCGCCGGTACTCCAGGGGCCTCCGTCTGACCATCCCTCAGGCAGATGCCTGGCCCATCCCCATCTCCTTGAGATGCCAATCAACCTGCTGCAACCACGAGGCACGTGGTCAGCCCATTGGCCTCCTCCAATCAGGAGACTCCCTCACTGAGAGAAGCTGTTGAGCGGGATCAGCGTCAGGAAAACGAGCCACATGCCCATACAGCCGCAGCTGACGCTCACGGACTATGCAGGTAACAAATCTCATTTCAGTCTCTCTCAGGAACCGCTCGTTGGACACAAAGTCGGACCAGCGATTGCCAAGGATTCTCCGAAGAGACCTGGTACCAAAGGAATTAAGTCTCCATTTCAGATCCCTGGTCAGATTCCATCTCACATCTGTAGAGCAAGACTGGAAGCACCAAGGACCTGAAGACTTGGACTTTCGTCCTCCCGCACAGGTACCGACAGTGCCACACCCCATGATCCAGTGAATTCATGACTCCCCAGGCTCGACTCAGAAGTCGATTGACCTCTGGCTCACAGCCAGCAGAGACATAAATATCACTGCCAAGGTAAGTGATTCTCTCCATGACCTCAACATCCTCACCACAAACAGGTACAGACAGGATAGCAGCATCCAATATGTTAGTGAAAGCCTGGATCTTAGTTTCGACTCTGGGAAACCCGTAGTCCTCGCGGCTCTAACTCCAAATTCAGCACATCAAGGGCTCCCAAAAGGATATCTCGAGTCTCCGCAAAGATGACTGCATCATCTGCGAAATCAAGGTCAGAGATCTCGACATTCCCATACATGCTGTCTGGAATCCGACATCCTCCCTAGAATCCAGTCCAATCAAGTGCTGAAAATTGTGGGGGCCAGCACACACCCCTGACGAACTCCAGTAACAACTGGAAATAAGTCAGAGATGGTACCACCACATCTCACTGAACTGTGTATACTTATTCTGGAACTGAGAGTGCTGACATCAGATTGATCAGTTTTCGTGGCACCCCACAAAGACCAAGAATCCTCCAGAGGGCTTCCCGATTCACTGAATCATACGCTTTGCAGAGATCAACATTGGCTGCAAACAGCACCTGCCGAAACTCTCATCTGAGGGAGACACAGAGAGACTTTGAATTTTATGTCCTTTTGTTACAACAACATGCCATCATGTGTAAAAATGTACAAAACCAGCAATTAAAAAAAACCAAGGGAAGTAGGGGCAAAGGATATTTAAAAAATAAAAACATCAAGTGCAGTGAATTCACTCCAGGACTAAACAGCCATCATTTATGTGGAAAAGTACATTTGTTCTTGCCCATGTTTCCTCAAAGGAACGTATTTTGTTCGTAAACTTGTAAAAAATAATATTCTAGCTTAATTCTGACCTCAACGTCGGCCCACAAACATGGCCAGAAGGTTGTCTGCACAACCCTGAGGATTTTCGAGTTTCATTTTCCTTGGACGGTATGTGGATTTTTTTTTGCTAAAGCAAGGAGAAAATTATCCAGAGAGAGTTTCCATTCACGGGTAATCGAGGAACACAACCAAAAATAAATGATTTAAGGCTGAATTTTGAAGAAAGCTTTGAACACCATTCGTAAAGTAAAGCGAACAGGGGGAATCAAACATTCACACTCAGCATATGCATGAGGCAAGGTCTCCATGGTATCACAGAAAGGACACTTATCAGAATTTGAAGAACAAAAAAAATGTAAAAGATGATTTGTGGGGAGCACCCACTGCTCCAGCTTCCAAGACAAATCACCAGTTTTCTTCGGTACCAATTTCTGATGAAAGGTTTTCCATTTTGGTTGAAAGGGAGATTATAAAGGCAAACAATCGTGCCACTTGTTGGATTGCCACTTTCTGAGAGAATGCCAAATTATCGACACACAAGTTTTATACAAGTTATGCTGTTCATTCGCACCAAATGAAGAGCCAAATGTAATCTCAGGCAAATGTTTGCATGCTGAACCCGAGACCGTCACCACGGGGGTGAATATTTGGTTTGGGAAAGCATTTGAGACATCGACGGTGCCAGGAGATCTTTCCCAGTGCACATTCATTTTTGGTGCACGTTAAGTACATCATGTCGTAGTTCTGATGTCAAATAGATGGAATGCATCCCAACCTTGGCTGCAAGTGCTGCAGCGCTCATCCATTGGGTATTTCCAATCATTAGATCAGCAACCTTTAAGATATCATTTTTTACAAAGCAATCAATGATTAAGCGATCTGTCCTTATTTTACAAAATAATTGTGGAAGAGAGGCTCTTTTAACAACATGTTTCTGCGATAAGAGGAAAGGTCCCGCTTTACCATGAAAGCCTGCCAAGCATTCATCAGCTGATTGCAGAAGGGCGGGAGCAACGACAGATCCACACCTCTCGTGTCCATTGGAAACAGTTCAGGTGAGTAATTTAGTTTTCCAGCCTGTTGAAGGAGACGAAAGGCGGTGTACCTCCACGTCAGGGTGGAACGGACCATCCAGGAGCATCCAGAGTGAAGCAATGTCAAAGGTCATCGTTCCACACAGAACATCGGTGAGACCTTGGCCACTTTCCTCCAGGGGAAGGTTCAAAATCTTCAGGCATAACCAGTTTCCCCACTCCAAAATAAATTGATCAGGATCTTTTGTATTTTGGATAGCTCCAGCTGAGGAGGAGGTTATGACCTTCATCTTGTGGCTTAATAAGGAAGCTGCTCAGTTGTTAAAAACGGTGCTCTTCCTCGATACGAAAGCGGCGTCGGTGAACGTTTCCATTTCTGGACCTTTCTCTCAAGGGCATCATCCAAGCCCTCCCAGTTTTTCCCTTGTGCTGTGGCTTCACCGATAAGACATCAAGGTATTTCAACCTGTCCAAAGACCACGCAAGTTGGTTGCGAAGTGTGACAAGGAAATCTTACAGGTGGAAGACATTCAGCCCATCATTCCTGCGTGAACACCACACTAATTTATCTACACAAGATCCAAGGAAGAAAATGCAAAAAAACCCAAAAATGTATTATTATTATTATTATTATTATTATTATTATTATTATTATTTTTATTTTATTATTTTTAAAAAAGCTTTTGTAGTTTTGGTATTTTCTTTCTTTTTTTTGTTTTATATTTTTTTCTTTCCCTCAGAGGAGGGGATATGGGCTTGGTAAAAAACACACATCAACCACACAACAACTCTTGATGAGTCCCCCACCAAGAGCACTCTGTACACATGCACACAATCACCCATCAATGTTCAAACTACCTAAAAGTCTGCCAACATCCCCATTCTCCTCCACCTCCATAACTTCCAGGTACCGATCCAATTCCAATTTCAACTTATCTACTGTTTCTGCTGCCACTACTTTTCCAGGGAGACCATTCCATGCATTAACTACTCTCTGAGTGATAGACCCCTCCCTGCCTTGCTACCATCTTAACTCTCTTCTTTTTTAATCTCAGGCTATGGCCCCTGGTCCTATCACTGTCTACTCTGTTGAATAATTCATCTGCACTTATTTTATCTTTTCCTTTCATTGTCTTAAACATCTCCATCATATCTCCTCGTAACAACCTCCTTTCTACTGTATAAAGCCCCGTCTCCTTCAGCCGCTCCTCATAGCTGAGTCGAGCTTGGCCCGGGATCTATCTCGTAGCCCTGTGCTGAACCCTCTTGATGGCATCGATGTCCTTCCGGAACTGTGGTGACCAAAACTGCACACAATATTCTAGATGTGGCCCTCACTAAATTCCTGAACAATGTTAACACCACCTCTTTTGATTTACAAATGATCCCCCTCCGAATACAACCTAAAACCCGATTTGCTTTATCTATAGCTGCCTGGCACTGTGCTGTCTGCTTTCCTCCCATATCTATGACCACCCCCAGATCCTTCTCCTGTGTGACACGCTCGAAAATTACCCCTTGCATCCTGGAATCTCTATTTTAATTGTTCTTTCCCATCCCCAACACTTTACAGGTTAAATCGCTCAGGTTAAATTCCATCTGCCAATTTTTTGCCCAATCTATGCAAGGATCAATACTTTCCTGAATCTGATCGCTACCCACTCTGCTATCCACCTCACCTCCAAACTTTGTGTCATCTACAAATTTGGAAAGCCTACTCTTCACTCCACTATCCAAATCATTGATGTAAATAATGAATCGTAATGGTACGAGTTCTGATCCCTGAGGTATCCCACCACTTACATCCTCCCAGCAAGACATCCTCCCACCCACAGCCACTCTTTGCTTCCTATCACAAAGCCAGTTTTCAATCCAATTAGCAACCTGACCAGGCACTCCACAAGCCCTCACTTTGGCTAACAACCTCCGATGTGGTACCTTATCAAATACCTTCTTAAAGTCTCAATATACTATACTATGTTCACTGCCTTTCCCTCATCTACCCAATCAGACATTGCTTCATCGAACTCTAAAAGATTTGTTGAACAGGAACTACCTTTTGTAAACCCATACTGACTACCTATAATTAGTTTGTATTTGTTTAAATGGTTCCTCATCTGGTCCTTAATTAATGTCTCCAACACCTTCCCCACAACTGGAGTCAAACTAACAGGTCTATAGTTTCCCAATTATTCTCTGGATCCTTTCTTGAGTAATGGTGTTACATTTGTTCCTCTCCAAGCCTCCTGTACCTGTGCTGACTTCAGTGAGCTTTTGAAAATATCCGTTAACATCTTGCTTATCTGCTCAGCCGCTTCCATCAATACTCTCGGGTGCATATTATCTGGCCCCAGAGCCTTATCTACTCTTAGATGACCGAGCTGTTTCTTTACTTCCTCCACTCCAACCTGGATCTTCTGTAAAAGCCCTTCCTCACCTCCACGATAGATACTCTCAGCTATTGGCAATTCTCCTGACTGTTCCTGTGTAAAAGTTGAAGAAAAATACTTGTTTAATAAGCCTGCCATCTCACTTTAATCACTAACCACTCTCCCGGTGCTCTTCCTCAATGTGCCCACACTGGTCCTCACCTGTTCTTTTCCCCTGATATACTTAAAGAAAGCCTTGCGATTATGTTTAATATTCTTAGCTGTGTCCTTCTCGCACTCTCTTTTGGCTTGCCGAGTTATTTTCTTGACTTGCCTCTGTTTACTCCGATAGTGATATACATCTAACTCCAGTCCTGTTATTTTATACCTGATATATGCCTTTTGCTTCTCCTTAATAACATTCCTTTTCTCACTGATCAACCACCCTGGTCTCTTTCTGCTTCTCGTTTGACACCTCATTGGAATGTACTTACTCTGCACTCCACACATTTGGTCCTTAAAGGTTTCCCATTTCTCTGATGCTGATTGTCCTGTTGTTAGGGTCTCCTAATCTCCATCACCCAATTCTCTCCTCATGCCCTCAATGTTTGCCTTCCTGAAATCTAATCGCCTTACCCTACTATCCTGAACTCGAACCCTCAACAGAGTCTTTGTACACACAATGTTATGGTCACCTGCTCCAAAATGCTCCCCAACCTCCACCTCCTCCACCATATTGGGATCGTTACTAAAAAGGAGGTTGAACACTGCACTCCCCCTCGTGGGCTTATCTACAAACTGGGTTAAAAAGCAATCCTGGACTTAAACGAGGAAATCCTCATCTGCTCTGCCCTTTCCCTGTTCCTGGACCCAATCTATCCCTGGCAAGTTAAAATCCCCCATAATCAATACTCTTCCCTGACCACATGTCCTTTTGGATTCTTCATGTACTCCTCCTTCCTCCTCTTCCTTCACACCCAGAGTCTTATAAAAGCATCCCACCAGAAACTTACTGTTTTTACAATCTCTAATCTCAACCCACACAGAAACCTCAACATTAATTCCTTCCTTAATGTCACCTCTTTCTCTTGATGCAATGCTGTCCTTTACCCAGATTGCGACTCGTCCTCCTCCTATTCTCTCCTTCCTATCACACCGATAAACCTTGCAGCCTTCTAATCCTGTCCTCCAGTTACTCTCCTCCTTAAACCATATCTCACTCACTGCAACTATATCGTCCTCCTCGCTATCCACTTTGGCTTCAAGCTCTTCCATTTTATTATTTAAACTCCAGGCATTGTTATAGAAGATATTTAACTTTTCCCTTCCTGAAATTCTGTTTTCTTGCCTGGCCTTACTAATCACAATTATATCATCTGTTCCTTCCTTTATAGCTTCTCCACCCTCCACTGACCTTAAAAAAAAGCCTGAATTCCTTCCTCAATTCCCACTGCAAACCTTGCTGCCCCCTTTCTATTTAACAAACGGCCATCATTGTCCCTTTGTCCCCTAAATGATTCCCACTACTTCTAAAATGTAAAACCTTCCTCTCTTCACCATTCTTCCAGCCAGTCGTTGACGTCGATTGCTCTGCCCATAATTTCTATATCATTTCCTAATTCTGGAAGAATCACAGAAAACATGACCTTACAACTTTGCTTTCAGCCGCTTTCTCAATATCCTGTATCAATTTTTCAAAACCTCTCAGTAAACTTTCCCTTCATCATTCGCACCCAGGTGCACCACAACCAACTTCTTCCTGCCATGACCCGATGCAATATCGTTTACCCTTCCTTCAATGTCCCTAACTCCCACTCCTTCAAAACTGCACAGAATTCTATGTCCACAATCCTTCCTGCAGAATGAAGAATCTACATTTTTTTTTTTAATCATCTCATCACCCACAAAAACTGTCTCCCACACCTCATTTCTACCAATCTCTATTGCTGCACCTCCACCACTCCCTGTACCCACTGTACCTCTTTGTTGGCAAAGAGGCAGGACATGAGCCCATCCACTCTGCTTGACATTTATGCCAGTTTACTTTAGACGAGGGGGCTCTGTCAAAGTGGTTGGAACAATTCACCAGTTTTTGTATTTCTACAGTATTGTGTACAACCACGCATATACATCATCAGCATATGCAGAGACATTTGCTTGGTTGTAAACCAGGTCGTTGAGAATGGACTTTTTTCCAGTAGTGACGTCTCGATGTTCGGTGTGGAAGCATTTGCTAAATCCGACTTTCGACTTAAGATTTATTTTTCTAAAATCATCCTTTCCCTCAAACATATCCGGTTTATCAGCAACAGCCGAGATTGAAAGAGACATGGCAGGTTGGAGTGGAGACTTCGGATGTTTGAGATCCACAGTGAGGGATTAGAGAGAGGTCGTTTGGGGGGGTGGGAGTGGAGGGAGGCTGCGAGGATGAGGAAGAAGAATTGATGGTTGGGGAGAGGAAGCTTTGAGGGGGAGGTGTGAGGCAGAAGCTTTAAGGGGCTGAGTGAGGGGGAATCTTGAAGCTGGTGGGTTTGTTGGGGGGGGGGGTGCAGAAAGAGGGGACATGAATGGGAGGTATGCTGAAAGGGGGACGTAAATAAGCGGTGGGGTTGGAAGGACGTGGACTTGGACATGTGGAGGATTGTACTGACACAGGGCGTTGACACTGTAAAAGATGGTGAAGGGGATTTGATTGTTGGGCACATACACCCTCTGCAAGTTGAACTTCAAAATATTCCCAAATTGACCATGTGTGATTAAAATATTATTTCTTGTATGTGCTGTTTGCTTATTTGCTAATAACTATGAGTAGAGGGCCCATACTCTTTACAAAGCTTTCCAGCGTAGCGCATCTTTTGTCAGGGTTAGAAGAGATCCTGGACAAGTCACCGCTTCATCATGGAATTCCACTAAAAGTGCAGGAATTTGTTCATGGTACCAGTGATAACTTGCAAAGTCTTCACAAAAAAATCACTGTATGACCTTTAACGTCCTCCAACGAATGAAAGCAGATGGGACTTCCAGTTGAATGTTCGTTCGAAGGACGGTACATACATTTTTGCCTCACCCTGCCTGCGTAACACCAGGATGGAAGTTTATGACTGTGTCAGGATTAAAACCCAAGTTAAACAGCTAAAAGTGACTTGTTGCATTTATAACGTGTTTATCTTTCTTATCTTGGGATTCCATTAATATTTATTTCTTCATTTTGTGTTTCAGACCCATTTGTGCCATTTCGCGATTTTGAGTCAAGTCTGGCGAAATCGTGTTGAAGTTGATGAGAAACATTGCCGTGAGGTTTCAAAATGAATGCTGCTCATAATGTTTCAAATGTATCACTGGTTATGATTTATGTGGGATATACTCAACTGCAAAAAGCATGTAACACGCATGGCATCTTTTGAGTGAAAATAATTTGTTGCGTCTCGACGTTTGTTTTCACTTCATTTTGCTTCTCATGACATCATTTTGTTTCACAGCTAGCCATCTCACACATTCGATAAAGATGATGGTTTTCAGTGTAATCGCAATTAAATAAAAGCATGATTTGAACTTTTGTCTTCAGAATTGCTCTGATGTGAGTGAGATGTAAAAATGTGATTTAAAAATGGCATTTGCAGAGAAAAATAATTATTTTGAAATTGGGTTCAAAATTCGAATTACAGTCACAGGTTTCTCTCCAGACTCTTTCCAGGGCTCATGTTCAACCTTAATTTGAGGGTGTCGTGGAAGAACTCGATGTCCACCCAGGGTCGGCACATCAAAGGAGAATCTTTAATCACGTACGTGGAGGAAGAATGGAATAGCATTCAATGAACTTCTCCAACAAGGATCCCAAATTATTCCCTTTTATATTAGAGCAAGGATGGGTCGAGGGAATAGGTGGGAGAAATACAGGATAGAAGATAAATAATTGCCGACAGCCTTTAACTTTCCCATTGAGATTGAATTTAATAAAGCTGAGTGTGGCTCGTTCCCAACGAAGCAGGAAGGGGTTCCCATCAAAACTGGATGGGAGGGGAACATATCAGGTGGTCAGGCAAGTGAGGCCTGGAGTTCACCGGAGCTCAACCAACTGGAATAGAGCACAAACAACTCTCCAAGGTTGCAAAAGGAGGTACATGAGTTATGTTCAGGCAGTTGCCAAAAGAACAAGGGAAAGCGATCACTGGCATGTCTGTCATCACTCTGGCATGCTTCCCAGACTTGGTAAAGCAAACAGCCTTCTTGCAGTCTTGCTACACACATTATCCGCAGGACATGTTCATTTTGATTACAAACTGAATCGAAGTCGAATGAATTTGTAATTTCAGGTAACAATTAATATTTTTAATTGATATAATTAAGGCTGACTGGAGCTCATACAGTGTCTCCAAGTCATAGGGTTTAATTACTTTCACAAATTCATGTTAAATCAATAGCAAAGACATTGTTTAATAGGAACAGTAATATAGAAAGATATTGTTCCAGTTGTGGAAATTCGCATTAAACCACTAAGATGTCCTCAGGTGAGATATCTTGATAAGTCCATGTGTAGTTCACCCAAACCCGTTGTATAGAGGGAACATGTGTGATTCATCCGGGCTGCGACGCTTTGAGTTCACCATTTTTTCTTTCTCTATTGTTATTTTCGACCATTAAGCCGCCAACAACGCAAACAGCCACTAGCTTTACCTTCACAACTCCATCCCGCAAACATCGCTTTACCGCCATTCCCAAACAACACCATAACCATCTAACCACCAGAGAAAACCCTCCACCACCTTCGCCTTTCTCCTTCACAACCAACAACCGCACCACCTGTGAACACTGAATGTCGGGCTGTCTCGAGCCCGTTCTGCGATTGGTGCCAAACTCGCCGAGCCGCGAGCGCGAATGGCGGCCTTTCCGAGGGAGAAATTCGGATCCAAAATGATTCACGCCCACTTCCCCTCCGTCCAATGGGCGAGCGCGAGGCGGCTTGGCCCCGCCTCCAAGCACGTGTATGTGAAGTCCGTTTCTGCAAATATGCGGATCAAGGGAGGTTCACGCCCCTTTTTGCCCGACCAATGGCTGAACAGAGGGTGGCGTGGCCCCACCTCCAATCGCGTTTTGATCCGCATATTTGCGTATCGGCACCTCCTGAGTCCTATAAAGATGCGAGCGCAAGGCGACTCGGGCGAGGGTGAGTTGAGCTGGGAGGAGTTCGAGAAGAGTTTTTTAGAAGTTACGGAGGAGTTGCAGGGAAGACGGCGGATGGCGACGAGGTTGCGGTGTGGGGATCGCTCGACTCGTCGCGGATCCAGGCCAGCCAGCCATTCCCCTCTCCCTGAGCATCAACGATTTCCACCCCCCCCACATTTGCGCTGAGATAGTGCCGAGGGGGCCCCCGTTCCTCCCCCACCCTAAAGGTGGTGCCAACCGGACCGCTCGCGCGGAGCACGCTGGAGAGGACTCGCCGACCACGCCAGGGCACGGAGTCGGGGCGCAGCATCACGAGAACGCGGGTAAAACTTCCCCGGTCTCGTGGACCTGGCCGATCCTCCAGGATCCACGTATATTTGGTCTACGGACCTGTCTGCCTCCTCGCCTATGAGGGTGGCTTTCTTTTCCTTTGCTTTTTGTGTCAATGCTTGTGGTGGCGCCGTCTGTTAAGTAAAACTGTGTAAGTGTTGCTGTGTGTCGGTCTTAGTCGGTAGTATCTCTCTTTTACTGTTTCTTTCTGTGCTTGAATACGTGCCTTTTATTATTATTACTGTGACTGAATACGTGCCTTCTGTGCTGTATGCGTGTGTAAAATAAATGTGCTTGTTCAATTGTTCCTGCTTTGCTTCATCTCCTTCCTTTTGTTGACTCTCCATCCTGCATCGCGTAAGGGATTGGTAGTGGGTGTAAGTTCCCGGTAACTCATCTGAACCGTCGAGGTCGACGATAACTCCGCTCGGTTATCTCTGCAGTACGGAACGAACCGCTTAAGCGGTTCGTGTCCGAAGTCGACCTGCGGCGAGGTACGATCGCCCGATGAACCATCCGTGTTGGGAGTTAGGTAGGTCGAGTTTGGCGAACAACCCTATCCTACGCGGTTGGCGGATTGGCACGATTGTGGTGTGGTCGAAAGACCCACCCGTGACTAGTTCCCGGTGTTGTTCCGAGAGGGTCACGACTGAATTGTCCGTCCGGTGGGCGACGTGCCACGATTCGAGTTACGTGGCCGATCGCACGCCGGCGGGCGCGAATTCGCAACAATACGATTATATTTCTTATGGGTTCTCTTTTCGCCATTATATGAGTTCTATTAACATGAGTTGTATGAATATGAGTTCAATTAATATTGAGTGGATAATGAGATTTCAGTTCTTATTAGTGCCTGCATTACAAAATTACTAAAAGAGGAAATCCACATCTACAGTTTATGCCAGTTGAGTGTATTCCTTTCAAAACTTTTGGTCCAATGTCTTTCTCGTTCCAGGGAAGCCTAATTGGCTGCTGAACCATGCAAGCACACATTATCCACGCTTGTTGACCCCTCTGATAAACTGCCCCAAAAAACTTTCACCCAAAGATTTTGGTTATTGAAGTCTCTCTGACCTTATCCCCTACCTTTTCAGTTTGCCAGCAAGCCCTGATTGCCAAGCTGTCTACCATTGGCATCCAGGCTTTGTTTTCCACCTGGTTGGATGTTCTTCACGTGCACTGTCAATCTCAAAAGCATACAAGCTCAGCAATGTTGCTTTCATTTGAGGCAGTCTTTTATTTTAAAAGTATCTTTCAATGGTACTGAGGAAACTAGTTTGTTCTTTTGTGCAACTTCTCTCTGCTGTTGAATGGAGTTATGAGCTTGGGGGGCTGCATCACGAAGAATGCTGAATTATTCTGAGGTGTCGAAAGTAGGAATTTTATTTTTTATCATCGCAAAACCATAGTATGCCCAAAGAGTTAACTCTACTCTCTAATGTTTTGTCAAACTTTTGAAAAACCCCAAAATACTCGAGTGTATGTCCTAAAAGGCATCCTCAGATCTTGAATCGAGTTCCCATCCATGAGAGCCAAAATCTCATTTTTTGGGGCGTTTTCACAAGGTTGAAGATGTGTAAACAGCTCTAACTCAGACAACTGTGCATGTGGACAAGTGGCCTGAGATTTAAACCATAAGGCAACCTGTAAAAATAATCTGAAAATAGATAAATGTTTGTAAATTAATGCTGAAAAAAACAACAAAACACAGTATTCACTCGATAATACTGCAAGTGCCAGATCATAATTCATCATATGGTGACATCATTGCTGGTCTTTTTTTGATGGGGTTTTGGATCTGTGTTGCAAAGAAAGCAAGAAAAAGAGCAATCAGAGATTGCGGACCCTCGCCAGGACTTCTTTTGAGTGGTGTACTTTTTTATACGTTTTAGGGTAAATCCAATATGGCTGCCAAACCATGTAACCTATGATGATATATTGGTGAACCTTTTGTTCCTCATGGACAGGTGGTCATACGTGTAAAATTTCACCTCGATTTGTTCAACCACTTCAGAGAAGATTTTTGAAGGTTTATAAAAACAAAAAAACAACAATATGGCTTCCGAATCACGTGACTGATGAGGTCATGATTTTTTATTTCTGAAGACCACTTTATCCTTAGATGACCCTCAAGATTTTTCATACTGATGGGATGTGGCATTCCACATATGCAATTATGACGTCATAACGAGGGCACTTATGATGTCATGAAATCACACTCATTCCGCATGAGGAGTACTTGCTATGTGCCAAGTTTCAATTTTTTCCTTGGTGCGGTTTCAGAGATACAGAGGTCCAAAGTTTTTTTTTCTGTTTTTCCAATATGGCTGCCACACCACATGACCTACGACGTCATAATTATCATTAAGACTTTCTTGATGAGTCGGCACACCAATGGTGAAAATTTCGTCTCGATCCGACAAGCGGTTGCAGAGAAAAACACTAAAGTTCTGTGCAGACAAAGACAAATAAACACAAACAAACAGACAAATGGACCGAAATGCAATATCCTCTCCTCTGGCGAGGATAACGAGAACGGCACTCAGAAGAGCACATACCTCCGCCAAGCTGAACAGTTTACGTTTTGTATCCCACTCGATATGGATCTGCATCCGCAGGTCGACCAAATCTATTCTTGTCACCAACCCAACTCATCCAGCTCGTTTTGTCATAACTCGTCCAGAACTTTTTGAGACAGCATGCTATAAACAGTTTGGTCGGGTTGTCGGCGAATAAACTGACACCACTCACCGGCTTTCCTTCTGGGGAGGGTGACTGTGACACCCTGCCAGGAATAAAAGCAACACCTGACAAAGGGTGGATGAGTGCCCTTTGGGAGCCAATGGCCATCCAGTCCGAAAAAAACGTCCAAGAGGGTAAGAAAATGTATTCTTCCTCCTGGCTGAGTTAGCCCCTCCTGCACAGTGGTCCTGTGAAGAGCTTTTCTTGTTTCAGGAGAAACTTGTAGGTTTTGCCAGTTTTTCTTCGTTTTCTCTCGAATTCTCACATTTTGTGGTTCTCAAGGTTGTTCCAGGTGAATTTTAATTTAAAAAAAAAAAATCTCTCAACGGTGAAGAATCACTTAAAAAATTGCATATCTGGATCTGGCTCTTCACCAAAATCTATTCAATTTGTCTTTGTCACACATGCAACCTGTCCACAAAATTTCGTCTGAATCTGTACAAAACTTTTTTGAGATATCCTACTCGGTCGAACAGACGGGTGAAAACATAACCTCCATTCGACTTTGGTGTCGGCGGTAAACATGATCACCCAAAACAATATAGTACTGATTGGAGAACAAACACCTAATTGTACAAGTAAAGTGCCGATTACAGTTATGGTCTCCTTTTGCTTTATATTCATTGTTACAACACTCATCCGCGTGATATTAGCTTTGATAGGCATTTGATAAAGAGGGTTCATAAAACAAGGTGTGAATTTCGATAAAATAATGCAAAACTGAAGTATATTTTAAAAATCCAACACATATAGTACATACCATTGTTACACAGCTGTTTCAAATTGTCAGTTGAAACCTATATGTTGTGGTATTTGTGAGTAAGCATTCGTAAATGCCTGTAAATTGACGATTAAAATTGATGGTTCCATATTTTAAGTTTATTTTAGCACGGATCGGGAAATTGTATTATGAACTGCTTGATGTAATGAGCTAATTTTGACGATTCATGAAGATGCTGGAACATTCTCAGATGAAACTTCCAGCATGGACTACAATTTCATTTGCTGGAAGGCACGGAATTGTTCTGTGATGCTATATAAACTCGTGAGAGGGATGTGTGGAGAGACGGATGACATGTGATGAGCCGTGTGTTTCGATCGTCCCCATGCTCAATTTAACTCTGAGTGAACGATGTGTTGACGTCTAGAGTGGTTGTTAACGTGTGGAGCTGATGATAATCAGGTTGATTTTAAACTCATTAAGATTGTGTATCGGGAGAGCATTCCTTTGAGCTCTTTAAACCAATCTTGTGGACGGCCATCGTACGAGAGAGAACATCGCGACAAGACTCAATCGTTCAACAGTCATGGTGGACGAGGTGAACACATGTGAGTTGTGCCGGCAGGACTATGACACTGGGCGGCAGAAACAACTTGACGCGGGAATCGGATTTGGACGTTGCATGTAATGATGAACTTCCTCATTTGACTTTGTATCTGTTTATTTGAAATACAAGTTTCAAAAATGTTACACTGTTGTGATCACAGCAACACCACTCTGAAGTTACAGACCCAAATTGACAAAGATCCATTAGATTCGTAGCCGGCAGATTCGTTCAGACTCGTGAATCTCAAAGCTTGGAGTACAGCCGTTTCAGGGCGAGCTGTTCAGTACCATTAACAGCATACGTACAATGAGGGGAAGGAAACACCAAGGTGTGTGTCGCTTGCTCCCGAGCAACATGAAAATACTCGTCCAACAGCTCGTCGAGCAGGCCGCTGTACAGTGTCGCAAAGATTCCTAACCACTTCACAGACCAGTCAGTCAAAGCTTCCGACAGCCTGAGAAGATGTATACGCCCCAATAGAGATGTAACCCTCTCATGGTATCTCCTCAAAGATGCTAAAATGGCACTCGAGGGGCCATGTAAAGAACCTGTCTGTCTGTCTGTCTGAAGCTCAAAGTCTCGATCCTTCTACTGCCAGCAGTCATGCTTCTTCCTCTTGTGGTTGTTTTTACCCACACTCAACAGTATCATTCCTCTCATGGTATTAACATAACAAAAGATAACATTTTGTGTGCACTTTCCAATATTTACTTATTTTTGAAAGAGAAACGTCACTATTTTCTGAGGTTGGAAGGTCTGTCTATAAATGGTGTTTGTGCTTGAAATTATGCTCAATTAAACATGAAACATGGAATTTTTTCTTGAAAGGAAGAGAGTTGACGGTGAAAGAAACATTTTGTAGCTCAATTTAAAGACTAGGTTTTCTTGTAAAATGTGAAGTGAAAAGCCACCGACACTCCCACCAGTTCTGAAACACACCTGTCTAATTGTAACAAAAGCTGCTCGGGTGAGAGCCCATGGGATGTACTGATTTGATCAGAGACACAGGTCATGTATGTAATGGAACAAGGTAGTTGTTGAAGAGGTTTGGCTGAGGTGGGGCTTGAGGTTAAAGTCCAACCTTTTTGAGACAGAGTGAAACAAATACATCTTCCAGCTCGATGTAAGTGGTATTCAGTGCAATGTTGATCTTTGAAGCCAAATCGGTTGAAAAGAAGGATCCTATTCCAGACTAAATGGTGGGTGTAGTTTTAGTGCACACACATACGACTACAAAGGAAGTTTACGAGATTCCTAGAGGGATGAGAATACATGTTGAGGTGGGGATAATTACTACCTGAGCGGTCATGGATTAGTTTTGCCGGTGATGTTATTTTGATTGTCATTGACGTGTGAAGATAATTGATGGTTGTACTTATGGTGTTTTTATACTCTGCATGTTGCAGGGTTCTTTTTCCATTCATTTGTTTGGTCTAAAATTGAATAAAATCCCTTCAGATAATATCTGGTGCCAGGCCTACTAAATTGTTGTCAACCTGAGCACCCCACGACAAATGGCGATGGGATGATGGGATTTGCCTGAGCTTCCTCATTTTGACCTGAGAACCCTGAAGTTGTCGAGCCCAGAGGACGCCAAGGCTATATTTTACTGGACAGAACGGTGTGTTCTGGCGAGCCAGCCGACATAAAAGGCGTCTGCATCGGCTGTGCGAGTGACACGTTGCTAAAAGCCAGTGAGGCTTATCAAGTGGAATCAGTGTTGCTGTAATTAGTGTTGATAGTGATAATTTGTTAAAGAATGCAAAGCTTTACAGCTTGCACTCTTTGATTGTGTTGTCTTTTTTTTTTTCTTGTAAAGATTTCCCCTGTCCTTGGCCTAGCCCAGGTGTCACCATTTCGAATCCCGCCCCGGACCAGCAATCCATGAGTGACATGCTCTCAGCACTGGCAGGTGTCCTGCAGGGATTGAGTGTCCAACAGCTGCCCCCAGCGGTGAAGTTGTTGAAGATAATGGGGACCGCCCAGAGCCATGGGGGAGCTATCTTTGACCGTGGCTTGACGACTTCTCAACTTAATCGAGCCATTAAAAGTTGGATGGTAGGGCCAAGGCCCAGGCTATCATTGATCAACTTGGTGGAGCAGCCGAAGAAGAGGTGCTCTGCAGGGATGTCGATGTTTGGGAGGACTATGGAAGGCTGGTGGAAGTCTTGAAGTCACTCTTCGGCACTGTGGAGTCCATTCCTGCCCCTTCGCATTGCATTCCACGACCATGTTCAATTGGAAGCCGAGTCTCTTGCTGAGGTTGTATGCTTGCATGGAGAGTACAGCACACTCATTGGCGGAGAAGAATGCATTCAGCCACTTGAAAGATGGCATGCTCAAGGAACGGTTTGCAAGAGGAGTGAGGGAGCAGTGGATGCAGCGGGAGCTCTGATGTATAGAGATGTCACTGGGTGGGAGGACTTTCCTGGACATGTGGGAGGAGGTTCCACTGTTCTTCAGAGACCATGAGCCAAAGAGGAAAGTTCACGTCAATGAGGTGGTTTTGATGGATGGACCAAGAGGGGTTTCCCAGTCACTTTCTGTCAATGCTCCCCACGCAGAGGTGTGCATGGTAGATGCTCAAACACAGTTATCTCATCAGGAAGGCAAGCAACTACTGACTCAGCTCATCGCCAAGAGTCCTACTTCAAAGGTGAAGGTGGGTGGCGTCGAGCTGGGCTGCATCCAGGATACTGGAGCGGAGACTTCGATCATGCCGTCATTTCTGCACCATCGTAAACTTAAGGGGAAGCTTGGTCAGTTGAGCGAGGCCCCTGGAGTGTTCTTGAATGTGAGAGGTGTTTGAGGGATTGAGATTCCCATTGAACGTTATGTGGAAGTGCCTATCAAAGTGAAGAGCCAGGATCTGAGAGGAAGTTTCTCGTAGCTGCTGACAAGGTATGCTGTACTCTTTGTCTGGGTATCCAGTTCTACTGGGCTGCAACATCCTTCGTTAGTTGAAGAGTCAGAACAGCAGTGATGAGCTCGAATTTGTCCTTGGTAACCAGTGAGGTGAAGCCCTATTTCTTTCCAAGGTTGGTGGAGTGAAAACTATTCCAGTTTGTACGGAAGGAGAGGAAATTCTACCACCATTCACAGTTCAGGGGATTGTTGGCCACTGCGACTCAGTTGTGCATTTGCTGGATGGCAACAGTGATGTGCAGGTGTGGCAGACTATTCTTCCGATGGAATTTCCGAGTGTAAAGGCTTATGAAGGATACGAGCAAATGAAGAACAGTGGTGTTCAATTGTTATTGGTGAACCATACTGAGATGGAAGTGTGAATTGGGGCAGGTACTCCAGTAGCAGAGGCTCTCATTGTTACGAGGAGACCAGAAGTTCTTTTTGAGTTGGAAGATGATCATTTCCTCATTTCAATTCATGAAGCGCTTATTAAAGAGAATGAGGGACCAAAAGCTGCACATCCTCAGTTATGTAGAGGGATTTTTGCCTCATCAGACATCTTCACTCCCAGCAGGGGTCATCCTTGAAGGTCTGCCTTCCAAAGAGAAGGAAGTTTTGGTTAAATTGATGACCAAGCATGAAAGGGTCTTCTCCAAAGGGAGTGTTGACTTGGGAGAATGTGACATCGTCCCCCCAGGAGATTAAGATAACAGGTGGGCCACCATTCGTTTGCCGCACAGACATGTTCCATCTATGGTGATAGGCGAAGTGAAACAAATGCTTCAGGAGATGTTGGAGCAAGGAATAATACTGCAGCATCGATGGCTCAACTTACGTCGAGCTCATCACGGCAGGTTAAAGTCCCACGACGTCCCAAGCGGCTCAACTCCTGAGGAAACGTGCCGGGTTAATAGCGGACAACGTGTGCGCAGGTCGTGAGGAGAGACAGGAAAACCTCAAAAAAAAAAATTCTTCCATCAACGGGTTTATTTCCCCGATGTGGGAGAAGATAATTATATTAATGTACTCTCAATTATAATTGTTGCTGGTGTTTTATAAATATAATTTTTATGCTATAATGTCAGTTATGCTTCCTTTTAGCCAAGTCTTTTGACCTAAATGTTGATAAAAGGAATGTCTTGCGATGGAACAAGGTGACCTGGTTGATAACGCTGCAACTTTTGCCATGATTACATCATTGGCTTTTCACCCAGTAGACACGTATTGCAGTTGGAGTTATTTTGCCTCAGGCTTATCAGCCCCCTCCACTCACCCAAAAGCATGTAAATGCCAGAAAATGTAATCTTAGTTTAGTGCAATTCATTGTGGATGTATACCATCTCAGTGGGTTGTACTCCATAGTACTATGTTGATAAAATTATCTGATGTAATGTACTTTCCGTTGTGGACAGTGAATTAATTGTGGCTTTCATTTGAGTAACAGGATTTACCTCGAGTCGGTTAAAACGTATACTACAAAATTCTACAACAATTGGTGCCGTGACTCGGATGTACGAAATCTCTGGAGGCAGTCCATGGTCTGGAGGGACGGCGAATGCCAACGAGATGCCATCCCTGACGGCGGGGCTGTTCTTAGCGGGTAACGTACTTCGAACAAAGGAAAGTACATGTCAGATAATTTTATTGGAGGCCTGGGAGGATCCTACAGTCTGGGACCGCTTCAGCCTGGGGCTGAACAGAGATCAGGGATCTCTTGATGGGAAGCTGGAGTCTTCGCCATACCTTGAGTGAGTTTGTTACTCGGCTCATGGTGCTGTACTGGGTACAGTAGAGGCATTGGGGAAAATCCAATCCCCTCTGGCCAAAGGGAGGTTGGAATACCACCTCTGCGAGGGGTTTGAGACCCAGCTCGCTGTGTCAGTGTGTGTGTGAGAGTAAAATGTGATTGTGTGTGAGGGTTATGTGGTTCGAAGAAACAGTACTATACAGTTGCTTTATTACAGTGCTGGCCAGCATTTATTGTATTTTGAGCATTTCTTGTATTTTTGCAACATTGAAGTGCATACTATATGGTATTTGTGACCTGTTAACGGTTGGAAAGAGTGATGAGATTGTGTATACCGAGGCAACATTTCCCAGGCCACGGAGAGGGACATGCGTGAGATATATGTTCGATAAATGCGGACCTGATTCTGTGAGAGACGTTGCAAATTGGTGCGTTTGGTCGATGAACAGTAAATTGCCTTTTCCTGAGAATGGTACGTTTGATCGGGATTGTTTGAGTCACCTGAGGAAAGTTCTGGAGGGAAATGAAGAGGTTCAACGAGGAGCCAGAGGAGTACTTAAATAGGAAATAAGGAAAGCATGGAGAGAAGGGAGTGCAGACACAACGCAGAGATAGGGCTCCTCTTGGTGACAGGGTCAGAGTGCAGACCCGATCCAGAAAGGCCACGTTGAAGGCTGCGTTCAGCTCGCAGTCTCTCCGGAGGCGAGCAAGCAATATATCGAGGAGCGTCATGCTGAGACTGAGTTCCGGCCAAGGTAAACGAGCAAGGAGAATGGTTAAGTGGGAAATGAATAAGTGTTATGAATGTTTGTTGAGTTACCTGTTTGTGTTTCTGTTTGTTCATTGCACTCACTGGAGGTTTTCTTGCTGTGAAGTTGTTGCATGGTATTGTGTGGAGGTGTTACGGATTTGTTAATGCTTTGTGATTGGAAAGGTTGTGTTTTGTGTTGAGAACGCATGTTGAGTGTTCCAACCTGGAACTCTTGCATGTTTGTATTCATCTCTGATTTGTCTGCACAGTGATTTGCATTGATCTGCATGTGGTGCTGAGTGAGTGTTGAAATGGAGCGTGTGCGAGTCCAATAGATTTCACCGGAATAAAACGTGCTCTATTGTGTATTGTGACCTGTGAAGCTTGTGGAAGTGCACATGTGACGGAAAATGGAGATAAAGGTTGGTCGTCACCGTAGACTGTGAAGACTTTGGTTGAGGTGAGGTGCACACACTGATTCCAGAGGAAACGATGGTGACCGATTCTGCACGTGTTGTTAATTCATTGTGCGGGGCAAATGTTGTTGAGTGTTTTTATCGGATCGAGAGGTGTGTGTGTGTGTGTGTGTGTGTGTGTGTGTGTGTGTATTCAATCTTGATGAAAATCTAAATTGGAAATGATATTGTAACAACGAAAGAAAGAAGAAATGATATTGTAACAAAACCAAAATTTACCAGGGGGATCACTTTTACGGTGGCCCGCTTCTCAGTTTCTGGTGGTCATGCTGGACCGTGGTGTGGACGCAACTGTCCCTGGATCTGCGTCGGACGAGCTGGCCTTGCTCTCGTCAGGGGGGCAGGAGAAACCGTGGTGCTGTCGACCTCCTGGTCTTGGCCCAAGTCCGCTCACAGCCGCCAGGGAACCAGTTCTAATCACTCTACCGCAAACGGGACGAGGAAGGTGGCACGAGTCACTTTTCACTGAGTTGATGATGTTTATTCGTTTTTACTATTAACCAGAAATAACAAGACTCGGCAAGAAGAGGGATCCGGGGCGATTCGACGGGATGGTGTGGGATCGGGCGTGGGGAAAAACAGACAATTCCAATGAATATAGAGATCTCAAACCCTCTAAGGCGCCAAGCACACGCGCGCACACACACACACACACACACACACACACACACACACACACACACACAAAACGTAGCTATTTCTGGTGGTCATGCTGGACCGTGGTGTGGACGCAACTGTCCCTGGATCTGCGTCGGACGAGCTGGCCTTGCTCTCGTCAGGGGGCAGGAGAAACCGTGGTGCTGTCGACCTCCTGGTCTTGGCCCAAGTCCGCTCACAGCCGCCAGGGAACCAGTTCTGGCGCCAAGTTGCGAGCAGGAGAGGGAGGCAGGTCCGCCCGCCGTTCGACCCCGTACTCCGAGTCAGCAGAACCCCAGAGCCAACCAAGGTGAGGCACAAGGCTCAGCAAGGCTCCAAGACACGATGAAGAACACGATCGACTCAGCACAACAACAAGGACGCTCTCCGCGCAACAGCCTCCACACCAAAAAAACACGATCGTTTTGTCCCGATCTTCTTCCTCTTCCTTTTCGACCCCGAACAGAACCTTTTTATCCTCCTGCCCTCGTCACCTCCAATCGAGCCGTTTATTGGCCCACCGCCGTCGCCTTCTGCCAATCGTGATCACGGGGCGGAGCCATCCGCAGCCCTGTCCTGTGACGTCACGGCCAGTCTCCAGAGAATACCAAAAGGGGTTTACGCAGACACACTTACCCTATCCCGTGTCCCTATCTAATTACGTGACAATTATCATTTCCCCCCTCAAAGAAATGAACATTTACTAGACAACTTATCACCAGTGAATTGCTACTTATTACATCGAGATCCTGGTAAACTCGAACAGCATGGCATACCTAATTAAACATCCTAATTACCCTTTGAATGCATACCCCCCCCTCAAACGTAACACTGCCCCCTCCTCTGGTACCACAGCTCCTGCAAGGTATATCACAGGCGCTACCGTACCAGCCTTAACACTTACTGACTCGCACCTAATTAACCTAACGAAATAAAGTAGGAGGGGCAATGGGCAGCGAGTCGCAGCTAACTTACCTATCCTGCTTAATGTACTACCCCCTTATGGCCTTATCCTCGCCAAAACAATCATTCGTTTTTATTTTTATTATTTTTATTTTATTTTATCACATGAGAGCACTGAGCGAAGTTGCACTCCATCTTCTGGATCATCGCTCTTGCCCAGCACTCTTCCAGTGATCTGGGGAGGGGAAACAAAAGGTTCCACAAAAACACAACACTTATACTTTACATTCCTACTCTAAGCCTTAACGACACTATTCACAGGATATTTACACTTGACCACCTCCCCCAGTGGATGCTAAAATAGACCCAGCGTTACCTGGGGAGCCAATTTTCAAATTTGCTTGCCCCAAAATTACGCGGACATCATGCCCTTGCTGCACCTGTCAAGTTGTGCGGGATCGAGTGGGACTCACACATCTTCACAACACTCACACCGTGGTCATCATCACATTTCTAGGTCATGGTCCTCACTTTAATCATGCAGGCTGAATCCCGTCATGGCCGTGGGGTGGGTTACCACAAGATGATGGGGGCATCTCAGGTGCAACCATGCCCACAGGTAAGCTTTAGTCCAACCCGGACGTTTCTCCGCCCCGCTCCCTTTGATTCCCTCCCCCCTGGTAGCCATCAGCTCTAATCCCGTACAACACTCTGGAAGGGGTCTCACTGGCTCCTCTGGCCTTCCTGGGTCGCCAAGGTCCTACCCGCCTTGGTCGGCCAACCAGACCCTCTCCCAGTTGCCTCCAGACACTGTCACCATTAGCCACCAGGTGGTGAATCTCCTTGAAGGGGGTCGCAATTCCCGCTCACCGTGAGCTTCAGCAATCCCTGTGGACAAGCACATCCTCCCCACCCACAAAACCCACATGACTCCCCCACCCCATCGGCCTTACATGTGACACCTGCATTTCTAACACTTCACCGACCATGACCTTCCCTGTTACCACACCATGTCCAATAAAAAATCATCGTGTGTACCATACATTTCACTTCTTAACTTGAAACAACTCACACAGCACTTCTCACCCGATCCACGCACCAGCCATTGGACAGCCACTCGTGCCTGCTTTGTTACCAATTACCCACTGTCCCGATTGTCACTCTAAAACCCAGCAGAACTTACAAACCCATGCCAATTTTCCCACAATTCATTTTTTTCCACCAAAGGAGGGCACTTCGCCACAATCTCAGCAGCCGAGCATGGCCCTATATGCTCAGCCCAATCTAGTCTCCCCGACCCCCGACAGTGATCTCCGGACCGACCTATGAAAGGGCATCTCGGATAGACCTGGCGGTTCAGCAGGAGGATTCACCCTCTCCGAGTCTAAAAGTCTATTGGAGGGTCCCTCCATCGCCAGGTACCGGCAATATCGTTGCATGTGTCCTCTTCGCCCGCACCGGAAACAACTCCCCATAAAAGGCCCCCGTGAGTATCGGTGAAATGTCTGTTCCGGTTCCGGACCTCCTCGGCCATAATCGAATTGCTCTATTGGCTGGGCAGGACCCCGCCGCTTTGGCGCACTAACTACCGGATTACCCTTTATCAAACTTGACAGTTTCTGGCAAATTTCCTGAAACATTTGGGTAATGCCAATTTCTCCCAGCCCCCCTCCCTGATCCTGGATCTCCGCCTGTCGGATCGTCACCGATGGCCTCTCTGGAACCCGACCTGGCCGACTCGAGGCCAGCCTGGCCGCGCACTCGGCCGCTCGGTGAACGGTGGGTGGATCCTGCAACTCCACTAGCGCTCGGATCTCAGGGTCAGGAAGAGCAGCTAAAAATTTCTCTAGTGCCAGTCTGTCCCATGCCTCCACTGTAAGGTCCCGATACGCGATCCTGACTGATTGGTAAATGTCCTGTGCCAGCTCCTGCACTGTCTCACCCGGCTTTAATCTGCGGTGCTGGAGCTGGGCCTGCACCAGATCACAGTTTGCTGCAAACCCAAACCGACGGCTCAACGCCTCGCAAATGTGGGAGCTGGTCAACATCCCCTCCGCGATCACGTTTAACACATCTGCGGCTGGTCCCCGCAACGTTGCCACCAAATTCCCTGTACGTTCCCGCTCATTCCACCCGTTTAGTCGGGAAATGCACTCAAATTGCGTCAGAAAAGCTTCAACGCTCCCTGACCCGTCAAAATTTACCAGGGGGATCACTTTTACGGTGGCCCGCTTCTCAGTTTCTCCCTTGTCCGAATCCAGCCCAGGGATCAAACACCCTTGTGGCTACGTATCCAATTTCGGAGCCCACTGTGGCCAAAAATGTTTTGTGGTGAGGGTCTCATGGGTCAATTTTGCCTCCTGTTCCAAACGTTGAATGGACCGATTCACCTCTTCCCGCAGGATCTTCTGGGCCCGCACAACCTCCTCCAAGGCTCCGTCGCGAGTTTGTAGCTGCTCCTCAACCAACCCGGACACTCTACTTACAAAAGACGGCTCTACCAGGCCTTTATCCAAGACTTCATCTTGGCTCATAATTTTATCTTGTTCGTCCAAACGAGCCTCCAATCCTTTTACCTCCTCCGCCAAATTCATCCCTTGCTTCCTCAGCTCTCCCCACTCTTCAACCTGCAGCTGCATACGAGCATCCACACAGGCACGATGACGTTTCAGGCTTTCATCCACTTTATCAACCCGAATGTTCGTTGCATCAATTTTATCTACCAATTTTTTTCGTATATTTTCCCCCTCCAATGTAATTTCTACCTTTGTTTCCTCCAATTTACTTTGTATTTCTCCCAATTTAACATCCACACACTCCTGCATCTCAGTTTTCATTATCTCCATCTTTTCCCCCAATTCATCCCTCATTAAATCAATCCGTGCACCCAACTGTTCCCCCATTACCCCCAATCGATCCGCCATCTCTGCCCCCTGTGCCGTCATTTCTGCCCTCTGTGTCACGAATTGATTTTCCATTTGTGCCGTCATTTCTGTCATTTGTGCCCCCTGTGCCGTCATTTTTGCCCCGTGTGCTGTAATTGCACTCATTAAACGTTCCAACATTGTCCAGATCGTCATCGTGCAGGTTTCCGGCGCTGCCGGCTCCGTTACGGGCGATGAAGCACGGTCCACGCTAGGGATGGGGGAGGTTCCAATCCTACCCCCGTCTCTCCCTTCTTCCCCCAACTCGCTGCCAGACGCGTGGCCTTCCTCCTCAAACATCTGCACATCCGCCATGGTGCAGAAGTCCCGTTTGCCGCCAATTAATTTAAATTTGAAAAATCCTGCCAAAATTTTCCCGCGCTCGCGCACTTTTCTGTAGTAATTTTATATTCCAATTCGTGGCGAGATTTTAATCTTGGTATATTCTCCCGAAACCAAATATAATTTAGAGGGGTTCGAACATCCAACACCCTGACACCAATATGACGTCCACGGGACTTGAACAGTCCCGCCAACGTAGAATGAGCCGAAACGATGGAGGCAGTTTATTTATTTATAACCCAAACATGGCGGTTCTAATCGCTCTACCGCAAACGGGATGAGGAAGGGTGGCACGAGTCACTTCACTGAGTTGATGATGTTTATTCGTTTTTACTATTAACCAGAAATAACAAGACTCGGCAAGAAGAGGGATCCGGGGCGATTCGACGGGATGGTGTGGGATCGGGCGTGGGGAAAAACACAGACAATTCCAATGAATATAGAGATCTCAAACCCTCTAAGGCGCCAAGCACACACACACACACACACACACACACACACACACACACACACACACACACACACACACACACACACACACACACACACACACACACACACACACACACACACACACACACACACACACACACACACACACACACACACACACACACACACACACACACACACACACACACACACACACACACACCG
Organism: Eptatretus burgeri; assembly: GCF_056783735.1. Lineage (NCBI taxonomy): Eukaryota > Metazoa > Chordata > Myxini > Myxiniformes > Myxinidae > Eptatretus > Eptatretus burgeri. The sequence goes on along the minus strand of NC_140973.1, from coordinate 70,002,739 downwards.
TAGCTATTTCTGGTGGTCAGGCTGGACCGTGGTGTGGACGCAACTGTCCCTGGATCGGCGTCGGACGAGCTGGCCTTGCTCTCGTCAGGGGGGGCAGGAGAAACCGTGGTGCTGTCGACCTCCTGGTCTTGGCCCAAGTCCGCTCACATCCGCCAGGGAACTAGTTCTGGTGCCAAGTTGCGAGCAGGAGAGGGAGGCAGGTCCGCCCGCCATTCGACACCATACTCCGAGTCAGCAGAACCCCAGAGCCAACCAAGGTGAGGCACGAGGCTCAGCAAGGCTCCAAGACACGATGAAGAACACGATCGAATCAGCACAACAACAAGTATGCTTCCCGCGCAACAGCCTCCACACCAAAAAAACACGATCTTTTTGTCCCGATCTTCTTCCTCTTCCTTTTCGACCCCGAACAGAACCTTTTTATCCTCCTGTCCTCGTCACTTCCAATCGAGCCGTTTACTGGCCCACCGCCGTCGCCTTCTGCCAATCGTGATCACGGGGCGGAGCCATCTGCTGCACTGTCCTGTGACGTCACGGCCAGTCTCCAGAGAATACCAAAAGGGGTTTACGCAGACACACTTACCCTATCCCGTGTCCCTATCTAATTACGTGACAATTATCATTTCCCCCCTTGAAGAAATGAACATTTACTAGACAACTTATCACCACTGAATTGCTACTTATTACATCGAGATCCTGGTAAACTCGAACAGCATGGCATACCTAATTAAACATCCTAATTACCCTTTGAATGCATACCCCCCTCAAACGTAACAATATATATACATAAATATATACATATATATATATATATATATATACATACATATATATATACACATAAATATATACACATATATATATATATATATATATATATATATATATATATATATATATATATATATATATATATATATATATGTGTATACCGAGCAAGAACCTGCAGAATATCCATGCAATTTCGGAGGAGGAGATTGGGACCAGACTCTGTGCAGAGCGTTGGTGCTGCTTAAGCATTCTCCTTGGCTATTGGGCACAATCCTGGACGGGTCGCCACTCCAACACAGGATATCAGCATGCAGGTACATATTTGCCGACCTCGGAAGGATAACAGACCGAGTTAACTCCACCTGGTATTAATTCAACAGCTCAGCGGGATTTGAACTCAGGACCCTAGGATCGAAGGCCTGCCACCCTAACCATTAAGCCAACACCAGGCTTACGCAATGTGGAATGTCACCTCAAGTTCTCAACTACCACACCCTAAATTAACCTACCCCTCCCAAACCTCAATTCCTCAACACCCCTGCCACCAATCCACCATCCACCCACCACTACTCCTCATCCTCCCCCATAACCACCCCCACTCTTCAGCCTCCTGCCCCACAGAACACAGAAACCACAATCCATCCATCAATTGGGACTATACTCTGCAGAGCGTTGGTGCTGCCTCAACAGTCTCCTTGGATATTGGGCACAATCCTGGACGGGTCGCCACTCCGACACAGGATACAAGCAAGCTGGCACTCATTTTGCCGACCTCGGAAAGATGACAGGCAGAGTCAACCCCACCTGGTATTAATTAAAGCTGATTTAAATTTGGTTGATCGAAAAGGTCTCCAAAGGCCGAAAGGCCAATTTGAGCCAGATTTTCTAAAATTCTCAAATTCCATCTGATTGACTTGAAATTTGAATAGGATTTGCATATCAGGTCAGTAAAATTAACCACCTCTGACTTTTGAGGTTACTTTCAGTCAAAAGGTCAACCCAAAATAGGCCAAATTTTAAAATTGTTTCTGAAATTGTCAATTTACATTCGATTGACTTAAAATTTGAAGATCATTTGCACATCAGGTCGCTGAATCCAACCACCGATTACATTTTGAGATCAATATTGGCTAAAAGGCCAATTTGGGCCAAATTTTCTAAAATCCTCAATTTTCATCCAATTGGCTTGAAATTTGAAGACCATTTGCATATGAGGTCGCTGAACTAAACCACTGACTAATTTTGAGGTCACCAGAGATGAAACGGTCAACATCAGCCAAATTTCTAAAATCCTCAGTTTTAATCCAATTAACTTGAAATTTGAAGAGCATTTGCAAATTAGGTCACTGAACTCAACCACCTATTAATTTTGAGGTCACCATCGACCAAAAGGTCAACAGACCAAAAGGTCAACATCAGCCAAATTTCTAAAATTCTCAATTTTAATCCAATTAACTTGAAATTTGAAGAGCATTTGTATATGTCACTGAACTCAACCACCTATTAATTTTGAGGTCACCATAGACCAAAAGGTCATCAGCTAAATTTATAGGCCAAATGTTAGGTCACTGAATTCAACCACCTATTAATCCTGAGGTAAGCATCGACCAAAAGGTCAACATAGACCAAATTTCTAAAATCCTCAATTTTAATCCAATTAACTTGAAATTTGAAGAGCATTTGCAAATTGGTTCACTGAACTCAACCACCTATTAATTTTGAGGTCACCATAGACCAAAAGGTCAACAGACCAAAAGGTCAACATCAGCCAAATTTCTAAAATGCTCAATTTTAATTCAATTAACTTGAAATTTGAAGAGCATTTGTATATGTCACTGAACTCAACCACCTATTAATTTTGAGGTCAACATCGGCTAAATTTATAGGCCAAATGTCAGGTCACTGAATTCAACCACCTATTAATCCTGAGGTAAACATCGACGAAAAGGTCAACATCGGCCAAATTTCTAAAATCTTCAATTTTAATCCGATTGACTTGAAATTTGAAGAGCATTTGCAAATTAGGTCACTGAACTCAACCACCTATTAATTTTGAGGTCACCATAGGCCAAAACGTCAAAATAGGCCAAAAGGCCAATTTGGGCCAAATTTTCTAAATCCTCAATTTTCATCCGATTGAGTTGAAATTCGAAAAGGATGTACATGTCATGTCACTGAATTCAACCACCTATTAATTTTGAGGTAAACATAGGTCAAAAGGTTAAGATAGGCCAATTTGGGCCAAATTTTCTAAAATCCTTAATTTTCATCCGATTGACTTGAAATTTGAAGAGCATTTTTATGTCAGGTCGCTGAATTCAACTACCAATTAATTTTAAGGTCAAAAGGTCAACACAGGCCTCATTTCTTAAATTGATAGATACGGCCAAAAACTAAATATATCACTGTATCTGAAAAAGTTATGAACGAGTTATGACAAAACAAGCTGGATGAGTTGAATAGGTGACGAGAACAAGCGGATTGGATTTTGGTTCGGATCCAGCCCATCAGTGGGATACAAAACGTGAACTGTTCCACCTGGCTGAGGTATGCGCTCGCCAGTGCCATTCTATTTTGTGCTGTTTTGCCAAGTTGTTATTCCATGAGTGATTTTTCATTTGTTTGTTTATCTGTCTGTCTGTTTGTCTGCACAGAACTTTCATGTTTTTCTCTCCAACCGCTTGTTGGATTGAGACAAAATTTTCACCATTGGTGCAACCACTCACGTAGAATGTTTTATTGATAATTATGACATCACATGTCATGTGGTGTGGTAGCCATATTGGAAAAATGGAAAAACTTTTGACCTCTCTATCTCTGAAACCGCACCAAGGAGAAAATTGAAACTTGGCACATAGCAAGTACTTTTCATGGGGAATGAGTTTGATTTTTTTTTATAACATCATAGGTGCCCTCATTATGACATCATAATTGCATATGTGGAACACCACATCCGATCAGTATGAAAATTTTTGATCGTCATCGAGGGATAAAATGGTCCACAGAAAAAAAAATTCATTACATCACTGGTCACGTGATTTGGCAGCCATATTGTTTAAAAAAAAATCTTCAAAAATCTTTCTCTCTGAAGTGGCTGAACAAATCGAGGCAAAACTTTACACGTATGACTGCTTGTCCATAAGGAACAAAAGGTTCATACATGTGTTATCATAGGTCACAGGGTTAGCAGCCATATTGGATTTATCCGAAAACCCATAAAAATACACCACTCAAAAGAAGTCCTGGCGAGGGTGAGCAATCTCTGCTCTTTGTCTTGTTTCTTATGTGTATCTTATCACTTTTACTTTTGTTGATCTTATGTATTTCTTTACACTTATACTTTATCTTCATCTTTCTACAGACCTGTCAACCCCAAATTATGAAAAAGCGTGAGAATGTAAACTGTGTCCAGTGATGTCATGAACTGACCGAGAATTGAGGGCGTGAAGTGCCTGGAAAATATAGTGGGGTTTGGGGTATGTCTCCAAGAAAATGTTTGCTTTCTGGTGTGTCTTCGATACAATTTCCTGCATTCTAGTGCCAAATTCATCCATTTTTTTTTTCAGTCTGAAGATAGGTTTTTATGTCATTTTGTTACTGTTTAGTCCACTGTATGGACCAAAAGAAATGAACCAACAACATGAAGAAACAAGCCATACATTTTATTTTCACCAACAGATCAAATGCTATACAGGAATTAGAACACTCATCATACTTGTAATAAAGATGTATTATTTCAGCATATTGATCGTATTTCCCAGTATTTTGCAGCGATTTCATGCGAAAAATGAACCCCCCCAGGAACAAGACATTTCAGTCGATCAGGATGGTCGTCGATAATTGACCAATCATACTCCGTCTCTCATATAGGCTGTGCAGAATGAGGCGAAGCAATCAGATTTCAGTCGGTATTCAAGGTTATAACATCAGTTAAACCAGTCACAATGCAATAATGTTGGAAATATTTTTTGTTGCCATGAAATTTTTTAAAAGTGAGAGAATTTATCGCGAGGACGTGAGAACGTTACTTTCAACAGAAAATCATGAGTCTCATGGCAAAAACGTGAGAGTTGACAGGTGTGACATATCCATAAGGGAGGCTGTCAATCCTATTTTCCAAAAGAAACCTTTTATCATCAAAAGCCCCCAATGCCTTCTTATTTACCTCCTCTGTAAATAGATTATGTTTATAACTTCTTATTGTATTCATTTTTCTATAATCTTCTTTCTTGAAGGCTAAACAGTTGTAATAATCTTCAAAATTTATTGTTTCTTTGATTACATTTTTCTTTATCCCCTTTAACTTTTTATCACTCTTTTCAATTTTATTATCAACATATTTACAGGCATAAGCCTTTGCTCTCAATCTCACAAACTCACTCATTATCTTTCCACCCAACTCATCTTTAAACTTTCCAATAACCTTTTAAATCTTTGGAGAGAATAGTTTGTTATCTGATTTATAATTGCTTGTATCATAAATATCAACATCCTGAGACATATCCTAATAAATATCTTCTGTATTGATTTTCAATTAGATATTGATTTTTTTGAGAAGAGAAGAGATAACAATGTTTTGTAAAACTCTTTCATAATGATTTTCATGAACTCATTCGAGTTTTCCACAAGGTAAAGACTGAGACGTAGCCCATCCATACAAATTGTTGGCATTGTAATATATCAAGTAAGAACTATTTTTATAGCATCGTAGTTCAGAAGATATTTGTTGTTTGCTTTGGCATATCTCTTTAAACAGACTTGTGATATTCCATCTCTTTTAGCTTTCTCTATCATCTGGTTGTTTTGTCATTTTTAATATTGCACTCCAAGCCAATCCTGGGGCTGTGTGTAATAGTGAGCGGGATCTAATCCGTCAGAATTTTTATTATGACAGACTCTTCTAAAAGTCTCAAATACATCAGCCAATAAAAGAACATCAGTTTTATGATAAAAATCATGATATTTTCCAAGGGTCTTTATATTAAACTTCTTCCAAACATTTTGTGCTTGTGTATCAACTTCATCAGTAATGTGGCTTTTATTTAACTCATAGAAACTTTGCTTTGAGGGAAGTTGTGTTTTTTAAACCTCTCAAATGAGTTCATATAATCATAAGGATATACAGTACTCCCTTTTGTGTTAAGAGTTCGATCCCTTCTTGATTTGAGAAATCTGATTGGAGAATTGGAAAGATTTTAATCCATTCATCCATCCATCGGGACCAGACTCTGTGCAGAGCGTTGGTGCTGCCGAAGCAGTCTCCTTCGTTATTGGACACAATCCTGGACGTGTTGCCACTCCGACACAGGATACCAGCAAGCTGGCACTCATTTTGCTGACCTCAGAAGGATGACAGGCAGAGTCCAGGCAGAGTCAACTCCACCTGGTATTAATTCAACAGCAAAGTGGGATTTGAACTCAGGATCCTTGGATTCCAAGCCCACCACCCTAACCATTAAGCCAACACTCAGCATAAAGTTTTTAATATTTGATGCCAAGTCAGATAATGGACTTGACATAAACTTGAATGTGTCAAAAAATCTGATATGAGTTGTGGGAGATGTAGCGATTGTTTTTGTGACTGAGAAATATTTCTGGTTAATTTCAGAAATGGTTGAAATGTCTCCTGAGGTTTTACTCATTTCTTTGATAAATAGATGTGTGTCATAGTGAGTGTTGTTGTGAAGAAAGACTGGAATGAAGGAGGGAAGTTTAAAATTGAGATTACAACTCTGATGAGGTGGACCTCGATATTTACCATCGAGATGACAATGGTCTCTTACCTTTAAACCTTCACTAATTTCCTCCTCACAAATGTGACAGATATTGTTTTTCAGAAATCTCCTTTTCTCTTCTCTTGTTAAATTCATTGGCTTATAGGTTTTTTTCCCATTATCTTAGATAATTGAAAATAGTCTTTTTCTCGTTGTTTTTCAAACTCATGAGAGGCTGTGAAGTTCTAAGTTGTATTCATCACCAAAAAATGATATAATATCATAATAGAAACCACAAGGAGTATGTTTTTGGTATGCATTTGTGTACGAGCAAATACAACCCATCGCTTCACTGACGGTGATCTAAAGGGGGGGGCGGGAACAGGGGTTGGGGAGAGAGAGCAGGGAAGGAGGGAGGGAGGGGAGAGAGAGGAGGGAAGGAGGGAGGGGAGAGAGAGGAGGGAAGGAGGGAGGGGAGAGAGAGGAGGGGGAGGGAGGAGGGAGAGGAGAGAGAGAGGAGGAGGGAGGGGAGAGAGAGGAGGAGGGAGGGGAGAGAGAGGAGGAGGGAGGGGAGAGAGAGGGGGAGGGGAGAGGGGAGAGAGGAGGACGGAGGAGGGAGGGGAGAGAGAGGGGAGAGAGAGGAGGAGGGAGGGGAGAGAGAGGGGAGAGAGAGGAGGAGGGAGGGGAGAGGGGAGAGAGGAGGAGGGAGGGGAGAGAGAGGGGAGAGAGAGGAGGAGAGAGGGGAGAGAGGAGGAGGGAGGGGAGAGAGAGGAGGAGAGAGGAGGAGGGAGGGGAGAGAGGGGAGAGAGAGGAGGGAGGGGAGAGAGAGGAGGGAGGAGAGAGAGAGGAGGGGGGAGACGTAAGAGGAAGGAAGAGGAGAGTGAAGAGCTGGAGGGAGGGGCGAAAGAGGATGTCGGGAGGGGAGAGAGAGAGAGAGGAGGGAAGGAGGGAGGGCAGAGAGAGGAGAGAAGGAAGGAGGGAGGGAGGGGAGGGAAGGAGGGAGGGAGGGGAGAGAGAGAGAGGAGTGGCCCAATACATTCGTGGCTCTTCGCCTTGTGTCAGGCGAATTTCAAGAATAAAAAAGAACAATCCATCAAATGTAGTTGTTATCCTCGGGTTCAAACTAATTTATGTGATACAAACATAAAAGTAAATTCATAAAGTGAGAATTTAGAAATTTCAAACAGAATGTTTGTGTTTTAAAGTGATTTAATGATCCAACATGCTCAAGACTTTCATGACGAATTAACTTTCAAAATAAATATTTCGCATAAGTTTGAAATTTCTCTTGTCTGAATGATTTTTATCATTCAAGTAGTCTAAAATGCTGTCTTTTTAATGACTTGCATAATTACAAGTGTCTACTATTGTCTCCATCACCAGATGGCATGTGAAAATTTGGAAACTGCTCACAACAATCCTTATGAAGATTCTCTTGAAATTAGATACTCCTTGCATTAAACCGAGGAGGTCAATATCTTAATGAAAAGTACTGTAATCAAGGTAACAAAGGAGGACAAGAAGGTGAATGGTAACATTTTTCAAAGGAACTCCCATATGGAATCATACGGTATAAACACATGAACAGCTTCTTCTCATCTTAATTATCTCCTGGAAGACTTATTACAATTGGTATCCAGTTTTCCCTCCTAAGAGTTTACTTCTGTCTCCATCTTGTCCACCCCATGCATCCTCTCCTGCCCACACCCATTCTTTGTCCAAGTCTGCCTTTATATTGTCCTTCAACTCTGCTGCTGGTGTTTCCCCTCTTTCTCAACTGTTCCTTTTATCCTGTTGTATATTGATCCTTCAGTGTACTAATTCTAGCTCTTTCATGAACCTCGACTATGTGTACAAAAAAAAGAAAAGCCAGTCACTGACTGGGCATCCTCCATTGTGCAAAGTCCTTCCTTGGCATCTCTGAACTCCGATCCACCTCCAAGGCCTTCATCTACAGCTTCATGGAGTGCTGCTCTCCCCTCTGGGCTGGTGCCCCTGCCTCACACCTTGCAGAGCATGACGTCAGGAAACCAAGGTCTTGAAGATCATTGTAATCTTCCACGATGAAGCCGAGTATGTGCCTTTCACTTTCCCATCGTAAACAGGTCATTGGTATATCTGTCATTTACCACCTCTTTCCTGGTCTTACACCCTCTGCTCTTTCTGTTCCCTGTCCTCCACCCCCCCCCCCCAACTTTCTGCAAGGTGCACATGGTCCTCCAGCATCCTCCTCCTTATGAAACAGCCTAAATCCAGAACCACTGCTCACCTCCACTCATTTCTTCCTCTTTTTTTTTTCCCAACCTGTGGAAACTCTCTTCAATCACATTCTTCCCTACAGGTTTTCAAGACAACTGTTTACCACTATCTCAAATGAAAACCATGACCTTTTTTACACCCATTAAACCACCACCATCTCTCCCAAAATTTTGCCAATGCATCCATATTCTACACTCTTTGCATTCTCCCCAAACTCCTCATCGTTACCTGCATCCCATGTTTTTTCCGTCTCCGTCTATTTTCTCCTTCTGCCCTGTTGTTTGCGTTTCCCCCTTCTACTGCTGTCCCTTTTGTTATGTTGTGTCCCGATACATTCTGTGTTCTCACCCTTCCACGAGCTTTGACTATGTGTGCAAAAATAAAACAACTGGCAACTTTATTTCCCCGGTGAAGGTGAGTCTCACAAGAATTGTCCAGGTCCATAAAGGTCTGCAAACCCAAAAACATCTATGAATATGTAATTAGCTCTGAATTCACTCCAGTCAAATATAAACATGTGTGGAAATTTGTGTTGCTGCAGACAAATGTCGAGGTCAATGTGAAGACCGAGTTTTCTCAAACAAAACATCAAAAGAAAAGCCACTAACACTCCAACAAGTTCTGAAACACACCTGTCCAGTATAACAAAAGCTGATTGGGCGAGAGCCCATGGGATGTTACGATTTGATGATAGGCACAAGGTGTGTATGGCACAAGGAAGTTGTTGAAAAGTTTTGGCTGAGGTGGGGCTTGAGGTTCGATTCCAATCTTTTTTAAACAGAGTGAAACAAACACATCTTCCAGCTCGATGTAAGTGACATTCGGTGCAATGTCGATGATTTTTGAAGTGAGATCAGTTGAAAAGAAGTATCCTGTTCCAGAACAAAATGGTGGGTATACTTTTGGTGCATACACATCTTCAGAAACATACCATTTGGAACGACGGTCACGAACAGGAGCAAAGTTTTCCATGTAATAACCCGTCAAGTAGTTGTGACGACGAGGGAGTTCTGGTCGTAAAACCTTTCTTACAAGGTTTTGAACATTCAAGAAAACATCGCTGTCGACTTTCATAGCATATCTAGGAGTGTGATGAGAAAAAATAAAATAAAATAAGCATTTTCACAACAAACGTTTTTCTCAAATTAACAAAAGTAACTTGGACACATATCAAGTATGAACAAATTATATAAGGTTGAGATACAGGAATGCCAAAGATACATTGGCGTGATGGGCGATTCACCCGTAATCCTTGCAAAATTGCCGCCGAAAACCGACATATATATATATATATAAAAACGAAAAGCACGGTCTGTCCGTCCGTGAAGCCGTGAGTCAGTCCATGAAGCTGTGTGACTATATGCTTATTAATTACGTACTGTTTGAATCGTTGGTTGCAGATTGCATGTATGTCTATGAATTAGGTACTCTTGGAATGTTCATTTCATGGTGAAGCAGTGTGACTATTAGTGCCTTCCATAAGTATTGGATCAGTTAAATTAAATTTGTTATCATTGTTAAACTAGCAAATACCACCCATCACTTTGCTGATGGTAATACTAAAGGGGGGAGAGAGAAAAAGAGGGGAGAAGAGTGGGAGAGTGAAGAGGTGGAGGGAAAGGAAAGAGGAGGGGTGGAGGAGCGAGGTGGGGTGAAGGAGCGAGGTGGGGTGGAGGAGCGAGGTGGGGTGGAGGAGCGAGGTGGGGTGGAGGAGCGAGGTGGGGTGGAGGAGCGAGGAGGGATGGGGGAAGGGAAGACAGTGTGAGGTGAGTGGAAGGGAAGGCAGACATGCGGTTGAGCATTAATTATGAATCGTACTGTTTCATCAAAATGATTCTGCATAGAATAGCAGTGAAGATGGAAACAAAATGTCTGAAATCCATTTTCTACTAGACATACAATAAATACCGCCCAGAGACAAACTCTCGTCTGGAGACAAACTCCTGTCCAGCCATAAATACCACCTGGACACGTTGAGAGCCAAGCTGCCCGGAGACAAAAACTTTAAAACAGGCCTGCCGTACCGTGCCTAAACCGTGGGTCGCTGGAGAGGGGACATCGAGGGTCCCCCTAGCGAGTCACCACGAGGGTAAAGGTAACCAGCCCGACCTCTCGGAGCCTTTGTGGTCTACACAGCTCCGTGCTCATAAAGACCCCAAGAGGTCCAGTCTACCCCCTTGTCTTTGATGGGGTTTTTCCTTTGTTTCTTTGCATGAATGATGTGGCGCCGTGTCCACTAAGTAGTAAAAACTGTTAAGTGATTGTGTAGGACGGTTGTAGTTCTCCTGTCATGCGTGTTTGCCTTGTATAATTGCAGAAGTGTTTTGCCTTGTTTAATTGCATTCGTGCATGCCTGCATACGTGCTTTATTATAATAATTGTCCTTGTGTGAATGTTAACCTGTTCGTCGCGTCCTTTTCCTTCATTGAACTGCCATATTGCGTTCGGAATAATAGCTGGCTTTTTAATAGCGGATAAAGTGATCGGTTCCAACGGGCTGCGCGATAAAACCCTGCTCGATTATCCCAAAACGAAGCGAGCTGCTTAAGCGCTCGTTTCCAAGCGGCCCCGTTGAGGTACAGTCTCTCGGTAGTCTGCCCGCGCGATTAATTAGGTATATCGACAATTCGGCGATTGACTCTGTAGCGTGCGGGTAGAGTGTTGACGAGGCTGTGGTGTGCATTAAAAACACACCCGTAGCGGGATTTCGGCGTTGTTCCAAAAGCTGCGACGAGATTGTCCGTTCGGTGGGTGAGAGCGGCCGCCATTGGCTCGAAGCGGTCGTCCGCATGCCGCCGGGCGAAAATCTACAACAATATATATGCATGTGTGTGTGGTGTGTGTGTATATATATATATATATATATATATATATATATATATATATATATATATATATATATATATATATATATATATATATATATATATATATATATATTTTGTTACGGATTCGCGCCCGCCGGCGTGCTGACGGCCACGTAACTCGAATCGCGGCACGTTGCCCACCGGACGGACAATCCAGTCGTGACCCTCTCGGACTAACGCCGGGAACCAGTCACGGGTGGACCTTTCGGTCTCACCGCGATCGAGCCAATCAGCCCCCGCGTGGGATAGGGTTGCTCGCCAAATTCGACCTACCTAAGTACCCACACGGAGGGTAGACCGGGCGATCGCACCTCGCCGCAGGTCGACTTCGGACACGGGCCACTTAAGCGACCCGTTCCGTACTATCGGGATAACCGAGCGGTGTTATCGTCGGCCTCGACGGTTCGATTAATTATCGGGCGTATTCAGCCCACTACCAACCCTTTACGTGAAGCAAGATGAGGATTCAATGAAAGAAATGACGAAGCGAAGCGGGAAACAGTTCAACACAAAGCACATTTATTCGCGATGAACGGAAAGCACACATATTCAATTCCACCAAAAGCACATAGAAAAGAAGAAGAAACACAATGCAATTTTACACAAAAAGCAAATGCGACAATGCAGATCTAATACCGATTACGCGAGCACACGGCAACACTTATACAATTTTACTTCACAGACGGCGCCGACAACACATATCCAAAACCAAGAAAAAGAAAAGAGAACCCTCAAGGATGAGGCGGGCCTGAGGCCGAGACCGGGTCGGGCCTACCCGTCTGGTGATGAGACGCGGAGCGGCGATGGTGCCTCAACTCCGCGGGCCTCGCGGACAGTGTCTGGTAGGGGGTGGGAAAGGGGCCCCCTTGGTCGCACTATCTCAGCGCGGGGGGAAACAGGAGGGGGTTGCTGATGCTCGGGGGAAAGGAGGATTTCTACTCTGCCTCGAGTCCCGCGACGAGCGTCTCCACCTCGACTAGGTCGCGCCGTCGGCCTCCCTGGTGTGCAGCTCCCGGCACGACGCGAGCACCCCCTCGTCTGCCCTCGCCGCCTCTCCACAGCTCCGTCCCCTTCGCTCCGACTCCAATGCACACGACGACGACCAACTCCTTCTTGCTTCTTCTTCCCAACTCCACCGACTGCGAAGTCTTAACTCACTCTCTTCTACTGACGAACGCGGTCGCTTATATAAGCCCCGTGGCTTCGCTCTCTCATCTTTGACCCCCTGCCTTCGACCTTTCACCTCGCTCCCCATTGGCCCGAGAAAAAGTGGGCGTGAATGCATTTTGATCCATAAATTTGCATATAGCGATCGCCCTCCAACGCCCTGGAGGCGGGGCCAAATCGCCCCTCGCTCACCGATTGGACGGAACAAAAGTGGGCGTGTGTCGTTTTTGATCCGTTTTTGAAGCGGAAAATCCGTGGTTTTGTACACGCTGTTCGGCGCGCGCCCTGCACGAGTCCAACACCGGTACCCACAAGCGGCGCAAGAACGGTGACGATGCGACGGTTGCGAGGTGTGACGTGAAGCGGCGCCGCGGTGGGTGGTTGATGTTGTGGTTGGTGGTGGTAACAATGGCGGTTGGTCCAAAATAAAGATAGTAAAAGAAAAACGGCTATCCTGAAGAGTCGCAGCACGCATAAATGACATGTATTCCCACTAGACAACGGGTTTGGGCCTAACTACACATATACTTACCGAGATAGCTCACCTAAGGGACCTGAATGGTGGTTTGCGAATTTGGTAACCACAACAATATATATATATATATATATATATATATATATATATATATATATATATATATATATATATATATATATATATATATATATATATATATTGTTGCGGATTCGCGCCCGCCGCGTGCGGACGGCCACGTAACTCGAATCGTGGCACGTCGCCCACCGGACGGACAATCCAGTCGTGACCCTCTCGGACTAACGCCGGGAACTAGTCACGGGTGGACCTTTCGGTCTCACCGCGATCGTGCCAATCGGCCCCCGCGTGGGATAGGGTTGCTCGCCAAATTCGACCTACCTAAGTACCCACACGGAGGGTAGACCGGGCGATCGCACCTCGCCGCAGGTCGACTTCGGACACGGGCCACTTTAAGCGACCCGTTCCGTACTATCGGGATAACCGAGCGGTGTTATTCGTTGGCCTCGACGGTTCGATTAATTATCGGGCGTTTTAGCCCACGACCAACCCTTTACGTGAAGCAAGATGGAGATTCAATAGAGGAAAAGACGAAGCGAAGCGGGAAAACAGTTCAACAATAAGCACATTTATTTCGCGATGAACGGGAAGCACACATATACAATTCCACCAAAAGCACATGTAAAAGAAGAAGACGATGCAATATTACACAAAAAGCAAATGCAACAATGCAGATCTAACCAACTACCGGGCACACGGCAACACTTATACAATTTTACTTCACAGACGGCACCGACAACACATATTCCCAAAGCAAAAGAAAAGAGAACCACCCTCCAGGATGAGGCGGGCCTGGGGCCGAGACCGGGTCGGGCCTACCGTCTGATGATGAGACGCAGAGCGGCGGTGGCGCCTCAACTCCGCGGGCCTCGCGGACAGTGTCTGGTAGGGGGTGGGAAAAGGGGCTCCCTTTGTCGCACTATCTCAGCGCGGGGGGGGGGAAACAGGAGGGGGTTGCTGATGCTCGGGGGAAGGAGGATATCACCCTGTCTCGGGTCCCGCGGCGAGCGTCTCCTCCTCCACCTCGGTCGCGTTGCTGGCCTCTCCCTGTGCAGCTCCCGGCACCGACGCGAGCACCCCCCCGTCCGCCTTTGCCGCCGTCACCTCTCCACAGCTCCGTCTACTCGCCCTCTCCGTCTCCTCTCTTGGCTCGCCCCAACTCTTCACTCTTGATTTCTCCCACTTCTTTCCAGCTCCACCGACGACTCTCTTGAACTCCGCACAACTTCCAACTGAACTGACGAACGCAGCCGTTTATATAAGCCCCGTGGCTTCGCTCTTTCACCCTTGACCCTCTGCCTCCGACCCTTCACCTCTCTAACTGGCTCCCCATTGGCCCGAGGAAAAGTGGGCGTGAATGCTTTTTGATCCATGAATTTGCATATAGCGACCGCCCTCCAACGCCCTGGAGGCGGGGCCAAATCGCCCCTCGCTCACCGATAGGACGGAACAGAAGTGGGCGTGAGTCGTTTTTGATCCGTTTTCTGCGGAAAGTCCGTGATGTTTTTGAATACGCTGCTCGGTGCGCGCCCTGCACGAGTCCAGTATCGGTGCCCACAAGTGGCGCGAGAATGGTGGGGGATGCGATGGTGGCGAGTTGTGACGGTAAAGGTCGTGGCGGTTGTGGTGAAGCGGCGTTGTGGTTGGTGGTTGTTGTTGTGAAGCGGCGTTGTGGTTGGTGGTTATTGTTGTGAAGCGGCGTTGTGGTTGTTGTTGTGAAGCGGCGTTGTGCTTGGTGGTTGTTGTTGTGATGGCTGTTGAGACGTGGTTGGTGGTGGTAATAATGGCGGCTGGTCCAAAATAAAGATAGTAAAAGAAAAATGGCTATCCTGAAGAGTCGCAGCCCGCATGAATGACATTTATTCCCTCTAGACAACGGGTTTGGGCCTAACTACACATATACTTACCGAGATATCTCACCTAAGGGACCTGAATGGTGGTTTGCGAATTTGGTCAACCACAACAATATATATATATATATATATATATATATATATATATATATATATATATATATATATATATATATATATATATATATATATATATACACATACATGAGGTGAATGCATCCGGTGTTGCCTGGGTTATATTTAAATGAATTTAATCTTCTGTACATAGGTCTGACGCAAGCCCAGTATTAGTTACCCATTGGGCCATGGCAGTCACAGCCTAAGGGGGTTGTTGAGGGGGAAACACACCCCCACTCTCCCCCCCTCTCCCCCGGCCAAAGGGCCTTGCCACCGAGCCAAAAACCTTCCCGGGACCCGTCCCGACATTTTTTTTGTTGCAGAGGTTTCCTCCTATCTTTCACCGTTCAGGAGATTAATGCGTGCAGACCTGAGGGGGCTGGTGAGGGGAACCCCCACCACCCCCGGCCGAGGGGCCTCGTCAACTTGCCTATAACCTTCCCGGGGCCCATCCCGACATTTTTTGTTTCAGAGGAACGTCTGCAGTTCAATCACATGCGCTACTTCACACTCCTGTACTCCATTTGCAGGTTTCAGGAGGTGGAACGAAGTCCTCCCGGGACTCAAAGTATCCATCCCTGCTTCGGAAAGGTCTCATGGTTCGTGTGTGTGAGAGAGCGAGAGCGAGAGCGAGAGATAGATAGATAGATAGATCGATCAGTCAGTCACTTGTGCTACCCCGTGCTTCTGCACGCACTCACTCTTGCTAAACACAACAAAATATCCATCCTATTCGCCGTTGTAATAACTGGTCGATGGACCAAAGTACAAAGTGCGGGCTCCATGGTGTCATCTGTTGCGATTCATGTTTTTTTTTTGTTTTTTTTTTAACAAGAGATTGCATTGTTTCCCTTTTTTGTGTGACCTGCTTTCATTTAGGATGTTATTTTATTTCATTTAGGATGAGAGCCATGGCTGGCTGGGTGGGGGCATGGCTTCTGCACAGCATGAGCAGTCTGGTGGGATGAACCTCTTCACTGAACTCTCTGGACATCTCCACCCCTTTTGCAAGTTGCCTTCACCCTCACACCCTCGGGTTCATGCATCACTGATAATGCACCATGCTCCTCCCAGCTCACTTACCATTGAATGTGGACCAGTCTGGTGGGAGGAGCAACCCTCTGTAAACTCCCACCTGCAGCTCCTGCTATGGCACCTCAGGTTCATGCATCACTGATAACGCACTAACGAACAACCAAGCAAATGCCTCCCAGGTGTCACGACATGGGGACCAGAGAGCCAATTTGCAGTTGCGGATGAGCTTGGTTCTGGGTCATTGCTCACCCCCTTCTCCACGAACCCTGCCAGATTTTCCAAAAAACTCTCTTGTCTTGTCATTATCTACTTTGTCTATCTATTGTGGTGTCTGTGCCCTGAAAAGGACATAGTTATTTAAGGATCTTAATCTTCCATTTTGTCATTGGTTTTGTGGTTGCAAACACTGGAAGTGGCTTACGGGGTTTTTGATCGACCAATCATTGTTATTGCTTCCCATTTGCTTCCTTCCCATGTGCCATCATTTGCTCATTAAATGCACTTGGTCTCTTGTGGATTCTGGTTGTTATGCTTCTCCTGAAGTGATTAAAGCAAAGCCTGTTGAGGGATAAATGGCCGCGGTGAGTCCACACTGCACACCCGGATCGTGTTGCAAATCAGGCTCGCTCGACCTCATTTGCATACAACGTGCGATGCCTCATCAGGAATAACGGTGGGTCAATTTTGATTTCCATTCCGTGCGGTATGATGGCTATTTAGACATGTAATTTGGTGGGGAAGACCCCGAAGTTTTCAACCGTTATGGTCGTATTAAGACTACCTACATGTGGCATTCGAACCAGGCAACTGGACAGACTGGATGACCACAACAATATTTCCTTAACAGAACAGGAAGAGAAGCAAATGGATCAGACATGTCACAATCCCAAAAATGAAATGGAACTGGGCTGGACACTTGACAAGAAGAACGGACAACCGATGGACAAAATGAATTGCAGACTGGCAACTGAGAAAAGGCTGGAGAATAAGAGGAAGGCTAGAGATTATGGAAGGTGTGGAGAGTGGGAGGGGGAAAGTGGTGGAGAGGGTCAAGCTTCCTTTCATTACAGCTTGTCAGCAAATGAAAACAAATGATGAATGTAAAAATCACAAGTGTGAAGACCACAATGGTGCACGAGCAGTATTTGACGATGTAGATTATTTCAGAGTTCAAGGATGAGACAATGTGATAATTTTTGACCAAGTAATAAAAATGATCAACATGATGTGGTACGAGTGACAGGTTATTAGCTGCAAAATGTCGAAAACCCGGTTTCATTCAACAACTTTCAAAATTTGACCTTTGTATAACCTTAAAAGGTCACAAAACAATGTTGTGGACATTAAAATAAGGAAACAGGATACGTGCTATAGCTTATTGGAGTTAGTTCGTCAAAGAAGGGCGAAAACCCGATTTGATTCCCACAACTTGGAAAATTTGACCATTGTGGCCTTTTCAAGGTCAAAGGTCAAAGATTATGACCTTTGGTGCAAAACTTCCTCTGGAACATTCCAGGAACAATATAACGTCATATAGGCTATATGGCATTTCGCACTCCTCGGATTATCCATACTTTGATGAAATCAGCATAAAAACAAACTTGAAGGGGGCGCCACTGGCAAGGTGTTCGAGATAGAGCAAAATCGTTTCAAGACTTTAGGTGGGAAATGACCTCAAGATTATGCATAAAAGATATTGTCATCCGAGCTCTCAAAATTTGGGCGGTCGTATGATTTTTATGTCAAAATTCGCAATTTTCTAAGTTTTTGACCTTGTGACCTTGACATGAAAATGAAAAATCGGACAACGACAAGTTTTAGATAATTCATTTTGCTATTCAAATACTGAAGAACCCATTCCATTCTGTCAATTCCCTACGAGAAGATAGATTTTTAATCCGACTACCCCCTAAAAATGGCTATTTTTGGGGCGTGGCTCCACCCACAATGGGCGTTGCCACACCCTCATCCAGGAAAACACAACTTGACATTGATATCGAACACATAACCAAGTTTCATCAAGATCGGATCAAAGTGCACGGGGTTATGCTCTGTTCAGACAGACAGACAGACAGACAGACAGACAGACAGACAGACAGACAGACAGACAGACAGACAGACAGCACACAGATATAACGAATATAGTGGTCACTCTGGCTGGTGCTCGTGAACCAATTACCAAATTGGAGATACCTTCAGGGCTCCAAGGTTATTATAACTCAGAATTAAAATGAAAGATTTACAAAAAGTCAGGTAGACTTACACTGCTTGTGGACAAAAGTTATTCAGCCATTGTAAGGCCATCATTGTTTTCAACGTGAGGTTCCTGTAGGTATCCATAAAATCCTGTTGCACGATGTCCTTGTTTACTCGACTCTCCAACTCGATATCCTCCTGCTCCACATCATGTGATCGCCCAAGCATGAACATGTGTGTGATTTTAACCTCAAAATATCTCTTCAAATAAGTCACTTTAACACGACTGATGCCACCCCAAGTTTGTCTGATGATCTGTCGTGCAGTCCTCTCCGATGGTCTTGAAATCACAAGAAGAATCAGATACGGCATCTCATTTTGACACTTCCATTTCTCATTCAACAAATAGTTAATTCGAGAAGATGATGAGTTCAGCTCTCGAGTCACAATCAAATCTCGATCCAAAAACTTGTGCTGGAAATTTTGCCAACTTGTTGTTAGCTTCATGAAGAACAGCAGCACAAGGAGGCAGACACAGATGTTGATAAAGAAGACCACTTGAAGATGGGAGTAATTGTTATTCTTCAATGGAAGTTTCATTGTCAATCAATTACACCTGTGCAAAAAAATGAGGAGATTTAAGAGAATTAATATCGAGAATAATTCTGTTACAAAATTCCGTTACAAAAATACTGAAATTCTGTTACAAACAAATCAAACATCTTTTGTGACATCATAACATTTCCAGCACATTTATGGAATCTCATTTTTCGGATTTTATTTAACTTGGGCTAAAACTCCACACAATAAGCCTGAGAATATTTAATCAGTCAATTTATTGCAATAAATTATCTCCAACTTGCCAATTATAATTATCTGATATAAAACTTTCAGAATCTTGTTTTTTTTTAATGTTTCATGAATGCAATGTATACTGTAATTATTTTGATGTGGTCTGAACACTTGCATTGAGAAAACGAAGCTGCCGATATCAAACTTGAGTCTGTTTCGAGTTTGTTGCATATCTTCTTCTGAGGAGAGGTGGGGGTATCTTCTCTTTGCTGATATCAGCTGAAAGCAAAACAGAACATGATAGTAGAAGGTGCCTTCCTCTTTTGTTATCCCACGCATGCAAAGCCAAAAGTGGGTTTAAGCAATTGGTTCACTTTGTCTGTCTGTCTGTCTGTCAGTCACCAAACATCTGTTTATGATCAAGGAACTGCTGAATTTCAAATGGACTTGGACAATTTCAAATTAACTTGGGTTTCTATGCCGCAGTTGATAAACCAACGAAGATTGATTCACAGTCATCATCGCGAATTGATAATATCTATACATTAATACTGAAGGACCAATTTTGTGCTCCTCCCAGCGGTCACGTCACGTTCTTCTTGGTACTGTGACCTGAGAAGTTTTGACACGGTGTACGTCAAAGTAGACACGTGCACAAATCAGGGGACTTCTTCACAAGGAGTAGTGTACACCAAAAATGTCGTGTACAAGGATGTTTTATAGGCCTCATTAGGTAAGGCTATGGAATACATCGACTCGGATCCGGCTCTTACAAGAGCCACCACTGGTTGTCATATTGGACTCATGGAACGGAGTCCATCTGTGATGGGGTTTCGGCTAGTTTTTATTAATTTGGATGAAGGACATGTCTAAACGGGTCTTCTATATAACGAAATATTTGATCACTTGCCCATAAATTTATTATTAAACTGGACACACAGACAGGAACTCAGCTTTATATACAGGGTGATTTAAAATTTTTATTCGACAACCCTTAATAATTCCCATTATTTCCACCCCTTGCCCCTCCACTAAAAACTCTATCGGTTAAGAACCTAATATTTTGCATAAATGGAGTCTAATGTTACAGAAAGACATGACATGATCCTGAGAGTTATCAGGTGTCACATGATTTATCACGTGACCAGGCAGTGATGTGTAACTGTTTTCACTCAGTTACGCCGTGGCGCTCACTGTGGAAGAATGCGCGTTTCTCGTCGAACATTACATCAAGAATCTGAATGCATCCTTTAGGGAATGTCTAATTGCATTTAAAAGCAACTTCGGTGGTCAACCAAAACCTTCAAAGTCAGTGATACAGAAACTGATGAAGCAGTTCAGAGAAACAGGCTGCGTGACAGTTAAAAAGCACATGCGCCAGCCAAGTGTTGTTACACCAGAGAAAGTGGATGAAGTGAGGGAACGAATGGAAGCAAGCCTGAACAAATCTCTGAGATGTTTAGCACAAGAAGCTCACTGTTCATATTCCAGTGCAAGGAAGGTGGGCAAGACACTCAAACTTTATCCGTAATAAAATTCACGCAGTGCATCAGTTACTGGAGTCAGATGAATCCTCCCCATCCACTCCCTCTCCAAACCCCTCCCTTCTCCCTCCTCCATGACCGTACCTGCTCTCATTGTCTCCCCTCCTTCTGAAAGCTTCCCTCTCAACCCTCCCTCTCAATTCGCTGTTGTTCGTCAATTAAAACACAAATTTATTTTTAGTGAAGCTTTTTATGTTGTTAAAACAAATCGCACTGTTCCGAAAATATATCACAATTGGCAGGTGCTCGTTTATTCATTTGTACATTATAACATCGATGCAATGATTACGGATTTATAAAATCCAAACGCTATTTATGCACCTTTCTATAATCGATGCGAGAGTAGGTTGTAAGCTGCTGCTAACAACACCGATGGCCGTCATGAACTGCACAAAGGTAAATCTAACGTGTCTTCTGTCTCTTGGATGTGTGTTACAATTGCCGACAGTATTCAGTACAGTACCATGCTGTACAGGTTTGTATCCGAGGAGCAATAGGCTATACCATATAGCCTCGGTGTCTTGGTTTGTGCAAGTACGATGATCGAAAAAAAAAATGATGTTCGCACAACGACGACGTCGCTTAACGACGTCGCTTAACGACGCGTTTCTCAGAACGTAACCCCGTCGTTAAGTGGCGCATGACTGTATTTTGTTTCCATCTTCACTGTTATTCTATGCAGAAACATTTTGATGAGATGGTATGAATCGTAATGAATGCTCCACTGCATGTGTGGTGGTGTTGGGATTAATGCTTCCCTTCCTCTCAGCACTTACTGCCTTCCCTCCCCCCACCCCTCCTCACTCCCCCTCTCTCCTCACTCTCCCTCCTCCCTCCTCACTTTCCCTCCCTCCCTCCTCACTCACTCTCCCTCCCTCCCTCCATCCCCACTCTCCCTTCCTCCCTCCTCACTCTCCCTCCCTCCTCACTCTCACTCTCCCTCCCTCCCTCTCTCACTCTCCCTCCCACCCTCTCTCACCCTCCCTCCCACCTACTCTCCCTCCCTCCCCACTCTCCCTCCCTCCCACCCCACTCTCCCTCCCTCCCACCCCACTCTCCCTCCCTCCCACCCCACTCTCCCTCCTCACTCTCCCCCTCCTCACTTCCCCACTGCTCCTTGCTCCCCCCTCTCACTCTACCCCACCACTCTCTCTCTCCCCTGTCTTTTCCCCCCACCCCTCTCAGATTACCTCAGTCAGATACATTCACATCTGAAGGGTGGCACTGCTCGCAGTGCCAGACAAGGTCTTTGCTTGGATAATTCCCTGATAGGGTTCGCCATAATCTGCTTGAGCACCAGCACCAAGAGCAGTCAGGCTTTCCACCGAAGAGGTCAATGACTGACTATATCCTTGCTCTTCGGGTCCTCACCGAAAGCAGATAAGTTTCGGCAGGGGCTGCTTGCAGCTTTTGTTGATCTCTGCATAGCGTTCGATTTAATGAATCAGGATGCCCTCTGGAGGATTCGTGGTCTTTGTGGGGTGCCACAAAGACTGAACAATCTGATGTCTGCACAATACTCTGGCACTGAGAGTGCTGTGAGATGTGGTGATACCACCTCCGACTTATTTGCAGTTACTGGAGTTCCTCACGAGTGTCTACTGGCCCCAACACATTTCAGCACATGTATGGACTGGATTCTGTGGAGGATTTCGGAGAGATCAAGCTGTGATGAATCATTGGGAATGTCAAGATCTCTGATGTTGATTTCACAGATGATGCAGTCATCTTTGTGTAGACTCTGGATATCCTTTTGGGGGCCCTCGAGGTGCTGAATGAGGAGTCTGAGTCGCTGGGATTACAGGTTTCTTGGGTCAAAACTAAGATCCAGGCTTTCAATGATATCTTGGATGCTGCTACCTTGTCTATCTGTTTGTTGTGAAGATGTTGAGGTCACGGAGAGATTCACTTTCCTTGGCAGTGATATTCATGTCTCCGCTGGCTGTGAGCCAGAGGTCAAAGACATCTGTGTCAGGCCTGGGGAGTCATGGATTCACTGGTCATGGGGTGTGGGGCTGCCAGGACCTGTGCAGGAGGACAAAATTCTAAGTCTTCAGGTCCTTGGTGCTTCCAATCTTGCTCTACAGATGTGAGACTTGGACTCTGACCAGGGATGTGAGATGGAGACTTAACTCCTTCGGGACCAGGTCTCGTTGTAAAATCCTTGGCTATCGCTGCTCGGACTTTGTGTCCAATGAGCGGTTGCTGAGAGAGACTCAAATGAGATTTGTTACTTGATTTGTTACTTGTGAGCATCAGCTGCGGCTGTATTGACATTTGGCTCATTTTCCTGACACTAATCCTGCTCACCAGATTTTCTCAGCGAGGGAACCTCATGAGTGAAGGAGGCCAATGGGCCGACCATGTGCCTCGTGCTTGCAGCAGGTTGATGAGCATCTCAAGGTGATGGGGATGGGCCAGGCATCTGCCTGGGGGATGGGCCAGGTGGAGGCCCTGGAGTACCGGCGGAAAGTGGATGCAGTGATGCGCTGCTCTGGCGCATGCTCCCATATCTGACCTGAACTGAATCAGTATTACCATTCGTGAAGCAACTGGTGGTGTTTACTCGTAAATTGATATGTGACCTGGAATTCATCATCATCATCATCATCATCATCATCATCATCATCATCATCATCATCATCATCATCATCATCATCGTTTTAGGGCCATTTCCATGCTTGCATGTGTAAGCCATAGTTCACCTCATGAGTGCTTTCTATCCCACACTTATCTCAGGCTGCACGATCCCTTCGCGAGCCCTCTTGTTTGGCCTTTAACTCGAAGATGGTCTCAACAACACATCCCATGTTTTCCTCGGACGGCTTCCAGCTCTCCTTCCGTTCACATTCATATTTATACACCGCTTCACAAAGCTGCCCGCCCCCATTCTTTCCACATGTCCGAACCATCTCAACCTACCCCAACGCATGACCTCACCAATGCTTTCTACACCTCACCTGTCTCTTCATTCCACATTTTGTTTCCTATCCTTCAATGTCACATTGCACATCCACCTGACCATTCTCACTTCATTTCGTTCACACCTCCATTCATCCCCCTTTTTGATCACCCATATTTCACTGCCATTCAACATCACGCTTCTCACGCTTTTTATTTTTCTGTATTTTTTTTTTTTAACAAGTGTGTTCCAAAACTCATTCTTCGCCTCCTCACTTAATCCTAGCTGTGGGGTGTATGTTGATACTACTGTTAATATATGCTTATCAAACAACAGCTTTAAGACTACAACTCTTGCATTTACCCTCCTAACATCCAACACCCTCTCCTCCCACTTCTCAGCCACCATAATCCCAACACCACCAGTTCCAATCACAACCTATCCAAAATAATTTGTACCTATCATTTCTACCTGTGACCATTCTTGCAGCAGCACCCCTCTACCTTTTTTCTTGCACAAAGCATACATACATCCACTCTTCTGCGGCTCGAAGTATCCGCTATCTCACCATTTCGACCATGCATCGTACCAACGTTCAGATGAGCAACTCGAACACCGATCTTGTTACGCTGTGTTGGTGCTTTATGCTTGGCAGGTTTGTTATGCATCAAGGTATGAAGACCTAATTTAACGTGTTAAATAAGGTGGCATTAAAGAGGCTGCATCAACGGTGGTAAACTTCCGAAAAACGTTTTTTTCTTCAACCTTCAAAATCATTATTTAATTTCGATTGATTGATATACTTGAACACTGCAGAACACAAATCGCCTTCTTGGCTTCCACTTTCAAAAACCTTCTGTTTAGCAGTAATTGGACAAAATATTACGGCATTTTACGTCACCTCGACCAACCAAATTTGCTGCTTGCTGACACTCCCCATGTCCTTTTTTTTCTCAAGACTGTATAGGGTAAGGTGTTCTATGAACTCTAGTTTCTTTCATTTAATTATTATTTTCTATGCATTATGGGAACGAGGCTCATTGAAGAGCAAGATAGGACTGACAGTGGGACAAACGTCAAGGAAATGGATTAACGTGCTGAATGTCATGGGTTCTCCAGTGTCTGCTGTGGTTGCAAATATGGTGATGGAGGAACTTGAGACTCCCACCATTCCATCCCCCCCAATACAGCCATGTATCGAGTGCCGATATGTAAATGACAATTTTATATTATACAAGCAAATACAACTCGTCGCTTCACTGACGGGGGTATTAAGGAGGGGGGTTGAGAGAGGAGGGAGGGAAAGGAGAAAGAGGAGACAGGAAGGAAGGGAAGCTTTGCTGACTGCCTCCCTTCTGGTATTGCACCCTCTGTCCTCTCAGTGCTTTGCCCCCCCCCCCTCCCCAGGTTTCTGCAGGGTGCATGCAGTCCACCAGCATCCCCCTTCTCGTAACATTCTCAAAATGCAGAATCAATGCTCACCTCCACTCATTACCTCCAACACTGAAGGTGGGCAGAAGTTAGGTTTTCACACCTGTCTATTTGTCTGTCTGTTTGTCTGTGAGTGGGATATTTCAAAAGGTTATGGACGGATTCGGACGAAAGTTGGTGGACAGGTTGGTTGTGTGATATAGGACGAATTGTTTCGATTTTGGTGAAGATCCGGATCTGAATCTGGATATTAAAATTTTTTTAAAAGTGATTCTTCACCATCGAGATAGGGCCAAAAACAATATACAGCATAGTATCTCAAAAAGGTGTGGACGGATTCGGACGAAATTTAGTGGACCGGTTGGGTGTGTTACAAGGTGGAACTGCTTCGATTTTGGTGAAGATCCAGATCCGGACCTGGAATCTAGAAAAAAAAACAAATAAATAAACAAGCACTCATAGAGTGGTACTTACGAAATCGTCAACTTGACCTCTGACCTTGTCTAATAAAAGCTGTCTCTGGAGAAGGCAGCAACGCAAACCAGAAGTTTCTACGATGATTCTGTCCCAAAGCGCAAGCCATCACCCTCCTGAATCACGTGGTGTAATTTGACATTGGCAGCTTCTTCCGTTCTCGAGTTATCGTGCCCACAAACAAACAAACACACAAACAGATGACGCAAGGCATCAATATACTTACGAAATCTTTAGATTGTTTATTTATTTAATTTATTACTTACGAAATCTTTAGATTTCGTAAGTAATAAATTCGTGATCAATGAGAGATGGGGCCAAAAACGACACGTAGCTCGACATTTCAAAAAAGTTGTGGATGGATTTTAACCTAACTCGACGAATGACTTGGGGAGGTGCACAAGTGCTGGTCGATGACATTTTGGTTCAGGTCCAGATGCAGGCAGATCGGACATATCGGTGGGAGAGAAAATGTAAACTTTTCAGTGCGATTCATTGCTCTTTTCATTCAATCCATAATAATAATAATCCCTGAAACCAACGTCCACATTCTCTTAAAATTCATTCTTCCCTCCAAGTGTTCATCACAGCTTTTCACCACCATCTCAGATCATCCCCCCGTCCACCAGTGGATATATCCAACACGACCCCCACTCCCCCTCATATTCATCCTTCCCATTGTTACAATCTTTAAGTCCTGAGAGTTTACAATCCTCAATACATCTTATTCACCCCCTCCATTACCCCCAACCCCTCATCCTTACCCGCACACGTCGTTTTCCGGCTCCATCATCTGTTTTGTCTCTCAGCACTGCCGTTGGCACTTCCTCCTTCCTTTGTGCCGTTCTTTTTCGCTCCGTTTTGTGTTGACGATCTCTTCCACGAGCCTCGACTCGGTAGGCCCCTACACAAAAACATGTTTTTCCTCATCAAGCGAGAGGCCCACTGTGTGTGGCAACAACTGCAGTTAAACAACGGAAGAAGACATTCGGTTGATATTTCCAAACAGAAACCTTCCCCTCGTGCTCTTGTTTGTGGGTTGGAAGCCTGGCGACGAGCCAGCAATCCTGTTCCTGTGTTTTGTTCCAGAGATCCCAGAAAACCGAATTACACGTCAAAACACAGTGAGGAGAGGTATATACATAAACAGAGGTCTATATCTATCTATCTATCTATATATATATATATATATATATATATATATATATATATATATATATATATACATATATATATACATATATATATATATATATATATATACATATATATATATATATATATATATATATATATATATATACATATATATATATATACATATATATATATATATACATATATATATATATATATATATACATATATATATATATATACATATATATATATATACATATATATATATATATATATATATATATATATATATATACATATATATATATATATATACATATATATATATATATATACATATATATATACATATATACATATATATATACATATATATATACATATATACATATATATATACATATATATACATATATATATATATATATATATATATATATATATATATATATACATATATATATATATATATATATATATATACATATATATATATATATATATATACATATATATATATATATATATATATATATATATATATATATATATATATATATATATATACAAATATATATATATATATATAGGCCTATGTTAATGTATATACTTATCCTTAATATATATATATATATATATATATATATATATATATATATATATATTTATATGTAAGTATATATATATATTTATATGTAAGTATATATATATTTATATGTAAGTATATATATATTTATATGTAAGTATATATATATTTATATGTAAGTATATATATATATATTTATATGTAAGTATATATATATATATTTATATGTAAGTATATATATATATATATATATATATATATATATATATATATATATATATATATATATATGTATATATATATATATATATATATACCTTTATGAAGCGAAATGTAAATAATAATGCGGTTAAAGTACGACGCAAGACCCTAATTGAAGAGAACGGTTGAGAGAGTGAGAAGAAGCCGAAACACTTCTGAGAGCGAGGAGGTAATGGTGGATACCAATGTGAGGGCGTTGAGCGATGACGTAAATTTTCCTCCATCGTTTTGGGTTTTACATTCAAGTTTTCATTGTAACATTGTAACATTCGTTGCACTCTAAAGACCGTCCGTGTCATGATCGAACATTCCTCAATGACGACCGGACATGCTGTCATTTTTCATTCGTCATGGGTTCGTGAGTTGTCTTCATCATTATGAACAGCTTTGTCCGATGTAAACGAGCCGTGAGTTTTGTTAATGAACGGAACCGTCGGATGAATTCGAAGAGTAATTTGATATCTTATGGTCATCACCTGATTCAAGTGATCTTGATGGGAACAAGACAGAAATAAAAATTATTATTGAGCTTCACGAGGAGCAAAGTGGTGAATGAACTGTTCAATTTCCTCACAGGTGGCTACTGGGGGGAGGGGGTTATGTGCTGAGGTTATTGGCTGCTGGGGGGAGGGGATTATGTGCTGAGGTTATTGGCTACTGGGGGAGGGGATTATGTGCTGAGGTTATTGGCTACTGGGGGAGGGGGATTATGTGCTGAGGTTATTGGCTGCTGGGGGAGGGGGGATTATGTGCTGAGGTCATTGGCTGCTGGGGGAGGGGGATTATGTGCTGAGGTCATTGGCTGCTGGGGGGAGGGGGATTATGTGCTGAGGTCATTGGCTGCTTGGGGGGAGGTGACAGAAAAGAGTACTGACCGCTGGGAGGGATGGCGGGTGAGAGTGTAGGAGGTGTGTTTGGGCTGCATGGGGATGTGATGGGAAGGAAAAGGCCAAGGAGATTGTTGTAATTATAATAATCAACAACTCTGAAGATGACGATGGTTCACGAGCGGTATCTGATGATGTAGATTGTTTCAGAAGTCAAGGATGAGACAATGTGATCATGTTTGACCAAGTTATACAAATGATCAACATGATGTGGTACGAGTGACAGGTTATTAGCTGCAAAATGTCAAAAACCCGGTTTCGTTCAACAACTTTCAAAATTTGACCTTTGCATAACCTTTAAATGTCACAAAACAATGTTGTGGACATTAAAATAAGGAAACAGGATATGTGCTATAGCTTATTGGAGTTAGTTCGTCGAAGAAGGTCGAAAACCCGGTTCGATTCCCACAACTTTGAAAATTTGACCATTGTGGCCTTTTCAAGGTCAAAGGTCAAAGATTGTGACCTTTGGTGCAAAACTTCCTCTGGAACATTCCAGGAACAATATAACGTCATATAGGCTATATTGCATTTCGCACTCCTCGGATTATCCATACTTTGATGAAATCAGCGTAAAAACAAACTTGAAGGGGGCGCCACGGGCAAGGTGTTCGAGATAGAGCAAAATGGTTTCAAGACTTTAGGTGGGGAATGACCTCAAGATTATGCATAAAAAATATTGTCATCCGAGCTCTCAAAGTTTGGGCAGTCGTATGATTTTTATGTCAAAATTCGCAATTTTCTAAGTTCGTGACCTTGTGACCTTGACCTTGGGACGAAAATGAAAAATCGAGCTCTGTGGGGCTATGCAGGTGCCATTGGGCTAACCAAATACCGAAACCCCTGCCAGATTTGACAAACCCCCTCGGAGAAGATGCAAATTGAAATTGGCTACCCCCTAAAAACACATGTTTTTTGGGCGTGGCTCCACCCATAATGGGCGTACCACGCCCATTCTCAGGAAAACACAACTAGATCATGATATAAACCTCCCACCAAAATTTTATCAGGATCGGATCAAAACTCACGGAGCTATGCTTGGGACAGACAGACAGACAGACAGACACACACCAATAACGAATATAGTGGTCACTTATATTTTTTCGTGAACCAATAATAGACCTTTTCTATAGGCTTTATTTTCACAAAACTCACACGCATATCTACAACAACAGAAATATACATCGGGTAATAATAACAAAATACAACAAGTGGTGCCAGGCACAACAAATCCCACCCATTTAAGGCATAAAGTTATTTTGGGGATCAAATTTTAATTTGATACATCCTTAACCTGAATGTTGATTATAAGGAATATTTTAGTCTTAGTTTGAAGTCAATTAAACCATTTTTGACAAAGTCATGAGCAAAAAACCGATTTTGATCTTTTCGTGACCTTGACCTTGACCTTTGATCCAATTGGACCCAAAAGTTAATGGGGTCGTCCAAGGTTCATTGCCCACCTGTGGATTAAATTTGATAGTGTTTGCAAAAGCCGTTTTGCCGTAAAGTTGCAAACAGACAGACAGACAGACAAACAAACAAACAGAAAAACAAACCGGACGATTACAATATCCCGCTACCTCCCTCCAGGGGGGCGGGATAATAACTAGTATAACATAATACTGAAGGCAAATACCACATACACATCACATCATAACAAAGTTAAACTCCATACTCTAATACCAATTGCATTCCTCAGAGTACATTATTCCTGATATAGTATATAACATACCTATATTGTTACAGCATGACTTTCCCTGGAGTATGTGGTGTACATGTCAACACCAGCCATTGACCTTAGTAGGGAAAGAATACTGGTTCTGGCTCACTTTTCCCCATGTAAATGAATGGGGGATTTTCAGCCATGAAATTTTTCTTTTTTTTTCCCCTAAAAAAATAAATCCCCTTTTTAGCCGAAGGTATATTTATTTGTCTCCCCTTTTTAACCTGGAGCCTGGTGTTGGCTTAGTGGTTAGGGTGGCGGCTTGGGATCCCAGGGTCCTGGGTTCAAGCCCCGTTGGCTGCTGAATTAACACCAGGGGGTTGACTCAGCCTGCCATCCTTCCGAGGTCGGCGAAATGAGTGCCAGTGTACTGGTCCCGGTGTATGCCCCGGTTAGAATAGGTGTACCATATCCCTGTGTGTCGTAAGAGGCGACCAGGGTTGGTGTCAGGAAGGGCATCCGGCCATAAAACATTTCCTCAAGAAAAAGCCAAACCCCTGCACAACAGGGAAAAATGGCTGGAAAAACGGTCATTTTTTTATTTCCCATTTTAACCTAGGGGCTCTCTATTCAAATAGCCCATACAACAAGATAAAGATTTGTTAAAGGTGATTCTAAAGAAATATCTGAAACGTCGAAGCCTCGGGGCACTCTCCATTCAAATAACCCATACAACAAAATAAAGATTTGTTAAAGGTGATTCTAAAGAAATATCTGAAACGTCTAAGCCCCGGGACACTCTTTATCAAATAACCCATACAACAAGATAAAGATTTGTTAAAGGTGATTCTAAAGAAATATCTGAAACGTCTAAGCCTCGGGGCACTCTTTATCAAATAACCAATGCATATTGTTTAGCTCACTCATTGAACCTATAAACATTTGTTCATTCTCAAATTCCTTCAATAGTTTAATTTTCTTTGCACAATAATCCCCATCTAAAATATTGAAAAACAAAACATTTGAATCTTTATATTTTTTAAGATACCCCTTTTGTGCCATTACGAAATGATAAACTTCTCTTAATGATCTCATCTGACCACCTCCTGAGTTGCATATCATTTTGATATTGTAGTAAATTATTTTTCCATTGTTCAATTGATAACCATCAAATTTTTCAGTCCATTCAAACATATTTATTATTTTCTTTACATCCTCTAACTTATTGGTTTTTAAATTGATTCGCATATTTGTTTTATTTACCTTTGTTTTAGATATTTTTTCAATAAGACTTATTTGATATTTTTCACATTCATTATGTTTTCCATTTATATACCAAGACTGAGATTTTCTCCACTCTTTAGTTTGACTAATACTTGGTTCGACCATTTATATATTGTGAAAAACGCGGCGGTAGCCCTTAAAAACCCTAACCCATCTTCCCATCGTTAAAACTTGTGTCCATATGGAACACAATCTATTCTATTCACTCTATCATACAATACCCATATGGAACACAATCTATTTTATACACTCTATCATACAATATCCATATGGAACACAATCTATTCCATTATCTAAAATAAATCTCTTATCATCAAAGGCTCCTAATGCCTTTTTATTTACTTCTTCACTATATATCTTATGTTTATAACTTCTTATTGTATTCATTTTCCTATATTCTTCTTTCTTATTCATCAAACAATTATAATAATTTCTAAAAGTTATTGATTTCTTTATTACATATTTATTTATTCCCTTTAACCTTTTATCAATCTGATCACCATACTTATAAGCATATGCCTTTGCTCTCAATCCAATAAACTCACTCATTACTTTTCCACCCAACTCATCCTTAAACTTGCCAATAACCTTTTCATTCTTTTTGAAAATAACTCACTCTTCTTACTAAAATTACTTGTATCATATACTCCAATGTTTTTCTTCATATCCTTATAAACATCGTCAGTTTTTATATCTAGAATAAAACTATCAGTGTCCATATACAACAATGAAGCATTTTCACCATACTCTTTCTTTAAATCATTATACAAATAATCATACATCAATATCTTTGATAAATCAAGAACTGCTGTTCCAATATAAATTGGTTTATCCATGACAATACTTTCCTTTTTCACATGAATAGCAGAAAAGTTCTCTGAAAAAACCTCTTCTCTCTCAAAACTTGGTTTATTTATCAATCTAGAAGCTTCTTTCCAAGATGTTGCAAATCTAATGTTTTGCCTGTTTCTAACATTCTCCATTGTCTTTCCAAAGACAGCATTATTCATCAATTTATAGAATTTACCTTCAAATTTTACTTTTGTATTTGTTCTCATATCTGTATTGAATTTAATATACTTTTTCATCCAAGGACTTTGTTTAAATTTTAAAACTCTATGAATTTTAGCTACTCTCAACCCAGCAGATAAATATTGTCTCAAGTTCCTTTGATGCAAAACATATCCCTCTTTATCATAGAATGTTGTTAATAACTTTTCTGTTGATTTGCCTTTAATATTAAAACTTTTATGATAATCACTGAACCATTCTTTCTTTGGGGTTTCTTTCTCACATGCAAAAGGAAGGTCTTTATGCTTATTATGAAGATCACTCGGGTACTTCAAATCAACTTCAAAATAATAACCTTCTTCTTTGTCATTCAATTTCTCTTGAGAAGAAATAACAATATTCATCAAAGCCTTTTCATAATCCTTTTCTTCCACCCACTCTAATTTACCATAAGGCAGAGATTGAGACATTGCCCATCCATACAAATTATTAGCATCAAAGTACATCAAATAATTACTA
Organism: Eptatretus burgeri; assembly: GCF_056783735.1. NCBI lineage: Eukaryota > Metazoa > Chordata > Myxini > Myxiniformes > Myxinidae > Eptatretus > Eptatretus burgeri. The sequence goes on along the minus strand of NC_140973.1, from coordinate 69,969,710 downwards.
TCTTTTTCACTCTCATAATTTGGAAGATATTTATTATTTGCTTTAGCATATCTTTTTGAACATACTTGTGATATTCCACCTCTCTTAGACTTCTCAATCATCAAAAGCATATCTACATCACTGACTAAATCTATATCTTGTTTTGTCATTTTCAACATTGCACTCCAAGCTAAACCAGGAGCTGTGAAATAGTGGGCAGGATCTAATCCATAACAATTTTTATTATGACAGAGTGATCTAAAAGCTTCAAACACATCAGCTAACAATAAAACATCTGTTTTTAGATACAAATCATGATATTCTCCAAGGTTCTTTATCTTAAATATTTTCCAAATTTCTTGTGCGTGTTTATATTCCTTATCACTTATCTCTTCCTCATAAAGGTTATTATAGAAACTTTCTTTTGAAGGAAGTTGTGTTTCTTTAAATCTCATAAATGAATCCATATAACCATAAGGATAAATTCCCTTACTTGGAAGAATTTTCTCTTTACTTTGAATTTCATTCCTTGTTTCAATTTCCTCTCTAGTTAGAATTCCCTCTTTAATCAGAATTTCATCTATAATTAGAATTTCCTCTTAAGTTAGAATTTCATTATTTGTTCGAATTTTCTGTATAATTAGAATTTCATCTTCAGTAAGAATTTCTTCATTCATTTCCTCATTAATTAGAATTTCCTCTTTACTTTAAATTCTCTCTTTAATCTGAATTTCCTCTTTAGTTAGAATTTCCTCTTTTGGAAAGAATGAATTAAGATTTGGAAAAGAGCCCGTGGAGCTTAGATTTGATGCGAGGTTGGCTAGTGGCGTTCCCATAAACTTGTAAGAATCAAGAAACCTTATACGAGTTATAGGTTTTGTGAATATCATTTTTGTAAATGAAATATTCTTTTGACTTGTGTTTGTTATGGCAGAAATATTCCCTGGTGTTTTTGAAAGTTCATTTATAAATAGATGTGTATCATAGTTGGCGCTGTTGTGAAGAAAGACTGGAATAAAAGAAGGTAATTTATAATTAAGATTACAACAGGAATGAGCGGGACCTCTATATTTACCAGTAAGATGACAATGATCCCGAACTTAAGACTCCTCAATTTCCTCCTCACAAATATGACAGATATTGTTCTTTCTAAATTCTAATTTTTCTTCTATGGTTAATTTCATCGGTTCATTTGTTTCTTTCATTAATTTAGTTAGTCTTATACAATCCTTTTCTAATCGTTTTACAAACTCTTGTGAAGCATTTTTTCCACTATACTGTTCAAGTTTATTATACTTTTCTCCAACAGATGATTTGATATAATAACAGAAACCACAAGGAATATGTTTTTGATATTTATTTGGATATGGTTCTTTTGGATTAGGAGAAGCAGTATTTATCTTTTTAAGGATACATTCAAAATCAGCGTATATCACAAATGGGTGCATGATAGATTTATTATAATCTTCAAAAGAAATCTTTTCACCAGGTTTAGGCATTGTAATTACAGCTGATTTATGATTACTACAATATTTTGAATGTTGTTCTAATCGTTCTTTTGTATGAAATGAATTAAGACATCGCTTACAAGGATATATTTTGTTTGCTGTTCTGAATACCTGAGAAGAGATTAATCTTGATAAATTATTGATGTATGTGTAATGTGAATTCTTTCCAACACTAAAATATAAAAGATCAATGTGTGTTTCTTCATTTTTATAGTTGTTTGAAATTTTTAATATTTGAACTTTGTTTGTATCCGTTAATCCATATACATTAATAGAAAGATTATTCTTTTTCTCAAATTTAGGAATATCTGTTAGTGGCATTGGGAAATTAAAATCTTTAATGTCCAAGGTATTCTCATATTTCATATATTGTTTTACTCTTTCTGAATTACATTTTGGTGGATGTAAGTGAGCAAGAACAGACCAGAGAAAACATTTATTATCATTATTCTTAATATTAACAACTGCCTTCTTTCGTTTTATTTCTTTTGGTAATTCAATATAAGAAGAAGCTTTAAGAGGGTTTGATTTTAGAATGTGTATATCTAAAAAGATGATTTTTTTAATATTGAATCCACTTCCTACCACTGTATTATCAACATCCTCCTCTTGTCTTGATAGTTCTTCATAAACCCCACTATTCAAAAAATCTTGAAATGATGTTATAAAATGAAGATCTGTCCTCATATAAGGAGTTTGTTCTTCATCTTGTCTTTTCATATTCATTTTCACTCCCATATAAAACTTTAAAGTTTTCATTTCTTTTAATGTCTTTTTAATAAATTTTTCAACATCAGGTTTCACTATTTCAATTGATTCAACTATTGATGATGGACCGGGTTCTCCAAATTGAAAAATCCTGATTTTTATATGCCCTTTAAATGCCCCATCAGTGTTTTCAATATAATAGTCTCCCTTTACTTTAAACTCATTTTTCTTGTGTTTTTGTGATTGAAGATGCCTATTATAACTACTCTTCAAAACATCCTTTGAGCAGGTATCACAATGTTTTCTTTCCAACTCAAGAGGGGATATTTTGTGAAATAGATTAAATGTGTGTTTGTTGGTTCGGAGGTGTTTTCTATAATGTTTATATTCGTGATTACAAACATCGCAGTATGTTGTATTCACCATATTTATATAATAAAACTTTGCTTAAACTAAAATTTTCTTGATGAAAATTTCGTTTATTTTACAGGTGAATCTGTGCTTAAAACCATTTTATCCTCCAACTTTTTCACTTAATAAATACAATGTTTCAAGACACAAAAGACAAGTTTCAATCAATCTCTTCATTTGTTAAAGATGCTGAGAAATATGTCAAGGATGTAAAATTGAACAAAGATAAATATAACAACTATTGGATAAAAACAATTATGGTGGATATGATTAATTCTTCAATTTACTTCAGTGGAAGGGCTTTTAGTATACCTGGAAGAACATCAATTAAGGTATCTCTAACAAAAGTTTCTCCTCTCCTTCTGGCAATATATTCAAAACTAGAAAAAGCAATGAAACAAGAAAAGGTATCAAAAAAAAAAACCTTATCGATGAAGCTTTAGAAAGAAAAGATAAGACCATCTGTAATATGCAAGGAGAAATTTGTATTTTTTTCAACAACCCTAAAGATATAAATCCTGATGAAATAAAGGATGTTAATATATCAGGTGAAATGACATTTCGTTCAATTGTAATGAAGGATCATTTTAAAATTACCTTTAATATAAAAAATGTAGCAGTTGAATCTGTTAATGAAAAAATGTATATCGATATCGATGGTAATGTTTTTTCTACTAATTAAATGAGCCAATATTCAACTGAAGATTTTGAAGATTATGAGAGTGATTATGATACCGAGAGTTTGCATTCAAACGATAGTTATGACACCGAGAGTTTGTGTTCAAATGATAGTTATGAAAGTATAGATGATTCTGAAAGTATCGAAGATGATATCGAAGATGAATTTCAGTTTAAGTAAAGTTTTACTTTATAAATATGAATAGTTTACTCGATTTTGAGCCTCTTGAATTCCATGATTCTCCATATGACAAATTTGAGAATTGTCCTGCATGTGATAGAGTGGGATTAAACACAGAGTCAAAAGCCTATAAACAATGTATATTCTGTGATTATCTTCTAATTAATGATAATCAAAAATATAAAAAGGAAAATAATTCTTTTCGATTTACACCAAAAATGAATTACTTTACAAGATTGATTAGAGAAATGAATGTAAGGTACGAGGGTGAGAACACACCTTTCCTTACAAGGGAAGAAACTGAACGTATTAGAGAAATGTTCAAAGGATTGTTGTTATATATTATTCATGGATGTGATTTTCAGGGAAATATCAACACAAGATATTGCATAAATAAAATAATGGATTATCTTGAAATTAAACCTGAACTTAGGATAAAATATAGAATTTCGAAAAAAGCCAATAATAAATTAAATAACCTGTTTTCCAAATATATAAATGAATGATTTTTTACCCATTTGGGAAAATAAGATAAAATTTGACAACCATAAAAATCTCCCAAATTCATTAAGATGCCTCATAGTTGGTTCAAGTGGATGTGGAAAAACCTGCTTACTTTTAAAGATGCTCCTCACTCCCAACTTTTTAGATTATGATAATTTAATAATTTTCACAAAGTCGAGTTTTCAACCAGAGTATCAACTACTCTCACAAGGTTTTAATGCTGGTCTTCAAAAAGAAGATATAATCGGTTTATTTAAACTTCAAAAAAACCTAAATGATTTTAACATTGAAGATATAATACAACTATTTTGTGATACACAGAGATGTAAAAAGAAATCAAAACCGATAACTTGTATTCTGAGTGATAATACGGATGATATACCGTCTCCCCAAGATTTGGATAAATCCAAAAAGAACCTCGTTATCTTTGATGATTGTGTTAATGAGAGAAACCAAACGGTAATGGACAGCTACTACACAAGAGGGAGACATTCTTCTTGTAATTGTATTTATCTTAGTCAATCGTACTTTCAGCTTCCTCGTCGTTCCATCAGAAACAATGCTAATACTTTTATTTTATTCAAGTTAAATTCAATAGATATAAACAATTTTTGGAGAGACAATTGTTCTACATTATGTAGTAAAAAGGAATTTGGGGATTACATGAAACACACGACTGAAAAATATAAATATATTGTTGTGAAACAAGATGAGATATTAAATGATATTTTTCAATAAATAAATGGATGCGAAAGAAAGAGCAAGAAGATTTAGGGAACATCAAGAGTTGGTTTCAAAAGTTGTAAAACAGCAGGAAGACATAAAGAAGAAACGCAGACAGAAACTAACGGGCGAAGAAGCATTTGAAAGAAAACAAGAGAAATTTTTTAAACCACTTTTAAAAACTTCCCAAGGAAAAATGAAAGATGTTTCCACAGTTCCCACAGTAGAATATACTCCTAAAAAACTTCAAATGTTAAAAGATTTCAGTCAAATGACGGAGGAAGAATTAGAGCATTTAGGAGAATTAGAATATGATGATGAAGGTTTATTTCAACAACTGTAAGAGATTAATCGACCCCCTGATTATATTGTGAATGCTCTTCAAAACAATGAATATTCAGCGGATTCAAAAACCAAAGCAGGACTCATTCCAACAGAACAATCAGCAATATTTCATCTTGTTCAAGAAAAGGTATTGATATTTAATGATGAATTAAGGTTCTTGGGTTCTGCTCAACCCCCTGTTAAACTAACTCCGAGATTAATGTTTCTTCTCACAAAAGATGGAAGACAAGGTTCAACTGTGAGGGATGAATCAAAGTATATTGATAAACCATTGGATATGGAAAATAATGATGATAGAGTATATATTGATCTGCTGAACACTCTAAATTATAAGGTTATTCTTTCTGGTAAAAGTAGGAAGAATGAGAAGGAGAAACACATTATTCAGGCTTTAAGTATCCTTGGTTCAGGTGTTAGTTTTCTTCCAAATGACCCATCGCAATTAGTTAATAGACTGTTATTGTTGTTAGGCAGTAAGAAGGCTGGAAATAACAATTGTTTTAATGAAGCATCAGCCATTTTAGACCAGTTGATGAACATGAAAATAATTAATAAATATCAATATAAAGACATTTTATCTCATATTAAATAAGATGAGAAGCACAATCCTTAGTTTCAATTTCACAACAAGCGACCACACATCTTCATTCCCATACCCACTACAACTTGACACAACAAAAGAATATGAGGCATCTTTATTGTCCATGGAAACTTATAATACCTTATTTAATATAACCGAGAAAAATGACAAGTTTAGTTATAATCCGGGAAGTGGATACAAAACGATAACAGTCTCACCGGAGCATATGAGATTTCTCAAATATCTTCCGAAATTGCTCGTCTTATGAAAGAACAGGGTGATGAACCAAAAAATATTGTTATAAACATTCAAAAACATACTTCAAAATCAACGATTAAAGTTAAAAATAACTACAAGGTTGATTTCACAATTGATAATTCATTTAGAGAGTTATTGGGTTTCTCCTCAAAAAAGATTGAAACTAATGGGACGTTTTGCAGTGATAATGTCATTCAAATATCCTCAGGAATAAATTCGGTGTTAATTCACTGTGATTTGATTGATGGTGCTTATAATGATGGGAAAAAAACAAATACAATATTTTCATTTAGCGCATACTCAACCCCAATTGGTTATAAATTCAATATGGAACCCAAAAATTTGGTTTATCTACCTGTGTCAGGAAAAACCATACACAGAGTAAATTTTAGGATAACCGACCAAGATAATCGTGTGATTTCTTTTAATGGAGAAGTTATATCCATCAGAATTCACCTACGTGAAGTTTTCCAATAAATAAATACGATGGTTATTGTGAGGAAACACGAGTTGGGAAAATATAAAATAATTACAGGGGATGGGATGTTCCTTTCCCCATACTACAAGGGTGAAGGTATGTATCTTGGTAGAGGATACTATAAACCTAAGAGACAAAGGGGTGTTGGACATCAATTTAGAGGAGATGGGATAATTGATACTCTCATGGGTATTGGTTCAACTATTCTTAAACATAAAGATCTAATTGGTTCAACTGCTTCTGCTGTGGGAAATGTAGCAGGTGCTGTAAAGAGTATAAAAGATGCTCAGAAGGAATCTCATAAATTACAAGCAATAAAAGAAATTAAGAAAGGCAAAACTCAGTTGTCCCCCAAGAACGACAGAAAATAATTCAAATACTTGGATCAGGGTTTCAAAAGTTTTAACATCTTTTTTTCCTAAATAAATACAAGTATGGAAGCAATTGATAGTATCTATGATTTGGATGATACTATTATTATCTCAAACTCCACTAAAAAAGAAGATTACTTCAAGGTAAATGCAATAACTGGAACAGACTGGAATACGAATGGTACAAAAAGTTTTGAAATAAATAATCAACAAACCTATTTGAATCTCTCCGAAAGTTTCTTGTTGTGTAAATTTAAATTCACTAAGGCTGGGAATAACACAAACGCTACACTTGTAAATGATTTCTTCTGGAAAATGTTTGATAGTGTGCGTTTGTATATTGGAACACAAGAAGTTGAAGCGGTTGATTATGTCTCTGCTGTATCTGAAATGATAAAATTTACACTCTATACATTCAGTGATAGAATGGGAAAGGGGTCTGTCGAAGGTTTTATTCCTGATATGTCAACGGGAACAAACACAGACCCTGGATATACTCAAAGGAAAGGAATGTATAATGATGATACAAAAGCAGAAAATAGTTTTACTGTGGCAGTTCCTCTTAAAGGTATATTTGGATTTTGTGATCATGATAAAGTTCTGTATGGCCTTAAAATTAGATTTCAACTACAAAGGAATGATAATGAAAATCGATTGCTTTTTGGTGTTGGTAGTGCATTTGGTGATCAGAATAAATTTGTAATTGAGGAAATGAGTTGGTATATCAGTGAATATACTCCTAATCTTAAAACAGAAGAGATGTTGAATCGAAGACTTAACTCAAAGAAACCACTCAGTGTATCATACCTCAAAAGAAGATGTCAACACGTTAAACTCAATCAAACTACTTACACGTGGAATTTGGGTGTTCTGGAAGGAAAGCCACGATATCTGTGGATCATTTTTAAAAAGCCAGATGGTGATACTGCGACTGATAAGAATAATGCATTGAGTGATAATGCTAAGGTGAAACAACTTCGCGTTTCTCTAGATGGAACATTTTACCCACGAGATAGATTGGAAATTAATTGGGAAAAAAATGATTTTGCTGAAGCATACAAGTCTTACCAAAAGGTGTGTGAAAGTAATGGAAATAAAGAACCTATTTTTGATATGACAGCATTTAAAAGTTTGTATACAATCTATGCGTTTGACCTGAGCGCTCAAAAGGAAACTATAAAGTCTAATCGAGTGGATACTTCCCTATACATTGAAAGAGGAGAGAGTGAAGAAGTTGACACATATTGTTTGCTTTTGGAAGAAACAGAATTGCAGATTAATACAGATAATGGTGTGATGATTAGTCTCACATAATTTTTTGTTAAATAAATGAGTGGCAAAGTACCAACTGGGGTATATGTTAATCAAATCAATCTTCATAAACTATCATCTTGTGTTCAAAATCAAAAGCCTTGTACGATTAACGTTAATACAATTCAGAGAAAAGGAGCAGTAAGAATTGATGTTTTTCTCACAAGAGAACAGGTTAAAATCTTGAATGACACTGGCTCACTTAAAATTAAAATGACAAAACCAATGTTGAAAAAATATTCAATAAGAGAGACGAGTGGAGGATTTCTCCCATTTCTAATTCCTTTATTTGCTGGTTTAAGTGCGGTTGGAGCATTGACGGGTGGTATTTCAACAGCGGTGAAAACTGCCAACGAAAGGAAGGCTCAACTCCAGGCTCAAAAAGAATTGGAAAGACATAACAAAGAGTTGGAGAAACAAATTAGTGGAAGTGGTGTAATTGTAGATTTTGCTGAAAAACTTGAAGGTCTGCCTGATAAAGCGAGATTGTTAGTTGGAGATATGCTTTCTTCTATAGCACAAGCAGGTGTAAAATTAACGAAAAGAGGTAATGGATTATATCTTTCTAATAAATAAATGAGCATTGATGAGTGGTTGAAAGAATTTGGAAAGAATACAACATCAAATTTACAACTTGTCAAATATTGTAAGAAATTAAAAATTCATAATGTGGTTATTTGTATGAGAGATGAATTAACAAATGTGCCGAAACATACAAAGAATATTATTATGAACTTAGAAGATAATAATGGGAACGGTTCTCATTGGGTTTGTATTTTTAATAGTCAAGACAAATATTATTTTGATAGTTTTGGTCTTCCACCACCTGTTGAAGTCATAAAATTCTTACAGAATGGTGTTTATCAAACATTTCAAGTCCAAGAATTAAATTCCAAGTGTTGTGGCCAATTATGCCTATATGTGTTATTTCAACTCAACAAAAATAAAAAATTTTATGATATTATTTTTAATCTAATATAAATGACTTATGTTGGTAAAGATGGTTCTATCTTTGGTGTATCTCAAGAACTGGATATTGATTTATCAAATTATTACACAAAGGCACAGGCTGAACGACATAAATATAATATAACCAAAAATATTAACATGAAAAATGCTTATAAATTAAAAAATTATCCAACCCCAACTGAAGCGAATGACTTGGTGAGATTAAGTGATTTATCACAATATATATACTTAAATAAAACGGCTGTGTATTCCAAAGATACAGAAGTGTTGATATTATCTCCAGGTCATACAGAATTCACAGTTCGAATTAAAATAAATTTTTATAAAGAAGGGCGTATCGTTTGCATGAGAATAGAACAATGGGGGTATGGTATGAATGATTTAGGGTATAATTGGTCATTTAAAATTAACCTCGAAGACCTGGAACAATTAAATCAGTCTCGTAAGGAAGAATATTATCCACTTGGTATCGAGAATGAGTTTTGTGGGGCTACGATTAGTAAACAACAAATAAAAGACTTTAATAAGGGTAAATATAATAATGGTTTTGCCCTTGTTTATCTCATGAAAACAGAAAAAACAGGATTATATATAATAAGTAAGGAAATACAAAATGATTTAACTATGGGAAGATGGGGAGGTGTTTCGTGCCATAATATTATTCTAACATATATTTCTAATACATAAATGACAGCAAGAAGGCTTCAAGAAAATTATCATTTCTGTGTTCAAGCATACCTTCAAGAAAAGGGTATTCGGTATTTTAATAAATATGTTCTACAACATAAGAATGAGGTATTTTCAATAAAAGATTGGCATTATGCTGATGTTGATAAACCGACAACTTTAGATTTAATTAGAATGTTAAATAATGAAAAAATTATAAAGTTAAGAAAACGTAAGGCTCTTTTAGAAATTCAAAAGAAATTTTATTGGTTTCCTATTGTAAAAAAATTATTTTGGATACAGGAATAACAAGAAATCCTGATGAATATATGTATAATATTCTATGGGGTGTAAGCGATTCAAGGATAGTAAGGGATGAGGAAGGAGTTGAAGAAGAGAGGGAAGAGGAGGAAAAGGAGAAGAGAGAGAAGGAGGAGAGGGAGAAGAAAGAGAAGGAGGAAAGAGAGAAGAGAGGGATGAAAGGGAGAAGAGAGAGAGGGAGGAAAGAGAGAAGAGAGAGGGAGGAGAGGGAGGAAAGAGAGTGGATGAATAAATATCAAAATATGGAAACCAGTGAGATTCAAAAAAGAATAGGGGTATTACAGAAAATAACTCAACCCACCGAGGAGGAAAACAAAGAATTGATAAGTCTATTTACAATACTTTCGACAAGACTATTGACATCGAGAAGACATGTATTTTAATTCAAGTTTTTCATTTTTTTTTTTTCTTAAATAAATGGGGGAGAGAGTGAAGGCATTTCTAAGGATTCTTTATGTTTTAAAAATTAAGATTCAAATGTGCATGTTGGAAACTAAAAAGGTTTTTGCACTCTGCAGGAATTTTTCTCATAAATAAATGAGTTATTGTCTCAAATGTAAAAAGAAAACTAATACTAAAAATATTTCATATATTAAAAGTAAAAATAACAGGGTTATACAAAAAGGTATATGTTCGGTGTGTGGTTCAAAAAAAAATCAATTTATCTCCCAACACAAACTAGGAGGAGATATACAAAAGTTTTTATCAGGAAGTAAATTTACAACTACTGGAATACCAGGGGAATTACATCTTCCAGGGTATTCTTTCTGTGGTCCAGGCACAAACTTGGATAAAAGATTAGATGAGGCAGACAATCCTAAATCCTGGAGTAAGCCTATCAATAGAGTTGATGAAGTGTGCATGAGACACGATATTGATTATGGGAATACCACAACGTTGGAAGAAAAGCATGAAGCCGATAGAGAAATGTTGTATAATTTGTCTCTGATACAAAATCCAACCTTGAGAGAAAAAGTTGATCGGTTCATTGTGAAGAAGATGATCAGTGCTAAATTGAAACTTGGACTTGGAAATTCAAAAAACTTGTAAGCTCTAATGATGTCATTAAGATTGAAGAGCAATTAGCTGATGAATTACATAAACCAATATTCACAAAGTTTCAGAGAAGGAAAGTTTATTCCAAGGAAGTAGATTATATCTGGTCTGCTGATTTGATTGAACTCAATAATGATAAGGGGTACAAGTATGCTTTCACCGTTATTGATTTGAGGAGTAGATATGTGTGGGTTGTCCCTTTAAAAAACAAAACAGGTAATACTCTTATGTTAGCTTTTCAACAGATATTTAATAAAAGTAAGAGAAAACCTAAAAAATTGTGGACTGATGAGGGTAGAGAGTTTTATAACAAGACATTTTTGAATTTTCTAAAAAATAACAGTATTACATTATACAGTACCTTTAATGAAGGGAAGGCAGTTGTTGTTGAACGTTTTAATCGTACCTTAAAAGAGAGACTATATAAAAAATTCACACAACTCGGTTCACAACAATGGTCATCTTTTATTCAGGATATTGTGGATAAGTATAATGACACGATTCACACGGCAACAAATATGAAACCATCAGAAACATTTACAAAATTAAAATATGAAAAAGAGATTAATGTCAGAAAACCTAAGTTCAAAGTTGGTGATATCGTAAGAATATATAGGTGGAAATCTCATTTTGAAAAAGGTTATACGAAAAGATGGACCAACGAGCTTTTTAAAATTGTTGATTTAATAGATACGGTTCCTTGGACTTATAAGATATATGATTTGTAAGGGGAAGAGATTTTAGGTTCATTTTATTCACAGGAATTACAAAAGACAAAGATGAATTGAAATTTTTTGACTCTGCCCCTTTTTGACTCCACCCACACAAGCCCCGCCCACACAAGCCCCCGCCCACACAAACCCCACACAAACCCCACCACACACCCCCCCCCACAAGCTCCAATAAATTGAGTTTTTTTGACTCCGCCCCTTTTTGACTCCACCCACACACGCCCCTCCCATCGAAGCCCCGCCCACACAAACCCCACACAAACCCCACACAAGCTCCACACAAGCTCCACACAAAAACTCCACACAAGCTCCACACACACAAACCCCACACAAGCTCCACCCATATTCATCATATTCACATAATTAGTGATTAGTTAATTAGTTCCCCATACACACAACATGTTTATTTAATTAAAAAATTATCCAACCATCCACACAAGCTCCACTCATCCACCCATCCCCCCATCTCTCCACCCATCCATTTATCCACACAAACCTCATCCACATAAGCCTCATCCACATTCACCCCTCCCACACAAGCTCCACCCACATAAACCCCTGCCCATATAAACCCTGCAAACATAAACCCCTCCCACATAAGCCCTGCCTCCACAAGCTCCACACAAAAACTCCACACACATAAACCCCTCCCACACAAGCTCCACCCACATAAACCCCCGCCCACACAAGCCCCACCCACACAAGCCCCACCCACACACACACCCCGCCCACACAAGCCCCTCCCACACACACCCCACCCACACAAGCCCCACCCACACACACACCCCGCCCACACAAGCCCCTCCCACACACACCCCACCCACACAAGCCCCCACCGAAGCCCCGCCCACACAAGCCCCGCCCACACAAGCCCCACCCCCCTCGTCCCCCCTGTGCGCCCCCACCTTTGACCCACCACCTCCCTCATCCCACCCCACCCTTCCCCCACACACACATGGGGAGGGGAGGGATGGGATGAGGGGGTGATGGGTCATTGGGGGAGCGCACCTACCCCCCTCCCCCAACCCCCCTTAACATCTCTTTTATTCTTTTCTTGTAATTCAGAATCAAGTAATTGTAAACAAAACAAATATAATTTATTAATATTGAAAATATTAAATATTCATTTGCGAGAATGTATAATCTTTCCCAGCAATCTTCTTCAGATGTCTTATGATTTCGAAACTCAGACACCATATTCTGTTTTGAAACAAAATGTGGATTATAATTAGGTTCTATAAAGATAATTACATGGTAATATGAATAAGCCTCGTTGACCACTGAATTAACACACCAGGAGCCTGTCATCCTTTCAAGGTCAATAAAATGAATTCCAGTGTACTGACAAAACCACGTCCAAACTAATGATGCAACCAACATAAGGCGACATTCTAAAGAGAGAGTGATATTAATAATAATTCAGAAATATTTACCTCCAGAAAATCATGTGTTGTACGAGTGATATTAATAATAATTCAGAAATATTTACCTCCAGAAAATCATGTGTTGTACAAGATTGCTTCAACAGCTGATGTTGTGCGATAGTGCTGAAAAAAAAAAATAATAAGTCAAGGGTATAGATGAAGAGACAGACAGGGAAAGCAACACACACACACACACACACGCACACACACACACATACACACACACACACATAGACACACACACACACACGTGCCTCACCATTGGTTTAATTCATTCGAGATCAGAGACCAGTCATTATAAATCATTGGCCTCTTCAATAAGAGCAGAGAGAGGTAGGTAGAAAGACAGACAGAGAGAGAGGGACACACACACGTGTCTCACCATTGGTTTAATTCCTTCGAGATGAGAGGACGTGATAAGACTTCATGCCACTCATTGTAAATGTCTTTCAATTCTCTTCTAAAATCATTGATCTCTTCAATAAGAGTATTAATTTCATGAACCACGTCGTGATATGTAAACTCAATTTCTTCCAATGCCCTGTCAGGGAAAAAAAAAAAAAATATATATATATATATATATATATATATATATATATATATATATATATATATATATATATATATATATATATATATCTATATATCAGAATTATCATGATTTAATTAATAATCATTTGCTTCATCGTTCAAAGAGAAAAGCATACACAAACTTACCAACTCTGTAGTGGGCTGTTGGCTTCATCGGAAGAAAGATCGTCCATGCCTCAGTTGTAAAAATGAAAATCCCGTCTGGCAGAAACTTTGTCTGGCGAACCGCTTATAAAGCAACGATGAGGAGATTGCTTAATCATTGGGTGTGGGCACAGGAAATGACAAGCTTCTCTTAATGATCTCATCTGGCCACCGCCCGAGTTGCAAATCATTTTTGTACATAAACCACGCCATAAAAGTTTTGATTCAAATGTTTTCAGTTCGTGTTCTGAGATAAAATATAAACACGAGACCTTGTCTCACAGAATAGTTCCTATTTTTTCACAGCATGACAGTCCAAAACCACTTCCTCATTCACACAGCACGGTCGTGTCAAAAAAAACACTTCCTCATTTTCACGGCATGAACTGAAAACATTTGAAACAAAACTTTTTTTATGGCATGGTTTATGTACAAAAATGATTTGCAACTAGGGCGGTGGCCAGATGAGATCATTAAGAGAAGTTTATCATTTCGTAATGGCACAAAAGGGGTATCTTAAAAAATATAAAGATTCAAATGTTTTGTTTTTCAATATTTTAGATGGGGATTATTGTGCAAAGAAAATTAAACTATTGAAGGAATTTGAGAATGAACAAATGTTTATAGGTTCAATGAGTGAGCTAAACAATATGCATTGGTTATTTGATAAAGAGTGCCCCGAGGCTTAGACGTTTCAGATATTTCTTTAGAATCACCTTTAACAAATCTTTATCTTGTTGTATGGGTTATTTGATAAAGAGTGTCCCGGGGCTTAGGCGTTTCAGATATTTCTTTAGAATCACCTTTAACAAATCTTTATCTTGTTGTATGGGCTATTTGAATAGAGAGCCCCTAGGTTAAAAGGGGAAATAAAAAAATGACCGTTTTTACAGCCATTTTTCCCTGCTGTGCAGGGGTTTGGCTTTTTCTTGAGGCAATGTTTTTTGGCCGGATGCCCTTCCTGACGCCAACCCTGGTCGCCTCTTACGACACACAGGGATATGGTACACCTATTCTAACCGGGGCATACACCGGGACCAGTACACTGGCACTCATTTCGCCGACCTCGGAAGGATGGCAGGCTGAGTCAACCCCCTGGTGTTAATTCAGCAGCCAACGGGGCTTGAACCCAGGACCCTGGGATCCCAAGCCGCCACCCTAACCACTAAGCCAACACCAGGCTCCAGGTTAAAAAGGCGAGACAAATAAATATACCTTGGGCTAAAAAGGGGATTTATTTTTTTGGGGGAAAAAAAGAAAAATTTCATGGCTGAAAATCCCCCATTCATTTACATGGGGAAAAGTGAGCCAGAACCAGTATTCTTTCCCTACTGACCTTCATATCCAGTGCTGCCACATCCACCCAATCACCGTGGCCACTAATTACAGTCCAGCCCTTCATTATCACAACAAGGATGTTTTTTTTGTCAGTGATGAAACTACTAAGTTTGAGGATTCCTCATTCTGCAGCAATGATCGAACATATAAATATTGTGTTGTGTTGATTCGCAGTCGCAGGAGTCTTCTTCGTTTTCTTCTTCTCACTTGTGGCAGCTGTCTATCATTTTGTTGGGGCATGACAATGTCGCTGACGCTGTGCCCCGACACCAGTACACTAGTACTCATTTCACCGACCTCAGAAGGATGACGGGCTGAGTCAACTCCACCTGGTGTTACTTCAGCAGCCAACAGGCCTCAAACTCATGACCCTAAAATCCCAAACCAGCCACCCAATATAACCACAAAGCCAACAGCAGGTTTCGTAGTAGGAGTGAAGGGTATTAAAGGAAGGGCAAAGAGTGTTCTATGAAGTTGTGGCAGGAAGTCATTGGTTATGCTATATATTTGAGCAAATGAGATAAGAAAAGTTTACTCAGCTTTGAAAAATTGGAACTGAATGTTGGGAAGTCAACTGAAAAAAAAAGAGTTCCGAGAACAGGATGAGGAGGAGGAGATTGTGACCAGACTCTGTGCAGAGCGTTAGTGCTGCTTAAACAGTCTCCTTGGCTATTGGGCACAATCCTGGTCGGGTCACCACTCCGACACAGGATACCAGCATGCTGGCACTCATTTTGCCGACCTCGGAAGGATGACTGGCCGAGTTAACCCCACCTGGCATTAATTCAACAGCTGAGCAGGATTTTAACTCAGGACCCTGGGATCCAAAGCCCACCACCCTAACCATTAACCCAACACCAGGTAGATAGATAGGTAGGTAGGTAGGTAGGTCGGTCTGTATGTATGTATGTATGTATGTATGTATGTATATGTATGTATGTACACAATGTCGAGGCTCGTAGGAGAGTGAACACACAGAATGTACAACAAGGGGAGAAGGAGACAAGAGGGGTGGGAGAGGGAAGCGCAAAACAGTGGGGAACAGACACATGAGGAGATCTGTGGAAGGGAGAGGGATGGGGGTGGGGTACACGTGGTAAACAAGATGGACATTACAGGGACTTTCAGGTCCTTACACAATAGGGACTTTGAGGAAGGAAAGCAGGGAAGTTGAAGGATGTGGGTTTGGGTTGGTTAGCAGGGGTCGAAAAGATCACAGTTTTGGATGGGGGGAGATGAGAGGTAGTGGTGAACAGCTGTTTTGAAGACCTGGAGGAAAGAGAGGGATTGAAGAGAGTGGGAGTTTGTTCCCAAGGCAGGAAAAAAGAGGAATGAAAGAGTGAAGGTGAGCAGTGATTCTTGATTTTGGTAGTTTTACCAGAAGGCGGTTGTTGGCGGACCTTGAGCCCCTGCAGAAATATCGTCATCAAAGCGGGGGGGGGGGGGGCGGCAGGGCGAAGCCAGAGAGGAGACGATGGAAGACAGAAAGACCACTGACCTGCCTGCGGTGAGAGAGTAAGAGACCCAAAGATTCAGACTCATCGCAGGAGATACCAATGATCCTAAAAGACTTAGTTTTGTAGAAACATTTTATCATGATTTGTTTGGGGGTGATTAAATAAATAAATTGATGATGATTAAAAGCTGATATTAAAATAAAATATATTAATCCTGAAATAAATGTACTCAAATATGATATGATGTTTTAAGTATGTATCCATTTGGAATTCACATAATTACAAGCCGGGAGGCGGCGATGGGTCGCTGAGCATGGGACCGATAAAATATAGAGCAAAATGGATGTCATTTTGTGGATGGGGAATCACCTTAAGATGATGCATATCAAATCTCATCCAGTTCCATCAACTGATAACTACTCGGTTTCAATTTGAATGAAAAGTACCGAAAATGCGGTTTGAATAACCAATTGGATTAGTGATCGGAAGCAAAGAGTGGCTGTGAGTGGGAGGATGTCTGGGAGGGAAGACATTCATAGTGGATCTCAGGCATCAGTACTCGGACCATTATTATTCATTATTTACATCGATGATTTGGATAGTGAAGTTAAGACAGCTTTCTAAATTTGAAGATGACCCAAAGCTTGGAGGTAAGGTAGATAGCAGAGAGGGTGAGTGGGAGGGGGTGATCAGAGTCAGCAAGGTCTAGATACTTTAATAGATTGGGAAAAATATTTTCAGATGTCGTTTAACAGAGGGAAATGTAAGGTAATTGGGATGGGTGAGAGAATAAGGGAAATAGAGATTATATTCGTGTAAACCAAGGGGCAATCTTGGCATTACAGATTGAGGGCAACGTGGATATTTGCAAAATTGTGTAGGCTTGATGGGACGAATGGCCTCCTGCATTGAAATTCCTTGAGACGTTCAAAACCTCCATGCCAAAGCTTTGGTTTCAGGTGAACAAGGAAATTTGAAGCAGGAGGAGGCCATTCATCCCATCATGGCTGTGCTTCACCAACACCACATTCAAGAAATCCATCACGATAATGACTTGATTTCATTGAGGGAGTGAGGATGAGAAAAGTGTGGTCGGCTCAGGGACATCACCAGGGTGTTAAAAGTAAATCAAACAAAACAAAACAAAAAATCAAATATTTATTTATTTATTTATTTGTGGGCAAAGGCATTGTTGGGGAGGAGAATATACAACACCAATCACACACTATCCCTTGAGGAGACCCTCTCAAAGACATCACAATCAGAATATATGTATAAAATCACCCATCCAAACTAAAGCTCCCTCAAAGTCCTGCCAACATCCTGATACCCCTCTATCTCCAATACTTCCAGATACCTATCTATACTGAACAAAAATATAAACGCACCAACCTAAATATCTAAGTCAAGATTGCCATTATGGGAAAATGGTCAAACCGATGATATGCTTGAGCAATGGTTCCTTTATTTTGCTCAAGACAGATGTTCCCATTGAAATTGACCACTCTGAGTGTGTGGACTCACACGTTGAGTTTCCTTCCCATGAGCACCATGGGGCTTGACAGAGTGATGGTCAGTGAGCGTGACCAGGACACAAACACTCCCTATAGCTTGCCCTATAAAAGGCCTCCCAAAATGTGGACTGGTGCCAAATGTCAACATGCCACAGATGTCACAAATCTTGAGGGAGCGCGCCATTGGCATGCTGAATGCTGGGACGTCAGTACGGGCCGTTGCAGCACACTTCAATGTCCACCACTCCACCATTAGCCACCTGAGGACGCGCCTCAGAGAGACTGAAAGCACTGTGAACCGCCCACATGCCCGGCGACCACGTGTGACCACCGCCGGTCAGGGTCGTCACATGAAGCTGCAACATCTCCGGGATCGACTCCGACCGGCCACGAGGACTGCCGATGAGACTGTCGGGCTGCATAACAGGCGCATTTCAGCCCAGACGGTGCGTAACCGCTTGAGGGAGGCCAAACTCCGAGCCCGCCGACCACACCGGGGACTCGACCTCACTGCAGTCCGGCGTCAGACCCGACTGAACTGGGCCAATGTTCACTTGCGCTGGACCCTCGCACGATGGAGGAGAGTGCTGTTCACCGATGAGTCGCGGTTCCAGCTGTATCGGGCTGATGGCAGACTCCGCATCTGGCGTCGGGCTGGGGAGCGCTACACTGACGCCAATGTCCTTCGTCGGGTGTCACACGGTGGTGCCAGTGTTATGGTGTGGGCAGGCATATGCCATGGAGAGCGCACTCGGCTTCATTTCATTGAAGGCAACTTGAACGGGCAGCGGTACAGGGACGAGATACTCAGACCCATCGTCGTGCTGTTTGTGCGCCTTCACCATGTGACGTTTCAGCACGACAATGCTCGCCCCCATGTTGCCAGGATCTGCATGGACTTCCTCGGTGAGGAGGACATTGATGTCCTCGACTGGCCTCCATATTCTCCCGACATGTCGCCCATCAAGCACCTTTGGGACGTTCTTGATTGACGCGTACGACAACGTTATGCAGTCCCAGAGAACGTCCGCTAGCTCCGTGTGGCTCTCCAGGAGGAATGGGAAAACATCCCTCAGGCCACCATCGATAATCTGGTGATGTCCATGCGCCAGAGATGCACCGCTCTGCGCGACGCCAACGGTGTACACACCCGCTACTGACTGTGTGAACTCTGACAGTGACACCTCGGTTGTGTCGGCTGTTGTAGCGCAAAGACTGTCGCCAGAATTCTCAAGGAACTCTTTGAAATTTAATGCTCAATTGTCATGGATTCTATAATATAACCAAATTGTTGTGAAGATTTAGTATTAATGAGTTCGAGGTAAAATAGTAACAATCGCTTGGTGCGTTTATATTTTTGCGCTTGGTGCGTTTATATTTTTGTTCAGTAATTGCAATTTAAACTTATCTACTGTTTCTGCTGCACTACCTTTCCAGGGAGCACTACCTTTCTATCTACTTAACAGCTTCCATTCCAACAAATCGTCTTCCATGCATTAACTACTCTCCGAGTAAAATCCCTTACTTTCCTACCATCTTAATTCTCCTCTTCTTTCCTCTCAGTCTCATGCTATGGCCCCTGGTCCTATCACTGTCTGTTGTGCTGAATAGCTATTCTGCAAATATTTTGTCCACACCCTTCATTTTATAAAACATTTCATCCCCTCTTCCTGTCCAGGCTGGAGATCCTCAAGGTAGTATTCTGGGTCCTGTTCTTTTTCTGGTTTTCATCAATGATCTTTCCAACTCTCTGGAAAATCCTCTTTATCTCTTTGCTGATGACTCCACCCTCTGCCATACCATCTGTTATCCCTCAGACAGGCAAGCAACAGCTTCTTCGCTCACTGCATATCTGGGCAAAATCACAAACTGGTCCAACACCTGAAATATGTCTTTCAATCTGGACAAATCTCACTATATCTCTCCGAAATGTCAGTTAAGAACCCCCCCCCCCATCCACTTTCTCAACAATCTTCTGGAAGAAGTCCTTTCTTTCAAGCTTCTGGGTCTCACTATCCGCCATGATCTTTCCTGGGAAAGCCACATTTCAAACCTCGCCTGCAAAGCAGTCGCCAAAGCACTGGGAATCCTCTGTCATGCAAAGTCCTTCCTTGGCCCACCTGAGGTCCTGATCACTTACAAAGCTTTCGTCCGCAGCCTGATGGAGTACTGCTCTCCTCTCTGGGCTGGTGCTCCTGTCTCCCACCTTTCTCGGCTTCACGGTGTGGAAACCAAGGCATTTAAGATCATTGGTATCTCCTGCGATGAGGCTTAGTCCTTGGGCCTCTCACTCTCTCACCGCAGGCAGGTCGGTGGTCTTTCTGTGTTGTACCATCTCCTTTTCAGTCTTGCCCCCCCCCGTTCTTTCTGCGATTTGTCCCCACCACATTTCTGCAGGGCGCTCAAGGTCCACCAACAACCTCCTTCTGGTAAAACTACCAAAATCACGAATCACTGCTCACCTTCACTCTTTCATTCCTCTTTTTTCCTGCCTTTGGAATAAACTCTCTCATTCTATTCAATCCCATTCTTCCCTCCAGGCCTTCAAAACAGCTGTTCACCGCCACCTCTTATCATCCCCCATCCAAATCCTTGATCTTTTCCACCCCCGTTAATCCACCCCAAGCCCACCTCCTTCAAATTCCCTGCTTTCCTTCCTGAAAGTCCCTGTAATGTCCATCTTGTGTTCTCCATGTTCCCCACCCCATCCCTCTCCCTTCCACAGATCTCCTCATGTCTCTGTTCCCCACTGTTTTGTCCTTCCCTCTCCCGCCCCTCTCGTCTCATGCCCCCCTTGCTGTGCGTTGTGTGTTAGCTCTCATACGACCCTCGACAAGGTATACAAAAAAAAAATCTCTATCATATCCCCTCGTAATCACCTCATTTTTAATGTATGAAGTCTTTCCTCCTTCAACCACTCCTCATAGCTTAGTCTGGCTCGGCTGGGAATCAATTGAATAGCCTTACACTGTACCAGCTCTCTGACAGCTATGTCCTTTTTCAGATGTAGTGACCAAAACAATATTGTTGACTAAATTCATGTACAATGTAAATACCACTTATTTTGATTTATAATTGATCCCCCTACGAATGGAACCTAAAACCCCATTGGCTTTACCTAAAGCTGCCAGGCACTGTGTTGTCTGCTTACCCCCAGCATGCAGCCATTACCTCTCCCAGATCCTTATGTTGTGTGACACGATGTTAAGAACAATCGTTCATTATTTTTGTTTGATTTATCATTGTATGAGATGAATGATATGTGAAAATATGAGGGTGTAGAAGGGGCTGAAAGGGGGTTAACTAAAAACTTGAGAAAACTGCACAGCTTTTTTTTGTATATACATTGTCAAGGCTCGTATGAGAGCTGACACACAGAACACACAACAATGGGGCCATGAGACGAGAGGGACGGGAAGGGAAGGACAAAACAGTGGGGAACAGAAACATTAGGAGATCTGTGGAAGGGAGAGGGATGGGGGTGGGGAACACGGGGTAAACAATAAGGACATTCCCGGGACTTTCAGGAAGGAAAGCAGGGAATTTGAAGGAGGTGGGCTTGGGGTGGATTTTCGGGGGTAGAAAAGATCGAGGATTTGGATGGGGGAAGATACGAGGTGGTGGTGAACATTTGTTTTGAAGACATGGAGGGAAGAGTGGGATTAAAGAGAGTGTCGCAGTTTGTTCCAAAGGTGGGGAAAAAGAGGAATGAAAGAGTGTAGGTGGGCAGTGATTATTGAGCATGGGTGGGGGGTGGGGCGAGACCGGAGAGGAGACAGTTTCTCACTTTATATTTGAGTGCTGTTCTCACTTTATGTAATAATACAGACAGGCTGGTGTAGAAGTCGGGCACTTACCTTCAAACTGTGCAACCGGGTTTCGATTGTCAGCTCAACGGAAGCTGTAGTCTCTGGGAATGGTGTTTCACAGGCAGGATGTTGAGTCACAAAGTGTGCCCTCCCTCAGAGTGAAGTTAAACTGAATGCCAACCTACCATTATTCAATAAGATTGTGAACATGATAGAAACCAATGGCGAGTCAAACAGGTTTGGCAGGAGATTGGAGGAAGGTAATAAAGAGGACACCACTGAGCAACAATAGGGGAGTCCAGGTGCAGCGTGAGGTTGGGGGGGGGAGGGAGTTGGCTGGGGGTTGGTGTGAGACAATGGTTAAAGAGGTAACTGGAAGAGAACTGACTCACAAGAGAATTAAGAATGGAGTGCATACCTCCCCCATGCAATGCCTGATCTGCGAGAATGTATCGGGCCCAATACATTTTTGAAATTTCATGCTATATATCGTTTTTGGCCCCATAAATGCTGAAGAATCACTTTAAAGATTAAATAAACCTCGTATCCAGATCAGGATTTGAATCTTCACAAAAATCGAATCAATTTGTTCTTGTCACATACACAACCTGTCCACAACTTTTTGAGGTATCATGCTATATATCGGTTTAGCCCTATCTCTCAATGGTGAAGAATCACTGAAAAAATTATAGTAGCCAGATCCGGATCTTCACCAAAATCTAATCAGTTTATTCTTGTCACACACCCAACATGTTGACCAAATTCCATTCAAATCCATCCACGACGTTTTGAGATATCTGCACACAAACAAACAGACAAACATACAAACAAAAATAGATGTCATGCAGAGCATGATAGTTGCAAAATCCATGAAACAAATTTGACCTTAAGAACAATTGGTGGTTGAATTCAATGACCAAATTTGCAACTCTTCTTTAAATTTCAGTCAATCGGATGAAAATTGACACTTTGTGAAAGTTAGTCTATGTTGACCTCAAAAATAATTGGAGGTTGAATTCAGTGAGCTGATATGCAAATTCTCTTCAAATTTCAAGTCAATTGGATGAAAATTGTCAATTTTAGAAACTTGGCCTCTGTTGACCTTTTGGTCGATGTTGACCTCAAAAATAATTGGCTGGTTGAATTCAGTGACCCGAATTAAAAATTATCTTCAAATTTTAAGTCAATCGGATGAAAATTGAGGATTTTAGAAATCTCACCTAAGTTGTTGACCTTTGTCCTCTGCTGACATTTTGATCAATGTTGACCTCGAAAATAATTGGTGGTTGAATTCAGTAGGCTGATTTGAAAATCCTGTTCAAATTTCTTGTCAATCGGATGAAAATTTAGGATTTTAGAAATTCGACAAATTTGACAAATTTGTTGACCTTTTGTTGATGTTGACCTTTTGACCTTTTGACCTCAAAAACAATCGGCTTTTTGCTTATGACAAACTCTACCATGTGGTGATAGTACTGCAGCATAGCAAACCAATTGTTCGACTTCTCATAAAAGCACCAAAATTAGTACATATGTTGACTAATGTATTCTGAACAATTCTGGATATGGAGCCACTCGAGATTTTGCTTTGGTTAGCTTTGGCGGCCATTTTGGAAAATGGCCGCATTCTACTTTAACAACATGGGATATCTGTCATTGTTATTCTCTTTGTAAGTTTCGCAGAGGTGATAAATACTCCATGTGATGTGCATTTACAAAGGAAAACAATACAAATGTCATTTGTGTTGATTTATTATATTTCCAACAATTGTATTGGGGAAAAATGGTCATTTTTATGGGAAAATCCATTTTTGCATGCAGCATCAGTGACAGGTTCAGAAGTATTTTGTTGTGGTGGAAGTGGTGTTGTCATTGGTAATATTGGCTACATGTGGCCCATGCTGCAGAACATGACCACCGTCGGATTCAAGTTCGAACCATAGTCACCGACGTTGTCGTCTTGGCGGTGATGGTAGCCCAGGCACTACCATGCGTGGATGAACTCTGGATTGCCTTTGGGATGGGCAAGAACTGCCGCTACATCCCTGCCCATGAAATAGCTGCCTCCCTCGGTCCATAGAAGGCACGTGCCCTCCCTGTGTTCCACGCCATGACCGGATGTGACACGGTATCAGCATTCGTCGGGCATGGGAAGAAATCTGCCTGGGCCACATGGAACTCGTTTCCAGAACTGACAGAATCTCTTGTGACCCTGACCACCATACCAGTCAACATCCAGGATGACACAATGCACTGCATTGAAAGGTTTGTGGTGCTCCTCTATGACCGCACCAGTTCATATACGGACATCAACGAGGCCAGAAAGAAACTCTTCGCCAAGAGGAACTCCATCCAGCGCATCCCACCTTCCTACGATGCTTTGGAACAGCATGTGAAGAGATCAGTCTTCCAGGGTGGCTATGTCTGGGGGCAGGTTTTGGTCTCTCAACCCGTGCTTCCATCACCAACAAGCTGGGGCTGGCGGCAAACAGAGGATGGGTCCTACGAACCGCTCTGGACTACACTCCCTGAGGCTTCAAAAAACTGCTTCGAGCTGGTGTCGTGCGGCTGCAAAGAAGGCTGGAGAAACCGTTGGAAATGCAAGAAGGCTAATCTGCAATGCACTGGACTGTGTGCTTGTGAAGGAGAATGCCAGTAGACAGACGCAGTAGACACAGACAGAGATATTGGCCTAGCTTAGAATGTGCAAATGCAAAGTCGCATTGCTTGTAAAAGTGTTGACTTCTTGATCCAGAGCCAGTACACTTGAGCTCAGAAACTCATATTGTAATAGACTGATGTATGCGTGTACCATGTGTCCTGGTAGAATGGAAGTAGACAGTAAACCGTAGCCGCTTCAAAGTGAAGTGTGCAATAATTTGACTACATTTTCTGAGTTTGTCATTATCACGATTATCAGTTCCCTTTTCAAAATAGAGTAAAGTATGTAATCTATAATGCAATTTTTGTTGATTCCAAACCCATTGAATGTGACGAATATCATTTGACTCTTGTTCTCCAGGCAATAATGGGTATTTTTCAGCTAAAAGTTTCAGGAGAGCAGCAATTTACAAATCAAATAATGGCTTTTTTACCGAAAATACTGGCTCATAATATTTGAATACGCCTTTTCATGGTCAATTTACTGAATTTTACACTTTCCTTATATCTACCACCAATACAATAAGAAAATAAGAGCATATAGCCAATTTCGCTAACGTAGAATGGCGGCCATTTTGGAAAATGGTCGCCGAAGCTGACCAAGGCACAATCTCGGGTGGCTCCATATCAAGAATTGTTCGGAATACATTATTCTATATGTGCACCAATT
This sequence comes from Eptatretus burgeri, assembly GCF_056783735.1. NCBI lineage: Eukaryota > Metazoa > Chordata > Myxini > Myxiniformes > Myxinidae > Eptatretus > Eptatretus burgeri. Next base: position 69,944,324 of record NC_140973.1, on the reverse strand, counting down.
TTGGTGCTTTTATGCAAATTTGAACAATTGATCTGAAATATCAGACGACACTGCAGGACTATGAAGTTTCGTGAAGATCGGTTTAAAATTGTGATCTGTCGGTGATTGACAAGCAAACAGAATAACAGAATCGACTGACCAATATACTTGAAAAATCTTCGATTTTACATGTAATAAGCAAAAGATGTCGTGTAGAGCAGTGCGTCTCAAACTATCTGATGTGGCGGACCGGCAGGTTTTTTTTTTCCAATGTGCCAGGGACCAGTACCATATTTGTGCAATATTATTATTTGTTTATGATCCGAGAAAATATTATTTGAACATCCGAAGTAATATTAATTTGTACCGGAAAAATACAAAAATATAATGAATATAATAAAAGTTGACACATATATATATATATATATATATATATATATATATATATATATATATATATATATATATATATATATATATATATATATATATATATATATTGCAAACGAGTAATACAGTATTACAATATTAAAAATATATATAAAAAATCAAACGCAAAGCCTTCAAACATAGTTATTACTAGCCGAAACCCCGTCACAGACGGGGCACAAAATTGGTCCTTCAGTATTAATTTTGATAATCTGTCGAATGGCGTTGGTCCCATCTCGATCGGATGAAATTGAGAAATTGAAGTTACCCGGTGACCTTGACCCCTTGACCCGGTGACCTTTGACCTTGAACTTGACCCCCCCCCCCCATGTCCGTTCTCATGTCCCAAGGATCACTCATGCCAAGTTTCATCTCATCCCATCCAACGGTTCGGCCGCCTATTAAGGACGAACAAACACACACACATACATACAAACAAACATATTCTATTTTTTTAGTATAGTAGATAAACATATATATATATATATATATATATATATACATATATATATACATATATATATATATATATATATATATATATATATATATATATATATATATATACATATATATACCGGTATATAAGTAATAAAATGAAAAATTATAATGAATAAGGTAGGTTGAAAAAATTATTTATTTTGGTTGTCTTAAACTCAGTGAATTAAGACATTAAAAGAAAGATTGAAAGGAAATAGGAAACATTACATTGAAGACAACTTTGAAAATGCCATAATGTTAAAATATGAAATTTATGATATAGGCATGTTAAATTCTTAACTTTTACTAATGTGAAAGGTGAGGCTGCTTCTTCTTTGTCAGCATATCCAATCGTGGTTCAATTGAGGACAGTACCACGCGCAATGGAGAATGAATATCCACACTATTCCTGTACTTTGTCTTCATGATTCTCATGGTTGAGAAGCCAGTCTTGCAGAGGTCGGTTGAAGGAAATGGGAGAAGAGTTTTCAGAACAATTTCAGTAAGCTCAGGATATTCTGCTTTCACTTTTATCCAAAAAGAAGCAAGTGCTGTTGTAGTTTCGAAACTCCTCTTCAATCCTTCGTCAGCAGACAGCTCCAACAATTTATCCTCCAGAGTGACACCTAAGTCATCTCTCAATGGCATAAACGGATTTCGGATCCATTCATTCCCTTTCCGTGGATCTTCTTCTTCTGGAAAGTAATGCTGAAAATATTCTGCCAAATTCGTCAAGTGTTCTGTGATGAAATTTTGTAGAGATGTCACATTAAGGTCTTCTCCTGCATCAGCGAATACTGCCGCTAATTGGTGAAACATGTCATAACAATCTCTTGACACTCCACTCTTCCATGCTTCAAGCTTTCGTTTTTGTCCGTCGATCTTGTCTGCCATTGTAAAACACGAAGCCATCCTTCCCTGCATGGAGGTGTTGAGATCATTAAAGATGACAAAGACATCAGCCAAATAAGCCAGCTTGGCTAGCCAATTCACATCTCGGAACAATTGTGACCAGTTTGGTTTTTTGTCCTGAAGAAACTCGGCCAGTTCGTTTCGTAGTTCAAATACTCTTGACAGGACTTTTCCCCTTGATAACCAACGTATATTGGCATGCAATAGGAGCTGTTTATGATCAGCTCCCATGTCATCACATAATGCAGCGAATAGTCTTGAATTTAGAGTATTTGCCTTTACATAATTCACAATGTTTACATCCTCGCTGAGCACACTGTTTAGTTCTGTTGACATTTTTTTGTTGCAAGACTTTCTCGATGAAGGAAGCAGTGCGTTGACTTGCATTCTGGGGCAAGTGCCTTGATCTGGGTAACCACTCCTGAATGCCATCCTATCATTGTGGCAGCGCCATCAGAACATACGCCTACGCAAAACTTCATATCCAACCCACATTTGTTAACGATGTAGTCGCTCACTTCAGTCTTGAACACTTCAGAACTAGTTGTTCTTGTTGGTAGTGAAGCAGAGAAAAAAACTCTTCCTTCAAATCACCCTCATGTTCAAAGCACACATAAACCATCAGAATTGCCATATGAGCAACGTCTGTACATTCATCAAGCTGCAAAGAAAAGTACTTTGCTAACTTAATCTGTCCTATGAGTTGATCTTCCATATCCTGAGCCAGATCGTGAATTCGTCGAGCGATAGTGTCATTTGAAAGTGGCACCTGAGCCACTTTCCTTGCAGCCATCTCACCCAGAATTTCCATGCAGACATCTTTAATACAGTCTATCACTAGCGTCTCACCGATTATGGATGGCTTTTTCGCCTTAGCAACTCGAAGTGCTACTTGATAAGAAACCCGCAAAGCACAAGTATTTTTGTGTGACACTTCAAAGATGTTTCTGGTGGCCTTTTAAATCAACATGCTTTCTTTCAAATAACTATTTCAACTTTGAACTCATTTCTTTATGTTTTGTATTTAAATGCCTCTTGAGGTTTGACGGCTTCATTGAGTCGTTAGCCAACACATCTCCACAAATAACACACTGCGGTTTTGGCACTTCCTCATCATTTTTGGCGACAAAACCGAATTGAATGTATGAGGAGTCATATTTCCGAATGAAGCTAGTACGAATTCTTTTTGCTGGCAATACTTCAGCTTCATTTACATCGCCGTCATCTGATTCAGAATTACTTTGTGTGTTCAGCAACTGGATTTCTCGGCTTGATAAACATGTTCATTGGGCCTCGCTTCATCATCTGTAAATTAGAGATAAAAATAATGAATATAAATTCCATAACCCTGGAATGATGGACTGAAATAATGCTTATTTGTAATATTTGAGCTAATATTTGAACTGTATATAGTAGAATCAGTGCAAATAGAATATAAAAAATGAACAATACAATCAAATTCGAAACAAAAGATAATTAAACAACCTCTAGTGATAATAGCTTTAAAAATCAATATTTACATTAAACCTATGTTATTTTACAACCTTTACCTGAGCACCACAGTCAATGCAAGCGAAATTATAATGAAATACCAGGAGTCCCGATTGGACAGGTCCTTCATGGGTTCGCCCCTTTCTGGGCGGGATCTCGGCCAGGCCAGGAAAGCCTGCCCACTCCACGCGTGTTTGAGTTAGGTGAACGGTGGTACAGCCAAGAAGAAATTGGAACGTTTGGGGAAGCCGAGGAACTGGAAGTGCTGCAAGATTTTTCCTCGGAAAACGAGACTCCAGAGACGCAGGTGGACAGTGGATTGTGATGGGGGATGGGATATAAAGATTTATTACCCTAAATAAAAAAACATCGCAACGCACCCCCAGTGTCTTCCCACTAAACACAAGGAAGGGATCTGTCTACACATATACTTAACGGCATAACTGACTTTGGGACAACTGTATGTTTGGATGCTTACAGTTCCGAGAACCGCAACACATTAATAACTTAACTACCGTTGGTATTAGGAGTTTGGTTTAAGCAGTTTTTCTATAATATAAAGAAACAATACAAATATTTTAAAACTTTCATGACAACTGTACAATTATAATTACACCCATTTTGGCAAAACAAAAGAGCACCACCTGGCAACTCTGCTGAAATTCACATTATATTACCTTCAGTTCGGTTCTGGTATAACTTCCAACGTTGACAGACTTCTCTCTCTTGTATTTTGAATTTGTCGGCTTAAATATACTATTTTTCAAGATTTTATACATTTTCATTTTATATATTACATGTTATATTGTTATTGATTCGGCGGTGGCAGGAATCGCACCCGACTCTTGACAGCCAAATGTTGAAGATTTGGCATCACTTAACAGCTCCGCCGTCTCAGGGGTTATAACGCCGGCTAGTTCGGCACAGGCATCGGGTCACGTGCCTCGGATCACGATACCAACGTACACCTGGGCCGCACCAGTTGGGGAAATAGACCCCTGCTACAGACTGGGTTTGTCAGAGACCGAGTGAAGTCTGCCAGTCCGTAGCCCGTTTGGTTTTAAATACAAATCTAGCGGATTGTTTCTCAGCATGGCACGAATGAACTCAAGGCGGCAACTTTCATACGAATCGGCCAAATTTATTGGGGACACATCGGGGAACACGACACAAGCAAGGCATTAATGAACGTTATAATTAATCTATAACCCGCTCTTAACTCGGGAGCTGCGGATACGGGTTTCGAGGGGAACCCTAGCGAGATAAACCTTAGGCCTGAACGACATGCAGACAAGATGCAGACAACATGCAGACAAGACACAGAGTACTTGGTGATGCCTCATGAAAGTGTCAAAGGCACGAATTAAACCTATGTTATTGAGAAGAGTTGTTATTGAGAAGAAACCTCGTGAGAAGCCGATGTCAACGGATTTGAGCACCCAAGGTCGAGCACGCGCGTGGCAAGATGGCGCTCGTACTCCTTCTCCTGGCACCGCTTGCGCACTCAGCCTCGGCGCGTACAGCCCCCGTAAGGTCGACGGCACAAGACAGTCAGATCGATGGTGGGTTCCAGCTGGTTTCTCACTAGGTCCAGTCTACAAATCCAGGCCTGGCCTGTTCACCAGACTAGGACAAATTGGGGTGTTGGGCTCCGCAGGCGGATCGATGGGATTACAAGACGTGTCGAGCCGTGCAGTGAGTAAGGACAGTCAGAAGCTCCATGACTGGACTCCGGATGAACCTGTCGATGACCTCCTCATAAAGTCGATCGCCGACTCCCCTCATGCAGTTCGTCTTGCCTTTCAGGGTGGGCCTTTTTTCACGAAGCAGATAGCAGACAGACCTCATGCAGTTCCTCTCCTCATACCCCAGATCGCAGACTCGACACGAGCCATTTCTTTCTTGCCTTCTTGGGGCTCCCTCTTTTGGAACGCCCCGGGGATACATGATTGGTCCATCCCTCCAGTCCACAGCCGCTCTCCCCCAATGGGCTGCCAACACATCTCGCCGACCGACACTCTCAGAGCGCTGGGCGGGGCGAGCCAGAAGGGGAGGAGGGAAGAAGAAGAAGAAGAAGCGCCTTTCGGTACACCACCACTGTATCAACATTGGACAGCTTGCTACACCGCCTGACACACATCTCACATCTGATTACCAAACAACCTGGCTAAACATGCATTTAAGGGGTGGGGGGGGGATTTGGGCTAATCCCATATTTAATAACCCACTAAGGGCCTGTTTCCGCAACAATATATTATGATAATGTGAAACTGGAAACTCGCTGCAGACCAGCAGTCGATGACTCGCGTACCGGCACCGGTCCGCGTACCACCACTTTGAGTAGCAGTGGTGTAGAGCATGGTACATGCAAAATCCACCTCCCTCTCCAAAGGTTGCCATGGATACATAAAATTGTCCAATTCATTCAGATTGAAATTGACAATGTTAATTAAAGCTCAGGATAATGAGATGAAAATTGATGATTTTTTTTCAGATTGAAATTGATGATTTTAGAAGTTTGCCCTTGAGTTGACCTTTGACCTTTTGACCTCAAACCAAATGGCTTTCCCAATTCAGTGATGCACTATGCAAATCCTGTTCAACTTTCAAGTGAATCGGATAAAAAAAAATGACGACTTCAGAAACTTGACCTCAAGGTGACCTTCAACCATTGACCTCAAAATCAATGGGCTTCTCAGTTGAGACTACCTCTGCAACTTGGGTAAAGTTTCACGATGATCGTTTTGGAATAATTGTGACCTGCAGGCGATTGGCAAATAAACAGACAGACGGAATAACAAAATCGACTGATGAATAAACTTGAAAATGTGGGATTTTGCAGGTAATAAAGAGATCTGTGTGGTCGTGTGTGTGATCGTGGACGTTTGTCAATGATGGGGGGAGACGTCAGGGTGTAAAGTTGTGATCTCCGTGAAGGTTTCAAAGTTGCCGAACTGTCGATGTGATCAGCAACTGAGTGAAGGCATTTACCAATCTGAATAATATGATTCGTATGTGTTTTGTCACTTTTTTTTTTTAATTTTCTATCTTTTACGTTCATCTACGTACGTTCATCTTCCCTGTGTCGTAAGAGGCGACCAGGATTGCGTCAGGAAGGGCATCCGGCGTAAAAGATGTGCCAAATCACAATGCGGATCAGACGGATGATCCGCTGTGGCGACCCTTAATGGGAGCAGCCGAAAGAAGAAGAAGAAGAAGAAGAAGAAGAAGAAGAAGAAGAAGAAGAAGAAGAAGAAGAAGAAGAAGAAGAAGAAGAAGAAGAAGAAGAAGAAGAAGAAGAAGAAGAAGAAGAGATTTTTCACGTTCATCTCCGTAAAAGATGGTGCGGTGTCATGTTAGTGGTGGACTTGTTAGTGTTGTGTAACTTGGTTTTTTTTTCATCGTTTAAACCCACTCCCTTTCACTCAGATACATTTTTATTTCGTAACATTTTATATTAATATCTTAAATTAGGTCAATGCGGTGCTTTGCTCAGAGTGGCTTCAAAACGTTATCGAATGGTGATTGGTCGGAGTGCTTCAAGAGACAGCCAATGGGAGAAGTCCTTACTGCGATGGCGCGAACAGCAAGACCGGATGTTTTTGTGGTCTCAGTTGAAATGGTTGACATTTCAAAACGTGTGATGCTGTTGGCTTAATCCTGAGAGAGAGAGATTAAACAGGTTTCTTGGTAAGTGGAAAAACCTGCCATAATCGCATTGTGATCAGATAATGAATCAACTTGTGTTTTCCTCACGACTGAAAAGATATTTACATTTGTATTCTGGTTCCACGAGTTAATTATTTGTGAAATTGTTAGTTATTCGTTCTTGATATGTTGTGTTTTTTCATTGCTTGATGTCAGCGAAGCTCTTGACGGCAGCAGGAGCACGACGAGGACGACGAGGACGAGGAGGATTAGAAGTGGAATGAAGTGGTGAAGCGGGTACAGGGAGACGGATATTGTGAGGATCTGAGGTACGGATCGGGACTTGTGGGTAAAACGCATCATCATCATCATCATCATCATCATCATCATCATCATCATCATCATCATCATCATCATCATCATCATCATCATCATCATCATCATCATCATCATCATCATCATCATCATCATCATCATCATCATCATCATCATCATCATCATCATCATCATCATCATCATCATCATCATCATCATCATCATCATCATCATCATCATCATCATCATCATCATCATCATCATCATCATCATCATCATCATCATCATCGACTGAATGACTGCATTATTGAAATCATAGTATGAAGGTGAAAAGAGACATAGTGAGTGTGTGACTGAGTGTCTGACTGACTGACTGCATTATTTCAATGATAAAATGAAGGTGAAAAGAGACATGGTGAGTGTGTGACTGACTGACTGACTATGCATTATTTAAATCATATTTTGAAGGTGAAAATAGACATGGTGACTGTGTGACTGACTGACTATGCGTTATTTAAATCATAGTATGAAGCTGAAAAGAGACATGGTGAGTGTGTGACTGACTGACTATGCATTACTTAAGTCATAGTATGAAGGTGAAAAGGGACATGGTGAGTGTGTGACTGACTGTCTGACGATGCATCATTTAAATCATAGTATGAAGGTGAAAAGAGACATAGTGAGTGTGTGACTGAGTGTCTGACTGACTGACGATGCATTATTTCAATGATAAAATGAAGGTGAAAAGAGACATGGTGAGTGTGTGACTGACTGACTGACTATGCATTATTTAAATCATATTTTGAAGGTGAAAATAGACATGGTGACTGTGTGACTGACTGACTATGCGTTATTTAAATCATAGTATGAAGCTGAAAAGAGACATGGTGAGTGTGTGACTGACTGACTATGCATTACTTAAGTCATAGTATGAAGGTGAAAAGGGACATGGTGAGTGTGTGACTGACTGTCTGACGATGCATCATTTAAATCATAGTATGAAGGTGAAAAGAGACATGGTGAGTGTGTGACTGACTGACTGAGTGACTATGTGACTTTGCATTATTTAAATCATAGTATGAAGGTGAAAAGAGACATGGTGTGTGTGACTGTCTGACTGACTATGCATCTATCTATAATTCCAGCAGTGTGTGTGTGTGTGTGTGTGTGTGTGTGTGTGTGTGTGTGTGTGTGTGTGTGTGTGTGTGTGTGTGTGTGTGTGTGTGTGTGTGTGTGTGTGTGTGTGTGTGTGTGTCTTTGACTGTGACCGCTGTTTCTCGACAACCACTGGTCCGATCAAATTGAAACTTGCCAGATATATTGCTGGGGACCTGAGGATGTGCCTTTTCAAGGTTTGATTTAATCGGACACTTGCTTCCCAAGTTATGGCCATTTATTTACTCAACCAATGACAATACACGTTGTTGCGTGGGCGTGGCCGATGGGGAAGGGAAGCTCAGCCGCGTTCCCCATTACGGGTTACAACGTTCGGACTTCCTGAGAGTGATGACTTCGTGTATTCTAATAATTTCTCTTTCTTCTGCGCATTTATAGATAAACACAATGCCGCAAGTTATGATCGTTTTCATATGAGACGGTGCATAAATTTCGGTAACATTAGAGTGCTGGTATGCTCCGAACCAGGAAGTGTTTTTTTTTCTCTCTTCTCTTCTCTTTTTGTTTTGCCTTGCGAGGACATTGCGAAAAGGCAAAATACGTTGGCGCAAATTGAATAATTGGCCATTAAAACCTAAATTGCGAGTCATCGTAACTGTGATATGCGAACTTCCGCGCCACCCACGTATGGGCACGCGAGAGTGAAGAAACGGCCTGTGTGGTTGTAGTTTTTTGCTAGCGGTTTGAATATTTATTCATTATTATTTTTTTTCTTTTACGGGCATCTGCGTTCCCCATTCCGGGTTACAACGTACGGGCTTCCGGATAATGATGACCGTGTATTCTAATAATTTCTTGATTTATGCGCATTTATAGATAAACACAATGCCCCAAGTTATGATCGTTTTCATATGAGACGGTGCATAAATTTCGGTAACATCAGAGTGCTGGTATGCTCCGAAGCAGGAAGTAAGTTATTTTTTTGCACGTTTTTTTTTTCGTGTATTCCAATAATTTCTCGATTAGTTATGCGCATTTATAGATAAACACAATGCCCCAAGTTATGATCGTTTTAATTTTCGACGGTGCATAAATTTGGGTAACATCAGAGTGCTGGTAGGAAGCAGGAAGTAAATTATTTTAGCACGTTTTTTTTTTCTCCTCTTTCCTCTTCTCTTTGTGTTTTTCCCTGCGATAAAAGGCAAAATACGTTGGCGCTAATGGAATAATTGGCCATTAAAACAAAATTGCGAATAATCGAAACTGCCATATGTGAACTTCCGGACAGTGAGGACTTCACTTCCGGATCGTGACGATTACTGTATTCTTTCTTTCTGAATTTCTGTACTTTCTCGATTTTCTTAAACCCAATACCCCAATCCAGTCAGTGACGATTACTGTATTCTTTCTCGATTTTTTTTTCTTGATTTATCGACGAACTGTATTCTTTCTTTCTTAAACACAATGCCCCAATCCAGTCGTTGTTTACGAGAGCGAAGGAACGGCCTGTGTGGTTGTTGTTTCTGGCACGCGGTTTGAAAGTTTTTTTTTTGTTTTGTTTTGTTTTGTTTGCACCTCTGGGCATGCACTCGTTATTTAAATCGTAGTATGAAGATGAAAAGAGACATGGTGAGTGTGTGACTGACTGTCTGACTATGCATTATTGAAATCATAGTATGAAGGTGAAAAGAGACATGGTGAGTGTGTGACTGACTGATTGACGATGCATCATTTAAATCGTAGTATGAAGATGAAACGAGACATGGTGAGTGTGTGACTTGCTGACTATGCATTATTTAAATGATAGTATGAAGGTGAAAAGAGACATGGTGAGTGTGTGACTGACTGTCTGACTATGCATTATTGAAATCATAGTATGAAGGTGAAAAGAGACATGGTGAGTGTGTGACTGACTGATTGACGATGCATCATTTAAATCGTAGTATGAAGGTGAAAAGAGACATGGTGAGCGTGTGACTGACTGACTATGCATTATTTAAATCATAGTATGAAGGTGAATAGAGAGACATGGTGAGTGTGTGACTGACTGTCTGACTATGCATTATTTAAATCGTAGTATGAAGGTGAATAGAGAGACATGGTGAGTGTGTGACTGACTGACTATGCATTATTTAAATGATAGTATGAAGGTGAAAAGAGACATTGTGAGTGTGTGACTGACTGTCTGACTATGCATTATTGAAATCATAGTATGAAGGTGAAAAGAGACATGGTGAGTGTGTGACTGACTGATTGACGATGCATCATTTAAATCGTAGTATGAAGGTGAAAAGAGACATGGTGAGCGTGTGACTGACTGACTATGCATTATTTAAATCATAGTATGAAGGTGAATAGAGAGACATGGTGAGTGTGTGACTGACTGACTGACTATGCATTTTTGAAATCATAGTAAGAAGGTGAAAAGAGACATGGTGAGTGTGACTGACTGACAGACTGACTATGTGTTATTGAAATCATAGTATGAAGGTGAAAAGAGACATGGTGAGCGTGTGACTGACTGACAGACTGACTATGCATTATTTAATTGATAGAATGAAGGTGAAAAGGGACATGGTGAGTGTGTGACTGACTGTCTCACCATGCATAATTGAAATCATAGTATGAAGATGAAAAGAGACTTGGTGAGTGTGTGACTGAATGACTGACTATGCATTATTTAAATCATAATATGAAGGTGAAAAGAGACATGGTGAGTGTGTGACTGCCTGACTGACTGACTCTGCATTACTGAAATCATAGTATGAAGATGAAAAGAGACATGCTGAGTGTGTGATTGACTGACTGACGATGCATTATTTAAATCATTGTATGAAGGTGAAAAGAGACATGGTGAGTGTGTCTGCCTGACTGACTGTCTCACTATACATTATTGAAATCATAGTATGAATGTGAAAAGAGACATGGTGAGTGTGTGACTGACTGACTGAGTGACTGACTGACTATGCATTATTTAAATCATAGTATGAAGATTAAAAGAGACATGATGAGTGTGTGACTGACTGACTGACTCTGCATTACTGAAATCATAGTATGAAGATGAAAAGAGACATGGTGAGTGTGTGATGGACTGACTGACTATGCCTTATTTAAATCATAGTATGAAGATTAAAAGAGACATGATGAGTGTGTGACTGACTGACTCTGCATTACTGAAATCATAGTATGAAGATGAAAAGAGACTTGGTGAGTGTGTGACTGACTGACTGAGTGACTGACTGACTATGCATTATTTAAATCATAGTATGAAGATTAAAAGAGACATGCTGAGTGTGTGACTGACTGACTGACTATGCATGACTGAAATCATAGTATGAAGATGAAAAGAGACATGATGAGCGAGTGACTGACTGACTGACTGACTGACTATGCATTATTGAAATCATAGTATGAAGGTGAAAAGAGACATGGTGAGCATGTGACTGACTGACTGACTGACTGACAATGCATTATTTAAATGATAGTATGAAGGTGAAAAGAGACATGGTGAGTGTGACTGACTGACTGGCTTGTGCATTCTTTAAATCATAGTATGAAGGTGAAAAGAGGCATGGTGAGTGTGTGACTGACTCAGTGACTGACTATGCATGATTGAAATCATAGAATGAAGGTGAAAAGAGACATGGCGAGTGTGTGACTGCCTGACTGACTGACTGACAATGCATTATTGAAATCATAGTATGAAGGTGAAAAGAGACATGGTGAGTGTGTGACTGCCTGACTGACTGTCTCACTATGCATTATTGAAATCATAGTATGAATGTGAAAAGAGACATGGTGAGTGTGTGACTGACTGACTGACTGACTCTGCATTACTGAAATCATAGTATGAAGATGAAAAGAGACATGCTGAGTGTGTGATTGACTGACTGACGATGCATTATTTAAATCATAGTATGAAGGTGAAAAGAGACATGGTGAGTGTGTGACTGACTGTTTGACTGAATGTGTATGCATTATTTAAATCATAGTATGAAGGTGAAAATAGACATGGTGAGTGTGTGACTGACTGACTGACTTTGTATTATTAAAATCGTAGTATGAAGGTGAAGAGACATGGTGAGTGTGTGACTGACTGACCTACTATGCATTATTGAAATCATAGGATGAAGGTGAAAAGAGACATGGTGAGTGTGTGACTGACTGACTGACTATGCATTATATAAATCAGAGTATGAAGGTGAAAAGACATGGTGAGTGTGACTGACTGACTGGCTTGTGCATTCTTTAAATCATAGTATGAAGGTGAAAAGAGGCATGGTGAGTGTGTGACTGACTCAGTGACTGACTATGCATGATTGAAATCTTAGAATGAAGGTGAAAAGAGACATGGCGAGTGTGTGACTGACTGACTATGCATTATTTAAATCATCGTATGAAGGTGAAAAGAGACATGGTGAGTGTGTGACTGACTGACTGACTGACTGACTGACTATGCATTATTGAAATCATAGAATGAAGGTGAAAAGAGACATGGTGAGTGTGTGACTGACTGACCTACTATGCATTATTGAAATCATAGGATGAAGGTGAAAAGAGACATGGTGAGTGTGTGACTGACTGACTGACTATGCATTATATAAATCAGAGTATGAAGGTGAAAAGACATGGTGAGTGTGACTGACTGACTGGCTTGTGCATTCTTTAAATCATAGTATGAAGGTGAAAAGAGGCATGGTGAGTGTGTGACTGACTCAGTGACTGACTATGCATGATTGAAATCTTAGAATGAAGGTGAAAAGAGACATGGCGAGTGTGTGACTGACTGACTATGCATAATTGAAATCATAGTATGAAGATGAAAAGGGACATGGTGAGTGTGTGACTGCCTGACTGACTGTCTCACTATGCATTATTGAAATCATAGTATGAAGATGAAAAGAGACATGCTGAGTGTGTGATTGACTGACTGACGATGCATTATTTAAATCATAGTATGAAGGTGAAAAGAGACATATGGTGAGTGTGTGACTGACTGACTGACTGACTGACTATGCATTATTGAAATCATAGTATGAAGGTGAAAAGAGACATGGTGAGTGTGTGACTGACTGACTATGCATTATTTAAATCATGGTATGAAGGTGAAAAGAGACGTGGTGAGCGTGTGACTGACTGACTGACGATGCATTATTTAAATGATAGAATGAAGGTGAAAAGAGACATGGTGAGCATGTGACTGACTGACTGACTGACTGACAATGCATTATTTAAATGATAGTATGAAGGTGAAAAGAGACATGGTGAGTGTGATTCACTGACTATGCATTATTTAACTTGGTGGGTGTGTGACTGCCTGACTGACTGTCTCACTATGCATTATTGAAATCATAGTATGAAGGTGAAAAGAGACATGGTGAGTGTGTGACTGACTGACTGACTATGCATTATTGAAATCATAGTATGAAGGTGAAAAGAGACATGGTGAGTGTGTGACTGACTGACTGACTATGCATTATTGAAATCATAGTATGAAGGTGAAAAGAGATATGGTGAGTGTGTGACTGTTTGACTGACTGACTGCATTATTTAAATCATAGTATGAATGTGAAAAGATACATGGTGAGTGTGTGACTGAGTGACTGACTATGCATTATTAAAATTTATCGTAAGAAGGTGAAAAGAGACATGGTGAGTGTGACTGACTGACTATGCATTATTGAAATCATAGTATGAAGGTGAAAAGAGACATGTTGAGCGTGTGACTGACTGACTGACTGACGATGCATTATTTAAATGATAGAATGAAGGTGAAAAGAGACATGGTGAGTGTGACTGACTGACTGGCTTGTGCATTCTTTAAATCATAGTATGAAGGTGAAAAGAGGCATGGTGAGTGTGTGACTGACTCAGTGACTGACTATGCATGATTGAAATCATAGAATGAAGGTGAAAAGAGACATGGCGAGTGTGTGACTGCCTGACTGACTGACTGACAATGCATTATTGAAATCATAGTATGAAGGTGAAAAGAGACATGGTGAGCATGTGACTGACTGACTGACTGACTGACAATGCATTATTTAAATGATAGTATGAAGGTGAAAAGAGACATGGTGAGTGTGACTGACTGACTGGCTTGTGCATTCTTTAAATCATAGTATGAAGGTGAAAAGAGGCATGGTGAGTGTGTGACTGACTCAGTGACTGACTATGCATGATTGAAATCATAGAATGAAGGTGAAAAGAGACATGGCGAGTGTGTGACTGCCTGACTGACTGACTGACAATGCATTATTGAAATCATAGTATGAAGGTGAAAAGAGACATGGTGAGTGTGTGACTGCCTGACTGACTGTCTCACTATGCATTATTGAAATCATAGTATGAATGTGAAAAGAGACATGGTGAGTGTGTGACTGACTGACTGACTGACTCTGCATTACTGAAATCATAGTATGAAGATGAAAAGAGACATGCTGAGTGTGTGATTGACTGACTGACGATGCATTATTTAAATCATAGTATGAAGGTGAAAAGAGACATGGTGAGTGTGTGACTGCCTGACTGAGTGACTGACTGACTATGCATTATTGAAATCATAGTATGAAGGTGAAAAGAGACATGGTGAGTGTGTGACTGTCTCACTATGCATAATTGAAATCATAGTATGAAGATGAAAAGAGACATGCTGAGTGTGTGATTGACTGACTGACGATGCATTATTTAAATCATAGTATGAAGGTGAAAAGAGACATGGTGAGTGTGTGACTGCCTGACTGAGTGACTGACTGACGATGCATTATTGAAATCATAGTATGAAGGTGAAAAGAGACATGGTGAGTGTGTGACTGTCTCACTATGCATAATTGAAATCATAGTATGAAGATGAAAAGAGACATGCTGAGTGTGTGATTGACTGACTGACGATGCATTATTTAAATCATAGTATGAAGGTGAAAAGAGACATGGTGAGTGTGTGACTGCCTGACAGTGACTGACTGACTCTGCATTATTTTAATCATAGTATGAAGGTGAAAAGAGACATGGTGAGTGTGTGACTGACTGTTTGACTGAATGTGTATGCATTATTTAAATCATAGTATGAAGGTGAAAATAGACATGGTGAGTGTGTGACTGACTGACTGACTTTGTATTATTAAAATCATAGTATGAAGGTGAAAAGAGACATGGTGAGTGTGTGACTGACTGACCTACTATGCATTATTGAAATCATAGGATGAAGGTGAAAAGAGACATGGTGAGTGTGTGACTGACTGACTGACTATGCATTATATAAATCAGAGTATGAAGGTGAAAAGACATGGTGAGTGTGACTGACTGACTGGCTTGTGCATTCTTTAAATCATAGTATGAAGGTGAAAAGAGGCATGGTGAGTGTGTGACTGACTCAGTGACTGACTATGCATGATTGAAATCTTAGAATGAAGGTGAAAAGAGACATGGCGAGTGTGTGACTGACTGACTATGCATTATTTAAATCATCGTATGAAGGTGAAAAGAGACATGGTGAGTGTGTGACTGACTGACTGACTGACTGACTGACTATGCATTATTGAAATCATAGAATGAAGGTGAAAAGAGACATGGTGAGTGTGTGACTGACTGACTATGCATTATTTAAATCATCGTATGAAGGTGAAAAGAGACATGGTGAGTGTGTGACTGACTGACTGACTATGCATTATTGAAATCATAGTATGAAGGTGAAAAGAGACATGGTGAGTGTGTGACTGACTGACTGACTATGCATTATTGAAATCATAGTATGAAGGTGAAAAGAGATATGGTGAGTGTGTGACTGTTTGACTGACTGACTGCATTATTTAAATCATAGTATGAATGTGAAAAGATACATGGTGAGTGTGTGACTGAGTGACTGACTATGCATTATTAAAATTTATCGTAAGAAGGTGAAAAGAGACATGGTGAGTGTGACTGACTGACTATGCATTATTGAAATCATAGTATGAAGGTGAAAAGAGACATGTTGAGCGTGTGACTGACTGACTGACTGACGATGCATTATTTAAATGATAGAATGAAGGTGAAAAGGGACATGGTGAGTGTGTGACTGACTGTCTCACTATGCATAATTGAAATCATAGTATGAAGATGAAAAGAGACTTGGTTGGGTGTGTGACTGCCTGACTGACTGTCTCACTATGCATTATTGAAATCATAGTATGAAGATGAAAAGAGACATGCTGAGTGTGTGATTGACTGACTGACGATGCATTATTTAAATCATAGTATGAAGGTGAAAAGAGACATATGGTGAGTGTGTGACTGACTGACTGACTGACTATGCATTATTGAAATCATAGTATGAAGGTGAAAAGAGACATGGTGAGTGTGTGACTGACTGACTATGCATTATTTAAATCATGGTATGAAGGTGAAAAGAGACATGGTGAGTGTGTGACTGCCTGACAGTGACTGACTGACTATGCATTATTGAAATCATAGTATGAAGATGAAAAGAGACATGCTGAGTGTGTGATTGACTGACTGACGATGCATTATTTAAATCATAGTATGAAGGTGAAAAGAGACATATGGTGAGTGTGTGACTGACTGACTGACTGACTGACTGACTATGCATTATTGAAATCATAGTATGAAGGTGAAAAGAGACATGGTGAGTGTGTGACTGACTGACTATGCATTATTTAAATCATGGTATGAAGGTGAAAAGAGACGTGGTGAGCGTGTGACTGACTGACTGACGATGCATTATTTAAATGATAGAATGAAGGTGAAAAGAGACATGGTGAGTGTGTGACTGACTGACTGACTGACTGACTCTGCATTACTGAAATCATAGTATGAAGATGAAAAGAGACATGCTGAGTGTGTGATTGACTGACTGACGATGCATTATTTAAATCATAGTATGAAGGTGAAAAGAGACATGGTGAGTGTGTGACTGCCTGACTGAGTGACTGACTGACTATGCATTATTGAAATCATAGTATGAAGGTGAAAAGAGACATGGTGAGTGTGTGACTGTCTCACTATGCATAATTGAAATCATAGTATGAAGATGAAAAGAGACATGCTGAGTGTGTGATTGACTGACTGACGATGCATTATTTAAATCATAGTATGAAGGTGAAAAGAGACATGGTGAGTGTGTGACTGCCTGACTGAGTGACTGACTGACGATGCATTATTGAAATCATAGTATGAAGGTGAAAAGAGACATGGTGAGTGTGTGACTGTCTCACTATGCATAATTGAAATCATAGTATGAAGATGAAAAGAGACATGCTGAGTGTGTGATTGACTGACTGACTGACTGACTGACTATGCATTATTTAAATCATAGTATAAAGGTGAAAAGAGACATGTTGAGCGTGTGACTGACTGACGATGCATTATTTAAATCATAGTATGAAGGTGAAAAGAGACATGGTGAGTGTGTGACTGCCTGACAGTGACTGACTGACTCTGCATTATTTTAATCATAGTATGAAGGTGAAAAGAGACATGGTGAGTGTGTGACTGACTGTTTGACTGAATGTGTATGCATTATTTAAATCATAGTATGAAGGTGAAAATAGACATGGTGAGTGTGTGACTGACTGACTGACTTTGTATTATTAAAATCATAGTATGAAGGTGAAAAGAGACATGGTGAGTGTGTGACTGACTGACCTACTATGCATTATTGAAATCATAGGATGAAGGTGAAAAGAGACATGGTGAGTGTGTGACTGACTGACTGACTATGCATTATATAAATCAGAGTATGAAGGTGAAAAGACATGGTGAGTGTGACTGACTGACTGGCTTGTGCATTCTTTAAATCATAGTATGAAGGTGAAAAGAGGCATGGTGAGTGTGTGACTGACTCAGTGACTGACTATGCATGATTGAAATCTTAGAATGAAGGTGAAAAGAGACATGGCGAGTGTGTGACTGACTGACTATGCATTATTTAAATCATCGTATGAAGGTGAAAAGAGACATGGTGAGTGTGTGACTGACTGACTGACTGACTATGCATTATTGAAATCATAGAATGAAGGTGAAAAGAACTGAAGACATGGTGAGTGTGTGACTGACTGACTATGCATTATTTAAATCATCGTATGAAGGTGAAAAGAGACATGGTGAGTGTGTGACTGACTGACTGACTATGCATTATTGAAATCATAGTATGAAGGTGAAAAGAGACATGGTGAGTGTGTGACTGACTGACTGACTATGCATTATTGAAATCATAGTATGAAGGTGAAAAGAGATATGGTGAGTGTGTGACTGTTTGACTGACTGACTGCATTATTTAAATCATAGTATGAATGTGAAAAGATACATGGTGAGTGTGTGACTGAGTGACTGACTATGCATTATTAAAATTTATCGTAAGAAGGTGAAAAGAGACATGGTGAGTGTGACTGACTGACTATGCATTATTGAAATCATAGTATGAAGGTGAAAAGAGACATGTTGAGCGTGTGACTGACTGACTGACTGACGATGCATTATTTAAATGATAGAATGAAGGTGAAAAGGGACATGGTGAGTGTGTGACTGACTGTCTCACTATGCATAATTGAAATCATAGTATGAAGATGAAAAGAGACTTGGTGAGTGTGTGACTGCCTGACTGACTGTCTCACTATGCATTATTGAAATCATAGTATGAAGATGAAAAGAGACATGCTGAGTGTGTGATTGACTGACTGACGATGCATTATTTAAATCATAGTATGAAGGTGAAAAGAGACATATGGTGAGTGTGTGACTGACTGACTGACTGACTGACTATGCATTATTGAAATCATAGTATGAAGGTGAAAAGAGACATGGTGAGTGTGTGACTGACTGACTATGCATTATTTAAATCATGGTATGAAGGTGAAAAGAGACGTGGTGAGCGTGTGACTGACTGACTGACGATGCATTATTTAAATGATAGAATGAAGGTGAAAATGGACATAGTGAGTGTGTGACTGACTGACTGACTATGCATTATTTAAATCATCGTATAAAGGTGAAAAGAGACATGGAGAGTGTGTGACTGACAGACTGACTATGCATTATTTAAATGATAGTATAAAGGTGAAAAGAGACATGGTGAGTGTGTGACTGACTGACTGACTGACTATGCATTATTGAAACCATAGTATGAAGGTGAAAAGAGACATGGTGAGTGTGTGACTGACTGACTGACTGACTATGCATTATTTAAATCATAGTATAAAGGTGAAAAGAGACATGGTGAGCGTGTGACTGACAGACTGACTATGCATTCTTTAAATGATAGAATGAAGGTGAAAATGGACATGGTGAGTATGTGACTGACTGACTGACTGCATTATTTAAATCATGGTATGAAGGTGAAAAGAGACATGGTGAGTGTGTGACTGCCTGACAGTGACTGACTGACTATGCATTATTGAAATCATAGTATGAAGGTGAAAAGAGACATGGTGAGTGTGTGACTGTTTGACTGACTGACTATGCATTATTGAAATCATAGTATGAAGGTGAAAAGAGACATGGTGAGTGTGTGACTGTTTGACTGACTGACTGCATTATTTAAATCATAGTATGAATGTGAAAAGAGACATGGTGAGTGTGTGACTGACTGACTGACTGACTATGCATTATTGAAATCATAGTATGAAGGTGAAAAGAGACATGGTGAGTGTGTGACTGACTTACTGACTATGCATTTTTGAAATCATAGTATGAAGGTGAAAAGAGACATGGTGAGTGTGTAACTGACTGACTGACTATGCATTATTTAAATCATAGTATAAAGGTGAAAAGAGACATGGTGAGCGTGTGACTGACAGACTGACTATGCATTCTTTAAATGATAGAATGAAGGTGAAAATGGACATGGTGAGTATGTGACTGACTGACTGACTGCATTATTTAAATCATGGTATGAAGGTGAAAAGAGACATGGTGAGCGTGTGACTGACTGACTGACGATGCATTATTTAAATGATAGAATGAAGGTGAATATGGACATGGTGAGTGTGTGACTGACTGACTGACTATGCATTATTTAAATCATCGTATAAAGGTGAAAAGAGACATGGTGAGTGTGTGACTGACTGACTGACTATGCATTATTTAAATCATCGTATAAAGGTGAAAAGAGACATGGTGAGTGTGTGACTGACTGACTGACTATGCATTATTGAAATCATAATATGAAGGTGAAAAGAGATATGGTGAGTGTGTGACTGACTGAGTGACTATGCATTATTTAAATCATCGTATAAAGGTGAAAAGAGATATGGTGAGTGTGTGACTGACTGACTGACTATGCATTATTTTAATCCTCGTTTGAATGTGAAAAGAGATATGGTGAGTGTGTGACTGACTGACTGATTATGCATTATTTAAATCATCGTATAAAGGTGAAAAGAGACATGGTGAGTGTGTGACTGACTGACTGACTGACTGACTATGCATTATTGAAATCATAGTATGAAGGTGAAAAGAGACATGGTGAGTGTGTGACTGACTGAGTGACTATGCATTATTTTAATCCTCGTTTGAATGTGAAAAGAGATATGGTGAGTGTGTGGGATTTGTCTGGGTTGAAAGACATATTCCAATTGTTGGCCCAGCTCCTGATTATATCAAGGTCTGGAGAGAGGCAAGAGGTGCTACCTGCCTGTCTGAAGGATGAGAAATGATATGGCAGAGTGTGGAATCATCAGCAAAAAGATGAGCAGGCTTTTCCTGGGAATCAGATCATTGATGAAGATGAGGAACAAGACTGGGCCCAAGATGCTGCTGCAGGGCACTGCAGCCTTGACAGGGAAAGAAGATGAGAGGACAGTTTATATCTATCCAGTTGTTTTGCTTAATTCCATGATGAACAAGAAAAAGAGCAATCAGAGATTGCAGCCCCTTGCCGGAACTTGATTTGTGTGGTGTATGTTGTGTGGCATTTGTTTACTGGTGTCTTGCATCGTTAAAAAGGGACATAACTCGAATTGCCACTTTATAGCTTCTCGCAGTGATGACCGGACACCAAGACGTTCTGCTTTGATGCAACCCCGCTTTTATCGGACACCTGATCCAGACCCATGACGTTTTTTAAAATTATTATTCAATTGAATTTAGAATGGGATTAAAATAAATTCAATTAAATTCAAATGGAAGACTAAATAGGTAAAGTCCTGCATTGGAGTAATCTGTAGGAAATACTGAACAAGCAAAAAGCAAAGATGAAGTCATCAGGTGTAATCTGGATAGGATTTGCATTTCAGCTGCAACTCCTCTTCCTTCAAACCTGTCCAGGCACAGCCACATGAGCCTTATTCCAAAGAAAATATAAATAATAAAGAACCCAGATCAAAAAATTAAATAATTCTGGCTGCCAGACCATGCAACCGATCAAGTTGAAATTTAAAACATGTATTCCACACCACACCACACCACGCACCCCCCCCCCCCCACCAGCAGCACCAAATTTTGGATCATAATTGTGAATCTTCACATTAATTGATGAAGCGGTTCCAGAGGAAACATTATTAGGTCATCTCTATCATCTCAGTAGAGATGACCTAATAATTACAGTCTCAAGTCTGTCCGTCCGTCCTTCCATCCACAATCAAACCGAGTGGAGACAAATAACCAATAGTGCAATGGATAGAGGTCGATGAGACATGCACAACGATATAACTTTCAAGGTCGTCCAAGGTCGAGGTTAAGGTCACGAGGCTGTCAAAGTTGCGAAAATCGTCAATTTCAAATCGTATCTCCTCCCTCATTTATCAAGAGAGATCAAATGTTATTCGTGATTCAGATACTATGGACTATTATCGAGAACAACACGAGCCATTTTTTCGGTCATCTCTTCGAGCATGACCTAATAATATTGGTGTGGAGAGGTGACGGTCCGTCCGTCTGTCCGTCCGTTCACAATGAAGTTGAAGCGGGAGATCTGGTCATTCGTGATCCTGATAGAGGTCGATGAGACGTACACGATGGTATGACTTTCAAGGTCACCGAAGGTCAAGGTCAAGGTCACGAGGCCTTTGAAGTTGCGAAAATGACGATTTTCAAATTCTGTCTCCTCTGCCATTTCTCAAGCGATGTTGAATTTGATTGTGGCATATGAATCTATGGGACAATATCTAAATTTTGAAGGGGCCGGATTTTCGATATTCGCTTTCGTTTTCGTGTCACGTGACTTCAAAGTTAGCAAAAAATGCGAAAATGACGATTTTCAAAATCTATCTCCTCCTACATTTTCTCAAGCGATCTTGAATTTGATTGTGGCATATGAATCTATGGGACAATATCTAAATTTAGTCGGGCCGGATTTTCGATATTCGCTTTCGTTTTCGTGTCACGTGACTTCAAAGTTGGCAAAAAATGCGAAAATGACGATTTTCAAAATCTATCTCCTCCTACATTTCTCAAGCAATCTTGAATTTTATTGTGGCATAGGAATCTATGGGACAATATCTAAATTTGGTCAGGCCGGATTTTCGATATTCGTTTTCGTTTTCGTGTCACGTGACTTCGAAGTTGGCAAAAAAATGCGAAAATGACGATTTTCAAAATCTATCTCCTACATTTCTCAAGCGATCTTGAATTTGATTGTGGCATATAAATCTCTGGGACAATATCTAAATTTTGTCTGGCCGGATTTTCGATATTCGCTTTCGTTTTCGCGTCACGTGACTTCAAAGTTTTCAAAAACTGCCCTACCTTCAGGAGGCTATATATTTTCTCGCAGAGATGACCGTCACTCCCGCACGGGGGTAATTTTTTTAAATTTCCTCTCGTTCCGATTTTATAGCCCTTCAAACTTCACTCTGATTCCCCGTATGAGCCGTTCATAAAGTACATACAAAAAAAAGTATTAAATTAAGAACCGGAACTCTCCGAGACAACTATTACATTTGAAGCTTTTGTCAGATTTAACTAAAACAATGGAACACAAGTTAATATGCACACTTACTTTCATTTATGACATTAACATTGTCTTGAATGTCAATTTGTACTTTTATTTTCATAAATGACGTGCTGTGATATTAAAAGAAAAAGGTAAATTGCACTGCTTGGGACTGCATTGTCATGACTTGCAAACACCAGTTCATAAGGAACGGCTGGCTTTGCAAGCGATTAGCGATGTATGAGGGGGGTGGGTGGGTGGTCACTAGCCTGCATACAGAGGGGGGTGGGTGGTTTTGAAACCCGGAAGTAGAGCGTACGTACTTTATGAACTGCCCCTATTCCAGTCTGGTACAGAGTTACTTTCGACCTCTGGCAGAGATGACCGGCACTCCCGCTCAGGGGTATTTTTTAATATTTTTCTTAAATCAAATATGGCTGCCAAAATATGTGTCCAATCAATTATTCCTTAAATTTGTACACCCATGGCTTGGGATATTAATTATCAATAAATCATTCCATATGAGTGGTCACTCCGATGCTGAAAATTTTGTCTCAATCCGACAAGCGGTTGCGGAGAACACTAAAGTTCTTTGCGGACAAACAAACAAACGGACCCAAATGCAATACCCTCTCCTTCGGCGAGGGTAATAAGTGTTATTCGCATTGTTGTGCCAAAGACTGGAATGAAGGAAGGAAGTTATTCTGATGTAATAACAGATTAGTTGAATCTTTTAATGCTTTGTATCCAAATGACAAAAGGTGCTTGATTTAAAAACTATTATAATAATAGTTATTATTATTATTGTTTGCTCCGCCACAGAAGGTGGAAGAAGGTCATGTTTTCACCCCTGTCTGTCTGTCTGTTTGTTTGTTTGCAGGATATCTCAAAAAGTTTTGGACGGATTCGGTGAAATTTGATGGCCAGGTTGGATGTTATAAAATAATAATAATTATTGGATTATGCCAGGTTGGATGTTAGGTGATTTGATTTTTCTGAAGGTCCGGATCCAGATCCGGCTACTAGAATTTTAAAAGTGATTCTTCACCATTCAGAGATAGGGCTAAAAATGATATGTAGCATGATATCAAAAATGTATTTGGGCCGATATGTTGTTGTGGATCAGACATTGCGTTGTGGAGGTATGTGCTTTACCTCGTGCCATTTGAGTTTTTAATTGTAAACGAAAATGTGATAGCAAAGGGAATTAAGTTGAACAAGGAGCTGATACTCTCCCCCCCCACCCCCTTTTTGGGTGGTATGAGGAATAGCTCTGTTTAATATGAAAGCAAAATCTTGAACGGTTTTTGAAATATCGCGCACACAAAAGTACATGGACGGATGGTCAGTCGGACCTTATTTTCATGTGTACGTTCTCTGATCTTGTCGGAGGGACGGGGAATAAAAAGGTGATTTATTGTGAGTTGTGGACGAGATGGTTGAGAATGAATACAGATGAGTTGTGAAGTATCGGACATGTGCGCATTGATTCTGCAAAAATATTCTTCAATAATCTTGCATTGAAGAAATGGTTAAAATGGTGAAGTATTAAATTGCCGTATTGTCATCAGCCAGTGCCATGCAGGTTGCTGGTTTTGGAAGCCGTCCAAGGCGTGGTGTTGGATCACATTGGGGTCGTGGTCGATCTGGAGCAGGGAGTAGAGCTGGAGGCTTATGCAGAGGATGGCGTGGAGGTTGGAGGGGACACGTCGGCAGATCTGGCGGTGGTCATGGAATGTTTGACTCAGCTGGAGGTGTGACATCCATGTCCTTTTGTATAGTGTGGAAGTTTTTTTTGTGTTTGTTTGTTTGTTTGTTTTACAATGATTTAGTTCAGCTTTCAGGGAACTTTTAACCTGCCATTGCTAGCACAAAATCCGTGATTCAAATCATCTTTTTAATATAATTTGCGCATTTAGATGGAAGAGCGGCAATTTTAAAATGGTTAACCACATTTATTCTGTTCCTGAATGCAAATCTGACTCGTGAGAATACTGTATTGGAACACAAGAAATATCCGTGGAAGAGAGCAGTCAAGTTCGTACCCTTTCCTGTTCATACAATTAGCTAGCAGGGACTGTGGTTATAACATGCATATTGAGGAGTTTCAGTACTCTTGTGCCATATTTGATGGTGAGCTAAACAAGCGAGAAAAGGTAAAACAAGACCGAACAAGGTCAAATAATTAGCGTAACCTTCCATTGCAGTGTCGGAATAACGAGATAAATGTGCTAGATTGTAGAGCTGCTGATTTTATCGTTGCTCGGAAAGTGAATACAACCAACATGGTGGCGTGCATTATGGGATAGCTCTGAAAAAACACACAGACACACAGACACATGAGCGGACGCTCCTCCTTTCACCAACAGATGCAAAAATCGAGTATAATTTATCTTCTGACCTCGGAGCCAAAGAAATGATACATACAGTACAAATATATGTATGTATATATATATATATATATATATATATATATATATATATATATATATGTATATGTATATGTATATATATATATATGTATATGTATATATATATATATATATATATATGTATATGTATATATATATATATATGTATATGTATATGTATATATATATATATGTATATATATATATATGTATGTATATATGTATATATGTATATATGTATATATATATATATATATATAGTGTTGTGGTTGACGAAATTCGCAAACCACCATTCAGGTCCCTTAGGTGAGATATCTCCTATAAGTATATGTGTAGTTAGTCCAAACCCGTTGTTTAGAGGGAATAAATGTCATTCATTCGGGCTGCGACCCTTTTAGATCGCCGTTTTTCTTTTACTATCTTTATTTTGGACCAGCCGCCATTACTACCACCACAACCACCACCAACCACGTCTCAACAGCCATCACACAACAACCACCAACCGCAACGCCGCTTCACAACAACAGCCACGACCCTTGCCGTCACATCTCGCTCTCGCAACCATCGCATCACCGCCATTCCCGCGCCGCTTGTGGGCACCGATCCTGGACTCGTGCAGGGCGCGCACCGAGCAGCGGGTGCAAAAACACCAGCCTTTCCGAAGAAATCGGATCAAAAACGATTCACGCCCACTTCTGTTCCGTCCTATCAGCGAGCGTGGGGCGATTTGGCCCTGCCTCCAGGTGCGTCGGAGTATAATCGCAATATGCAGATTATCGGATCAAAAATCATTCACGCCCACTTTTCCTCTGTCCAATGGGGAGCCAGCCAGAGGTGAAGGATCGAAGGTGAAGGAGCGAAGCCCCGGGGGCTATAAAGGGCCACGTTCGCTCGCCGAAAAGGCAGTCAGTCAAGGAGAGTTGAGAAGAGAAGAGTCAGAGAAAGCAGTTGGACGGAGCTGAGAAGAGTGGAGAGTTGGAGAGGTGGCGGCGGCGAAGGCAGTCGAGAGGGCGCTCGTGTCAGAGTCGGGGAGCTGCGGAGAGGGGAGGCCGGTAACGCGACCGAGGTCGCGGTGGAGACGCTCGTAGCGGGACCCGAGCCAGCGAGATATCCTCATTCCCCCGAGCATCAACAACCCCCTCCTGTTTCCCCCCGCGCTGAGATAGTGTGAAAAGGGGGCCCCGTTCCCACCCCATTTCCAGGCAGTGCCAGCGAGGCCCGCGGAGTCGGGGCGTCACCGCCATTTTGCGGCTCATCACCAGACGGGTAGGCTCGAGGCGGTCTCGGCCCCAGGCCCGTCTGCCCCCCTCATCGTTGAGGGTGGTCCCTTTTTCTTTTGCTTTGAGTATATGTGTTGTCGGCGCCGTCTGTGAAGTAAAACTGTATAAGTGTTGCCGTGTGCTCGGTAGTCGGTAGTAGATCTGCATTGTTGCATTTGCTTTTTGTGCAGAATTGTGTGTTTCTTATATTTATACATTTGCTTTTGGTGTATAATTGTATATGTGTGCTTTCCATTTGCCGCGGAATAAATGTGCTTTATGTTGAACTGTTTTTCCCGTTTCGCTTCGTCTTTTCCTTTTATTGAATCTCCATCTTACTTCACGTAAAGGGTTGGTCGTGGGCTAAAACGCCCGATAATTAATCGAACCGTCGAGGTTGACGATAACACCGCTCGGTTATCCCGATAGTACGGAACGGGTCGCTTAAAGTGGCCCGTGTCCGAAGTCGACCTGTGGCGAGGTGCGATCGCCCGGTCTACCCTCCGTGTGGGTACTTAGGTAGGTCGAATTTGGCGAGCAACCCTATCCCACGCGGGGGGCCGATTGGCACGATCGTGGTGAGGCCGAAAGGCCCACCCGTGACTAGTTCCCGGCGTTAGTCCGAGAGGGTCACGACGGGATTCTCCGTCCGGTGGACGACGTTCCGCGATTCGAGTTACGTGGCCGCTCGCACGCCGGCGGGCGCGAATCCGCAACACTGGTGTCAGGAGTGGGATACAAACCCATCCCCCTTCTCGCGGCACTGGTATCGGAGAACGGGAAAACGGGCTCTCCTGTCTCCAGCTAAATTCACGGGAATCAGTCCAGGGGTGAGAGGAGCGACCCCCGATTCCCTCCAAATTACGAGCGATTCAAATTAACCCTTTACGAGAAATAAGATGGCGTCTCAAGGCGAGCGGGAGCCGGGGGTATTAGAAATGTATATGTGTAGTAATGTAGGATCCATGGTCCAGGATGAAAACCCCGTGCAGGAAATGTTGGTTGTGCAGGAACACGAACTCGCCCAACTGAACCCAGAGCCCGAAATAGGTGCGGCGGCGGCCGCGGTGTATGACACCTCCCCTCCCCCTCTCCACCAAAACCCCCCGATCCTTGCCGAATCGGCTCACCCAAGCGCACCCGACATGGCCCAGCTATGCGCCATGCTGGCGGCAATGACAGCGAGGATGGATACAAACACAAATGAAATGAAAAACGAAATAAAAGGCATGAACAAGCGAATGAACGAAGTGAAAACGAAAATGGATACAAACACAAATGAAATGAAAAACGAAATAAAAAGCATGAACAAGCAAATGAACGAAATGGAAACAAACATGAAGGAAGAAATGAAAGAACTGCGGGGTGCGACGGAGAACATGGGCCGAAGCCTGCAGGCGGGCATGAAGGCAATGGCAGCGGAGCTCAAAATGGCGACTCCACGTGTGGGAGCGAACGAGCTGGGAGGGAGTGCAACGGCTGTCAGGCCCGCAGTGGAGGCGGGTAAGGAGAAAATAATTCGGGGGACGTGTTGGGCGAGGGTCGTGACGGAAAAAGTGACGGTAACCGAGAGGGAAAAACTAATTGGGGTGACGGAGACGTGCACGAGGGAGATAACAAGGGAAGAGACGGAAATAATAGTTGAGACAAGGGAGGTAAAGGGTGAAGAGGTGACTGAGTTGGCAGAGACACGGGAGATGGGAACGATAGAGGGAAGACTACACGATGAAGACGGGGTAAGTGACGCACACACACACACACGGAGGTAGTGGAGGATAATGGGGGTGAGCTCGCGGACTGGGTAGAGACCCGGTGCGAGCAGTTGGATGGCCTCCTCCAGGAACGAGGGGAGGGAGTATGCCCCCTTGAAGCGAGTCACGACCAGATGGGTTCGGTCGTGTCGAGCGAGTTCGGGGGGAGGAGTGCTGCGGACGGGTGCACGGAAAGCTTGGGGGGTATAGAGGCCCCGGAGACTCTTGTGGGGACACGAATCCCCAGTGTGGTTGTCCCTGTGTGTGTGGTGCAAGGTGTGAGTGCGTCCCCGTGTGTGGATGAAACCGCCAGTATGGATGAGACACCGTGGGCGAGTGCCCCCGCGTGTGTGAGTGAGACACCGTGGGCGAGTTCCCCCGCGTGTGTGAGTGAGACACCACGGGCGAGTGCCCCCGCGTGTGTGAGTGGTGTAATGGCAAGTGTGCCAAAGGGCGTGCTTCCCAGCATGCCGTGTGTGGATGAGGCACCGTGTGTGAGTGTCGCCGTGTGTGTGAGTGAAACGGCCAGTATGAGTGAGGCACCGCGGGCGAGTTCCCCCGCGTGTGTGAGTGGTATGGTTTGTGTGAGGGAAATGGCACGAGTGAGTGAAAGGCCGCGAGTGAGTGGAGCCACGTGTGCGAGGGAGGTGGCATGCGTGAGTGAAACGGCCAGTATGAATGGAGCACCACGTGTGAGTGGTATGGGTAGTGTGAGGGAAATGGCATGCGTGAGTGAGCGGCCGAGTGTGAGAGAGACAGCGTGTGCAAGGTCGCTGTGTGTAAGGGAGATGTCGGTCGGCATGTGTGAACATGCAGCCGCGTCTCCCGGTGTGAGTTTAATGGTGAGGTGTGTTAGTGTCGTAACACGCAGGTGTGCGTGGGTTGAATGGCGACGACGACGGCGAAAGAGGGACAAAAGCCGAGTAGCGGCTGCAGCTGTTTCGGGAACCGTGCCGGGTTCACCCAGCAGCGAGCGCGAGGTCCGTGCTGTGCAACGCACGAGGCCCCCACGTGCTCGCTTGCGAGAGTGAAGTCCCGGTCCGGAAACGCACGCGGTGGATTTGCCGATCCCGCGGACGGACAAAGTTTAGGCAGGATTCTGGATTTGGACCGGACGGGTTCTCCACGCGATCGTGTGTGTTAAGCTCCAATGGGCAAAGCACATGTGTTCGCGTGGGGAACCCCTCGAGACGTGGGGCTTGTGTTTTTTTTTATGCGCACGGTGACGTCATGGCTGCACGTGGGGTTGGAATCCGGCAGGAGGGGTATCCCTGCCGGATGGTACCGTCCAAGGAGGGACGAGGTACACGTGCAGCTGCATGACGTCACGGGCAGGTGCAAAGTGCGCGAGCTGTGAGTTGCTGCGCTGGTGCTGCGCATGTGGAAAAAAAAAAAACAAAAAAAAAAACAGCAAGCCTCGCTTTCGGGTGAACAACATTCCTGGGCAAGGGGTGGATGATCCCCTTGACCAGGGCACAGGATGGAAACTAGTTAGGGGGAAGGGTTAGCTTAGCTAGACCGACTTCATGGGGCAGGGGTAAGTCCTCATGGAGTCCGTGGAATGGATGAGTTAGAGGGATTGTAGCGAGATTTAGGTTGGGAAATTGATTAATGGGATTATTCGGAGACAGTGACTGACAGTGAATGTGTAGCGGGGACGTAGCTTAGCTATGTAGTGTTAAAAGGAACGTGTTATAGTGTAAGGGACGACGTGGGAGCACGAGTTAGTAAGGGGAGGTAGTTAGGAGGATGGCAGAGTCCAGCGGTGAGTGTGTTGAAGAGTTGTTGGTGAGTGAAGTGGAAGCATGTGCTTGGTGAGTGAGTGAGGCCAGCGGGTCTGTGTGAGTGGAGCGAATGGGGAATGCATGGTGCGATGAGTGATTGGGGGGAGGAGTGACTCCCGCCCAAGGGACCCCGGGGTCAGTGTAGAGTGAGTTAGCTGGGTTAGTCAAATTGAAAAATGGAGGTTGTTTTGTTGTTGGTGGGAGTGTAGGCTCGAAACCCGTTTGGAGGGGTGCAGGAGCCCTGTTGACGGGCTGGGAGCGTGGCTGCGAAAGGTGAGTATCGCTGAGTGGGTACCCCGGGCATCAGGCTAGTCGGCCGTAGTAGGCCAAGGGCCCATGGGGGGCCGGGATAGCGTAGTGGGCACGGGTGCGCCTGCTTGGTGCGGGGGCCCGGGGCGCCATTATCCGCGTGGGCAGTGTTGTGGGCACGGGTGACCCTCGGAAAGGGGCCTGGGAAGCCAGCCTGCCACGTGTGCGTTTCAGGGGAGGTGCCATGGGGGGCACTCCCCTGTGTTTAGGGAGCTGGTAGGCTCAGAGGCAGTGTAGTGCCCGGGGGTGCCATAGCGGGAGATTCGGCAGAGGGTCGTGCCTGCCAAAGGGAGCCACGCGTCCCAGCCATGAGACCGTGTGAGGGCACGGAGAGAAAATTGGGGGGCGAGGCCCGAAATTGTGAGGACACCAACACAGGCGATGGGAATCTGGGTTGTTAGAACCAATAGTTTAAGCGAGAGGCGCTTGTTGAAAGCCCCGGGGTAGTTTAACAGTTAAATGGTTAGGGTAGATGAGGAGATGTACCCCTCCGCACCATCCATCCCCTCGCTGTCGTTGTGGGCCGCTGGACCCACTTTGGTTATAGATCGCTGAACTCT
Organism: Eptatretus burgeri; assembly: GCF_056783735.1. Taxonomy (NCBI): domain Eukaryota; kingdom Metazoa; phylum Chordata; class Myxini; order Myxiniformes; family Myxinidae; genus Eptatretus; species Eptatretus burgeri. Next base: position 69,913,014 of record NC_140973.1, on the reverse strand, counting down.
GGGGAGGCCATTCTGAGGCTTCGTTGGGCCTCAACACAGGACGTTAGCTCTCCCTTATTCCCCTCCGGGAAGGGAACGTAGGGGTTGGGAGTAGGCTAGGTGACAGGATAGGTTAGCCGAACAAGGACGATAAAGGGGGATAGGGGACGATTTATAGTGGGGAAGTAAACATAAAAATAAAAAAAGTTGGGGCTAAATTGGGGTTTGACAAATTAAGGGAGTGGGTATAGACAGTGACATGCAAAGGCGATAGGTTGGGAGGGAGACCGTCGAGTAGGTCCGAGTCCGCCTTCCGAGTGGCCAGCACCACCGCACTCCCTCCACCAACCTCCACTGAACGGCGAAGGCTGGCCAGCTTCATCGGCAGCTGTTGTTTTGCTGCAAGGCCTGTGCCGGCTGGATCGGCTGCAGCTGCTGTGCTGCAAGGCCTGTGCCGGTCGGATTGTCTGCAGCTGCTGTGCTTCAAGGCCTGTGCCGGCCAGTTCATCTTCCGGCTGTGTTTGCCTGCAGCGGCCTTGTTCTGCAGGCTGTGTTTGCCTGATCACCTTTGCCATGCCATGCCCACTGCCCCTGTTCACCAGCCACGTTCAATATTGCTTTGCCCCCCCCCTGTTCATTTCCATGTGCGCCAGGATCAAAGCAACAGTTTGCAAGCTGCAAGAACTGCCCTGTTGGCAGCTACAACACGGGCCTGCAGTGGCGGCCCGTGCACCATGTTTGTGTCCATCCATCCATCCGTTGTGTTCATTGCGTGTGCCACTTGAGCTGGCACGGAGACTGCGTTTGTGCAGCCCATGCACCATTGTGGTTCACTGCGTTCAGTTAAAAAGGGAAGGCCTTGTACTGCGAGTGAGCAGCCGGCCACGTTCCCCATCACCTGCATTGTTTGAGCCAGAGACTGCATGCGAGCAGCCTGGCTCCCTGCTAACTGCTTTCTTTTTGCAGAGTTCATTGATCCTGGGCCATGGTTTAGTGTAAAATTTGTAAGTTAAGGTTAAGATGTACTGTAAATATGAGTGCGCCCCCGGCATGTCTGTCTTAGCGCCGGCAATTTTATTTAAGTCGTCCGTGTGAGTGGGTTTGTTTAGGTAGTTACTCAGCCCTCAGGTTATTTATTTTGGGGACACGAATACCATCAATGTCGCACTCAGGGATCCGTAGGTAAAATGTACTAGGGGAAAACTACACATGATGGCACATGAAAATTTGACGACTCGGGACGAGTCTGTAAAAAGGGGAGGGGGTAGTGTTGTGGTTGACGAAATTCGCAAACCACCATTCAGGTCCCTCAGGTGAGATATCTCTGTAAGTATATGTGTAGTTAGTCCAAACCCGTTGTTTAGAGGGAATAAATGTCATTCATTCGGGCTGCGACCCTTTTAGATAGCCGTTTTTCTTTTACTATCTTTATTTTGGACCAGCCGCCATTACTACCACCACAACCACGTCTCAACAGCCATCACACAACAACCACCAACCGCAACGCCGCTTCACAACAACAGCCACGACCCTTGCCATCACATCTCGCTCTCGCAACCATCGCATCACCGCCATTCCCGCGCCGCTTGTGGGCACCGATCCTGGACTCGTGCAGGGCGCGCACCGAGCAGCGGGTGCAAAAACACCAGCCTTTCCGAAGAAATCGGATCAAAAACGATTCACGCCCACTTCTGTTCCGTCCTATCAGCGAGCGTGGGGCGATTTGGCCCCGCCTCCAGGTGCGTCGGAGTATAATCGCAATATGCAGATTCGCGGATCAAAAATCATTCACGCCCACTTTTCCTCTGTCCAATGGGGAGCCAGCCAGAGGTGAAGGGTCGAAGGTGAAGGAGCGAAGCCCCGGGGGCTATAAAGGGCCACGTTAGCTCGCCGAAAAGGCAGTCAGTCAAGGAGAGTTGAGAAGAGAAGAGTCAGAGAAAGCAGTTGGACGGAGCTGAGAAGAGTGGAGAGTTGGAGAGGTGGCGGCGGCGAAGGCAGTCGAGAGGGCGTTCGTGTCAGAGTCGGGGAGCTGCGGAGAGGGGAGGCCGGTAACGCGACCGAGGTCGCGGTGGAGACGCTCGTAGCGGGACCCGAGCCAGCGAGATATCTTCATTCCCCCGAGCATCAACAACCCCCTCCTGTTTCCCCCCGCGCTGAGATAGTGTGAAAAGGGGGCCCCGTTCCCACCCCCATTTCCAGGCAGTGCCAGCGAGGCCCGCGGAGTCGGGGCGCCACCGCCATTTTGCGGCTCATCACCAGACGGGTAGGCTCGACGCGGTCTCGGCCCCAGGCCCGTCTGCCCCCCTCATCGTTGAGGGTGGTCCCTTTGTCTTTTGCTTTGAGTATATGTGTTGTCGGCGCCGTCTGTGAAGTAAAACTGTATAAGTGTTGCCGTGTGCTCGGTAGTCGGTAGTAGATCTGCATTGTTGCATTTGCTTTTTGTGCAGAATTGTGTGTTTCTTCTATTTTTACATTTGCTTTTGGTGTATAATTGTATATGTGTGCTTTCCGTTTGCCGCGGAATAAATGTGCCTTATGTTGAACTGTTTTTCCCGTTTCGCTTCGTCTTTTCGTCTCCGCAACGTCTCCGCAACGCAAAGACAAATCGTCTTTTCCTTTATTGAATCTCCATCTTACTTCACGTAAAGGGTTGGTCGTGGGCTAAAACGCCCGATAATTAATTAATCGAACCGTCGAGGTTGACGATAACACCGCTCGGTTATCCCGATAGTACGGAACGGGTCGCTTAAAGTGGCCCGTGTCCGAAGTCGACCTGCGGCGAGGTGCGATCGCCCGGTCTACCCTCCGTGTGGGTACTTAGGTAGGTCGAATTTGGCGAGCAACCCTATCCCACGCGGGGGGCCGATTGGCACGATCGTGGTGAGGCCGAAAGGCCCACCCGTGACTAGTTCCCGGCGTTAGTCCGAGAGGGTCACGACGGGATTGTCCGTCCGGTGGGCGACGTGCCGCGATTCGAGTTACGTGGCCGCTCGCACGCCGGCGGGCGCGAATCCGCAACAATATATATATATATATATATATATATATATATATATATATATATATATATATATATATATATATATATATATATATATATACTTTTACAAATTGGTGCCCGCCGGCGTGCGAACGGCCGCTTTCCACTCATAGTAGCCGCTCGCCCACCGGACGGCCAATTCATTCGTGACTTTCCGGAACAACGTCGGAACCCTGTCACGGGTGGGTCTTCAATCCCACCACGGCCTCGCCAATTTTCTACCTGCGCAGAATAGGGTCAATCGCCGAATCTCGATATACCTAAGTACCCGTGCGGGTAGCCGACCGGGAGACCGGACCTCGGTGCAGGTCGGCTTGGACACGAACCGCTCAAGCGGTCCGTTCCGTTCTGCAGTGATAACTGAGCGGGTATTATCGCCCGACCTCGCCGGATCCGATTCTATTTAACGGGTATTTAAAACCCAACTAATATTCCGAGATGCATTATGGCGTTCCAATGGGGGAAAGAAGACATGACGAACGGGTAACATTCACACAAGTACATTTATTTACAATACACAGCACGCGTATGCGGTCATGCACGTATGCATTCAATAAAGCGAAAGCATTTCAACCGACTATAAGCAATTTATGTACAGCCACTTATGCAGTTTTACTTCGCAAGGACACGGCGCCACCAACATTCATTCGAAAGCAAAACCCAAGGAAAATAAGACTACCCCCACAGACAGGGGAGTCAGACAGGGTCCGTAGACCTTTATGGCGTGGGACTTGGCAGACCGAACTAATCCCACGAGATCGTTGCAGGTTACCTGCACCCTCGTGGTGTGATGGTGGACGAGCTCTCTCCAGCGCTCCTTGCACGAACGCGCATGTCCACGCGACACAGCTGGCAGAGCGGCGCCTCCAGTCCGCGTCCCCTCCTCGATGCCCAGACTCTCCACCGACTGCAAGCTCCAACGAGCGATCGCTCTACGGACCGCTTCTCCAAGACCCAGGCAGGCAGAAGACCACGAACCACCGACTGACACTGACACTCTGACCGACCACCCCTCACCTCTCTCTTCAGCGGCGCCTCTGTGCGCCCTTTCATTTCCCCGGCGCCCCACTCCTCCCTTCGTGGCGCGGGGGGGGGGGGGAATATTCTAACAGAGATCGGCTGGATCAGTTGTTGTTTCCCAACCGTCATTCTTGTTTACCAGAGAAATCGGGGCGGGAGTGAAATGAGAGCGAGAGATGAACCTTCAGAGTTTAGGCTTTATTCCATTTGATTGGAGCCGCTTCTGTGGGCACACCGGGGAATACAGGTTCAGCTTGGAGTACATAAGCAGTAACGTATACATGTGCAGTTAATCATCGCAGACTAAATCCGCGTAAGCACAGAGTTCGATATAATCTCCATTCTCACCAGTCAATGAGCACCTTCAGTTAACGAGCATCAAGTGAACAGCCGATGTAAATGGCAATGCCCCGGGGACAACCACTCGTGCCGCGGAGACCTCCCCTTATACGCGAGACGCACAACATGTGATCCCGCGTCATGTCCCTCAATTCACCACATTCTCCGTACCTTTAAAATGTAACTAGGGGCCCATCTTACACACCATGATTGCTTTAGCACTATAGGAGTATACATTTCAAGCAACGCGGACTAATAGGTCTACAGAAGCATACATGCCAAGCAGTGATTATTTTGAGTTGTAGGAGCATGGAAATGAGCATCGATATATGATATAATGAGCATATGGGAGCATGAGCAGCGAGAATGCCGATAATCCCCTTTACAGATTGAGTCGTCGAGGGGGCCTTATTCGTCGACCTCTCCGGGAGTAAACGGCAGTTTCACTTGAGGGAGACTCCCGATCCTCTTGGTGAGCCTCGACTTGTGCCGGGGATGACTCCTCGATCGCTCTCGGGTGGAACGCGGCAGCCCCGTCGCCCGGCGGAGTTCCTGGGGGGGAAATGTCAGAAGGAGGAGTGCCAGAAGGTGGTGTACCGGCGGGAGGAGTACCTGAGGGAGCCAGATGGTGAACCGACACAGTGGTCTCCCTGCCATCCGGGAGCCTGACATGAGCATACTCTGGATTAGTGTCAATGAGTTCGACCCCCTCCACCAGGGGTTCATACTTGCTTTGTCGGACCGGGCGTTTCATGAACACTGTACCGGGATGGGTCAGCCAGTTGGGCACCGTTTGACCGTCAACATAACGTCGCTGGTGAGTAAACATTCGTTCGTGAGGAGTTGCATTGGTGGACATGCAGAGCAAAGAGCGTATGGAATTCAGAGCGTCGGGAAGAGTAACCTCCCACCGCTCGGGGCTCAGTCCTCTCGCTTTCAGCGCCAGAGTTACGGCTTTCCAAATAACTCCATTATACCTTTCCACCTGCCCGTTTCCCTGTGGGTTGTAACCCGTCGTTCGACTAGTTGCTATGCCGAGCTCTAGTAGGAATTGTTTTAGCCCGGCCGACATGAAACACGGCCCTCTGTCTGAATGTATGTACGAAGGTTTCCCAAACATAGCGAAGAGGTCAGAGAGACATCTCACGACAGTGCCCGAGGTCATATCCGAGCACGGAAATGCGAAAGGGAACCTTGAATACTCATCAACAACGGTGAATATGTATCTGTTGTCTGTCTCGGTCGGCAGGGGCCCTTTGAAGTCGATGTTTAGTCTCTCGAAGGGGGAAGTGGCCTTGATCAGTCTGCCAGATGCCGCGCCAAAGAATCTGGGTTTTAGTTCAGCACAAACAGGGCATGAAGCATTCATTTGTTTAATATCTTCAACAGAATAGGGAAGATTTTGTCTGCGCACGAAATGTGCCATCCTGGTTACCCCCGGGTGGCACAGAGACACATGGAGGTCTTGCAAAGCCTGACTGATTGTTGCCGAACTGTAGACCCGAGAGAAGGTATCTGCAGCAGGGTTTTCCTTCCCGGGCCGGTAAACAATGTCGTAACTGTAGCAAGCTAGGTCTATCCGCCATCTCATAATTTTTTCATTCTTAATTTTCCCGTTATTTTTCCCATCAAACATGAATGCCACGGATCGTTGGTCCGTAACGAGCGTGAAGTGGTTTCCTAGTAAATAATGTCTCCATTTCCGCAGCGCTTCGACGATGGCGTACGCTTCCTTCTCTATCGCTGAGTGTCTCTGCTCGCTTCTAGAGAGAGTTCTCGAGAAGAACGCGACCGGCCGCCCAGACTGATTAAGTGTAGCAGCTATGGCGTGATTTGAAGCGTCGGTTTCCACCACGAAGGGCACCGAGCTGTCGATCGATAAAACCACGGACTTACTGATATCATCCTTGAGGTTGTGGAAAGCTCTTACAACAGTGGCATCTGGTGGAAAGTTTTTGCAATGCACTAGGGGATGTATTTTCTCGGAGTATTGCGAAATCCATCTCGCATAGTAAGCGAACATCCCGATCACCCGGCGCATTGTCTGCAAGTCCTGAGGTGGTGGAAGCTCACGGAGCAGGCGCAATCGTTCAGGATCAGGCTTAATTGTGCCGTCGGCTATCGTGTAGCCGAGAAGGTCAATTGACCTTGCCGAGAATACGCATTTCTCGTAGTTGAGAGTCAGATTATATTTTCTAGCAATGCTCAAGAATCTGTCTAGATTCCTATCATGTTCCCTCTGATCCCTACCGCACACTGTGACATTATCCACGTAAACAAAAGTGTCTTTGAGGTTTTCATCTGAGATGATGTCGTCCATAACCCGTTGGAAGCAAGCTACCCCATTCGTGACACCGAAAGGTATTCTCCTGAATTGGTAGAGGCGCCTCCCTGCCTGGAATGCAGTGTAAGGTTTGTCTTCCTCTCGGATGGGAATTTGATGATAGGCGCTTCGCAAGTCGATGGTACTGAATACCTTATAATTGGCCACGCGTTCGACCATCTCATCTATGCGCGGCAGGGGGTAGGCATCGAGTTGGGTGAAGCGATTGACCGTTTGGGAATAATCGACAACCATTCGTTTCTTATGGTTCTGACTGCTGGTTACTAACACCTGTGCGCGCCATGGCGAGTCGCTCGGTTCTATAATTCCTTCTTCCAGTAATCGCTTGGTTTCTGAAGTGATGAAATTCATGTCAGCAGTGGTATATCACCGCGATTTAATCGCTATCGGTTTGCAGACCGGCGACAAGTTAGCGAACAGCTGGGGGGACGTCACCTCCGCGGTGGTCAACGCATTTAAAATTAGACGAGGTTTGCTTCCTCCAAAGGGTATTTCGACGCTCGTGTGCTGCTTTAGGACATTATGACCCAGAATTACGTCTGCGCACAAATCACGAAGCACCAGTACCCTTACATCCCGATGCGTGTACCCTTTTACGTCCAATTCAACATTGCAGTACCCTCGTACGCGGGATTGTAGTGAGGTGGCGGCCATGCATACCGTATTGTCAGTCGGGTGGATTACCCATTTCCTGCCCTTCACTAGCGAGCTGTTGACGAAACTTTCAGAGCTACCGGTATCAATCAGTGCCTCAGCCATATGCCCGTTAATTTGTACGTTGATGATAGCCTTGGATAGATTCCCCGAGGAGGCTGCAGTTAATTTATTTTGCGAGTAGAGAGCCGCAGAAGTGGGTTTATTTCTCCTTAGAGTAGATTTACATACCCTGGCATAATGCCCTTTCTTGTCGCAATTCATGCATGTGGCATCTCTGGCGGGACATTTTTGACGAGGATGCCTTTTGTACCCACAAAAGAAGCATTTACCAACCGGAGCAGTTGCTGAGGAGTTTGACGTGGCCTGGGTATCCGGCTCCTCGGGTGTTTCTCCATCCCCTATGTCTGGCTGTGTCTGTGCCAGTGGGGTTCCTTGGGTTCCCATCGTAGCAGCGTTCATTAGCAGCATCGGTGTCCCAAATGACTCAGATTGCTGCTGAGCCGTATCCATCGCTCGTGCCTGATCGACTACCTTGTCAAGAGTGGGTTGCGCTTTCTCTAGTAAGCGTTGCCGTATGTGGGCTGATCTGAGTCCTTGGATGAATGCCTCCCGTGTGGCTTCCTTTCGGTGTTCCTCGGCGCTTACAGCCCGGAAGCTGCCGTCTTTTCCCAGCTGATTCAGAGCTTGCAGGAACTGATCGATTGTCTCCCCGGCTGCTTGCTTGCGTGTGTTGAGAAGATGTCGTATGTATACCTCGTTCTTGGGCTTCACGTAGAGCGCCTGCAGCACGTCAATCGCCGCTTCGTAAGTGTCGCACTCCGAGAAGAGCCTGTATACGCCGGGCGAGACATGATTCACGAGAATGGGCAAATTTGTCTGCTTCTTCCTCGATGATGGTCAGATAGTGTGAGAAGGAACAGAACCAATGCGACCATTTCATTTCTGCGTCAGTCGCGTTTGGGTCTGCGTCGAACCTCTCTGGTTTGTAGATCTTGTCCATCGTTGGTTGAGAGAGCCGAGAAAACCAAATGGAATAAATTGAAATGAGAGCGAGAGATGAACCTTCAGAGTTTAGGCTTTATTCCATTTGATTGGAGCCGCTTCTGTGGGCACACCGGGGAATACAGGTTCAGCTAGGAGTACATAAGCAGTAACGTATACATGTGCAGTTAATCATCGCAGACTAAATCCGCATAAGCACGGAGTTCGATATAATCTCCATTCTCACCAGTCAATGAGAACCTTCAGTTAACGAGCATCAAGTGAACAGCCGATGTAAATGGCAATGCCCCGGGGACAACCACTCGTGCCGCGGAGACCTCCCCTTATACGCGAGACGCACAACATGTGATCCCGCGTCATGTCCCTCAATTCACCTCAATTCACCACAGGGAGTTGTTTGTGTTCGTGGAGATGTTGACGGTTGCTGGCGGAGTGGTGAGGATGGCGTGGTTGTTGAGAGGCAGGTGTGGTTGTGGTTGTTTTCAGGCAGGTGTGGTTGTGGTTGTTGGTGTTTAGTCGAAAATAATGACGGTCAAAGAAAAAGACGATCTCAAAGAATCACATCCCTGTGACATGAATCATACCCATTAAACAACGGTGGGGAAATCTAACTGAACACAGACTTACCGGAATAGCTGAACTAAGGACCTTTATGGTGTTCTGCGAATTTCCACAGCCGTAACAATACATTATATCTCATTTATAATGGCTCTCACTCCCACCCCCACCCCCATTCCCAAACAAAATTAATCGTAAATATCATAATTTCAAACCTACCCTGTGCATCAGGTCAGGTTAGGTATGGGAGCATGCGCCAGAGCACCGCGTCGCTCCGTCCACTTTCCGCTGGTACTCCAGGGGCCTCTGTCTGGCCATTGCCCAGGCAGATGCCTGACCCATCCCCATCTCCTTGAGATGCTGATTCACCTGATGCAACCACGAGGCACGTGGTCGGCCCATTGGTCTCCTCCACTCACGAGGCTCTCTTGCTGAGACAATCTGATGAGCAAGATCAGCGTCGGAAAAACGAGCCACATGTCCATACAGCCGCAGGTGATGCTCACGGACGATGCATGTCACAAATCTCATTTGAGTCTCTCTCAGCAACCGCTAATTGGACACAAAGTCTGACCATCAATCGCCAAGGATTCTCCGAAGAGAACTGGTACCAAAGGAATTAAGTCTACGTCTCACATCCCTGGTCAGAGTTCAAGTCTCACGTCCGTAGAGCAAGAGTAGGAACACCAAGGACCTAAAGACTTGCACTACTTTCGTCCTGCACAGATACCGACTGCGCGACACCCCATGATCCAGTGAATCTATGACTCCCCAGACCTGACCCAGACATCTATTGACCTCTGGCTCATAGCCAGCAGAGACTGGAATATCACTGCCAAGGTAAGTGAATCTCTCTTCCCTGGTCTCTATATATGCTCCGACTGGGGCAAGTGATCTCACCGTGAAGGACTCGTTCTATGCCGCGTTCGAGGCTGTGGTTGATCAGTGCCCCAGGTGAAATACTCTTCCAGTCTTAGGGGATTTCAATGCATGCATCAACTGATAGCGATGGTTATGAGACATGTGTTGGTCCCCCTGGGTCTGGAACTGTGAACCTGAATAGCACTAAGTTCTTTGACTTTGCAAGAAGTCATGGACTTAGGGTGACTGGTTCATGGTTGGTTTCAGCGCCTGCAGGCTCATCGCTGGTCTTGGTATTTCAACGCTGGTGGTTTGGCAAAGGAGATTGACCATGTGCTCGTTGATCGTCGCTGGAGGATGATCCAGAACTGCAGCATCTACCGGAGTGCTCAGTTCCTCAATGCTGAACACCGGCTTATTGTGGCAACTCTGAAGCTGGAGCTTAAATCCGGCAGAATGGTACCATCCCAACCGAGGCTAGATGTTTGCAAGCTCAAGGATGAGAGGGTAGCTGAGGCGTATGCGAACAGGCTGAGTGGGGATGTGAGCGATCTGGGTGCTTTGGGGGAATCCTGAAGAATTGTGGAATGCGTTCAAGACCACCATCCTTGATGTTGCCGTTGGATGTCTCGGAACTCACCGTAGGGTGAAGAAGAATTTCGTCTCTCGGGACATTGGATACCGTTGACCAGAGCTGCAGGGCCAGGCTTAATGGCAGAGCTGAACTGTTCAGGGAGTTGAGGCATAAAACTGTACTTGTGCTTCGTGTGGACAAGAAGGCCAATGTGCGAGGAATCTGTAAGGGGGTAGAGCATCACCTGTGGTGAAGTGATTCTCATCCTGCTTACATGGGAATTTGTGCATTGCGTTCCTCCAAGCCCGGCCCTCGGTGTATTGCGCAGTCCGAGTGGAAGTTGGTGGGCTCTTGACAGAGGAATGGCAGAAGTGAAGGCCCGCTCGGCCAGTTACTTTGAGCGTCTGCACCAGGCTGATCCACCAGCTGTGGAGTTGGATGTCAGGGGTATTACTATCCCTGTTGCTGACCCTCCAATCAACTGTGATCCACTTTCGTTTGTGGAAACATGCTGTGGTGAACCTATTAAAATGGCATAAAGCTCCTGGGATTTGTGGCAACCATGCTGAAGTTCTCAAGGCTGGTGTAAATGCTGCACTCGTGTCGTTGCATGCAGTTCTGTGCTCTGCCTGGAACACAGGCATCATCCCAACTGACTGGAAGAGGGGCCTTATTGTCCCTCTCTGGAAAGGGAAGGGTGTTCACCAAGACTGCAACAACTTCGCTTCGTGTACAGCCTTATGGCTGCTGGTTGCATCGTTAAGGGTGATGCAGTGCCCCGATTACCATCACGCTGGTGCTCATTTTGCCCTCCTCGGAAGGATGCAGGCTGAGTCAACCCCTTGTTGTTAATTCAGTGGTCCAACCGGGCTCGAACTCAGGACCCTAGTATCCAGAGCCACAACCCTAACCGTGACTCTGCTCTCAGTGCCGGGCAAGGTCTTTGCTCCGATAATTCCTGAAAGGGTTCGCCACAATCAGCTTGAGCACCAGTGCCCAGAGCAGTCAGGCTTTACGCTAAAGAGGTCAATGATTGACCATATCCTTGCCTTTCGGGTCCTCACCGAACGCAGACAAGAGTTTCCGCAGGTGCTGCTGGCAGCCTATGTTGATCTCTGCAAAGCATTTGATTCAGTGAATTGGGATGCCCTCTTGAGGATTCTTGGTCTTCGTGTGGTGCCACCAAAACTGATCAATCTGTTGTCTGAACTATACTCCAGTACTGAGGGTGCTGTGAGATGTGGTGGTACCATCTCTGAGTTATTCCCAGTTGTAACTGGAGTTCATCATGGGTGTGTACTGGCCCCCACACTTCAGTGGTTGTAAGGACTCTATTTTGGGGAGGATGTCGGAGCTCAAGCTGCGGTGCATCATTTGGGAATGTCAAGATCTCTGACCTTGATGTCACAGATGATGCAGCCATCTTTGCGAAGACTCTGGATATTCTTTTGGGGGCAGTCGAGATGCCGGATAAGGGTCGGAGCCGCTGGGATTATGGGTTTCCTGGGTCCAAACTAAGATCCAGGCTTTCAATGACATCTTGGATGCTACTATCTTGTCTGTACCTGTTTCTTCGTGAGGATGTTTTGGTCACTGAGAGATTAACTTACTTTGGCAGTGATATTCTTGTCTCCGCTGGCTGTGAGCCAGGGTCAATGGACATCCTGGTTGGGCCTGGGAAGTCATGGATTCACTGGTCATGGGGTGTGGGGCCGTCGGTACCTGTGCAGGGGACGAAAGTCCGAGTCTTCAGGTCCTTGGTGCTTCCAGTCTTGCTCTATGGATGTGAGGCTTGGACTCTCACCAGGGATCTGAGATGGGGACTCAATTTCTTTGGGATCAGGTCTTTTCAGAGAATCCTTGGCTATCGCTGGTTGGACTATGTGTCCAATGAGCGGTTGCTGAGAGAGACTCAAATGAGATTTATTACCTGCATCGTCTGTGAGCGTCAGCTGCGACTGTATAGACATGTGGCTCATTTTCCTGACGCTGATCCTGCTCACCAAATTCTCTCAGCGAGGGAGCAACTAAAAGGAGGAGGCCGATGGGCTGACCACTTGCCTCGTGGTTGCAGCAGGTTGAGCAGCATCTCAAGGAGATGGGGATGGGCCAGGCACATGCCTGGGGGATGGCCAGACAGAGGCCCATGGAGTACTGGCAGAAAGTGGATGCAGCAACATGCTGCTCCAGTGCATGCTCCCATACCTGACCTGACCTGACCTGACCTGACCTGACCTGACTGATACAGGATACTCGATTATGGATGACAGGTGAGGAATTTGTAATTTGTTTGTCAGGAATAACTCACCCACTCCTTGTAAAATGACACTATGGGATCTTTAACATCGACCAACTCATGCGACCAGACACTACCTACATTGCCTTCAAACAGTATTCACAACCCTTGACTTTTTCACATTTTGTTGTATTACAGCTTGAATTTAAAATGGATTTAATTGAGGTTTTTGTCACTGATCTACACATAATACCCCATAATGTGAAAGTGGAATTTTTTTTCTCGAAATTTTTCAAAATAATTACAAATGAAAACCTGAAATGTCTTCAGTCAAAAACTCATTTGCTCTGACTTTCGAAATTTTGCTGAGGTGTATCCAGTTTCCTTTGATCATCCTTGAGAAGTCTCGACAACTTGATTGGAGTCCACCTGTGGCCAATTACATTGATTGGACATTATTTAGAAAGAAACACACCTTTCTGTCTAAGGTCCCACAGTTGACGTTGCATGTCAGCAGAAACTCTGCCATGAAGTCGAAAGAACTGTCCGTAGAACTCCAAGATAGAATTGTGAGTAGGAAGAGATCTTGGGAAGGTATAAAGTTATTTCTGCAGTGTTGAAAGCTCCCAAGAGCACAGTGAACTCCATCATTAAGAAATGGAAAGAATATGGAAATATCCAGACTCTTCCTGGAGTTGGCCGTCCGACCAAACTGAGCAACCAGGCAAGAAGGACCTTGGTCAGGTGACCAAGAACCCATTTACCTCTCTGACAGAACTACAGAGTTCATTGGCTGAGTTGGGAGAACATACCAGAAGGACAACAGTCTCTGCAGCACTTGACAAATCCAGGCTTTCTGGGAGAGTGGCCAGACGAAAGCTACGAATGAGAAAAAGGCACACGATAGTATGCTTGGAGATTGCAAAAAGGCACGTGAAAGACTGAGAGCATAAGGCAAAAGATTCTGTGGTTTGATGAGCCGAAAATTGAACTCTTTCAGCTGACTGAGAGAAAGCTCGGCTCGGCATAAAAGTTTGTTGGGGATTGTTCCAAGTGAAGATGTCAGTGTAAGTTGAAAGCAGGAAGTTGGTATCAGGAATGGAGACAGGCAGCTGAGAGCGCAGGACTTTGGTGAGATGCATCCCACGGAGCCAGCAGGAGAGACCACGGCACTGGACAAAGCGAACGTGTACAGACAGACTACGGGGCTTGGGGAGACCTGTTTCCTCCCGTTGAGAGCTTCCCCATCTTTAGTTCTCTCGACCGAGCACCGGCATCGTGTGGCGATTAGAATTGACTCACCATCTTGATTGGATTTCTGGTTCTTGAGCTTCGGTCATGTTCTTCCTCTCTGCCGACCTCAAAGATAAGTTTGAATAAGTCCTCAAATATTTGAATAACAGTTTGAGTCAAGAGTTAGATGAGGGGCTGTGTAATGGACATGCCTATCAGGTAAAGTGTTTTTTGCGTCATGTATTATCATATAAAGTGGAGTATGATTGAAGTTATTCATATGTAGTAATACCTTAAATAAAAGTAATAATTAAATAAGTTTGAATCAGGATATTGCAATGGTGTGTTGACTGACTGGACACAACCTTGAGGTTGTGGATCCATTGATGTTGAGTAAAGTACTGATGTAAACCTGTGACCCGAGTTCTGGATCCATCGTTCGGAGAGGTTCTGGGCTCAAAGGATTGAAACTCCGATGAAAAACAGTGCCTAGTTGATGATCCGAGCAATTCTGAAATAACTCCATTAATTATAAGTTAAGGTTGGAACTTTCGTATCAGGTTCTTTGAGGCCTAACCTTTTTCTCGTTTGTGTGTATGATCGTTTTTATTGTCTCTTCTCCTTATTCATTCCTGAAAGTCCCTGTAGTGTCCATATTGTTTATCCCGTGTACCCCGCCCCATTCCTCTATCTTTCACAGATATATTGATATCCCTGTTCCCTACTGTTGTGCTTCCCTCTCTCGCCCCCTCTTGTCTCCTGCCCCCTTTGTTATATGTTCTGTCTGTTTGCTCTTATATGAGCCTCGACTAAGTAAGCAAAAAAACAAGAATATGATGGGCTACATCTTTCAACAAATAAGTAAGCAAAAAAAAAAACAAGAATATGAGGGGCTACATCTTTCAAAAACCAAGGACCGCTCATTACCCCTCTAACACTTTCCCTACCGTGAAGTATTGTGGTGGCAGTATTGTGCTATGGGGATGCTTTAAAGTGGCAGGAACTGGGATACTTGTAATGATGGAGGGAATAATAAATGGAGCCAAATGCAGATAAATGCTTGAGGTGAACCTGCCTTACAGTGCAAAAGACCTAAGACTGCGGCGAAGTTTTACGTTCCACCAGGACAATAACTCCAAGCATACAGTCAAAGCAATGCTGGAATGGCTTCTGAACAAGAATGTGAAGTCCTTAAGTGGCCCAGCCAAAGCCCAGACTTTAATTCCATTGAGAATCTGTGGAAAGACTTGAAGATTGCTGTTCACTGACACTCCCCATACAATTTGACAGAGCTTGAGCAAGTCTGCAAGGAAGAATGGGAGAAACTCCCCGAATCCAGATGTGCAAAGCTGATATAGACATACCCAAGAAGACTCGAAGCTGTAATCGCTGCCAAAGGTGCTTCTCCGAAGTATTAACTCGGGGGGGGGGGGGGCGCTGAATACTTATGTAAATTAGATATTTCTTTGTTTCATTTTCAATAAATTTGTAAAAAATTGTAAAAACATGTTTTCACTTTGTCATTATGGGGTATTTTGTGTAGGTCGCTGACAAAATATTTCAATTTAATGCATTTTAATTTCATGCTGTGACGCAAGAAAATGTGAAAAAGTGAAGGGGTGTAAATATTTTCTGAAGGCACTTCGCATATGAAATATCAGGACGACAATTTATCACTGGGTCTTGATTCAATCTCAGGGTACACAGCTCGGAGGTGTCTGTGTACGTCTCGGCAATCCTGCCAGCCCCACTTGACATGTTGGCAGAAATTATAAATGATTTTGAAACTGTTACACAGGAAACAGCCGAATAAAACCACATGTTAAACTGCTGATAATATAAACACAAGTACATTCAGTGTTTATAAATCTTGAGTCTCAGTTAGATATCTAGGCAAAGAAGTAACACTTTTTACTTTTTCGCTTTGTTACATTCAGTACAAATGTGGAATGCATTGATTGGTTCAATGAGTCTATTTTGTTTCACAATTGGAACATGCTGGACTTTTCTAAGTTTCAAGTGATAACGTTTCTTCAGACTCCAACCTACGAGTGCATACCATTTTCGCAAGATTCACTCCTCAGTTGATGGCTGGTATTGTTTTGCACAAAAGTTAAATTTTGTAAAACAAAAAATGTATCGAGTTATTTTCAGAAGTTGATCACACAATGAATAACAGCAAATAACCTAGTCCTGAAATTATTCCTGTGTCAATGATATTTTCCTTTCGAAGTTCTTAACTGTTAGCCACCTGATCATGAGCAGAAAATTCCCCTTTAGTGGCCAATTTCATTGGGTTCCTCGCTTTAGAAACACGGAATCCCAATAGCGTGCACCAAAGGGAGATTTATTGACGGACATGTCGTCAAAAAAAACAAAATAAACAAGTGAAACAACCAAACTTTTAAAACTAATCTATTATGAGTGTACAGTGCTGAATTTGTCTCTTCATTGACTCTAATAATTAATTGGCAAAGGTGTTGCTATACTTGTCACCAATAAATGATGTCGGTGGGTCATCAGAAACATTTTCCGAATAGAGGCTTGGGGGTTGTTTGGGGGGGTGGGGGGGGAGGAGGGGTGTTAACATGTGTTATGATACTTTTATTTTGTGTCTTCTACGAGATTTATTATCTTATTTTCATGCAAATAATCCCCTCTCTGGTGCAAATAATGCAAATAATACTCTGCACCTGGGGAGAAAAGTGCTCTGGGAAGAGGAATTGAGGCACATACAACCTGCACATGGGTAGACCCCGCAAACCAGCTTTCCTCTCCACATGATTAGGAGATGCACAATCTCCAAATTTCTAGCAGCTGACGTATCTTTGTTGTCAAAGGACAATGAATGGCTCTTTTCAAATACAACTGTAGTAAATAACCAATTTAAATTAAAATGAACAAGTCGAGCTCCATTCAAGGTGCACCACCCCCGTGCCAAATAAATCAATAACATATCCTCCAGTGCGAGACATTGCTGTGGTGCCTTCGGCACCCGGCGATGCCACCATGCAGCACATGGAGATGGAATTGTGAGGGAGCGGTGTACAATAATTGATTAATTAATCGCGGAATTAAAATAAATAATAATCGTAAAATAATTTCTTGATTGTCTAATAGCATACTTAAACCACCACTGTTTCATCTGAATCTGTAACTTTTTGAAAATATATTAAGTGATTAATCGAAAAATTAATGGATTAAGTTGATTAATCAAAAATACTCTGTCGCCAAATCATTTGGTCACTGTCGTGTCCAAATATCAGCTTCCTTGCACAAAGGATGGCTGAGAATATCCTCCGGACAGACAAAGAAGTAAACAAACAAACACAAGAAAACAAGCTGACTAACATATCTTGCAAAAACTTCGTTTTGGCAAGATAACAAATGGAGTGAAAACTGAGTACGCTCTTTCGGTGCGTGTCATCGCTGGGAGCCGAAGGCCTTTTTAATATCGCTTCATCGAAGGTCTTCGGCACCCAGTGATGATGTCGTGCAGCGCCTGGAGATGGAATCGGGAGCGGCGGTGTGCAATATCTTGAGAATGGGTTGTTGTAATAATTAATTAATGTTTCCTGGACCAATGTGTTAAAAATCAGTGTAGTTTGTTTCCGGTACTAAGGCATCCATTAGAAATTTATAAATAACCTGCATGATGTTGTATTTTAAATTTTATCCATAGGTTGAAATTGCGAATGAACGTCGTCTTTTCACACGACTGCTGTTGATTGGCGAGTAAAGCAATGTAACACTCCACGATCTGCTCGCATACCCACTGGCGAACACATCTTTCCCGCTGGCATCCGGTGATGGTTCGATTGCTGAGACGGACAAAGTCAAACTCCAACTATATACTGAAACTGTGGCCCGATTGCCGTGTGGGCGCTCAGCCTATCCAAGGTGCAACAATTGTGGATGGAATAGCCGTTATTCAGGTGATAAAGGCTGGTTCACTGCATAACACTTTCGGCAAACTGGAAGAGATTGTGCTGAACATCTTAGTGGCCAAAGCACGACATAACCAATCTTCGAGACTGGACGTGGTGTTTGATACTTACCCAAGTATCAGCATCAAGTGCCTGGAGCACGCCAGGCGAGCGGGCAGGGCGGGCGATCTTCAGGTACAAACCATCTAGATGTGATCAAGCCCTTCCAAAACAGTGGGCCAATTATCTCCTGAGCGGAGCCAACAAGGAGGCGTTGATAGAGTTCATCGTTGAATCGTGGACGAGAAACATCTCTCCATCAAAACTGGATGACATGCTGTTGTACGTCAGTCATGCCAGCAAATGTGAGAAAATTGAGGCGTCGAATGATGTCATGACTCTGTCGTCAGTACCTGAACTTGAATGTGATCATGACGAAGCTGACACGAAGCTCCTGCTGCATGCCGCTCACGCGGGACAGAATGAAGAGTCGGTGTGCATAGCGAGTTTCGACACCGATGTGTTTGTGTTGGCATTGGCTCACTCGAAGTCGATTTGGGCGTGAAATTTCCATCTGGTCACAGGAAGTCCCAAGGACATTATCGTCGTTGACATTAGGAAGCTGAGTAATGCCCTGGAAAGTTCTGTCTGTGATGCGTTGTTCGGTTTGCACAATTTCACGGGAAGTGATACCACCAGTGCATTCCATGGTAAGGGCAAAACAAGGCCATTTGACTTGATGATGAAGGGTCCCCATCTCATCACCTGTTTCGGGAGCATTGGTCGAGAATTCACGCTCGATCAGAATATCATTCACGACCTGGAACAATTCGGCTGCGCCATGTACAATCAGCCGACCATGAAGAGTGTGGATGAGGCTCGCTGCAAGCTATTCTGCAGCCAGTCGCTAGGAGAACAGAAGTTGCCACCTACAAGCGACGCTCTGATGCTGCATTGCAAAAGAGTGAACTCTCTGTCTGCGATCCACCACCGCGTGACTGAGAGGTTTATAGAAGCCCCTTCTCCTACATTTCACGGATGGATGGAACGCAACAGAGCACTGATTGTTCACTGGCTGAACAAACCACCAGCGCCGAAGATACTGTTCGAGGCGACGAAATGTAATTGCAAGAAGACGAAATGCGAGACCAACCAGTGTTCTTGCCAGTCAAAAGGACTG
This sequence comes from Eptatretus burgeri, assembly GCF_056783735.1. Lineage (NCBI taxonomy): Eukaryota > Metazoa > Chordata > Myxini > Myxiniformes > Myxinidae > Eptatretus > Eptatretus burgeri. The sequence continues at coordinate 69,894,065 of NC_140973.1, read as the reverse complement.
TCCTGCACAAAGTGCTGCGGGTGTCAAAACTGCGCCAACGATGAACAGACCCGTGCAGAAATGGAACTTATGGATGATGAAAGCAGAACTGACGATGATTCTGACGACGAACTGTGAATGTGGGTGTCACACTGCTTTTGCTGTGGTAATCTACTACACAGTAGTATTCAGATTGGTTAGCATGTAATAGTGGACTTGAGTTTTGTAACAACAGCAGTCAAGAGCTTAGTTCAGCAACCGCTTCAGAGCAAGAAATACTGGAGTTCTAAGACAGTAATCTTCTTGTGGCGGTTATACTTTTCATCAGGCTGAGTCGTGCAGTCTCTATGTCTTTGATTTAATCCGTAAGAGCCAATGTAACTGTCTTTAATAGGCGCTGTAACTGTCTTTAATAGTCAATGCAACTACCTTTAATAGCCAGTGTGGCTGCCTTTTAAGCAAAAAGTTGCCTTGGTCAACTCGAAGGCCTGTCTGGTCGTTCCAGACGTTTTCGGCCGGTAAAAATATGTAACTGCTTCGGTTTACGACATTTAATTATAAACATCTTTAATAACAGTGAATAGGGCTCTGTATAAACATATTGTATCATTTTAAGACCTCACAAGAGTTTTCTTTGACGTACATATCAGTCTATCCTTGATTCTTCATTTCTGTGTCAAAATCGTGCTTTAATGTTCGGTGTATCTTTAATTGCCAAAAATGACCAATTGTGTCACATCCTCGACGTGGAAACAAGTTGATTTGAACTCGGCGTCTAAAATTCTTTAAGTATGCCAAATTTCATTCGGATTGGTGATCTGCACAACGAAAATCATTTTCTGAAGGTAATAGCGAGTACCTCCACATGGTCTATTTGGCTTGGTGGAGCTATGTGCTCTACCGAGTGCTGTTCCAGTTTCCCTTACCAGAGGAGAAGGTATTACATTTGGGTCTGTTTGTTTGTCCACACACAACGTGAGTGTTTTTCTCTGCAACCGCTTGTCAGATTGACACGAAATTGTCACCATACTCATGCAGAATGTTTTCAAGATAATTATAATGTTATAGGTCACGTGGTGTGGCAGCCACGTTGGAACTAGATGGTATTCATAGAATACGTATCCCGTGCAGTCTTTTTAAGGGATTTGTGCGAGCCAACTCTTGTTTTTCAAGGTTTTTTTTTTTTCTCTTCTTCTTTGATCCAATATGGCTGCCATACGACGTGACCAATGATGTCATCTTTATCAAACCACATTTCCCATGTGGAGTTGATCAGTTCGTTAAATTTTGTATTGATCAGTTAAGCGGTTTCTCCATCAAAGATTTTTCGCATAAATCCAATATGGCTGTCAGACCATGCAACACATGATGGTCATTTTTATGAAAATCCTGTTCAAATTTCAAGTGAATTGGATGAAAATTGAGGATTTCACAAATTTGACCTTTTGGCTTATGTTGACGTCAAAAATAATTGGTGATTGAATTCAGTGAGGTGATGTGAAAATTCTATTCACATTTCAAGTCAATCGGATGAAATTTGACAATTTTAGAAATTTCGGCCCATGTTAACCTTTTGGCCGATGTTGACCTAAAAAATAGTTGGTGGTTGAATTCATTGACTTGACATGCAAATCCTCTTCAACTTTATAGTCAATTGGATGAAAATTGAGGATTTTAGAAAATTGGCCGACGTTGACCTCCAAAGAGCGACTGCTATATCACATGGTCGTGTAACATGTGAAGTTCCAATTTCCTCAACTGAATGTTTTTCGATGCATGCTCATAAAATACAGACATGTACGACATACATGCTTATGCTACCAATCGCTTAACCCTGCTTTTCACTTCACGCGTCCAGGGTAAAGATATTCTAATTAAACTTGCTGAAAACAAAAAGACTGCCCCTCTTCGTATCTTCTTGATCATATAACTTAGCCTCCTGTGGTTATGTCACGTGCCATATGGTGAAATACTGTATAACCTGCACACGAGTATACCCCACAGTTGGAGTTTTTTGGAACTAATTTAATGTGTAGCCCGTGGGTTATTTGCGTGAAAATACGGTAATTATCGCGTGCTTTTGGATAGTAAGGTTCTTGGTGCAAGTTTGGATGAAGTTCGTTGCGTAAGTCACTCTTTCCATGCCACATTCAACCTGGGTTGAAAACCATGCTGACCCGTCTCTGGCTCTCCCACAGCCTGCATATGATAGTCTATCCAAGCTTTGTGAAAATGTTGTGATTCCATTTGGTGGGTGTTTTTGAATCGTCAAGCCTTGATTATGAATACCCACAGGATAGAAGCTATTTTTGGCCTTTGGCTCCTTTTAAAAGCCTGGAGATTGTATAAGAGAAGAGAGGTGATGCATTGGATTAAGATGTGAAATGAGCTTTTCTCTCGGAGGTCGTACACATTTTAGGTAGTATCATCTGCAGGTCCAGGTATTCTTTCAGGCCTTGCACCACATATTGGAACATTGGCTTGACAACCCCATCTATGCTTGCGAGTTGAATCTATGGTCAAAAATGCACTGCTGTGCCCGAAAGAAATGCTCCGTCTGAGTGATTTTGTGCTTTGAATATGTATCATCTCTGAATGATAAGCTCACATCTCACATTCTCAATCTTTTGTTGTTACTGAATGCTTTTAATGGGTGCCAAACAATAATTCGGATCATTGTGGGCCAAATAATTGGCATCTTTTCTTTTGGTTTGGCTGAAAATGTAAAGGCCGATTCTTTATCTGATTGGTTGGCATTCATCCCATTGTATGCCTGGTGTTGGCTTTATGGTTCTGGTGGTGGGCTTGGGATCCTAGGATCCTGAGTTCAAATCCTACTTTACTGTTGAATTAATACCAGGTGGGGTTGACTCTGCCTATCATCCTTCCGAGGTTGGCAAAATGAGTACCAGCATGCTGGTATCCTGTGTCAGAGTGGCGACCTGTCCAGGATGTTGCGCAATAGCCAAGGAGACTGCTTAGGCAGCACCAACGCTCTGCACAGAGTATGGTCCCAACGGATGGATGGATCCCATTGTACACCTCTTCAACCTTTTGGAAAGAGTCAGGAAATAAAAGGGGTGAGCTTGCTTTGACAGCCCAAATTGGGATGGTAAAATTACATGTATATGCATTATCAGACACAACACAGTTTTCAGCCCAGGTTCACAAGTCCATTGAAACCATGTATTACTGATGTTTTGGAGTGGATTTACAAGTATTTGTTCTTTGATCTTGTAATAGCATTTGTAATGAAAAAACATTTTTTGTCTGTAATTGAGTTCAATGACCAATGGGCAGGTCAGACTCGTTTTCCTTTGAACTGATAATGATGGATCAGAATGATGAAATTATGAGTTTTATTCACACAGGGAGGAATTTCCAGCGACACACTAATCCTCAAAGACCCTGTCATATGCCGCCAATACTGGACAAGTTTTCACCATACAAAGGCTGGCAACTCTATTTCCCTGGTGAAGGTCAGTTGCACAATACTTTTTTTTACTTTTTAGCTCGCCTGTTCGAAGAACAGAGAGCTATAGTGATACCCCCGGTGTGAGTGTGAAAATGTTAAATTTTTTTGTATTACGGAAAAACTCCTCGACGGATTTCGACGAAACTTGGTGGGGGGGGGGGGTTAGGTATGGTCCAAGGATCATGCCATTAGATTTTGGATTTGGTCCCCCCCCCAAAAAAAAATTGTTAGAGAAAAATATTTTTTTTGCATTTCTACATGTTTTAAGTGATTTCCAACCCCCCCCCCAAAAAAATTGGTAGAGAAAAAATTTTTTGCAACTTTTTTTTCAACAAAATTTCAATTTCTTTTTATTGCATTTATACATGTTTTAAGTGATTTCCAACCCCCCCCCCCAAAAAAAAAATGGAGAAAAGAACTATAACTGTCAGCACTGTTGACATCATATTTAATGAATAAGATATAAGGTTCACTTGAGTGACCCAGCAGTATTGGCGGCGGAGGTTTTGCACTCTCCCGAGTGCTCCCCCTCTAGTTTCCTTTTTAATGTTTTTATCTACCACACTATTTTTTTATATGCCCGGTATATGTATATGTATATGTATATATATATATATATATCGGGGCGTATTATGTGATACCGGTCGTCCGTCCGTCTGTCTGTCTGTCTGTCCGTCCGTTCCTGTCCGCACTCTAACTCCCAAAGTTTTCAACTTTCACGTTTCATATTTGGTAGATAGGTACAGACTGTGGAGACGGTGTGTCATGACATACGTTTATCATCTAAAGTGGTTGCCATGGCAACGAGGATGCTGTTTTCCATGTCGTAGCACAATTCTGTGTATACCTTCTTGTTAGGGCATATATTGTGCTCACTTGCGCTCTTGTTACTGATTACAATATACAAATACATATATTGCTTTATAATTATACTTCACTGCAATGCTTTATAAAAAATATTAATTATTAGACTCGTCTTTAAAAAACGATAAATGTATAAACAGGCGAGCATTGGGTGGCTTTGACACCAACTCTGGTTATTAAATGACTACAACCTCAAATTAGTTGTTCTTCTACCCTTTTTACGTCATGTTTGTAATATAATCTTACGTCGAGCCTTCCACCTTCTGATTGGGTCATTTATTGATGCAATTTTGTTGAGAAAAGATGTATTTGGTCTGTGGGTTTGTGTGTGTGTATGCATCAGTCAGAGTTTCACCATTTTGAAAGACAATGTGGATTATTCCTTGTGTTGAGGACTATCATTGCATACTCATCATTATCCTCATCCTTTTATGAAAAAAAAACCGGTGAGGATATTGTAATCGGGTCTGTCTGTCTGTCTGTCTGTCACGCTATCTCCTCCTAAATGGTTGTGCAGAAATTTACCAAACTTGGTGGTTATGATCACCAAATGGCAAGAAGGTGCAAGAGCAGTATCATTTTTGCCCCGCCCCAGGGTAGGTTAAAAAGTATCAAATTCCGAAAAATGCAATTACGGGCACATTTTAACAGATTTTTCAAATTAAACTTTGTATATGCAATCAACATTGGGGGACGCACAAAATCTGTAACGATTTTTTTTCATTTAACCCCCAGATTCATGTCTCGGAGGGGGGGGGGGTGGTAGTACAAACCATTGTGACTTCATGTCACAATGGTTAAAGCAGAAAAAAAAATTCAAAATTTTACATTTCGCCATTTCTGGTGGAACTTTTTTGCCAACTTTCAACTTTTCTTTTGGTGGGAAGCGTGGGGATTTGCGATGGCACGCCATCAACTTCATTCGAGTTGTTTTTCTATTCAGCTTCGACTTCTAAACAGATACTCAAACATAATTATGTAAATAATATCTTGAAAAAATATAAAAGGTTTCAGTAAACAATATATATATATATATATATATATATATATATATATATATATATATATATATATTTATTTATTCATACATTTACTTCAGTATATGTACTTGTTTGTTTATTTATTTATTTATTTATTTTCCATTTCAGGAACCTTTGTAAGGGTGTTTTTGATACATCCTAGATAAGAGATGTTTATTTGGTGAGACTAAATACCTTATTTGGCAATAAACTGGTAGCTTGTACCTGTTGCTACATTTAAGCTTGGGGAGTAACGACTGAAATCTCTCTATCCGGGTTCTTCCCGACATTTTTGTTCTTTGTTCCTTTCACATTTCTTTCTACTTTTTCACAATTCTCTTTATTCATTCTAATTCTTGCTTTCTCTTTATTTATCTTTCTTTATCCATCTGTCTAAGGAGAAGTGAATTCTTGCAAAAAAATTTCCGTAAGGCTCACTTTGGCTGTGCCTGAATGGGTTTGAGGGTTGTGTGGTGGCTGAAACCTGAATCCAATCTAGGTGATGACTCGATCTTTGCTCTTGGCTTATTCATGTTCTTTCTGATGACTCCAATGCAGTATTTGGTCTTCTATTTGATTAAAATGTTTTCTTCTCTGTGGAAAATTTTCAGGTACTATTCTTATTCACGTGTTTATAATAGTGGAGGTGAGTGAGAAAAATCCACTTTTAGTCAGGAAAATGGCTGATGTGCAGTGTCTTACTTGTCCTTCACATGATTTTTGTGTTTTCCAGCTTACAATGAGATGCCAGATGTTCTTCAGAAAGTGCAATCTTTTGAAACGTTTTTCATAAAAAGACTTGAGTTGTACAACAAGGTATGCTGCTTCAAGCATGAGGTACATGCACAACTCAAAAAAAAAAAAAAAATGCACTGCTCTGTTTTTTTTTTTTTTTTTTTTTTCATGGGAATTGTTCGTAAGGCATCAGGTTCTGATTTTTTATTGTCTTGCGTATTTTTCCCATTTCTCACCTGTTGACATTATTTATTCATCTATCCATCCAACCATATATCCAAATCCCTTCGGTAAGATGTAATTTAGGATATTCTGAAGGTTTTGGTTTTTAATTTTTTTTTTATTTTTATAAATGCAAATTAACTTAATTGATTGCTCATTAAGATTTGCCAGTGTTAATATTTTGTGGCACTGAGGCAACCCCAAAGAGAATTTGTATTTGAGACACAAAAACAAAATAATGTAAACTTTTAGGTGAATGTTTACATTTTCTCTCCAATCCAATGCTCAAATTTTGCTTCAACATTGGGAGAGCAATTTCCTGTATTTAATTCCTTCATGCCACTTCACTTGTTACTGACAACGCAGGATGAAATAGAAGAGAAAGGGAGCATTCTTGTCGATTTTAAGGAGCTGCAGGAAGATTCTGTGCTGATCTGTAACATTCCGTCCTTTGCTACTGACCTCAGAGAGACTCCGGAAAGAATGCTGCAATGTATGGGCTTAGCTATTCACCAGGTGGGAATGCATGCCATCATGAGACAATCAAGAAATTTGTACTTTTCTTGGATGAAGTTAATTTTACATACTTAATCGAAGTTAATCGTTTGAGGTTTCATTTCATGCGATCATTTGCAAGTTAGGTTTTTCTCAAAATTCTCCATCTTTTATCAGATTGCCTTTCTCTGTAACATTCCTGATATTCATGGCACCATTAACAATGTTTCCTTTTTCCAATTTTTTTTTTTGTAAATAACTGGTGATTTTTGTCCTCATTTTTAAAGTTGAATTACCTCCGCCACCGAAGGTGTATGGAGGTTATGTATTCGCTCCTGTCTGTCTGTTTGTGTGTTAATTGCCAGAATCTTTTGGATTTCGGCAATTATTTTGGTCGGTTGTATGTGTCACTCTGTGTCTGTCTTTGTCTGTTTGTTTGTGTGTTTGTTTACCCCGTAGCAGCCACACCGTTTCAGCGATCATGATCAAACTGGGTACAGACCTCGGCCATGGTCCAACTTAGACACTTGTCGTTTTTGGTGAATCGAGGTCACAGGTCAAGGTCAAGGTCACCGAAAAACCGAAATTCTTATTTTCGCAATAACGTCCGCTAAAATGGTCGTATTGATTCAAACCAAATCCAAAATGTGCATCTTCCAATTCTGCATCCAACCATATGTCTCATTGGGGTGTCACACCAACACCCTTCTTCGCAGTCAGGGGTCGAATGTCAGGGGGGTCAGGTCAAAAATTTCAAATTGCGATAACGCCATTTCAAGTCCGATTTGACTTCCAAGTTATGATCATGACCAAACTAAGTACTATAACTCATGAAACAGCAGTACTATCGACTTGTAAGAACCAAATTGACTTCCAGGTTTTTGTTATTTCAGAGATCATGGAGCTATGACAAAGTTATTCCGGCAATTCCTTGCTCAACGAGCAATTTCATTTTATTTGTCTGTTTGTGAGCAGGATATCTCAAAAAGTTGTATACACATTCAAATGAAATTTGGTGGACAGGTTTGGTGTGTGATAATGACAAATTGATTCAATTTTGGTGAAGATCAGGATCTGGATATGAGAATTAAAATTTTTTAAAGTGATTCTTCACCATTGAGAGATAGTGCCAAAAATGACATATCAAAACGTTATGGAGGAGTTTTGACCAAACTTGGTAGATGAGTTGGGAAAGTGAAAATAACAAGCCAATTCGATTTTGGTTCAGGTGCGGATGCAGATCCGGCTTATCAGTTGGATACAAAACTTAAATAGTTCAGCCTGGAAGAGGTGTGTGCTCTACTGAGTTCTGTTATAGTTACCTCCACCACTGAAGGTGAAGGAGGTGATGTTTTCACCCCTTTCTCTCTGTTTGTTAATTGCCGGAATCCTTCGGATTTCGGCAATTATGTTGGTCGGTTGTGTGTGTCATTCCGTGTGTCTTTCTGTCTCTGTTTGTTTGTGTGTTTATTTACCCCGTAGCAGCCACACCGTTTCAGCGATCATGACCAAACCGGGTACAGACGTGGGCCATGTTCCAACTTAGACACTTGCGTATTTGATGAATCTCGGTCAAACGTCAAGGTCACCGAAAAACCGAAATTCTTATTTTCGCAATAACGTCCGCTAAATAAAAGTCGTATCAACTTCAAACCAAATCCAAAATGTGCATCTTCCAATACTGCATCCAACAATATGTCTCATTGGGGTGTCACACCAACACGCTTCTTAGCGGTCGGGGGTTCAATGTCAGGGGGGTCGGGTCAAAACTTTCAAATTGCGATAAAAACGACATTTTTAAGTCCGATTGACTTCCAAGTTATGATCATGACCAAACTAAGTGCTATAACTCATTAAACAGTAGCACTATCGACTTATAAGAACCAATTGATTTCCAGGTTTTTGTTTTTTCAGAGATCATGGAAATATGACAAAGTTATTCCGGCAATTCCTTGCTCAACGAGCAATTTCGTTTGTTTGTTTGTGGGCAGGATATCTCAAAAAGTTGTGGTCGGATCGGCTGAAATTTTGTGGACAGGTTTGGTGTATGACAAGGGACGAACCTATTAGATTTTGGTGAAGATCCAGATCCGACTACTGGAATTTTCTTAAGTGATTCTTCACCATTGAGAGGTTGGCTAAACTAATAAATAGCATGATATCTCAAAAAGTTGTGGATGGATTCAGATGAAACTTGGTGGACAGGTCGGGTGTCTGGCAAGGAAGAATTGATTCAATTTTGGTGTAGATTCGAATCCGCATCTGGATACGAGAATTGTTAAATTTTTAAAGTGATTCTTCACCATTGAGCGATCGGGCCAAAAACGATGTCGTACTGTGCAGCATGATATTTCAAAAATATAATGGGCCCGATATGTTCTTGTGGATCAGGCATTACGTGGCAGAGGGATGAGCTCCACCGAGTGTTCTTCTAGTTTTAGTTGTTTTTACATGCCGGCCCCTCTCCCTCCCACCACTATTTTACCTTGTTTCGATGAAGTTTTACGAGTGTGGATATGGCACAGGCATGGTGGGCTGAGTCACTTCCTCCCACGTGTCTGGGTTTCCTTTCGTCAGATACTGATATGTGTAAGCCACCAACGGTTTTATTGTTTTTCAATACATAGTCTGTATGTGCTGTACTATTGGTAAGAAAATATCTAAATGCATTTGTGCCTCGTTATGCTTATTTTTTTGTGTATTGGACTATTGTATCTCGTTGATTGACTGTTTGAATGCCCCATGTGGTTTGCATTTGTGTTTTATGGTTTCTGGACAAATTGAAAATCATGTACAACCTTAAAATGGGTTATGCAAATAATTTTCAGGTAACCCACTAGGAAATGGGTAACCCATTTTCTTGGAAAAAAAAAACAAAACAAGAGAAAGAGAATAGTGAATAAATGCTTTACTGTTGTTATTGCTCAAAATTAGGCAATTTTATTATTTTGGTTAAAGCTGAAAAATCTGTTAAAAGTTTAAACATCTTTACTTTTTCATGATTAGAGGTCACACGTAATGCTGGAGAGAACAATAAATATATGAAAATTGTTAGTGGATAGAATATTAATGAATGATTATCTTGTGAATTTTTGTCTTATGGTCTCCCACGGTTTTCCTGATGCCAAAGACTGTCCTGTGCAACATGAGTTTGGTCTCCCATAGCAACGGCCTGCTCAGTTCAATCAAATAGTTCCATGCAACATTCAGTGCCCAATTGGCAAAATATTTGGGTTTCAGTTGTCACCATCATTGGTTGGGGTGGGGGTGGCGAGGGTGGGGGGGGGTACAACAACAAAAACCAGAGTGGTGTCAAAGCCACCCAATGCCCGCGTGTTTATACATTTATCGTTTTTAAAAGACTAGTCTAATAATATTTTTTTTATGAAGCATTGTAGTGAAGTCTGATCCAAGTAATTTTAAAGCAATATATGTATTTGTATGTTGTAATCAGTAAAAAAAATAGTGTGGTAGATAAAAACATTAGAAAGGAAATAACGCACCAAAAACTTTGACATTTTAACGCTGACGCTCAACGACAAGTCTAATAATATTTTTTATAAAGCATTGCAGTGAAGTCTGATCCAAATAATTTTAAAGCAATATATGTATTTGTATATTGTAATCAGTAAAAAAAATAGTGTGGGAGATAAAAACATATGAGAAAGGAAATAACTTGCACCAAAAACGTTAACATTTTCACGCTCACGCCGGGGGTATCACTATAGCTCTCTGTTCTTCGAACAGGCTAGCTAAAAATTGACTCGAGATTTGTACGTTTTTTTTCCACACATGTTGCAAAAAAAACTGCTTCCATTATATGAATGGGCTCCTTGATTTCCAAGAAGATATAAACAGGTTATTTGCCCTGAAATAAAAAAATAACAAATTCACAACAAATACCAAATAAACACACAGAGAAAATATTTTGTGCCAAAAATACTGAAGTACCTTCTATGAATTTACCAAAAAACTTTCAGTAAATGACTTTTTTGATAATTTATTGTAATTGAACTAGAAGAAAAAAAAAATGACCGTTTTACAGCCATTTTTCCCTGCTGTGCAGGGGTTTGGCTTTTTCTTGAGGAAATGTTTTATGGCCGGATGCCCTTCCTGACGCCAACCCTGGTCGCCTCTTACGACACACAGGGATATGGTACACCTATTTTAACCGGGGCATACACCGGGACCAGTACACTGGCACTCATTTCGCCGACCTCGGAAGGATGACAGGCTGAGTCAACCCCCTGGTGTTAATTCAGCAGCCAACGGGGCTTGAACTCAGGACCCTTGGATCCCAAGCCGCCACCCTAACCGCTAAGCCAACACCAGGCTTGAATTAAGACTAGAAGGATGCAAAAATATTATTAATACAATGCTGAAAATGGAAAGTGACATCCAGAGAGCAGGTCATGTTACAGTGGCAGCATTATTAATGAATAAGTCGAACTACCATGCAGTATCATTTTTATTTGTAATTATGATGGCATCACAATTATAACAGTGCATGTGCAATGGTATTTATCAACATTATGCAATAATACATTACCGACTTGCCTTGCCATGAGAAATGCATCTAACAGAAAAAGTAATATGTGGTGTTGTGACTTCACAAATATTGAGTCTCTGAAAAAGGTGCACCAACAAAATGGATTTCATTTGGACTTCATTGCATCCCGAGTACACATATTAAATGAATGGCAAGTGTCTAGTATAAACGGGTGAGCATTGGGTGGCTTTGACACCATCTTAGGTTGAAAAAAAAAAAAAAAATTAATATCATTTGTTAATTTCAACTTCACTACACCAATAGTATACCCCAAAGGAACCTCCATGCCAAATATCAGCATCCAAGTACACATATTAAATGAATGGCAAGCTTCTAAATAACTTGCACCAAAAACGTTAACATTTTCATGCTGATGCTCACGCTCACTCTCACACCGGGGGTATCACTATAGCTCTCTGTTCTTCGAACAGGCGAGCTAAAAACGAGAACGCACCCCAACAGCAAATATCTCCATCAGGCTGAAAATTGAACAGTTTATGTTTTTGTGAAATATCACTTTAAAAAAATTTATAGTGTCCGGATCAGTTTCAGGATCTTCACCAAAATCAAGTCCATTTATTCTTGTCACATACCCAACCTGTTTACCAAATTTCATCCGAATCCGTCCATAACTTTTTGCGATATTCTGCTCACAGACAGGGGTGCAAACATAACTTTTGTCCACCTTTGGTGATGACGTAACAACAACAACTTCAACAACAAATGTTGACAAGCACAGATCTATAATCTGTACCCTATTCTGTACCCTATATACGTATAATCTGTGCCCTATTCTGCACACTTCAATTATAAAACTGTCGGACACTGCTATTTGTGGGTCATAAAGTGTGACCTGCTAATTAGCGCTTCACATATTCGCGTTTTTTTTTTTTTTTTTGACTTCAGGCCTCGTCTCCTCTATCCACCCAGGAAATTGGAAACCAGCCAACATCACAGCATTACATAAAGGTGCAAAAACGGATTCCCTTAACTACAGCCCAATTAACTTATTTTACTTCCAATTATCAGCAAGGTCATGGAATCCATCATTGCTTTTCTCCAACAGCCTCATCTCAGATCATCAATTTAGATTCAGACCTGGTCACTCTACCTTGGACATGCTGCTTCTACTCTCCAAACAATGCTGGAGGCCCTCAATCTCAGACATGAGATCAGTGCCGTCTCTGTGGACATATCTCGAGCTTTTGATACAGTCTGGAATCCTGCCTTGTTCTCCAAATTGTCTGCCTCTGGAATCCAAGGCCAACTCCACTCTTGGATGACTGACTTCCTCCGCTCTCATCGATAACATTTAGCTCTCAATGGAAACCTTTCATCTCGTCAAAGCTGGAGTACCCCAAGGTAGTGTTCTCAGCCCCATATTATTCCTAATCTTCATCAATGCTCTCACTGACCCCTCTGGAAATTCCTCTTTATCTCTTTGCTGATGTCACGGCAGAGAGTGGAGTAATCTCTTATCCTTCTGACAGACAGGCAGCAGCCTCTCCCGTCTCCTCAGACCTTGACAATATCACAAGCTGGTCAAAATGTTTTTTGTTTATGCATCCATATTGTCCACTCTCTGTGTATTCTCCTTTATCCCTTGTTTGTTCATCTCCGTCTACTTTCTCCCTCCGCCCTGCTGTTGGTGTTTCCCCTTTCTCCTGCTGTTCCCTTTTTATGTTGTCCTGATGTGTTCTGTGTAATCGCTTTTCCACGAGCTGAGACCATGTTTTTCAAATGATGCTCCAACATTTTCAGTCCCTGACATCGCGGCGTTTTTCAGGAACATATCCCCCACGAACAGCCGAGTTTGACAGGACAATATTTACCATCAATCTTTGTCAATATGAAAACTTGAGATGAACTTTTTTCTTTGTTTATTTTATCTATTTTCTTCATATCACCAAGGCTTAAATTTTTTTTAAGCACATTCTTTTTTCGTCTTTTTTTTTTTAAAAACAAGAATGACAAATGGGTTTTGCGGCACATTTTCTGCTTGACTGATGCACAAATAAAACGAATTCTTGTGCAATTTGTGCAACCATGATGTGCTTAATTCTATTTTTAGATCCTCGTAGAGGATCTCTAAGTCTTACTCACGTTGTTGTTCTTCATCTTCTTCTTGTGGACTTTTTTATTTCACAGTCTACAGTTTTCATCGAAACTTCCTGAAACTTGGCATATATATGTAAAAATACCCTGCGCAGACAGTAACCATCTCTGATTTTGAAAATTCCTCCGAGAAAAAAAAGTTATGACGTCAAAATATCTCCGCTAATGGAAATCGCCGAGAGAAAAATCTCCTAAACTAGGCAAGCTTTTTGAATTCTGTTTGCGGGAATCGAACAGGGCATTAGCAGAGATTAATTACCACACATATGATGTCAAATATGACGTTACCGCACATATGATGCATCCAATGACGTCGTATCAATTTTTTTGTTTCACAACCCAGAGTTTTCATCGGATCTTCGTGAAACTTGCCATGTATATGCAGAAAGCCCACGCGCAGGCAGTAACCATCTCCGATTTTGGAAATTCTTCCTAGAAAAAAAGTTGACGTCATAATATCGCCGCTAATGGAAATCGCCTATACCATTATCTCCGAATCTTGGCAAGCTGTTTGAATTTTGTTTGCGGGAATCAAGCTGGGCATTAGCATAGATAATTTATCGCAAACCTGATGCATCACAATGACGTCATATTCGTTTTTATGACGTCATCATTTAGAGGACGAGGATCTTAGCTCATTTGAGCTTGTTATTTCACTCAGGGCTTAAGAAACAACTGAAATGTATCCTCACTATAATTCACGGACCGGTGTTTGACTGTTTGTTTCTGATTTTGCAAGTTCATTGGTCAGTCGATTTGATTATTCTATCTGTTTGTCAATCGCCTACAGGTCACAATTTAAATCCGATCTTCACGAAACTTCACCAAATTGTCATCTCAACTCAGTCGCCCATTGATTTTGAGGTCGAAGATCAAAGGTCAACTTGAGCTCGAATTTCTAAAATCGTCATTTTTCATCCGATTGACTTGAAAGTTGAACAGGATTGACATATTCAGATCAGGTATCTCAAGTCCCGAATAAGTGTGCATGCATGCTTATTTTTTTCGAGGTGAAAATTCCCCCGACACTGCCTCTATTCGGGTCGACCTGCTCATTAAAAAATCGTTCTTGCCACCCTCAGGTCATATTTACACCGGCGAGCGTGTAGGGTGACAACGTTGTCCCGTCGAGAGATGTCGTCTTTAATCCCGAAATTCCTTCATCTGCCAACGATCTCCAAGTACGCATCTTGGCATTGTAATGTATGTATTTGAACAATAAAATCCATGTTCTATATTTGTCACATTTCGGGTTTTTCCACCCTGTAATCTTATTCGGACCTGCACGCTTATTCGACTTTTTTTATCCCCCGCCGTGTGGTGGAAGGGGGATATTGTTGTCACCCAGGTCGTCTGGCTGTCCGTCTGTCCGGGCGTCAACATTTATAGCTGTGAGTGCGATAACTCATAAACTGAAATGAGGACGAGAGAAGAACCTTCAGAGTTTAGGCTTTATTCCATTTGATTGAAGCCGCTTCTACGGGCACACCAGGAAATACAGACGCAGCATGGAGTACAAGCAGTAAGGTACACACGCGCAACTAATCACCACAAAATAAATCAGTATTATATATCAATCAGTATTCTCACCATTCAATGAGCACCAAGTGAGCCGCCGACATAAAACGGCAATGCCCCAGGGACAAACCCCGCGGCCGAGCCGAACCTCAGCTTTATCTCTTCTGTGCTCGAGCCGGGCAACATGTGATCACACGTCACGACCTTCCATTCACCACATTCTCCCCGTCTTTAAAATGTAACTAGAGGCCCAGCTAACGCACCTTGATTACTTCAGCGCTACAGGAGTATACATTTCAAGCAATGCGAGCTATCTAAACTACAGAAGCATACATGCCAAGCAGTGAGGATTATTTTGAGTTGTAGGAGCATGGTAATGAGCATCGATATATTATGTAACGAGCATATAGGAGCATGAGCATCGAGGATGCCGATAATCCCCTTTACAGATTGAGTCGGCGAGGGGGTATTATTCGCCGGCCTCTCCGGGAGTAGATGGCGGTTTCACTTGAGGGAGGCTTCCGATCCTCTTGGTGAGCCTCGACTCGTACCGGAGATGACTCCCCGATCGCTCTCGGGTGGAACGCGGCAGCTCCGTCGTCACCCTTCTCGGGTGGAGTCCCCCTGGGGGGGGGAACACCTGGGGAGGGGATGTCAGAGGGAGGTGTGCCAGATGGTGGTGTACCTGCGGGAGGAGTGCCTGAGGGAGCCAAATGACGAACCGACACAGTGGTCTCCCTGCCATCCGGGAGCCTGACATGAGCGTATTCTGGATTCGTATCGATGAGTTCGACCTCTTCCACCATGGGTTCATACTTGCTTTGTCGTACCGGGCGTTTCATGAACACTGTTCCGGAATGGGTTAGGCAGCTGGGCACCGATTGGCCGTCAACATAACGTCGTTGGTGAGTAAACATTCGTTCATGAGGAGTTGCATTGGTGGACGTGCAGAGCAAAGAGCGTATGGAATTCAGAGCGTCGGGAAGGGTAACCTCCCACCGCTCGGGGCCCAGTCCTCTTGATTTCAGCGCCAGAGTTACGGCTTTCCAAATAACCCCGTTATACCGTTCCACCTGACCATTACCCTGTGGGTTGTAACCCGTCGTTCGACTAGTTGCGATGCCGTGCTTTAATAGGAATTGTTTTAGCCCGGCCGACATGAAACACGGCCCTCTGTCTGAATGTATGTACGAAGGTTTCCCAAACATAGCGAAGAGGTCAGAGAGACATCTCACGACAGTGCCCGAGGTCATATCCGAGCACGGAAACGCGAAAGGGAACCTTGAATACTCATCAACAACAGTGAATATGTATCTGTTGTCTGTCTCGGTCGGCAGGGTCCCTTTGAAGTCAATGTTTAGTCTCTTGAAGGGAGAAGTGGCCTTGATCAGTCTGCCAGAAGCCGAACCATAGAATCTGGGTTTTAGTTCAGCACAAACAGGGCATGAAGCATTCATTTGTTTAATATCTTCAATAGAATAGGGCAGGTTCTGTCTGCGTATGAAATGTGCCATTCTGGTTACCCCCGGGTGGCAAAGAGACACATGGAGGTCTTGCAAAGCCCGACTGATTGCCGCCGAGCAGTAGACCCACGAGAAGGTGTCTGCAGCAGGGTTTTCCCTCCCGGGCCGGTAAACAATGTCGTAACTATAGCAGGCTAGGTCTATTCGCCATCTCATGATTTTTTCATTCTTAATTTTCCCGTTATTTTCCCCATCAAACAAGAATGCCACGGATCGTTGGTCCGTAACGAGCGTGAAGTGGTTTCCCAGTAAATAATGTCTCCATTTACGCAGCGCTTCGACGATGGCGTACGCCTCCTTCTCTATCGCCGAGTGTCTCTGCTCGCTTCCAGAGAGAGTTCTCGAGAAGAACGCGACGGGTCGCCCAGACTGATTAAGCGTAGCAGCTATGGCGTGATCTGAAGCATCGGTCTCCACCACGAAGGGCACCGAGCTATCGATCGATAATACCACGGAATTACTGATATCGTCTTTGAGGTTGTGGAAAGCTGTTACAACAGCGGCATCTGGTGGAAAGTTTTTGCAATGCACTAGGGGATGTATTTTCTCGGAGTATTGCGAAATCCATCTCGCATAGTAAGCGAACATGCCGATCACCCGGCGCATTGTCTGCAGGTCCTGAGGTGGGGGTAGCTCACAAAGTGGGCGCAATCGCTCAGGATCAGGCTTAATCGTGCCGTCGGCTATTGTGTAACCGAGAAGGTCAATTGACCTTGCCGAGAATACGCATTTCTCGTAGT
The DNA here is from genome assembly GCF_056783735.1 of Eptatretus burgeri. Taxonomy (NCBI): domain Eukaryota; kingdom Metazoa; phylum Chordata; class Myxini; order Myxiniformes; family Myxinidae; genus Eptatretus; species Eptatretus burgeri. The sequence continues at coordinate 69,876,831 of NC_140973.1, read as the reverse complement.
TGAGAGTCAGATTATATTTTCTAGCAATGCTCAAGAATCTGTCCAGATTCATGTCATGTTCCCCCTGATCCCTACCACACACTGTGACATTGTCCACGTAAACAGAAGTGTCTTTGAGGTTTTCATCTGAGATGATGTCGTCCATAACCCGTTGGAAGCAAGCTACTCCATTCGTGACACCGAATGGGATTCTGAATTGGTAGAGTCGTCTACCTGCCTGGAATGCGGTGTAAGGTTAGTCTTCCTCTCGGATGGGAATTTGGTGATAGGCGCTTCGCAAGTCGATGGTGCTGAATATCTTATAATTGGCCACGCGTTCGACCATCTCGTCTATGCGCGGCAGGGGGTAGGCATCGAGTTGGGTAAAGCGATTGACCGTTTGGGAATAATCGACAACCATTCGTTTCTTATGGTTCTGACTGCTGGTTACCAACACCTGTGCGCGCCATGGCGAATCGCTCGGTTCTATAATTCCCTCTTCCAGTAATCGCTTGGTTTCTGAAGTGATGAAATTCATGTCAGCAGTGGTATATCGCCGCGATTTGATCGCTATCGGTTTGCAGACCGGCGACAGGTTAGCGAACAGCTGGGGGGACGTTACCTCCGCGGTAGTCAAGGCATTTAAAATCAGACGAGGTTTGCTTCCTCCAAAGGGTATTTCGACGCTCGTGTGCTGCTTGAGGACATTATGACCCAGAATTACATCTGCGCATAAATCACGAAGCACCAGTACCCTTACATCCCGATGCGTGTACCCTTTTACGTCCAATTCGACATTGCAGTACCCTCGTACGCGGGACTGTAGTGATGTGGCGGCCATGCATACCGTATTGTCTGTCGGGTGGATTTTGCATTTCCTGCCCTTCACTAGCGAGCTGTTGACGAAACTTTCAGAGCTACCTGTATCAATCAGTGCCTCAGCCATATGCCCGTTAATTCGTACGTTGATGATAGCCTTGGATAGATTCCCCGGGGAGGCTGCAGTTAGTTTATTTTTGCGAGTAGAGAGCCGCAGAAGTGGGTTTATTTCTCATTGGAGTAGATTTACATACCCTGGAATAATGCCCTTTCTTGTCACAGTTCATGCATGTGGCATCTCTGGCGGAGCAATTTTTGGCGGGGGTGCCTTTTGTACCCACAAAAGAAGCATTTACCAACCGGAGTAGTTGCTGAGGAGTTTGACGTGGCCTGTGTATCCGGCTCCTCGGGTGTTTCTCCATCCCCTATGTCTGGCTGTGTCTGTGCCAGTGGGGTTCCTTGAGTTCCCACCGTAGCAGCATTCATTAGCAGCATCGGTGTCCCAAATGACTCAGATTGCTGCTGTGCCGTATCCATCGCTCGAGCCTGATCAACTACCTTGTCAAGAGTGGGTTGCGCTTTCTCTAGTAAGCGTTGCCGTATGTGGGCTGATCTAAGTCCTTGGATGAATGCCTCCCGGGTCCCTTCCTTTCGGTGTTCCTCGGCGCTTACGGCCCGGAAGCTGCAGTCTTTTCCCAGCTGATTCAGAGCTTGCAGGAACTGATCGATTGTCTCCCCGGCTGCTTGCCTGCGTGTGTTGAGAAGATGTCGTATGTATACCTCGTTCTTGCGCTTCACGTAGAGCGCTTGCAGCACGTCGATCGCTGCTTCGTAAGTGTCGCACTCCGAGAAGAGCCTGTATACGCTGGGCGAGACATGATTCACGAGGGCGGCCAATTTGTCAGCTCCCTCTTCGATGATGGTCAGATAGTGTGAGAAGGAACAGAACCAATGCGACCATTTCATTTCTGAGTCAGTCGCGTTTGGGTCTGCGTCGAACCTATCGGGTTTGTAGATCTTGTTATGTCCATCGTTGGTTGAGAGAGCCGAGAAAACCAAATGGAATAAATTGAAATGAGGACGAGAGAAGAACCTTCAGAGTTTAGGCTTTATTCCATTTGATTGAAGCCGCTTCTACGGGCACACCAGGAAATACAGACGCAGCATGGAGTACAAGCAGTAAGGTACACACGCGCAACTAATCACCGCAAAATAAATCAGTATTATATATCAATCAGTATTCTCACCATTCAATGAGCACCAAGTGAGCCGCCGACATAAAACGGCAATGCCCCAGGGACAAACCCCGCGGCCGAGCCGAACCTCAGCTTTATCTCTTCTGTGCTCGAGCCGGGCAACATGTGATCACACGTCACGACCTTCCATTCACCACATAAACTGTTCGCCATATCGATTTGAAATTTGGGTCACACATGTACCACCTGAAAAGGAAGAACCTATTTATTTTGGGCGTGGCCGGATCCAAGATGGCCGACTGGGGCGGCCATCTTGAAAAAAGGTTTTTTGTAATAAATGGAAAACCGCTTATCTGATTTCAATTATTTTTGGTTACTACGTTCCTCACCCCTGGGGAACTTTTTCGAGATGATGACCAAATGGTGTCTTGTTTCCAATTCACCTCCCTCATTATCTGGAATATGTATGACCTTTTTCATTCAATGGCGGGGGATTCCCCATCTCTGATGGGATATTTGGATTTTCCACCCCACACGCTTATTCCGCCCTCTACTCTTATTCGGGACTTGAGAGTATGGTAGCATGCGCCGGAGCAGCGTGTCACTGTGTCCACTTTCCGCCGGTACTCCAGGGGCCTCCGTCTGGCCCATCCCCCAGGCAGATGTCTGGTCCATCCCTATCTCCTTGAGATGCTGATCAACCTGCTGCAACCATGAGGCATGTGGTTGTCCCATTGGCATCTTCCACTCACGATGCTTCCTCGCTCAGAGAATCTGGTGAGCAGGATCAGTGTCAGGAATGTGAGCCACATGACAATACAGCCGCAGCTGATGCTCACAGACTATGCAGGTAACAAATCTCATTTGAGTCTCTCTCAGCAATGGCACATTGAGTCTCTGTCTCAGATCCCTGGTCAGAGTCCAAGTCTTGAATCCATAGAGTAAGACTGGTAGCACCAAGGACCTGAAGACTCGGACTTCGTCCTCCGGCATCGGTACTGGCAGCACCACACCCCATGATCCAGTGAAATCAATGACTCCCCAGGCCCGACCCAGGCGTCTGTTGACTTCTTCCTCACAGCCTGCAGAGACATGAATATCACTGGAAGTAACAACTGGAAATAAGTCAGAGATGGTATCACCACATCTCACAGCACTCTCTGTACCAGAGTATAGTTCAGACATCAGATTGATCAGTTTTGTGGCACCCCACGAAGACCAAGAATCCTTCAGAGGGTATCTCGATTCACTGAAACAAAATATTTACAGAGATCAACATTAGGCCATGAGCCAGACGCGGTAATTTTTGGCCATTGGTATCATCTCAGGGGAATAATGCTCATCGTAATTTTTGTCAGGGTATACATCTCTTCAGTCAGAAACTATGTGATCGCATTGCATTGGTGGTAGCCTTTTGTGTGTTATTAGCTGTTTAGTAACCCCATCCCAAAATAAACTTTTCTGAAACCGGCGTAAGACAGAAGACATTCTATTTAAAACTAATGCTTCTCTTTTATTATAGGCTATATCTTCTTGAAAATTGTTAGGCACGTAGCTCTTGTTATTTGCCTGCAATTGTAAAAGGAAGTGTTCCCTACCAAAATGTGTGTGTTTGTCAAACTGACTGATATGTACTGATATGTGCAGACTACCAGACTGTGAGAACTAGGCATCCATCTTTGAGTCAGACGATGGGAAAGTTTGGATGAGGATATTGAATACCTGGATAATGATGTTCATCTTGAACATTCTATATCACTTACAATCCATGAATATGATCAGAGATGTCTTGGAAACTATAAAGGACCCGTCTTTGGTTCATAAGACTTTATCAGCAACACATTGGGCCGAGGTAATGGCCTTGTTAGTGTGGAACACCACATTTGTGTTTCTATTCTGCAATTTTATGCCCGACAACAGAAGATTGTTTCATTTTCACCTTTGACTCATTCATCAGATTGCACATGATTAACCATCTTGCAACTATCTTCTTGGTTTATATTGTGTAATACGGGTGTTTGATACCTTCATATGTGCATTATTGATCATATAAATCACTGAAATTCTGTATTTTTTTGAGAAATTACAGGGAAAAAAAACATTAACTTTGTTCATGAACTTGCTATCATTTACCTTTGTTTGATTCTTGGAAAGTATCCTTCAATAACAACAGAAAATATAATGACATTGATCAAACTACATAAATCTGTCCAAATTATGTATTTTTTGATTTGGGGGGTGGGGTAACATTGTCTGCTTTACTGATCTTAATATACAACATACAAAAAAGAAACTTAGATTTTTGGATTTCTTCATAAATTTGCTAAACACCCATGTAATTATCTTGTTCCAGAACTTTTATTTACTTTCCACAATAAATGCTCGACAAATACTTTTCGAAAGGCGGTATGATTTATCATACAAATACACTGATATAAGTAGATGCTAAATGGGGTTACTGGGATGCCCATTCAAATGAAAAGGGGAAAACTTTCTGACCCAAGCCCCCAAAAGCCGAAAATAGGAGACTCATTTTCTCCCCACCTCTCCCCTTCCCTCTCATACAAGCAAATGTAAAATAGGAGACTCATTTTCTCCCCACCGATCCCCTTCACTCCCATACAAGCAAATCTAAAATAGGAGACTCATTTTCTCCCCACCTATCCCCTTCCCTCCCATGCAAGCAAATGTAAGATTGAGACTTACTGATTAAAGCACTTCTTCCCTTTCATATTTTCATTCCACTCATTGTGAACCAACGAATATTTGTTCATGTTTTACTTTAGGTAATAACTTAATTTTCTTACAACTTTCATTTCCATCGAGTATATTCACAAAGAATAACTTGGAACTTGGTTGTTGGTTTAAGTGTCTTTGTTGAGCAGAAATGAAATGATGAACTTCTCTTAATGCTCTTATTTGACCACCTCCTGATCCACATATCATTTTGAGATTGCAGTAAATTGTTTTTCCATTGTTCAATTGATAACCATCAAAGTTTTCAGTCCATTCAAGGATATATATTTTTTTTCTTTACATCCTCCAACTTATTTGTATATAAATTTATCCGCTTATTTGTTTTTATATCTACTTTTATCCCGGTTATTTCTTAAATAAGACTTATTTGATATTTCTCACATTCTTCATGTTTCCCATTTAAATACCAAGGCTGATTACATCTCCACTCTGGTTTGGTTATTGCTTGGTTCTATCATTAATAAATCAGAAAAAGACGGTGGTAGCCTGTTAAAATTCAGGTCAGGTCAGGTATGGGAGCATGCGCCAGAGCAGCGCGTCGCTGCGTCCACTTTCCTTTGGTACTCCAGGAGCCTCCGTCTGGCCATCCCCCAGGTAGATGCCTGGCCCATCCCTATCTCCTTGAGATGCCGATCAACCTGTTGCAACCATGAGGCACGTGGTCGGCCCATTGGCCTCGTACACTCACGAGGCTCCCTCGCTGAGAGAATCTGATGAGCTGGATCAGCGTCAGGAAAACAAGCCACATGTCCATACAGCCGCAGCTGACGCTCACGGACTATGCAGGTAACAAATCTCATTTGAGAGTCTCTCAGCAACCACTCGTTGGACAAAAAGTCCGACCAGCGATAGCCAAGGATTCTCCGAAGAGACCTGGTACCAAAGGAATTAAGTCTCCCTCTCAGATCCATGCTCGGAGTCCAAGTCTCACATCCATAGAGCAAGACTGGAAGCACCAAGGCCCTGAAGACTTGGACTTTCGTCCTCCCGCACATGGTACCGGCAGCGCCACACCCCTTTATCCAGTGAATCCATGACTCCCTAGGCTCGACCCAGACATCTGTTGACCTCAGACTCACAGCCAGCAGAGACATGAATATCACTGCCAAGGTCAGTGAAACTCTCTCCACGACCTCAACATCCTCACCACAAACAGGCACAGACAGGAAAGCAGCATCCAAGATGTCATTGAAAGCCTGGATCTTAGTTTTGACCCAGGAAACCCATAATCCCAGTGGCTCCGACTCCTCATTCAGCACCTCGAGGGCCCCCAAAAGGATATCTAAAGTTTCTGCAAAGATGTCTGCATCATCTGCGAAATCAAAGTCAGAGATATTGACATTCCCAAACGATGCACCGCAGCTTGATCTCTCCGACATCCTCCCTAAAATCCAGTCCATACAACTGCTGAAAAGTGTGGGGGCCAGTACACACTCCTGACAAACTCCAGGAACAACTGGAAATAAGTCAGAGATGGTATCACCACATCTCACAGCACTCTCTGTACCAGTGTAGAGTTCAGACATCAGATCGATCAGTTTTGGTGGCACCCCACGACGGCCAAGAATCCTCCAGAGGGCATCCCGATTCACTGAATCGAACGCTTTACAGAGATCAACATAGGCTGCAAGCAGCCCCTGCCGAAACTCTCGTCTGCGTTCGGTGATTACCCAAAGAGCAAAGATGTGGTCAATCGTTGACCTCTTTGGTGTCAACCCTGACTGCTCTGGACGCTGGTGCTCAAGCAGATGGTGGTGAACCCTATCAAGAATTATCCGAACAAACACCTTGCCTGGCATTGAGAGCAGCGTCACCCCTCGGTAGTTATTGCAGTCGTGGCGATCACTCTTCACCTTCCAGAGAGGGACAACAAGGCCCCTCTTCCAGTCAGTTGGGATGATGCCTGTGTTTCAGGCAGAGCACAGAACTGCATGCAACAACATGAGTACAGCATCTCCCATGGATGCAACAAATCTCAGGAGCTTTACCCCGTTTCAACCCGTTCACCACGGCCTGTGTTTCCACAAATGAAGTTGGACCACAATTGATTGGAGGGTCAGCAATAGGGATAGTAACACCCCTAACATCCAACTCGACAGCTGGTGGATCAGCTTGGCAGAGTCGCTCAAAGTAACCGGCCAAGTGAGCCTTTACTTCGGACTCCTCTGTCAAGAGCCCACCACCCTCTGCTCTAACTGCAGTACACCGAAGGACGGGCTTGGGTGAATGCAATGAAGGCATTCCACAACTCTTCAGGATCCCCCAAAACACCCAGACCCCCCCAAATCTCCACTCGGCCTGTTCGCAAACTCCTCAGCTCCCCTCTCATCGTTGAGATTGCCAACATCCAGCCGAGGCTGGGATAGTACCATTCTATCGGAGATAGTCGGAGTGCAAATCCTGCCACAAACCTCCTCATAAGTAACCCAGCTGCCGGAGGAGTCCGCAGACACAGTTGGGCACTAGATATGGATGGCCGTTGGCTCACAAGGAACTCCGTTAGCTCACAAAACCTTGACAGGTTTTGTTTTTCATCCTGATGGGTATCCATATCATCCACCCTCCTCACCAAGAATCTTGGTGGGGGAGATGGTTGGTGGCCGACAACCCGACCATGGAACAGGTTAGTATAGGTTTACATGGTACCTGCAGCAAGTCACAGATCTAATCTGACCTGACCTGACTTTAATACGATTTACATATTGCATCACTGAATTAGTAAACCAACTATTTGAAGTCAAAAGGTCAAAGATCAACTCAAGGTCAAACTTTTAAAATCATCAATGTCAATCTGATAAAGAATCGATTTTTCATCCAATTGACCTGAGCTTTGATTAAGATTGTCAATTTTAATCTTCATGACATAGACAGTTTGATATATCTGTGGCAACCTTTGGAGAGGGGGTGGATTTTGCAAGTATCGTGCTCTGCACGACACCTTTTTCTTGTTATCTTGCCAAAACGAAGTTTTTGCAAGATATGTTAGTCAGCTTGTATGTTTTTTTAATTTAATTTAATTTTTTTTTGTTTGTCTGTAATCACGTATAAAAAAATTCTGCAGAGCACAGTTATCATTGGAAATTTTTGTAATTTCGCATATCAGAGGCCTATAGAGGTCCCTTTCAGTGCATAAAATTTTTAAGGGCAAAGGTCAAGGTGACTTTGTCGCAAATCAGGGGAGTCGACGAAACCCTTATTTTTTGAGTAATTTTGATCGGATCGTCTTCAAACTTCATGGGAATATAGTTCATGGTCTGGCGCTCAGCTGATTCATTTTTGGTGGCGATTGGCCTTGACCTTCATGGTTAGCGCCTGAGGTCAAACGTATTTGACCCCAAGGTCAAATTTTCAAGTTTTAGGAACCATATCGTGTAGTACCTCAAATCGAGCACCTTTATGAGAGCTTTCTCGATATGTCAACCTTGAGACATTATGACGTCATTTGGTGACGTTATGAGGAAAACGCATATTTTTCATGGTTACTCTGTAGAACGATTCTCATCGGAATCTCTCGTAGGCAGATATTCCTCAAGGAGTCGCTCCTGGTGGATAGCAGCTCTGTTCACCTCAGTGTGACCTTAAAGAAGTCACACGTGGTCACCTTTTGGCAAGATACGGGTCACCCTGAGGGTGACATTGGTTTATTTTTTTTGTTGTTGTTTTTTAAATGCTACCAATACGCCATTATACGGTAGCTGTAAATTAGAAACACGTTCAGTGAGTTCTGTGGTCGTCCGGAAGACGTCAATCAAATACGTCAATATGCGTTGGCGGTATGTTACACAAAGGTTCAAAGCACATTACTCATAGGTTAAAAATAAGTTTTGGGTACGCTAAGCATTACCTCGACGTGTTTCGACTTATGAGTAACTTCCAAGTAACGTGCCTCGACGTGTGTCATCGATCGCATAACGTGCCTCGACGTGTGTGCAATGATCGTGTCACATGCCTACAACACATTACTCAGAGGTTATAAATAAGTTTCGGGTATGCCAATCATTACCTCGACGTGTTTCGACTTATGAGTATCTTACAAGTAAAGTGTGTCAACGATCGCATAACGTGCCTCGACGTGTGTGCAATGATCGTGTCACATGCCTACAACACGTTACTCATAGGTTAGAAATAAGTTTCGGGTACGCTAATCATTACCTCGACGTGTTTCGACTTATGAGTAACTTACAAGTAACGTGTGTCGACGTGTGTCAATGATCGCATAACGTGCTTACAACTTATGGCCAGCGTCGCGGAACGTGTGAGTCATACGCTGGCATACGTCGTAAAATTTCAAGCATGCTAAAATTTGAGGACAACCGCAAAGTACAATGATGAAAGCCAGTGTACTACAACGTATGGCAGTGCTTTTCAGTGTGCTCTTAACGTATACAAAACTTACCCATAACGTATTCGACGTGTCAGCGTTTTAGACAAATTTTTCATAAGTCGGCATACGCTGGCTCAATCGTCAAGGTGTGACAGGGCCTTAAGGGTGGGTTCTCTGCTGGTGTTATAATACAATAATGTAGACACACATGTGGAGAAATTTCAAATGAAATACCAACAGCATTGATGTCAAGTGATTATACTGAAGTTTGGTTTCATGTTCCGATCCAACCATGCTCCTTATTTTTATTATTTTCACCATCTGAGTTTTAATTGTGCTGCAAATTTTATTTTTTCAGTTACATGATCTAGGCTCGTGGGAGAGCAAGGTGGCGGAAGATCGGAGAACATTGAAATGTTGGGAAAGCAAGCAGATACAAGCAAGTGGTAAATAACAAGAGAAGGATTTTTATGCGGTGAAGCTGCTTCATTATTTGGCTATGTCCTTCCTTCCATCCTTCCGTCTGTCCATCTATCCATCTAAAATGAAGAAGAAGAACCTTTCTAACTCACCGTGATTAATTCTCGAGGTTTCTCGGCATTGCCCATTTCATGTTAACAATGCCAAACTGAACCGCTTCTTTTTATTTTATTATCTTGCCAAAACGAAGTTTTTGCAAGATATGTTAGTCAGCTTGTATGTTTTTTTTTGTTTGTTTTTGTTTTTTTTGTTTGTCTGTAATCACGTATAAAAAATTCTGCAGAGCACAGTTATCATTGGAAATTTTTGTAACTTCGCATATCAGAGGCCTATAGAGGTCCCTTTCAGCGCATAAAATTTTGAAGGTCAAAGGTCAAGGTGACTTTGTCGCAAATCAGGGGAGTCGACGAAACCCTTATTTTTTTGAGTAATTTTGATCGGATCGTCTTCAAACTTCATGGGAATATAGTTCATGGTCTGGCGTTCAGCTGATTAATTTTTGGTCGCGATTGGCCTTGACCTTCATGTTTTTTTTTTTTTGTCTGTAATCACGTATAAATCACTCTGCAGAGCACAGTTATCATTGGAAATTTTTGTAACTTCGCATATCAGAGGCCTATAGAGGTCCCTTTCAGCGCATAAAATTTTGAAGGTCAAGGTCAAAGGTCAAGGTGACTTTGTCGCAAATCAGGGGAGTCGACGAAACCCTTATTTTTTTTTGAGTAATTTTGATCGGATCGTCTTCAAACTTCATGGGAATATAGTTCATGGTCTGGCGCTCAGCTGATTAATTTTTGGTGGCGATTGGCCTTGACCTTCATGGTCAAGCTTGAGACATTATGACATCATTTGGTGACGTTATGAGGAAACCGCATATTTTTCATGGTTACTCTGTGGAACGATTCTCATCGGAATCTCTCGTAGGCAGATATTCCTCAAGGAGTCGCTCCTGGTGGATAGCAGCTCTGTTCACCTCAGTGTGACCTTAAAGAAGTCACACGTGGTCACCTTTTGGCAAGATACGGGTCACCCTGCGGGTGACATTGGTTTCTTTTTTTTATTGAAAGTTTTCTCGGGGTGTCAATTTCAGATGCAAGGAAGGTTGAAGACCAGTCTTTTGGAGAGAGGGCAGGTTTCAGTTGCGGTTAATCATCCTCAATGAACAATCAAGGTCTACGATGTCGATGCAGCTCTCTAATGTTGGAGAGATTTGAACTTTCAGAAGAACATGGGCTGCTGAGTCAAGTAGGGGCAGAGGAGGAACAAGAATGCTGGGAGGAAACGTTAGTCATTACCCGGTCCAGGAGGGAGGGAGTGCCGACTGCAGCGACCCAGCTTGGGAAGTTCACCAATGTGGTCAAACCCGTCGACTCACCGAAAACCGTTGCAGCCATGCCGTCACTTTGTGTTGTTGATCAACTCCAAACAAACTGGTACGGTGACAATTGAAATTGTCAGAGATTAAGAAGACAGGATTGGGATGGATGGTTAGTTTTTGGTATTTGGCACCAAAAAGAGATATTAATGAAGCTGTCTTTCATGATGAAACTCCCTCTTGGTTAAAAAGGTTGTGCAGACATTTATCACAAGTACTCCAGTGATTATCACTCATAAACCAACAGTAAGTGCCTCGCAAAAACTATTGTCACTTTATCAGTGAAACCATCAAAACCACAGCTGTTTACTGAAGCATTTTGAACATAGTTTCTCTTGCTTACAATTTGATATGATGCATTATTTTTCAGTCTTCTTTTTCTGACAAAAACAATTCCTCAAAAGTCCATTTGCTAATGATGGGTCTTGTTCATGTTCCCTCAGATATTGACAAAAGATCTAGAAAAGATTGTTGTGGAGCTTCAGCAACAAGCTGACCTGGAAGTGGAAGAGCCTCCCATTGTGAAAGTGCCCATGATCAGTGTCAGAATCTACAATTACGAACCCTTGACGCCGCTCAAGAACTTGCGTGCCAATTCGTACGGGAAGTTTGTGGCCATCCGTGGCACAGTGGTGCGTGTCGGTAACATAAAGCCCCTCTGCGTGCAACTTGCTTTTTCCTGCAGTGCCTGCGGTACTGAACAGGGTGTGCCTTTGCCTTATGGAAAGTTCACTTCACCCACCAAGGTAATTGATTGAATCATTGGTATGATGTTGAACCACTGTTGAAAAGTTCATGCATGGGGAAGCAGTTTGGCCAACTCGATGCATAAGCATCTTCAGTGGAACTAGATTTCTGGGAATGAGTCACTTTGTCTTTTCTGATTAGACTCTGGCCTAAATTGGCCCATACACTCCTCAATCTTGAAGTCAGGAGAGGTTTTCACTCTAAAAGGTAGGACGGCACTGCCCACCCTCCAAAATAATCCAAAACCTTTGGTGGTGAGAAATGCTGCCGCACTTCTAGGACTTTTCTGACAACTTACCGAGTAGTCTCTCTGTGATTTTAATTGAGGATACCTTCTCATCATCATTTTCATCTTAAATATGGAATTAGCTTTTGTAACCTCCTGGTATTTTTCATTTTGTCACTTCTAATTCATGGCGCTCCACTAAATAACAGCTGGGAAACCCGAACACGGAGTACCTTTGAATTGCAAAAGCCTTGGCGAGCTATACATCGATCATCACATGAGGTATGAATACTAGACCCATGAGCCTCTCTCAATCTCCCATGCTGGCACTGCCTCAAAAAGATGCATTATCATCGGATAAAATGATAATCTCATTGGCTGAAAACTACAACCTGTTGCTCACGTGTATCATAACCGCATTGTGCTGCCATCAAGGATGGTGAGATACCCATTGACAGTTGAGCTGTCACTGTCACGCTAATAGGCTGTTGTCAACATTCTTTAAAATGACAACATCGGTTGTCAAATTGGCTCTCCTGCTCCCAGTCTATACCCAGCTGAACTTGTAAGGTGAATTGATTTTTTTTGAAATAACAATGACATTGTATGAGGCGACTCTCCTTTGTCTCTTCTATCAGTGTGCAGATACTCAATGTCGTGGGAAGTTGTTTATCCCCATCCGCAACTCTCCACTCACTGAGACTGTGGACTGGCAAACCCTCAAGTAAGTGTTTGACTTGAGATTCGAGCATTTAAATATGCAGATGAATGTTTGATGTGCATTTTCGCTTTGACCTTCCACTGCTTCAGGGTTCAGGAGATAATGGCTGACGAGCAGCGCGAAGCAGGCAGAATACCCCGTACAGTGGAATGTGAGCTCGTTCAGGACCTCGTAGACAGTTGTGTCCCTGGTGACATCATCACTGTGACAGGAGTGGTAAAGGTGGTAGCCAGTGACGAAGGTAAACCTTTTCTTCTTTTGTTTTACTTTAAATCGTTACTTTTTAAAATTTGGTGTTTGGCCACACTTCACAGGTCATGGTGTTTTGTATTCTGCTCTGACTCCACCATTTGCGCATATTATATTGGTTTGATGTATCTGTGATCAATGAAATGAAAGGTGAGTCATAGACTGACAGTGAGACTCCTCCTTTGTACTTTACTGTACCATTGTGAAAATGTACCATGATTGAGTAAGATCTGTGTGCAAGTTTCCATTTTCACAGCTCACTACTAACGTCTTCAATTAGGTCTCGTACTGATTGACATTCTTTCTTCTGGTTGTGGGAATTGAATTTGTAACGATCAAATTTAAATTCTTCCAGAGATTGCAATGACTTTCAAATCCATTGATCTACATTTTCATTTTATCCCGATCAACAATCGAAGAGATGATGAGAGGATGATCCTAAGAGAGGATGATCACCTGTCTCTGTTATCATCTGAGCTCAAGCGTTTGTACATCGGGATTGCAGCTCTCTCTGAGGTTCGGAGACCGGATTGCGGCGAGATAATGGTGGGTGGTTACACCTACTATTGGTCTGGTCGCTCTGATGGTTACCATACCCAAGGAGTTGCTGTAGCTGTGTCCAATAAGCTGACCCCAATGATAATTGAGGTAACATCGGTCAACGAGCGTATTATGAGATTAAGGATTCGCCACTCCTGAGGTGTCATTTCCCTGGTCTCTATTTATGCTCCGACTGAGGCGAATGATCTCACTGTGAAGGACACATTCTACGCCACACTCGAGTCTGTGGTTGATCAGTGCCCCAGACGAGATACACTTCTAGTCTTGGGGGATTTCAATGCATCGACTGGAACTGATAGGGATGGTTATGAGGTGTGTGTTGGTCCCCATGGGTCAGGAACTATGAACCAGAATAGCACTAAGTTCCTTGACTTTGCAAGAAGTCATGGACTTAGGGTGGCTGGTTCATGGTTTCAGTGCCCGCAAGCTCATCGCTGGACTTGGTATTCCAACGCTGGCGGTGTGGCAAAGGAGATTGACCATGTCCTCATTGACGGTCGTTGGAGGATGATCCAGAACTGCAGGGTCTACCGGAGTGCTCAGTTCCTCAATACTGACCACAGGCTTGTTGTAGCAACTCTAAAGCTGCACCTTAAATCCTGGAGAATGGTACCATCCCAGCCTAGGCTGGATGTTGCCAAGCTCAGGGATGAGAGAGTAGCTGAAGAGTTCGCGAACAGGCTGAGTGGACACTTGGGGGGTCTGGGTGCTTTGGGGGGTCCTGAAGAGTTGTGGAGCACCTTCAAGACCACCGTCCTTGATGTTGCCGGTGGATGCCTTGGAGTTCACCGCAGGGCAAAGAAGAATTTTGTCTCTCAAGGGACACTGGATACCATTGACCAGAGTCGCAGGGCCAGGCTGAATGGCAGAGCTGAGCTGTTCAGGGAGCTGAGGCGTAAAACTGTACGTGCACTGAGGGTGGACAAGGAGGCCTATGTGCGAGGAATCTGTGAGGGGGTAGAGCATCACCTGTGGACAGGTGATTCTCGTCCCGCTTACAGGGGAATTCGCGCATTACGTTCATCCAAGCCCATCCCTCGGAGCACTGCAGTTCGAGCAGAGAGTGGTAGGCTCTTGACAGAGGAGTCTGAAGTGAAGGCCCGCTGGGCCGGTTACTTTGAGCGGTTGAACCAGGCTGATCCCCCAGCTGTCGAGTTGGACGTCAAGGGTGTTACAATCCCTGTTGCTGACCCTCGAATCAACTGTGGTCCACCATCGCTTGTGGAAACACGGGCTGCGGTGAACCAGTTGAAACGGGGCAAAGCTCCAGGGATCTGTGGCATCCATGCTGAACTTCTCAAGGCTGGTGGAAATGCTGCACTCGTGTCGTTGCATGCAGTTTTGTGCTCTGCCTGGAACACAGGCATCATCCCAACTGACTGGAAGAGGGGCCTTGTTGTCCCTCTCTGGAAAGGGAAGGGTGATCGCCAAGACTGCAACAACTACCGAGGGGTGACGCTGCTCTCAGTGCCGGGCAAGGTCTTTGCTCGGATAATTCTTGATAGGGTTCGCCACCATCTGCTTGAGCACCAGCGTCCAGAGCAGTCAGGCTTTACACCAAAGAGGTCAACGATTGATCGTATCCTTGCACTTCGTGTCCTCACCGAACGCAGACGAGAGTTTCGGCAGGGGCTGCTTGCAGTCTATGTTGATCTCTGTAAAGCGTTCGATTCAGTGAATCGGGATGTCCTCTGGAGGATTCTTGGTCTTCATGGGGTGCCACCGAAACTGATCGATCTGATGTCTGAACTCTACTCTGGTACTGAGAGTGCTGTGAAGTGTGGTGGTACCATCTTTGACTTATTTCCAGTTGTTACTGGAGTCCGTCAGGGATGTGTACTTGCCCCCACACTTTTCAGCACTTGTATGGACTGGATTTTTGGGAGGAGAGATCAAGTTGCGGTGCATCGTTTGGCAATGTCAAGATCTCAGACCTTGATTTTGCAGATGATGCAGTCATCTTTGCGGAGACTTTAGACATCCTGTTGGGGGTCCTCGAGGTGCTGAATGAGGAGTCGGAGCCGTTGGGATTACGGATTTCTTGAGTCAAAACTAAGATCCAGGCTTTCGGTGACATCTTGGATGCTGCTGTCCTGTCTGTGTCTGTTTGTGGTGAGGATGTTGAGGTCGTGGATAGATTCACTTACCTTGGCAGTGATATTCATGTCTCCGCAGGTTGTGAGCCGGAGGTCAATAGACGTCTGGGTCGGGCCTGGGGAGTCATGGATTCACTGGATCATGGGGTGTGGCGCTGACGGTACCTGTGCGGGAGGACGAAAGTCCGAGTCTTCAGGTCCTTGGTACTTCCAGTCTTGCTCTATGGGTGCGAGACTTGGACTTTGACCAAGGATCTGAGACGGAGACTTAATTCCTTTGGTACCAGGTCTCTTCGGAGAATCCTTGGCTATTGCTGGTCAGATTTTGTGTCCAACGAGCGGTTGCTGAGAGAGACTCGGATGAGATTTGTTACCTGCATAGTCCGTGAGCGTCAGCTGCGGCTGTATGGACATGTGGCTCGTTTTCCTGACGCTGATCCTGCTCACCAGATTCTCTCAGCGAGGGAGACTCATGAGTGGAGGAGGCCAGTGGGCCGACCACGTGCCTCATGGTTGCAGCAGGTTGACCATCATCTCAAGGAGATGGGGATGGGCCTGGCATCTGCCTGGGGGATGGCCAGACGGAGGCCCCTGGAGTACTGGCAGAAAGTGGACGCAGCGACGCGCTGTTCTGGCACATGCTCCCATACCTGACCTGAACAATCGAAAGACGTTCATCATGTTTTAAACTTCGACTTCATCCTCAATAATGTGTAAGAACGGAACGCACTATACTGTACTTCTTCGGGCATCCACGTCAAATGCCTTTCGTTACAGGTCTCAATTGTAGATTACCAGCTCTTCCACTAGCCTCGACTATGTATACAAAAAAAAAATCAAAAAACTCCACCTCCAGCGGTGCCAATTCTCGATCATGTTATTGGCTAAATTTAGCGGGCCCAGCAATCAAATGGAAGATCCTTGACACCCAAGATTCATCCAAACTGTTTACCAGGGTCTCAACTCGTTCTTCGGAAAGATTTTAAAAACTACAAATGGTTAAATACGGCCCATTCTCAATTATTATTTTTCTCACCTGGACTTTAGTGAGCTTATGCGATCGAGCAATGTCCGTAGGTAAATTCAGTCAGTCAGTCACTGAGTGAGTCTGTAAACATCTGTCATTATCACTTGAACTAAATGCACAGTTTTGGTGAAACTTGGTCACAAGATTAATTTTTGAGGCTTAGCGAAGGTTTATTGACCACATCAAAATATGTGCTCATTAATGGGTTGAAATCAGGCCCAAAATGCTAAAATTCCTGACCTAACCGACATGGGGGATTTGTATCAGCAGCATAGACATGCCCTCAGCCAAAAACATGACCTGTAAACATGTATCGATGTAAATCAGCATCAAGAGGGCTTCCATTCAACTAATCATGTGACCATATTCTGCGCATGAACAAAGTTTTGATATTATATTATGTCATTGACTGTTGCTTCTGATCCAGGTGAGCTTCAGGACCCGTGGACCTATTTTGTTTGAAACAAAGTCAAGGCTCGTGGAAGAGCGAGTGCATTAGACGAATCAGGAAGGAATAGTAGAGAGGTGGAGGAGGGGAGTACACCACACCACAGTTGAAGGGCAAGAGAGAGGGAGACATGGACAAACAATGGATGTGGGTTGGAATGTGGGGCAGGAAAGATGCGGTGGAGAAGTTTTTAATATATATATATATATATATATATATATATATATATATATATATATATATATATATATATATATATATATATATATATATATATATATATATATATATATATATATATATATATATATATATATATATATATATATATAGCCTGGTGTTGGTGTAGTGGTTAGGGTAGTGGCTTGGGATCCAAAAGGTCCTGCGTTCAAGCCCTGTTGGCCGCTTGATTTAATACACACCAGGCGGTTGACTCAGCCTGTCATCCTTCCGAGGTCGGCGAAGTGAGTACCAGTGTACTGGGCCCGGTGTATGCTCCAGTTCGAATCAGTGTACCATATCCCTGTGTCATAAGAGGCGACCAGGGTTGCATCAGGAAGGGCATCTGGCATAAAAAAACCTGTGCCAAATCATGATGCGGATCATAACGGATGATCCGTTGTGGCACCCCTAACGGGAGCAGCCAAAAGGAGAAGGTGTATGTATGTATGTGTATATATATTGTTGCGGATTTCGCGCCCGCCGGCGTGCTGACGGCCACGTAACTCGAATCGCGGCACGTCGCCCACCGGACGGACAATCCAGTCGTGACCCTCTCGGACTAACGCCGGGAACCAGTCACGGGTGGACCTTTCGGTCTCACCGCGATCGAGCCAATCAGCCCCCGCGTGGGATAGGGTTGCTCGCCAAATTCGACCTACCTAAGTACCCACGCGGAGGGTAGACCGGGCGATCGCACCTCGCCGCAGGTCGACTTCGGACACGGGCCACTTAAGCGACCCGTTCCGTACTATCAGAATAACCGAGCGGTGTTATCGTCGACCTCGACGGTTCGATTAATTATCGGGCGTATTCAGCCCACTACCAACCCTTTACGTGAAGCAAGATGGGGATTCAATAGAGGAAAAGACGAAGCGAAGCGGGAGAACAGTTCAACAATAAAGCACATTTATTCGCGGCACACGGGAAGCACACAAATACAATTCCACCAAAAGCACACAAAAAAAAGAAAACACAATTCCATTTACACAAAAAGCAAATATAAAAGTGAAAACACAGTGCAGAGCTAATACCGACTACCGAGCACACGGCAACACTTATACAATTCTACTTCACAGACGGCGCCGACAACACATACCCAAAACCAAGGGAAAGAATATCCTCAAGAATGAGGCGGGCCTGAGGCCGAGACCGGGTCGGGCCTACCCGTCTGGTGATGAGACGCGGAGCGGCGATGGCCCCGCAACCCGCGGGCCTCGTGGACGGTGTCTGGTAGGGGGTGGGAACGGGGCCCCCTTGGTCGCACTATCTCAGCGCGGGGGGAAACAGGAGGGGGTTGCTGATGCTCGGGGTATAGAGGATCTTTATTATCCCTGGTGTGCGTCTCCACCTCGGCCAGGTCACGCTGCCGGCCTCCCTCGGGCGTGCAGCTCCTGGCACCGACGCGAGCACCCCCTCGTCCGACTCTCTTCAGCTTCTCCAGCCACCGCAGGCTTCGGGCTCCAGACTTCCACACTCGTCCCCTCCGTTCCGACTCCTTCTCGTTCTCGTTCTCCTTTTTCTGACTGACGAACACCGTCCTTTTATCCCCCCGTAACTTCGCCTTTGACCCCCTCCCTTTGACCTTTCACCTCGCTCCCCATTGGCCCGAGAAAAAGTGGGCGTGAAGGCTTTTTGATCCACAAATTTGCATATATCGATCGTTCTGGAGGCGGGGCCAAATCGCCCCTCGCTCACCGATTGGACGGCAAAAAGTGGCCGTGTGTCGTTTTTGATCCGTTTTTGAAGCACAAAATCCGTGATTTTGTACACGCTGTTCAACGTGCGCCCTGCACGAGTCCAACACCGGTACCCACAGCGGGGCAAGAACGGTGGCGATGCTACGGTTGCGAGGTGTGACGTGAAGGTCGTGGCGGTTGTGGTGAAGCGGTGGTTGTGGTCGGTGGTTGATGTTGTGGTTGTGATGGTAATCATGGCGGTTGGTCCAAAATAAAGATAGTAAAAGAAAAACGGCTATCCTGAAGAGTCGCAGCACGTATAAATGACATGTATTCCCACTAGACAACGGGTTTGGGCCTAACTACACATGCACTTACCGAGATACCTCACCTAAGGGACCTGAATGGTGGTTTGCGAATCTGGTAACCACAACAATATGTATGTATGTGTGTATAGATATATATATATATATATATATATATATATATATATATATATATATATATATATATATATATATATATATATATATATATATATATATATATATATATATAT
Source organism: Eptatretus burgeri (assembly GCF_056783735.1). Taxonomy (NCBI): domain Eukaryota; kingdom Metazoa; phylum Chordata; class Myxini; order Myxiniformes; family Myxinidae; genus Eptatretus; species Eptatretus burgeri. The sequence continues at coordinate 69,857,369 of NC_140973.1, read as the reverse complement.
ATCGAAACGTGAAAAGTGTGACGAACATTCCGCTGATCCCCATGGAAACAGTCCACAGTGGGAATCAGCAGAGTGATCGTCACACTCATGTTTCGATTTTCCCGCTGGTCACATCACGTGCTTTCTGGTTGAATGGTTTGCATTAGCAGGAACAATTGTTTGGCAGACTGATGGTTGTTCTGTGCGGATTATGCAGTTTTACCGTGTGAGACAATCCGTGGTGATGCTCACCACAATAGTCGTGTGTGTGTGTGTGTGTGTGTGTGTGTGTGTGTATTACTAAAACTCTCATCATATATATATATATATATATATATATATATATATATATATATATATATATATGTAGGTATGTATGTTCCCGAAATACAGCCAAAACGGTACATTGATAGTGCAAAAATTTTAGTGACACCTTACTTACCATTTGCCTGCGGTGTGCAGTATCAAGTTTCATTCAAATCGGGCAACAAAAAATTTATTTAAAAAATAAATTCCCGATTCAGTCAAGTACTCCAAGATTATTTGATCAATGCAAACAACCTCAGCAGAATAGCTCGCTGGAGCTATCTTTTTAAAAAAATTTTCTTGAAATGATGTATTTAAAAATCTCAAACATTTGGTATTGACAAAGAACGATTTATTTTTAAGCATAAAATAAACATCGCCATTTTGATCTCATACTTCCGTGTTCATTAATAACAATAAAAAATTGTGTTGAGAAGATGATGCACAATAATTTCTTCGACTTTCTTTTCTCCGTTATTTTTTTCCACATTGACGTGCAATATCAAGTTTCGTTCAAATCAGGCAACAAAAAAATTATTAAAAAATCAATTCCCGTTTCAGTCAAATACTCTTTGGGATTACTTGATCTATGCAAACAACTTCAGCGGTATAGTTCGCTTGAGCTATCTTTTTTTTTTCTTTAAATGATTTATTTAAAAATCTCAAACATTTAGTATGGACAAAGAATGATTTATTTTTAAGCATAAAATAAACATCGCCATTTTGATCTTCTACTTCCGTGTTAATTAATGATAATAAAAAATTGTGTTGAGAAGATGATGCACAATTTCTTCGACTTTCTTTTCTCCATAGTGTTTTTTCCACATTGATGTGCAATATCAAGTTTCGTTCAAATCAGGCAACAAAAAAATTATTAAAAAATCAATTCCCGTTTCAGTCAAGTACTCTTTGGGATTACTTGATCTATGCAAACAACTTCAGCGGTATAGTTTGCTTGAGCTATCTTTTTTTTTTTTGGGGGGGGGGAAGGGGAACACGGAAATGCTTTCAATGTGGCCACCATGCCATAATGTCTGTTTGAAGATGGGGCGGGGGGGGGGGGTTCACAGAAGGCTTTATTGCCATTATCACCCACTTAATCAAGTGCTTATTCTGGAAGTGCTGAAAGGACGTGCACATTCTTTAGGTCATCTCTTCGAGCATGACCTAATAATATGGTTGTCGATGTCCTTCGATCCGTCTGGCCGTCCATCCGTTCATAATGAAGTTGAAGTGGGAGATCTGGTCATAAGTGATCCTGATAGAGGTCCATTAGACGTACACGGTATGACTTTCAAGGTCACCGAAGGTTAAGGTCAAGGTCACGAGGCCTTTGAAGTTGCGAAAATGACGATTTTCAAATTCTATCTCCTCCGCCATTTCTCCAGCGATCTTGAATTTGATTGTAGCACATGAATCTATGGGGCAATATCTAAATTTGGTTGGGCCGGATTTTCGATATTCGCTTTCGTTTTCGTGTCACGTGACTTAAAAGTTGGCAAAAAATGCGAAAATGACGATTTTCAAAATCTATCTCCTCCTACATTTCTCAAGCAATCTTGAATTTGATTGTGGCATATGAATGTATGGGACAATATCTAAATTTGCTCGGGACGGATTTTCGATATTCGCTTTCGTTTTTACGTCACAAAACTTCAAAGTTTGCAAAAACTGCCCTACCTTCAGGAGGCTATATATTCTCTACTGGGCATGGTAAAGTTAGTGAATGGTGTCATTGCATAGCAGCTGACCTTGTCTTTCATGTCCATTCGAAAGAATACCGATATCGTCGAATACGTACACGTCACGTGACTTTGAATTTTGCAAAAATTGCTTCATTTAGTTGCAAAATGACGATTTTCAAAATCTATCTCCTACATTTCTTAAGTTATCTTGAATTTGATTGTGGCATATGAATCTATGTGACAATATCGAGATTTGGTCAGGCCGGATTTTCGATATTCGCTTTCGTTTTCGCGTCACGTGACTTCAAAGTTGGGCCAAAAATCCCTCCTGACCCGAGAACACTACACCCTCGTAACAGGAACTCATGCTTGTTTCTCGCAAAGATGACCGTCACTCCCGCATGGGCTTATTTTCTTACCTTCTTCCAACTTGATGTTCTTGCCTTCTTCCAAACTTGATGAGTTACAATAGCTGCATCCTCAAACCTGGGATTGAATTGTATCGTTGCACAAAAACTCAACTCGCTCTGCTTTGGTTGAACTAAATCATGCATGCAAAATGTCACTTTCCTCATTATCGTTTTTGAGTTGTTGAAAAATTGTGAACTTGAACCTGACACTTTCAGGATATAATTGTAAAATTGCACCAAAGTTAAACAGATGTCCTGTACTATATTTCGGCGTAATACGACTAAGTGTTTTTTGAGGGATCTTTCAGACAAACAGACAAACAAACATATTTGAATGAGTAAGTTGAGACTTCCTGTCGAAGTCTTCCTGATGAGATGTCATTTAACTCTTGCCACCGTTGTAGGACGTAACCGGAACAACAAAGATAAATGCATGTTCCTGCTCTACATCCAAGCCAATGCCATCGGTACCACCAAAGGGCGATGCGGTGCATCCAGTGCAGAAACAATCCCAGGAATTGCCATGGAGTTCTCGCTGAAAGATCTCTTTGCAGTTCAGGAGATCCAAGCGCAGGAACAACTCTTCCGACTCATTGTCCAGTGAGCAAATCCGATCACACTGTTGAGTACACCTTGGCAATAATAAATAATTTTACCAATGCTTGTAAAGCTGATGCTGATGATGGCTTTCCATCGACTCAGCTGGCCGGTTCTTGCCGTATTTTTCTGCATTTAATAGTCGGTGAAAGACGTAGGCATGCCTTTTGATTGTCGGAAAATATTTGCCAAGCTGTGCCAGCACTTGCCGTGGATAACAAATGTGCATATTGTCATCATTTCTTCTTGTTGTTTATGTATGTACGATGATTGCCAAGTTTTCTTCTTCTTTCTTATTTTCCTTTTCCTTTTTGGGCTGCTGTTTGTATTTTCAGGTGACATAGTTTTCATACTAACTGTCAATTTATTTTGCAGTTCCATTTGCCCAACTATTTACGGCCATGAGGTGGGTGTGGGCATACTTTTCACATTGTTAATCTATAATTGTGTGTGTGTCTCCTATATAACTCCAAAACAATGAAACATTACAGCCTGAAACTTTGCATACATACTAAGGGAAGTGCATGAGTGAAAATTGGATGTTTGGGTTCATTTAAACGTCCCTGTTGAAGATAATTAACGGCCTTATTTAATTACAGCCTTTATCAGGCACATCCTCAGCCACCTCGCTCTCTGGGGTCTGAAGGCGTATCCTGCATTACCTCACTGGGGTCTGAAAGCGCCACATTTTTTTGGCGTACTCAACCATGCCTTGACATGGAACAGGCCGCAGTGATTTCTTAATGACAGTTTTTCTTTTTTTCACTTTCCTCACTCATATTATTAAATACCTGTTCATCATACCTATGAATTGCTGGATACATTGCATTGCTTATAAATGCCTGGAGACGCCAGCGTCCGTGGCTTTATTTCATTTCCGCACATGCCATTACCTAGAAAATCTCTTAAACTGAGCTGAATTACAAACTTTAAAGGCCCCCTGACATGCAAAAGTACTGAAATTTCATTTATATATGTCTTAGAGGAGTTTTTCATCGTGATTTCAGATCTGACAGTTTTTTCACAATATTTCACAATGTTTTTTCACAAATAATGTTTTTTCACATTCTGTAAAATGTAAAATAAAAAAAACAAACCTCTGGGAACGCCCATAAAAATTCTCCTGAAAGGGGCGTAACCCACATGACGTCAACTACAGGATGACAAAGGCTGCACGTTAATTACTCGGGTTGGTGGTCTACGTGATTCTATTGGCTTGCTGTGTGTTTCCACATTTGATTGGTTGACTCAATCGCTTCGTTCATTTCTGCTTAAAAAAAAATCATTGAACATTTTTTTTGAATAATGGATGACATGGACTTTCACTTGTCTGGTAACGACAGTGAGTGTGAGAGAAATGAAGGATTTTGGTCTGAATCAGATGGGGAATTGTCAGATAACGTAGTCGCGGGAGGTGAAGTTCAGGTAGCTGGAAGTGAAATACGGCCTTCCCAGTTCGAGCCCGAAGCAGGACAAGCAGAGAAAAATGGCGATGAAATTCCCGGAGTTCATGATGATCGGGAGGACATCAAAGGAAGACTCGGAAATAACAACTGGTTAGACTAAATCCTATTCGTAATTCAATAATGTAAATTCGACTTGCATACTGCTCGATATCAGAAATATTTTAGTGAGGTGACGTGACCAGCGCAGCGCAGCGGACATGTTGCTCCGCAGTGAATGAATCACAAGCAAGGCCGGCACATGTCATCGGCCGTATCTCTCCACGCATAAAACGAAGCAACCTCGCTGTCCGGATACGATGAAAACTTGTGTGCAGAACACACCTTGTGACACAATTGTCTCGAGTAGTCCAATAAATCTGACGTTCTGTTGCATTTTTATTTATTTTATTCCTACTGTCGTCATGTAGCACCAGTAGAAAACAATGAAAAAAAGAGAATAATAAATAAAAGCTACAGCACGTCAGATTTATCGGACTAGTCTCGACCAGTGTTTCTCAACCAGGATTCCCCGGAACCCTAGGGTTCCGCGAGAAACAGTAATAAATAGGCTAATGTATTTTTGAGTAGTTTTTGTTTGCTATAATATTTGTAATTTTACTATAAATGTATGGCATATTGTTGGAAACTCCTTGGTTATTATAATAGAGGCTTCAACCTCTTGTATTATTTACAATTATAACAACAATAGGGAATGTATTTAACGATGTCTATATGGCGCCAGTGTGAAACCGCCCTCACTGGTTATTAGACGTCCTGTACGCGGTGGATTCGTGTATCATTGAGTGACTGACTCAAGTACGGGACGCATGCACGGTGTCCATCTATCTTCTCTGTGCTTCTGAGCGCGAAGTCTGTCTGTCTCTCTCTCTCTCTCTCTCTCTCTCTCTCTCTCTCTCTCTCTCTCTCTCTCTCTCTCTCTCTCTCTCTCTCTCTCTCTCTCTCTGTCTCTCTGTCTCTCTGTCTCTCTGTCTCTCTGTCTCTCTGTCTCTCTGTCTCTCTGTCTCTCTGTCTCTCTGTCTCTCTGTCTCTCTGTCTCTCTGTCTCTCTGTCTCTCTGTCTCTCTGTCTCTCTGTCTCTCTGTCTCTCTGTCTCTCTGTCTTCTCTCTCTCTCTCTCTCTCTCTCTCTCTCTCTCTCTCTCTCTCTCTCTCTCTCTCTCTCTCTCTCTCTCTCTCTCTCTCTCTCTCTCTCTCTCTCTCTCTCTCTCTCTCTCTCTCTCTCTCTCTCTCTCTCTCTCTCTCTCTCTCTCTCTCTCTCTCTCTCTCTCTCTCTCTCTCTCTCTCTCTCTCTCTCTCTCTCTCTCTCTCTCTGTCTCTCTCTCTGTCTCTGTCTCTCTCTCTCTCTCTGTCTCTGTCTCTGTCTCTGTCTCTGTCTCTGTCTCTGTCTCTGTCTCTGTCTCTGTCTCTGTCTCTGTCTCTGTCTCTGTCTCTGTCTCTGTCTCTGTCTCTCTCTCTCTCTCTCTCTCTCTCTCTCTCTCTCTCTCTCTCTCTCTCTCTCTCTCTCTCTCTCTCTCTCTCTCTCTCTCTCTCTCTCTCTCTCTCTCTCTCTCTCTCTCTCTCTGTTAGTTCTTCTGTTTACCTTAATTGCTTCAGCTTTATTTATTTGAGTTTTGTTTATCAAGTTACATGAGGTGTTTGTTTTTTTTGATTTAAAAAAGATTTTTTTTTTGTGAATTCAAACCTCGGTGTGAGGTCTCATAAACGAGCAGTATGTTTTTTTTTTTTTCATTGCCAATAAATTTGACAAAAAGGGGGTCATCTTTTCCTGAAACCAGGTATCCGAAAAAAATATATTATATTTACCATGTGAACTACGATAAAAATATAAAAGAGCGAGATATTAATAATGGTATATAATAATTTTTATGCAGGAGTTCCCTGAGACATGGAAACTATTTCAAGGGTAACAAGGACAAATGTTTCCAAGAGCCGCGTCCTAAAGGTTTTGTCTTCACCAGAAGAATAAGAACAAGAAGAAGAAGAAGAATAAAAAACAAGGACAAATGTGTCCAAGAGCAGCGTCCTAAAGGTTTTGTCGGCTAAAAAAACAAAAAAAAACAACTTCCCATATTTCGGCACTTGCCTTGATTAAGCCAATAGCGAGACCCGTCATAGTGTATTTACGTATTTACGAAATATCGTGTATTTACGCAATAAATAATGTATTTACGAAATCACAATATTAAATGAAATAATCTTTAAATAGTAACGTGAACTTTTCGAAACTTTAAAGAAAATGTCCGAATATATTTAAAAGTTCATGATAGACTCTCTCAAAAGGCACCGTCGATGCGAGGATGTGTACAAGTGTTCGTTATTTAAGGAGATCCGGATCGTGTATATAAAGGAGCCGAGTCCTAATATAAAGGTTTTGTCTTCACAAGAAGAAGAAGAGGAACAAAAAGAAGAAGAACAGTGCTGAGCTCTCTTAGAGCAGCGTCTCGCGTAGCGAACGCTGCTAAAAACAAAAAAAAAACAACAACTTCTGATATTTCGTCACGTGCCCTGATTGAGCCAATAGCAAGACCCGTCATGGATGATCGTCGTTCATGACGAGAAAATAGTGTATTTACGAAATTACAATACATTAAATGGAATAATCTTTAAATAGTAACGTGAAATTTTCGAAAATTTAAAGCAAATGTCTGAATATATTTAAAAGTTCATGATGGACGCTCTCAAAAGGAACTCTCAATGCGAGGATGTGTACAGGTGTTTAGTATTTAAGGAGATCCGGATCCCGTACACAAAAGAGCCGAGTCCTAAAGGTTTTGTCTTCACAAGAAGAAGAAGAAGAAAAACAACGCGGAGCTCTCTTCGAGCCACGTTCGCTCCGTGAGACGTGGCTAAAAAGGTTGAGAAACGCTGGTCTAGACTTTAGAGATCTCGAGTCAATCCACTCTGTGCGAGTTACTGTATGTGACGTCACGCTGCGATTCGCTGAAGTCAACTTTTTTTTAGGGGCGCATATTCACGCTCCCATAGCAAGTTGTGAAAAGCACAATAAATGATTGAAATATTGCTCTAATTATCCCATTTTTGATTGAAAAAAAAAACGGGTAATTTCTTCACTTGGAAGGTCAAGTTAATATATAAATAACCAGAAAGTTTTGCATGTCAGGGGACCTTTAAGCTCCAGAATTGAACTTGGCAGCATTTACAACCACTAGAAAAGTGTTCATTTGTCCAATTCGGACATATTTGACATTTTGAGCTTCTCCTGGAGTTGTGTGTTTAATAGGGTGGTTCGGTGATTGCTAATCGAGGCGTTCCTTTGCAACCGTTTCGTTGGAGTGCATAAGCCACTTGGCGGGTGCTATACAATATTCACACTGCCACTGAATACTGTATGTCAATCGACTTGAGCAATGTTTGGGGGCACTCGCCTCGCCTGTTCTGCGGTGTTTCGGGCGATGGCTGGCTCGCTGAAAATGTTACATTTATCCTTTTTGTACGATATTCTTTGGGTGTACGACCCTTCACTTCAGCATAGATAAATACAAATGACAAAAAATGAAACGTTTCATTAACATCACGCAGGATAGCCGATAGGTACGCGCACTCGCTCTAAGCTGTTTAGCCTGGGTTTGAATACAGACCCAGCTATAAACTTTCATGCCAGTGTTTCACAGGCAGGTTGATTCATCAATGTGTGTGCCGTTAAACTGGACATCACATCAGCTGGAATCCCCCCCCCCTCACTTCCCATCTCTCTCCATTCTTCCCCTGTCACACTCTCTCTGTCTTTCCCTGCTCTCTCTCTCTGTCTCTGTCTCTGTCTCTGTCTCTGTCTCTGTCTCTGTCTCTGTCTCTCTCTCTGTCTCTGTCTCTGTCTCTGTCTCTGTCTCTGTCTCTGTCTCTGTCTCTGTCTCTGTCTCTCTCTCTCTCTCTCTCTCTCTCTCTCTCTCTCTCTCTCTCTCTCTCTCTCTGTCTCTGTCTCTGTCTCTGTCTCTGTCTCTGTCTCTGTCTCTGTCTCTGTCTCTGTCTCTGTCTCTGTCTCTGTCTCTGTCTCTGTCTCTCTCTCTCTCTCTCTCTCTCTCTCTCTCTCTCTCTCTCTCTCTCTGTCTCTCTGTCTCTCTGTCTCTCTGTCTCTCTGTCTCTCTGTCTCTGTCTCTGTCTCTGTCTCTGTCTCTGTCTCTGTCTCTGTCTCTCTGTCTCTCTGTCTCTGTCTCTCTGTCTCTCTGTCTCTCTGTCTCTCTGTCTCTCTGTCTCTCTGTCTCTCTGTCTCTCTGTCTCTCTGTCTCTCTGTCTCTCTGTCTCTCTGTCTCTCTGTCTCTCTGTCTCTCTGTCTCTCTGTCTCTCTGTCTCTCTGTCTCTCTGTCTCTCTGTCTCTCTGTCTCTCTGTCTCTCTGTCTCTCTGTCTCTCTGTCTCTCTGTCTCTCTGTCTCTCTGTCTCTCTGTCTCTCTGTCTCTCTGTCTCTCTGTCTCTCTGTCTCTCTGTCTCTCTGTCTCTCTGTCTCTCTGTCTCTCTGTCTCTCTGTCTCTCTGTCTCTCTGTCTCTCTGTCTCTCTGTCTCTCTGTCTCTCTGTCTCTCTGTGTCTCTGTGTCTCTGTGTCTCTGTGTCTCTGTGTCTCTGTCTCTCTGTGTCTCTGTGTCTCTGTCTCTCCTCCCACCTCTCTCCCCCTCAATATATTGGGATAGTGGTTATATTATCTCCACATGGTGGTTATTAACCTCCGCCATCGAAGATGGATGGAGGTTACTGTTTTCACCCCTGTCTGTTTGTTTGTTTGTGAACAGTATTACGAAAAAACTCCTGGACGGATTTTGACGAAACTTGGTGGGGGGATTAGGTATGGTCCAAGGATCATGGCATTAGATTTTGGACTTGGTCCAAAGTCCAATATGGCTGCTATGGTGGCCATTTTGAAAAAATATTTGAATTTTTGTTTTTGCATTTCTACATGTTTTAAGTCATTTCCAACCCCAAAAAAAATTAAATTTGTTAGAGAAAAAAAAAACAGAAAATTTTGCAACTTTTTTTTCAAAAAAATTCGATTTTTTTTTTTTTTGCCATTTCTACATGCGCGTTGATCTAGATTAGTTTATTCAATCGTGGTTCAGTAGAGTGATCCGTTTTGACCTACAATGAATAGGATATCAGGTTCACTTAAATGACCCAGCAGTATTGGCGGCGGAGGTTTTGCACTCTACCGAGTGCTCCCCCTCTCGTTTCCATATGTGTCTGGAGGGTGGTTATGTCCGGACGAACCCATCCCTCACCCCCTCATGTTGCCTTCTCTTGCTCCCCCCTCACGCTGCCTTCCCTTGCCCTCCCCTCACGCTGCCTTCCCTTGCCCTCCCCTCACGCTGCCTTCCCTTGCCCTCCCCTCACGCTGCCTTCCCTTGCCCTCCCCTCACGCTGCCTTCCCTTGCCCTCCCCTCACGCTGCCTTCCCTTGCCCTCCCCTCACGCTGCCTTCCCTTCCCCCCCCCTCACCCTGCCTTCCCTTGCCCTCCCCTCACGCTGCCTTCCCTTGCCCTCCCCTCACGCTGCCTTCCCTTGCCCTCCCCTCACGCTGCCTTCCCTTGCCCTCCCCTCACGCTGCCTTCCCTTGCTCCCCCTCACGCTGCCTTCCCTTGCCCTCCCCTCACGCTGCCTTCCCTTGCCCTCCCCTCATGCTGCCTTCCCTTGCCCTCCCCCCACGCTGCCTTCCCTTGCCCTCCCCCACGCTGCCTTCCCTTGCCCTCCCCCCACGCTGCCTTCCCTTCCTCCTAGCTCCCCCTTCTTCCTTGCTCCCCCACGCCCCCTCGCTCCCCTTCCCTTCTCTCCCTTCCCTCACCCTTTCCTCCCTCCTCTCTCCCTCCATCCCTCCCCTCTCCCTCCTGTCCTTCTTACTCCCCCCCGCCCCCTTAATATACCCGTCAGCAAAACGACGAGTTGTTTTTGTTATGACTCTTCACCCGGCCGAGTAATGACAGAGTCGAATGAGGGTTCTCGAATGATACGATTTATTTCAGAAGATGGCACTACGCATGCGGAATGCAGCCCAAAGGCCCTTCAGTCAGGTGCCCCCGGACCACATTGAGATTCTTACTTCAAAACAGTTGTTTATATAATCACACAAAAGCAGAACTGGGTGTGGACTATAAGTGTGTGCTAAGGGATAAAGAAATAAAGAAATAAATGCGGCAGTGGGCTTCTTTCCCCCCTCCCTAGGGGCCCTCAGGGAAGTTGAATCAGTCGATCCTCAGATTCGCAACCCAACAGTTCATCTTGCAAACTAATAACTTTCTAAGACTCCTACACCCCTACACTGGCACCTGCTGATAGCAAAGGCGAAACTCTGGTGATGACTAAGAACAGGAATGTGTGGGATATCAGCATACACAGTTTTCCCAAGGACATGTTGTTGTGCAGCTGCAGAGCCATAAAGGGTGATCAAAGACATAGTGAAAACAGCATGATACATTTAAAGCAACATTTTAAAGCAAGGTTTGAATCCTGACAGCTGATTAATATACAACTATTGACTATTGATTATTCAACTATGGCTCAAATATGACCACCTAGCATATCATCATCATAACAGTTCCCTCCTTGGTCATATTTGACCATACCCAGCCATACCTGATACTCACCAACCGAGTGGATCCCTATTTGGTTCCTGTAGCAGCTACCCCTAGGCCCCCGTGCCTGCCAAACGGGATTTGCAAATGCCGTGGATAGCCATCAACATTCCCCAAATGAGAAGTCCCCAACTGCCGGTGGTTCAGGTTAGCTTCTGTTGCCTTTTGTCTTGCCCACTGCCACAAGTCTCCCATTAAGTTGTCATATACAAATTTGATGTTAAGTCCACACAATATTAAAGGCACTACAAGTCTATACAATATTAACAGCAACATTATTATTTAGGCAATTATACTCGACACTAATTACAACAATAATATTTACAATATGCAAATGTAATAATGGGTGAGCAGCACTGTGAGCGCTCAAGGCATGGTGTAAGCTCCTTTCTCAACTTGTGCTAGAAGACAAAAGAGTCTCATGAGATGCATATTTACATATAAGGGTCATACAAGTATTTTCCATACATGCCTTCACTATCTGTTATTCTCCATTTTCCACGATTATGCATTTGCTAGTCAAAACACTGCCACATCTATCATAAACCTCCATCAGCATTTTACTTGTAGATTTCCTTTCTTTCTTGTTACAACTTCCTGTATCTTCGTGTGTAGTGAGATGCGTGAGTCCATGTTTGGCTTACCTTTTCACTTGAAAGTTCGTTGAGTAATCAGTAATACCTGGAAGAGTCTTCGCCAGGGCGCCCCTCCGCCAGAACACCTTGTTGGCTCCTCAGCTGGTGGGGGTCGGGTCTGGTTGTGGCCCCATACAGAGGTCCTCGGGGTCTTCCTCCATGAGTTCGCTGTTAATTATTATGATGGCCTGGGTGAGGGGTGAGGCTTCACAGCATTTCTTTAGACAAATGGAAATGAGACGTTTGATCAGAAATACTCCAAAAATGATTCCCATGATGATTAGGATTGCTGCCCCTACCAGGCACAGTAACCAGTCTCCCCAGTCATGAAATATAGATCTCCACCCTGCGTAACCCTCCTTGCGTTCCACTCGATCGCTAGTGAGAGCTTCAAGCCTTATAGGTGAAAACACCTATAAGTGAAATGTGTTCTTCTCCGGGAGGTTACTGTATTTTCACAAGATTTCACAACTATACTCCAAAAGGGTTCTTTAGGGGCCCATGGAACTTGGATAATTAGAGATGCGTGTTGACCCCATATGAATCCTATTTGTGCAAAGTGCCCCCGCTGGGTTTTGTCTTGCGTTTTGTTCTGCCAAGCCACTTCTGTCTTTTCTGCATTTTCTGACGTCCCCCCCAACAGGTTTTGTCATAGCATAAGACCATCTAATCGATTTTATTTCCTCGTTTCGTTCTATCAAATCATAAGTTTCCTCGGCTTGGACGCAAGACAGTTCTATGAGCTGCTGTGGCTGGATGGTTGTCAGCCCTCTGGAAATGAGTGGTGCGGTCTTGCCAGGTTCCTTTGAAAATATCTTTACCTTATCTAGTTCTTGGTTGTATGTTTTCCCCAACCTTGCGTATTCACCTGCTTCCATTCTTTCTCCAGCCGCTCCCCTCCTATGTCGCTGTGGGGTTGGTACTGGTTCATTTCCGTGTCCCCCTTTGCCACGGAGGTGTATACGGTTTCTTTGGCTTGAGTGTGTTAGTGTGTTGCCTCGTGATAGGTCCCCCCCACAAAGGAGTAGTGTGAGTACCAGGAGTTGCATATTGTGTCGTCAAAGGTTCTGTCACTGTCTCCGTTACTACAAGGTTTACAGCATGCCACTGCACTGAACACTGCAGTCAACTGCAACATAATGACAAGTATTTGTGTAAAAGATTATTTTTAAATGATACCTCCGTATGAGGCTCCCACCATGACTAGAGCTTGCAGGACTGGAAGTTGCTCTGGGTGCGTGGTGAGTGGATGTGAAGGCCAGAGACCTTACTGTACACTACTGTAGATTTTGATCAGGCAAGCATACCTTCCATCCATCTCCTTGTCTGACGGCCTGTAAAGTGTTCTGGTGCTCGTTGCCCCATCTTGTGGTTCTGGGGCGCATCTCAATCTGTTCACCATTCTTCCTAACTCCCCTGCACTATGTCTGTTACTAACTGCCATTGAGATGTGCGGTGTTAGTCCTTCTCTGTGCTTCATTAGTCCGCGCTCTCTGGCGGCTTGTTTCACCTCCACCGCCGCTCCTTCCTTCCCGATCCATCGGTTGGTTGTCATCAGAGAGCGTTTGACGGTGTAATCTCTATGTGCTTTGGCCACGTATTCATAATCCTGCCCTGTTTCATCGTAGTAGACAGTGAGTGCAGTGCAAAGCCAATTCCATTCCTTCCAGATCGATGTCGTTGCTAAGCAACCATTCCTCTACATCCCTTTAATTCCGCTTATGCTTCCCAAATCCAATGAATTTATCCTGACAGATAGAGGCTCATATAAAGACAACAGACATGCTTTTCTGTCCGCTTCCAGACAAACAGCTCGACCCCGACAGGCAGAGAATCGAAACGCTCCCTCGTCAAGGCCCACGATGGCTGCGTGTTCAAACAGCACGAGCTCCGCCCGTAATTTTTCCCAAAAACACCGCTATCCTCATCAGTGCGTAGCCTACCAAACGTCCTTGTTCTTGGATGTCTGACATGTAAACAAGGACAAATGTGTCCAAGAGCCACGTGCTAAAGGTTTTGTCTTCACCAGAAGAAGAATAATAAGAAGAACAACGCGGAGCTCTCTTAGAGCCGGCGTTCGCTACGCGAGACGCGGCTAAAAGATAAACCCACATTAAATAAAATCCCTTCCTTGTTCAAAGCATTTAAATCCCCCTTTCCATCCATCCTAAATCCCTCGGTCCTGCGCCTCTTCCGCGTCTCTTTTTTTTTTTCCTTTTTCGGTCACGAAGCCCAATCATCAACAACAACAACAACAACAACAACAACAACAACAACAGGAACAGGAACAAACATATATCACAGCCTTGTTTCAAAGTATTGTCGCTTCTATGTACCGATAGCGCGTGCACTCGCCTAGAAACACAAAATCGAGCGATCCTTTGAAACGTCAATGTCCTTATTAATTAATTTTACCACAAAGCTATCTCTTTAAAATCTAGTTTGTCCACCATATTCAAAATCAGCCGCCTCGAGAAATTCTCGTACATTGCTCCGACAAGCAGGCACGTTCACAGCAGGGTGTTAATTGCACTTTCAAGCTTATCAAAGCGCGCTGGGCCCATGCGTGATTACGTCATCACGCACTCACATGAGCAATGCGTCTTATCAGCGCGTTGGTTTTTACGATCAAACTCACGTAACAAATATTTGACGACATCTCAAATACGTTCGTTTTAAATCGGAATTTTTACAGAATCCTAAGAAGGTCGTCCCCAAACTTTGTAAAATGTGCTAATCCATTTCGTAAACCCTCACGATAAGCTGTCCTTCGACGGGACGATTTCGTGCTTTCGTCGCGCCTGTTAAATCCTACGGCACGTCACGTGACTCGCAAAACCCCATAAAATATCAGTTTTTTTCCCAGATTTACGAAAATCAAGTATAAAACATGCTTAATGACCCCAACAATAAAACAGAATTGAAACTGACGTTAAAACGAACCCGTAACGTTGATCAGCCTTACGAAACATGCAAAATGGAAACAGAACTGAATTTGAATTTGAAATCAAAATGATGCTCCGTGGAGACCATCCATTTATCACGTATCACGTATAGTGTTCAAAGCCAAAACAGCATACAGAGTTTATCGGACCATGAGAAAACCCGAACGTTGGTCCATTTGACATCCCACAGCACGAGTACTGTAGGGAATTCTCACACATAATCCCCAAACTGTCTGCTGAAGTGGTTTTAATTATTCAATTCCCCATCGAGTTCACTCACTCACACACACACACACACACACACACACACACACACACACACACACACACACACACACACACACACACACACACACACACACACACACACACACACACACACACACACACACACACACACACACACACACACACACACACTCTCTCTCTCTCTCTCAAAATGACATTTGCCCATCACTGAATTAACAACACGTGCAGAATCGGTCATCATCGTCCTTCCTCCGGATTTGGTGTGCGCAATTCACCTCGTCCAAAGTCTTCACATTAACGATAACGACCAATCATTATCTCCATACAAACATACAAGTTGTTCCACACATACAAGTTCCAGGTTGGAACACTCAACTTACGTCTAACACAAAACTCAACCTTCCCCACCACATTGTATTCACAAATACATCCAAATAGGTAACTCTACAAACAGCCCTTCTCCTGGCTCATTAACCTTGTGTTCTTTCCCCGTTGGTTCAAGATTCCCTCTGAATCAAATCGCTTACGTCCTGTCTCACTTTGTGACTCCGTTAGCCACGCTGCAAACGCTCTCCAGTGTTTTCCACTTTCACCGATAACTTTAAGTGTTGTTCCTTTGGGTAACTCTATGTTCTTTGCAGAGTTATTCCCTATCTTTTGTTCTTATCTTACCAACCGCCTAATAGCTGTAAATCGTTTCTCCTTTTACACCGGGACCGAAATCCCTTTCAATCAGCCGCCTAATAGCTGTAAATCGTTTCTCCTTTTACACCGGGACCGAAATCCCTTTCAACCCGCCGCCTAATAGCCTCAAAACCCAATGAAGGCCTCTAACCTTCCCTCTCTATGGTACAGGATTCCAACCTGTTCCCTCCTTATTTCACACGGATACCTTTATCCTCGACCCTTACCGGTCCCAACATACGGCCTGCCAGCCCTCTTTGTGCCCTTCAAACAAACCGCATTCGAATCACCTCATATGTTTTTACCGTTACAGTTCTTGATCCGAGCAGATCCTGGAGCTGCGTCCAGCGGGGCACTGCCCACCAAGTGTACAGTTTTCACCTAACTAGGGCTCCCTGTCTTAGGTGCCCTATACGTGCAATTTCCACGTACCTTTAGCTGAACCCTTGCGATCGCTGTACACCAAGTGGAGTCCCGCCGTCCACACCGCCAGCATCAGTCGAATCCCATCCTCGTCGCCAATTGTTATGACTCTTCACCTGGCCGAGTAATGACAGAGTCGAATGAGGGTTCTCGAATGATACGATTTATTTCAGAAGATGGCACTACGCATGCGGAATGCAGCCCAAAGGCCCTTCAGTCAGGTGCCCCCGGACCACATTGAGATTCTTACTTCAAAACAGTTGTTTATATAATCACACAAAAGCAGAACTGGGTGTGGACTATAAGTGTGTGCTAAGGGATAAAGAAATAAAGAAATAAATGCGGCAGTGGGCTTCTTTCCCCCCTCCCTAGGGGCCCTCAGGGAAGTTGAATCAGTCAATCCTCAGATTCGCAACCCAACAGTTCATCTTGCAAACTAATTATTTTCTAAGACTCCTACACCCCTACACTGGCACCTGCTGATAGCAAAGGCGAAACTCTGGTGATGACTAAGAACAGGAATGTGTGGGATATCAGCATACACAGTTTTCCCAAGGACATGCTGTTGTGCAGCTGCAGAGCCATAAAGGGTTATCAAAGACATAGTGAAAACAGCATGATACATTTAAAGCAACATTTTAAAGCAAGGTATGAATCCTGACAGCTGATTAATATACAACTATTGACTATTGATTATTCAACTATGGCTCAAATATGACCACCTAGCATATCATCATCATAACAGTTTTTACCCCTCAGCCTGAATTGGCGAAGGGGTATTGTCGTCATAGGCGTTGTCCGGCGGGCGTCCGGGCGTCCGTCCGGGTGTCTGTCAACTTTTGGTTTCGGTCAATTTCGAGGAGAATGCCTTGTCCAATAAAATCCACTTTTGCAGGGTATGTTGGGGTTGAGTAGAGGAAGGTTCCTTTCGAAAATGGGTGCTGCAATTTTTCTAGTCTGTACTCTAAGGGAGCCGCTTGACTGTCTGTGTGTGTGTGTGTGTGTGTGTGTGTGTGTGTGTGTGTGTGTGTGTGTGTGTGTGTGTGTGTGTGTGTGTGTGTGTGTGTGTGTGTGTGTGTGTGTGTGTGTTTTTTTTTTTTGCCATTTTTTTGAGTTGGCTGAACGGATCTTAGTCAAACTTTCAGAAGTTCGTTGGTGAGTACCAGGGAGTGTTTTCGGCCTAAAAAAATATTGAAAAAAAAAATTCGTTTTTTTTATTGTTTTTTTTTTTAAATCGCTGCATAGTGCCGAAGCCTTTTTGATTAATGACAGTTATATTCACTTTCACATATTTATAAATATATAGAAAATAATTAGCAGGAATTTAAATCCAAATAAACCTCTTCCAGAAGCAAAGTTGGTGGTTCTTCTTCTTCTTATCCTCGTCCTTGTCCTCGTCCTCGTCCTCCCCCTCCTCATCCTTGTATCCTGGCCAAACTTAACCCAGAAACATCAACAGTACATTCACCAGCATCCATTCGACAAATATCATCTCATTCCACTTCCATGCTAACACTTTTACAATGCCTCAGCCAATAATTATCTACAGGATGTTTATAAAGTCCAGTTACCTCCTCCGCAGAACCTGATAAATGAATATAATGAACACAAAACTTTCATTGTCATCAAAAACAAAATATTAACATGAACATGCATATATACGTGAAACGTACCAGGGTAGATGATGATTGGGAAGGGGGAGGCTGAAGGTAATGGCACTTTGTGACCACCTTGTCCTGTGCACAGTACATTTCTCTCTGTGTGAAGTGATTTTGTGATTTCTTCGTTTTGCATGTCATGGTCATGGTCACTTGACAGTTGCAATTCCACGGGGTTTCTGAAAATCTCACGGGATCTCACATCACAGGCAACCGTGATGGGCCATTTTTAAATCGTTGTATAGCGCCTAAGCCTTTATAGCTGTGAAAGGTAATATTAAATGATCCCCGTCCTTCCTTAGTGGGTGTCGGAAAGTGTTTTAGTCCCCAATGAAATATACCGGGCAATGCCAGGTACCCCACGAGTTTGCTATATTTCGGTTTTTAAAAACTTTTTTATGCTTGTATTGTTGTGGGCCGGGTTTCATTGGCGATAAACGATCACGAGCTGGAGCAGTAGAGCTGTATCCCACCGAACACCTGGAATTTAGGTCGTGACCCTTTGATAACTCCAAAGGTCACGGGTCCCTTAGCGGACCGTGGACGCCAATATTTCGACCGCGTGGCGTAGGGTTAATTGTCTTGATCTCCAATATACCGAAATAACCACGCAGTCGAGCTACCGGGGAAACCACACCATTGGCCGACTTTGTCCCAACCAAGTCGCTGTTACCGACTCGGATGCGGCGTAACCGAGCGGAAGTTACCGAATCCGCGCCTGAATGAACAATTTATGGCACCGACGGCCTCACTAATTCTCAATACGCACCGCGCTGGCTCAATGGGAGAAAGCACAGAAAACGAGATGGAACATTTAACACGGGGGTTTATTTATCTATATATTAATACTGAAGGACCAATTTTGTGCTCCTCCTAGCGGTCGCGTCACGTTTTTCTCGGTACTGTGACCTGGACTGAAAGAAACTTCGTACCTGAAAGAGTGCATCGCACATAGTGCCAATAGTCAACTTTCAACTCTGAAGCAGAATAAACACTTTTCGTTGAGACGGGGGCGGGGGATGAAGAGGTGAGGGCAGGGAGTGAAGAGGCGGGGGGCAAGGTAAGCAAATTTTGGGCGGGGGTAAGCAAATTGAAAGCGGGAGACGGGGGGATGGGGCGGGGGATGAGTGGGCGGGGGCTGGGGTGAATTCGACGGAGTTGAGTGTGAGGGGGTGGACAGGGGGCGGGGGCCTGGGGACAAGTGGGGCGGGGAATCAAGAGACGGGGGCAGGGAGTGAAGAGGCGGGGCCGGGGTAATTAAATTGTTGGGCGGGGGTAAGCAAATTGAAGGCGGGGGGTGGGAGGCGAGGGGGGAATGGAGCAGGGGCGGGGGATGAGTAGGCGGGGGCAAGCACGCCCTGTCCAGTCCATGTCCCTCGAGTGTGGGTGAGCTGGTGAGGGTGGTTGAATGAACGGAATCCGTCTGTGACGGGGTTTCGGCTGGTAAACAATAATCAGGGAGGGGAGCACACAAAGAGCAGAGTTATCCGAATAAAAGAAATGCAGGCAATTTACAGTGAGCGAAAAGCACTTAACAGTTCTACATAACAGACTGGCACCACACACACACACACACATATATATATACACACACACACACACACACACACACACACACACACACACACACACACACACACACACACACACACACACACCCAAACAAATGGTGGCCACGACCTTTATTTGGCCCTTCAGCTCGGGAGGGAAAGGCGAGAAACGAAAGAAACGAGAAAAGAAAGAAACCTATTCTTCCACCTGTCCGCCTTGTGCGGTCTGGTCGAGCTTGTCCGGTGGCGGGACTCGAACCCGCCGCCAACAACGCAGCACCAAGCACCAGGGACCAGGAACGACGCAACGGACGCCAGCCAGCATGGGAACGGAAAGGGACGAGCACCCGCGGGTAGACGAGAACGCCAGCAGGCAAGACGAGGCTTCTTCTCTTTTCCTTTCTTCCTCTCTCTTTTCCGATGGGGCGAACCTTTTCTTGTTGACGGCTCGCCACCTACTCTTATCCTCACCCTCCCCCACGGGTCGAGGGAACCGCTCTGAGGGACTCTCCTCCGGATTGGACGAGGGGCGAACATCCCATCTGGCTGGGCGGGGCCGCCCCTGAGGTGATCAGCCTCCGGATTGGACGAGGGGCGAACATCCCATCTGGCTGGGCGGGGCCGCCCCTGAGGTGGTTAGCCTCCTGATTGGACGAGGCGTCTCGGGGGTGTGTCGAGGAGTCTCGGAGGCCTCCCCCCCCCCGCGAAGAGGCTCCGTAGTAGCTTTCAGCACGCTGGCCTCCCATTGGCTGGGGCGCGCGTGCGACGCTCGCCCTTCGCTCATTGGCTGGAGGAAACGTTCCATGCCCTTCCTCGGGGCGGAGCCTCGATCTGAGGTGATGGAGGCTCCACCCACACCATCGGCCAAAAACACGTGGGCAATGGCGACCGGGTTGGGTGAGGGGCGGTGCCGTTGTTGTTGTTGTTGTTGTTGTTGTTGTAGTTGATGTATAAAACCTAACAATAAAATAACTCACAGCTCACACACACAAAATTCCCATTAGACATGGCTGGATTCCAACTATAAACAGATACTTATCGAAATAACAGCTTCGGGACTGCTGTCTGTCTGTGTGCAAAAGGCTTCCAGATTTGCAACAATATTATCCCATAAACATTAATAATTAATTGGACAGTTTGGAGTTGCTTGAATTGAAGGTTGAGTGGTGATTCCAGTGCATGCAAATGTACAGTATGAAGTGCAGATTGTGATTGCCGTTCCTGTGCTTGTGAGTGGATGAAAGCAATGTCACGTTGACTTTGGTGTGAATTTTTATTTTATCAGACATTATGTCGAAAACAAAACCAATGATCATTTAAATAATCTTTAATTTATTATTGTTATCCAATTGTAACCATTCACCAGACTCGGTGACATAATGGTAAGAGCGTCCACCCTGAGTTGGGGATGTCAGCGGTTCGAATCCTGGCCGAGTCGTGCCAAAGTGATGCTTCCATGTTTGATGTTCATTATTTAAATGTATTAGAGCATGGATAAAGTCCACATGTGAGGATCCCTTTGGGAGGAGGAAATTTATCCTTCACTGCCCTGCTGTCTGCGGAGAGAAAAGCTCCAACCATTATACCACTGAGTTTGGGGTCAAATATGGTGCTTTGATCAAAGGTGGTACCATGTTGGGTGATTGGCCAAACCTTTTTTATGGAAGGCTCTGGGTTAAACACTGCTGCTCTTGGGATACTTTGGTGAGAAACACTTTTTTTTTTTTTGCATGAAAAGATACAAATGATGAATTTGTCTGTGAGATTTCTCGAGTATCCATGATGAAAAACTCAAATTATTAATTGGAATGTTGGCTGTTGACTGATATTGTTTCTTAAGAGAAGCTGAAATGAAATGGTGATGTATGTTTTTTAAAATTTATTTAAATCTTACCGTTTGCTTTTCTGAATTTAAAAGAAGGTTTTATAATATAAAATTAATCGGTTCAGCAGAGAAAGTACGAACCATTTCATTAAGCATGGGCATTACCTAATCAATAGGTATCAAGGACTCTCGGGTAACATCAAGGACATCATCCATTTTTGTATAAAATGGCAGAATGCATAATCGAGGATGTTTCATTTACTTATATTCTCACTTGATACATTGAGAAATCATGAGAATGAAATGGGAATTTTTTCCTTCATAATTAATTTACCAGAAATAGAGTGGCAATTTAAAGGGGTGGGGATGGGTGGGAGGTCTTTGCTAAAAATATAGATAACAGACAATTTCATATTTGGAAACATTGTTCTCTGTTAAATATGCACATGGGCTTTTAAAAAGGTTTTTTGTTCTTTTTATACAGCTTGTAAAGGCTGGCCTTGTACTCGCCTTATTCGGGGGGTGTCAGAGGTACATCCACGATAATAATTCCATCCCGGTGCGAGGGGACCCACATATTCTTGTGGTCGGAGACCCAGGCCTTGGGAAAAGCCAGATGCTGCAGGTGCGTCTTTCCTATTTTATTCAATTAAAAGTTTTAATTGTAAAGTTTATTTTATTTTATTTTATTTTTATTTTTTTTTTATTTTTATTTTTTATTTTTCTCCTTTGAATGATTTTAATACAAGGTACCCCTCATTCAAATATTTGACAATCGTGTTAAATGTACACGTGAAGCGTCGAAATGAGCATTGGTCGTGTCAGTCGTTGGATCATTTAATTGGAGGTTTAAACCTTTCTACCCAAAAGTCATCTGTTGTGATATTTTTTCTTTTTTTTGTATACCTTGTCGAGGCTCGTGTGAGAGCTAACACACAACACACAGCAAGGGGGGCATGAGACAAGAGGGGTGGGAGTGGGAAGGACAAAACAGTGGGGAACAGAGACATTAAGAGATCTGTGGGAAGGGAGAGGGATGGGGCGGGGAACATGGGGAATACAAGATGGACATTACAGGGACTTTCCGGAAGGAAAGCAGGGAATTTGAAGGAGGTGGGCTTGGATGGATTATCAAGGGTAGAAAAGATCGAGGATTTGGATGGGGAATGATAAGAGGTGGTGGTGAACAGCTGTTTTGAAGGCCTGGAGGGAAGAATGGGATTGAATGGAGTGAGGGAGTTTATTCCAAAGGCGGGAAAAAAGAGGAATGAAAGAGTGAAGGTGAGCAGTGATTCGTGATTTTTGGTAATTATGCAGGCAGGGGGACTACATTGTGGAGTCCACCATTCTATAAAAATGGTGTTAAGCCAGCTGTCCCATCTTCGGTGACTTTTAGATACTTCCTGGTATCCTCTGCAAAGGTCGTATTTTTGGGGGCGGGGATGTACCGTAGCCCAACTCCAATTTTCTTGTACTATTCGAGCATAGGATTGGCTTTATTCGGACCCTTTCTAGGCCATAGTTTCTGTTTGGAGCCATGGCATGTCAAGATCACAAAGCAGTACCTTTAAATTTCATTTCATTTTCTTCCCTGTAATTATAATCCCCGCCAGATTGCTTTGCATTTTGTCTAATTGCAAGTGTCACTCCGACTTTGTTGTACTGGGCAGATGTCTTATTCCTGTGGAATCCATCAGCGTAGTGTGACCACTTTGTGTGGCCCTACCACATTGCTTGTATTTGCACGTTGGGCTTTGAAGCAATTGCTACTGTAACTTTGTAATATTTAAAGCCTCATTTGCTTGCTTTGTATTGCTTCCCAGGCGGTTTGCAACATTGCTCCACGGGGGGTATACGTGTGTGGCAATACGACCACTTCCTCTGGACTTACGGTGACCCTGACCAAGGACGGTGCTTCGGGAGACTATGCATTGGAAGCTGGCGCTTTGGTTTTGGCGAACCAAGGTTTGAAATAGACAGGATGTAGTCTAAAATATTGCTTCTGCCTGTTAACCTGCCTAATCGCTCATTCTTTGGTTTCAGTCAATTTTACCAACTTCATTGATTGTAGCATTTTGTTAGGCTTCTTTCAGTGATTCTTCACCACAAGTTTGAATACATATTGACAGAACGTTCATTTTGATGTTTGCAGGTGTTTTTGATTTTAACCTTATTTGGAATTTTTTTTTTTTTGTACGTTCAGGTGTGTGCTGCATAGATGAGTTTGACAAGATGACAAGTCAACATCAGGCCCTTATGGAAGCAATGGAGCAGCAGAGCATTAGCCTGGCCAAGGCTGGCATTGTTTGCAGTCTCCCTGCCCGCACATCAATTATTGCTGCTGCCAACCCCTGTGGCGGTCATTACAACAAGGCTAAAACCGTCTCTGAAAATCTAAAGTAAGCTTTAAAACTATAATGGGAGTAATGGGATGGGAAAATCTCTCTTCCTTTTGTGTTTTTTGTTTTTTCTTCCTCTTATTCATGTGTTTGTTGATCTTTATGTCAAAAAAAAAACTTAAAGCAGAAAGTGATTTGAATATCATTAGGACAAAGGCCAATGTTTTTGTTAATCATGGTGACGCACAAGCATTGGAAACCAAGTTGGCAAGGATGAATCTCTGACAATGTTATATTTGAGCAAATCATTTGATGCTATTCATCTTGAACAGGCCGGTTAAAGATGTTGCAATCATGGATGTGTTTGAGGTACTCTGGACAGAACAGAAAAATTTGTAAATTGAGCTCAAAGGGGAGGCTGGAGGTCCACATACTGACAGAGGTCACAGTCGATAGATGCGGGCCATACAGAAGGACTTCCACAAATACAAACTAAAATCACTCAGTAGAGCGCATACCTCCTCCAGGCTGAACACTTTACGTTTTGTATCCTATTGATAGGTCGGATCTGGATTCGGACCTGGACCAAAATTGAATTGGCTTGTTCTTGTCACCCACTCAACTCATCTAACAAGTTTTATCATAACGAACCCGTCCAAAAGCTTTTGAAATATGCTCCATATTGTTTTTAGCCTAACTCTCTATCTTGAAGAATGGTTAAAAAAATTAAAAATTATCTTATCCAGATCCAGATCTTCACCAAAATCGAATCAATTCGTCCTTGTCACACACCCAACCAGTCCACCAAGCTTCGTCCGAATCTGTCCTTAACTTTTTGAAATATCATGCTCACAGACAAACAAACAAGAAAGATGTCCTACAGAGCACGATACTTGCGCAATCCAAATAAAGCAATAGTTGCCATGGAAATGGCATTTTTGGTAATTTCGAATATTTGACCAATCAAATGTTTTACATTATGTGTTGTTGAATGTTATGCAAAACAAATTTGGTTGATACATTTTCTAATTGCGACCTAATAGATGTTTTGAATGGCCTTGACATTGAGGAAAATGTGGTCAAACCTAGTCAAAAGTCAGATACACTTACATATATGTACAATTAAGCTGTGTAAGTTTTCAATTTGATATCTTGAATAATGACTGTGGTACGGTAAGAATAAATTCCCCAAAAGGCCGATTTGATTGTAATGGGGTGAAATTGTTGTCATGGAAACCATTGACACATCAAAATGGCTAAAACGATCGTTATGATTTTTGTGAACCAAGTCTATGACCCAATATACAAATGTACAAATTTTGAATTAATAGGATGAAAATTGATGATTTTTTGCAACCTTGACTTTTGAGCTTTTGACCTCAAAAACCACATGCTTCTCGGTTTTGATTGGTGAACCAATTCGGTGGAACCAATTCGGTGAACAAATATGCAATTTCAGTTCTACCTCGCAGAGTACCCAGCCTGCAGGTGGGTGGACATTGTGCATCACTTGTTGGAAAAAAGAAAAAAGTGTAGTCTGAATATTGCAAGAAGAATCTATAGACATATGCGTGGTGTGTGTCCAAAAGGGTGTACAGGTCTAAAGGTTCAACAGGGGTCTATAAACGTCTTTAGGGGTCTATAGGGTCTGAAAGGTCTAATGGTCTAAGCGATCTCAAGGGTCTTAAAGGGTCGAAATGGTCTTAAAAGGCATTAAGGGTTCTAAATGGTCTTGATGCCTGGTCAAAAGGGGTATAAAGGTATCTAACGTGTCCAAATGGATCAAAAGGGTCAATGGTTTCTCAGCAGTCAAAAGGGTGTTAAATGGTGGAAAGGAGTCTAAAAAGTCGAAGGGGTCGAAAGGGTATGTTCCAACAGTAGTAACTGGTTTAAAGAGTGTGAAGGTCTTCAGGAGTTTAAAGGGTCTTGAAAGGTCTAAAGGGAGTGTGGAATGTCTAAGTCGTCTAAAAGGTCGAAGTGGAATAATCCAACAGTCTGTAAATAATAGACATAGTCAAGGTCCAATAATAAGTAATTAATAGACGTACTCTCTGTCCAACTCGCGTTCAAACAGGACATAATTAATAGACATACTCACATGGGTCAACTACATATACAGTATGTATACATATATATAGATGTGTATATATATATATATGTATAAAAAAAATGACCGTTTTTTACAGCCATTTTTCCCTGCTGTGCAGGGGTTGGCTTTTTCTTGAGGCAATGTTTTATGGCCGGATGCCCTTCCTGACGCCAACCCTGGTCACCTCTTACGACACACAGGGATATGGTACACCTATTCTAACCGGGGCATCCACCGGGACCAGTACACTGGTACTCATTTCGCCGACCTCGGAAGGATGACAGGCTGAGTCAACCCCCTGGTGTTAATTCAGCAGCCAACGGGGCTTGAACTCAGGACCCTGGGATCCCAAGCCACCACCCTAACCACCAAGCCAACACCAGGCTTATATATGTATCTATCTATCTATCTATCTATATATATATATATATATATATATATATATATATATATATATATATATATATATATATATATATATATATATATCTTCTTCTTCTTCTTTCGGCTGCTCCCGTTCGGGGTCGCCACAGCGGATCATCCATATGATCCGCATAGTGATTTGGCACATGTTTTACGCCGGATGCCCTTCCTGCCGCAACCCTGGTCACCTCTTATGACGCAGGGATATGGTACACCTATTTTAACCGGGGTATACACCGGCCCAGTACACTGGTACTCACTTCGCCGACCTCGGAAGGATGACAGGCTGAGTCAACCCCCTGGTGTATTATTTCAGTGGCCCAACGGGGCTTGAACTCAGGACCTTTTGGATCCCAAGCTGCTGCCCTAACCACTGCGCCAACACCAGGCATATATATATATATATATATATACATATATATATATATACATACATACATACATACATATATATATATATATATATATATATATATATACATACATACATACATATATATATATATATATATATATATATTGTTACGGTTGTGGAAATTCGCAAACCACCATTCAGGTCCCGTAGGTGAGATATCTCTGTAAGTACATGTGTCGTAAGCCCAAACCCGTTGTATAGGGGGAATTTATGTGATCCTTTCGGGCTGCGACGCTTTGAGATAGCCGTTTTTCTGTTCTATCTTTATTTTGAACCAACCACGCTCCAACCATCACACAACAACAACAAAGCCAACAGCCACGATCTTTACCTTCACAACTCGCTCCCACAAACATCGCATCACCGCCATTCCGAACGGCACCATGGCCATAAACCACCACCATAAACCCTCCACCACCTTCACCTCTCTCCTTCTGCGGCCATTCCCGCACCACCTGTGAGCACCGAGCGTCGTGCTGTCCTGGGCTCGTACAAGATACGCGCCGAGCTGCGAGTGCAAAATGCGGCCTTTCCGAGGAGAATTCGGATCAGGAATGCTACACGCCCACTTCTGATCCGTCCAATCAGCAAGCGCGGGGTGGTTTGGCCCCGCCTCCAGGCGCGTCTGTGTGGAATCGAGATATGCAAATTCTAGGATCAGGGGAGATTCACGCCCCTTTTTCTCCATCCAATGGGCGAGCGTGACTCCGCCCCCGAGCTCATCCGGATCCGGAAATTTGCATATGGGTTCTCCTGCCGGCCTATAAAGCGCCGAGCGCAAGGCGAATGTGGGCAGAGTCAGTTTGGAAGAGCGGAGTTGAGTCGGGAGGCGAGGGCGTCCCGGTGGTTTTCGGCAGTCGGCTGAGGAGAATTGGGGGAAGAGTCCAAGGAGCTCGGGTCCGAGGCAAGGAAGACGGCGGTCGGCGACGAGGTCGCGGTGGAATCGCTCGTCACGGGACCCAAGCAAGCCAGCTATACTCTTTCCCCAGAGCATCAACAATTCCCCCCCCTTTTTCCCCCACGCTGAGATAGTGCGAAAAGGGGGCCCCGTTCCCACCCCACTCCAAGCGGTGCCAACGAAACCCGCGAAGGAGCACGAAGACGGGGCACCGCCGTGCTCCCACATTTGCGGCTCATCACGAAGACGCGGGTAGGACCCACCCGGTCTCGCGGACCTGACCGCTCCTTCAGGTCCCGCGCAAATATTGTCCCACAGGCCCCATATGCCCCCTTGTCTTTGAGGGTGGCCTTTTCTTTTGCTTTTGAGTAAATGTGTGTCGGCGCCGTCTGTGAAGTAAAACTGTTTAAGTGTTGCCGTGTGCTCGCGTAGTCGGTAGTATCTCTGCGTCATTGTTTCTTTTGTAACATTTGCTTTTTGTGCATAATTGTTTTAATTGTATATGTGTGCTCTCCGTGTGCCGCGGAATAAATGTGCATTATGTTGAATTGTTCCCCGTTTCGCTGCGTCCTTTCCTTCGTTTGAATCTCCATCTTGCTTCACGTAACGGGTTCGTCGTGGGCTTAATACGCCCGATAATTAATCGGAACCGTCGTGGCCGACGATAACACCGCTCGGTTATCCCGATAGCACGGAACGGATCGCTTAAGCGGCCCGTGTCCGGAGTCGACCTGCGGCGAGGTGCGACCGCCCGGTCTACCAGCCGCGTGGGTACTTAGGTAGGTCGAGTTTGGCGAACAACCCTATCCCACGCGGGTTAGTCCGAGAGTGTCACGACAGAATTGTCCGTCCGGTGGGCGACGTGCCGCGATTCGAGTCACGTGGCCGATCGCACGCTGGCGGGCGCGAATTCGCAACAATATATATATATATATATATATATATATATATATATATATATATATATATATATATATATATATATATATATATATATATATATATATATATATATACACACACACACACACACACACACACACACACACACACACACACACACACACACACACACACACACACGCCGTTCCTTCACTGACGGGATTATTAAGGGTGGGGGGGGGGTAATCGAGAAAAAGGAGGGACACCAAAGAGGGGTAGGGGAGTGAGCAAGAAGGGGTAGGGGATTGAGCAAGGAGGAGAGGGCAAGGGAAGGCAGTGTGAGGGGAGGGTTCATCTGGACATAACCACCATCCGGATATGTCCGGACATAACTGCCATCCACATACGTGTGGACATAACTACCATCCGGATACGTGCGGACTTAACTACCATCAGGATACGTGCGGAGATGACTACCATCCGCATACGTGTGGAGATAACCACCGTCTGGACTCTAGACGACAGGTATACGGAGGGGAGAGTGGGGTGGAGGAGCGAAGAGGTGGGCAGAGTGGGTAAGGGGGTGGGAAAGAAAGGCAGCCTGAAGGGAGTGCAAGGGAAGGCAGCATGAGTGGAGGGCAAGGGAAGACAGCGTGAGAGGAGGGCAACAGAAAGCGGTGTGAGGGAACGGTCCATTCGGAAATGACCACTGTGCAGACAGAACCACCGTCCAAATACATCCGGACATAACCACCGTTCGCTCACATCCGGGCTATCATGAAATATAGCCACGAACGCTGGTGTCTCCGGGTGTTTATAAGCATTACAATGTATCCAGCAATTCGTAGCTATGATGATCAGGCATTCAGTAATATGAGTAAGGAAAGTGGAAAAATAAAAAAAAACTTTAAAGAAATTGTTGCCGCCTGTTCCAAGTCGAGGCTTGGTTGAGCAGTCCAAAAAACATGGCGGCTTTAGACCCCAGTGAGGTAACCCAGGATACACCTTTAGATTCCAGAGAGCGAGGTGGCTGAGGATGCGCCTGATAAAGGATATAATGAAATATGGCCATTAATTTTCTTCAAAAGAGGTGTTTTAATTAACCCAAGCACCCAATTTTCACTCATGGACTCCCTTGCAGTTCCCTTCCTTTGCATGGAAAGTTTCAGGCTGCCAGATTTCATAGTTTTGGAGTTATGGAGGACACACACACACACACACACACACACACACACACACACACACACACACACACACACACACACACACACACACACACACACACACACACACACACACACACTGACATTTATTAGTATCGATATATGCAGTGCCTTCAGAAAGTATTCACACCCCTCAATTTTTTCACATTTTGTTGTTACAGCCTGAAATGAAAATGGATTAAATTAAGCAATAAAATTGTCACCGCTCTTCAGATAATTACCCCATAATGATAGAGTGCAAATATGATGAGAATTTTTCACAAATTCAATAAAAATAATAAGCTGAAATGTATTGTGTCAATAAGTATTCAACTTCCTGAGTCAAAACTCCGAAGAAGCACCTTTGGCAGCGATTACAGCTTCGAGTCTTCTTTGGTATGTCTGTATTAACTTTGCACATCTGGATTTGGAGATTTTTCTCCCATTCTTCCTTGCAGATTTGCTCAAGCTCTGTTAAGTTTGATGGGGAGTGTCGGTGAACAGCAATCTTCAAGTCTTTCCACAGATTATTAATGGAATTGAAATTTGGGCTTTGGCTGGGCCACGCAAGGACTCTCACGTGCTTGTTCTGAAGCCATTCCAGTGTTGCTTTGGCTGTATGCTTGCGGTCATTGTCCTGTTGGAACGTAAATCTTTGCCGCAGTCAAAGGTCTTTTGCACTCCGAAACAGGTTCTCCTCAAGGATTTTGCCTGTATTTGGCTCCATTCATCGTTGCCTCTGTCCTTACAAGTCTCCCAGTCCCTGCCACTGAAAAGCGTCCCAATACCATGATGCTGCCACCACCATGCTTCACAGTAAGGATGGTGTTAGATGGGTGATGAGCTGTGCTCGGTTTCTGCCAGACGTCTTGCTTTGCATTGAGGCCAAAGAGTTCAATTTTCGTCTCATCAGATCACAGAATCTTTTTTCTCATGTCCTCAGCGTCTTTCACATCCCTTTGTGTAAACTCCAGGTGTGCTGTCATGTGCCTTTTTTTGAGGAGTGGCTTCGATTTGGCAACTCCCATAAAGCCTCGACCTGTGAAGTGCTGCAGACACTGTTATCCTTCCGTCAGGTTCACCCATCTCAGCCAATGAACTTTGTAGTTCTGTCAGAGTGGTCATTGGGTTCTTGATCACCTCCCTGACCTAGGACCTCGTTGCTCAGTTACTCAGTTTTGTCAGATGGCCAGCTCTTGGAAGAGTCTGGATATTTCCATATTCTTTCCATTTTCTAATGATGGAGGTCACTGTGCTCTTGGGAGTTTTCAACACTCGAGAAATAACTTTCTACCTTCCCAAGATCTCTTCCTACTCACAATTCTATCTCGGAGTTCTACGGACAGTTCTTTCGACTTCATGGCAGAGTTTCTGATGACATGCAACGTCAACTGTGGGACCTTGTATCGAAAGGTGTGTTTCTTTCTAAATCATGTCCAATCAATGTAATTGGCCACAGGTGGACTCCAATCAAGTTGTCGAGACTTCTCTCAGAAACTTTCATCACTCTCTAAATTGTACCCTTCCCCCAGATCTATACCTCCTCACAATTCTATCTCAGTTCTTCGGACAGTTCCTTGGACTTCATGGTGGAGTTTCTGCTCTCACATGCACTGACGTGTTGGCTTTATGGTTAGGGTGGTTTGAGATTCTAACGTCCTGAGTTCAAATCCCGCTTTTCCGTTCAATTAATACCAGGTGGGCTTGACTCAGCCTGTCATCCTTCCAAAGTCGGCAAAATGAGTACCAGCTTCCTGGGAAGAATGAACCTTTTGATTATCCTCCATTGGAGTGGCGACCCGTTCAGGATTGTGCCTAATAGCCCAGGAGACTGCTTCGGCAGCACCAACACTCTGTACAGAGTATGGTCCCGATGGATGGATGCACTGTCAATTGTGGGTTGATGGATGGATGCACTGTCATCCATCCATTGTGACCATACTCTGTACAGAGCGTTGGTACTATCGAAGGTGGAGAGAAAAGTGTGTTTAAATCATTTGCAATCAATTGAATTGGCCACAGGTGGACTCCAGTAAAGTTGTTGAGACATCTGAAGGATGATCAAAGGGAATTGGATGTACCTGAGATCAATTTGGAGTGTCATAGCAAAGGGGTTGAATGCTGTCAAGACATTTCAAGGATGCAAGACATTTCAGCTTTTCATTTTTAATTG
The DNA here is from genome assembly GCF_056783735.1 of Eptatretus burgeri. Classification (NCBI taxonomy): domain Eukaryota; kingdom Metazoa; phylum Chordata; class Myxini; order Myxiniformes; family Myxinidae; genus Eptatretus; species Eptatretus burgeri. The sequence continues at coordinate 69,825,970 of NC_140973.1, read as the reverse complement.
ATTTGTTAAAATTTCCAAAAATGTGTTTTGACTTTGTCATTATGGGATATTTTTTGTGGATCGGTGACAAAAAATTTAAATTTAATCCATTTTAAATTCAGACTGTAACACAACAAAATGTGTAATAGTCGGGTGTGAATACTTTACAATTTACAATGAAGGCATTGTAAATGCAGTGATATATATATATATATATATATATATATATATATATATATATATATATATATATATATATATCACTAACCGACCGTGAACGCCAATAACTCAACCGCGTGACCGAGGGTCCTCCTGTCTACGGGTTAACCGGGTTACCCAATTAATAACGTGAGTTAATTACCGGGGAACACGCCCTCGGTACGCCTTGTCCGAACCGGATCACTTTGCCAGATCGGATGCAGCAGAGCGTCACTGCCAAGGACGTACCGGCTAAAAGGAACGGATCATTGGGAATAAAGTCCCAGCAAAGCTAGGATTCAGACCATGCTGGATCAATGAAAGAACAGACAAAAACAAGCTGGGAACATTTCTAATAATAATTTATTTACAAGCAGGTAAGGAAAGATATGTGGCACAGTGAATCGTTTTATTGTTGTGTGTAATGCAGGGATAGGAAGAAATGTGAGAGATGCGGCAATATACAATCAACTTACAAAACCAGACACAGCAGAAATATCCCGATATAATTATTGTACAATCTTAACTTAAACGAGGATAGGCACCAGGACACTCCCCCCCCCCCCTTCGATGAAGAGAAAAAGGAGGAGAGGAGATGAGGCTAACGGTCTCTCTATACCCTGCACGATTGTCCCATCGCGCCACCAATACATTTTGGGGGGATGCTCTGCTGGGTGATACCTCCCTGGCAGCTGGTGTGCCGTCCCTTGCTTTGTGGCACTTCGTGCAGCAAGCATTGGTCCAGACAATGTCGCGACCATCGGGCGTGAAGGGAGGGACTTGGGTGGAGAAGGCGGAGTCGAGAGCGAGTGGGTGGAGTGGAAGACAGGACCAGGTGGGTGGATGGAGTCAGCGACGTGTGGACGGAGAAGGGCGAGAGGAGGAGGCAGAGTTGCAGGCGATGATGACAGAACGGCGGGAATAGAAGGCGGAGTCAAGAACGAGTGGGCGAAGATGGGCGGGTGAAGAAGGCGGAGGTAGCAAACGGGCGGAGAGATCGATCCCAGGCCGGGCAGAGAATGGGACGAGTCGACAGCAGCGATGGGCAAGACACCAAAACCGGAACTACGGACGGCCTCGCCACCAATTCTTTATAGACCCTGGGGTGCAGGGTGGTGGCATTACCCCGAAACGATATCGTCACCCGAATCTGCCGCTCTGAGTGGGCCCGGACCAGTGTGTGTCCCTGCCGTGATGACCGGAAGCGGCTCCACTCCACTTCCGGCAAGATAACTCCAAGCTGCAGATTCGTCTCGCTCCGAGCCCCATGATATGAATCGCTCCGCACCAAACATCGTGACATGAATTGCCTTGCCCCGATCTCCCGGACCGTGCCCCGACGACCGTCCGAGGGTCATGTTGGCCCCGCATACCCGCCCGGACACCCCCGGTTAGCGCTGATCAATGCCTGCTCTGCGATGCGCCACGCGGCCTGAGCGATCCAAATTGCACAGGACGCCTCTGCCTGATCGCGGCTTTGCTGGGCGGAGAGGCGAGGAGACGTCTGCCGCCTATGGGGAACACCCGCAGCCGTCAGTGAGGACCGACGGTCCGGTGTTAGGGTAAACCCATGCACAGATGGTAAGATGTTACGATAAACCCATGCACAGACCAGAACAAGATGTGTGCCATTCATGCCCTGCTCTGTACGATAATATGGTGTCACGAGCTAAGCACGAGTCCGCCTTCGAGCATGTTTCGTACAGTACGTGCGGACCCTCCATGGAACACTTGGCTACGTACGCGTTCATCCGTATCTGCTGTCGTGTTTGCGGTGTTGTGTGCCATCCGTGCCCTGCTCTGTATGCTAATACGGTGTCACGAGCTTAGCACGGGTCCGCCTGCCATCGAGCATGTTTTGTTCAGTATGCGCGGATCCGCCATGGACCACGTGGTCAGCGCTCGCGTTCACCCGATTCTGCTATCGTGTGCGCAATTATCAAAAGCGGTGGGATGCACGGTGCCAGCCCTGATCTGTGTCAGGGAATTGAGGGAAAAGTTTGGATATAATTATGTATGTAGGTTTTGGAATGAAAAACAATACAAGTATAAGCATCAGATGGAGAAATGGAGGGAAAAGAGGATGCCGATATAATTAAATGCTGGCCTCCGCGAGGACCCAAATTTGGATTTACCTCAGGAATAAGCAGAAAAGAAGAGTAGAAATGAAGTTAGAGTGGTATAAACAGACCTAGCTACGAGATCCACACAACGCACTGTCCTGTTGTCCCGCTAGACAAATGGGAAGGGACTATCTGAACGTATATTAATGGAATAACTGTCTCGGGACCACTGTATGATGCTTGCTATTGCTTTGGAGGGATGCGGTTCCTAGATATGTATACATATATGTATACATATATGTATACATATATATATATATATATATATATATATATATATATATATATATATATATATATATATATATATATATATATATATATATATATTCAAGTGAATCAGATGAGAATTGACAATTTGTGACCTTGACCTTTGACCTATTGCCCTGAAAACAACAGGCCTCTCGCCTGTCATGATCTCTCCCAGGTGGATAAAATTCGTGAAGATCAGAGTTAAGAAACAGACATAATGACATACCAGACCAATCAGTATACTTATGAATCTTTGATTTTGCAAGTTAGAGACAGGCAAACAAACGGGTGAAAACGTAACCTCCATCCACCTTCGGTGGAGGAGATGAGAGAAATCACAGGTGTTCATGAGTGGAAAGTGAGGAGTTGGGGAGTGCAACAAGAACATTTGACAAACCACCATTAATTTCTTCTCTGGAAGGCGAAGTGAGTTTCTTGTGTAATGGTCAAGCATCCAAGCAAGTAAAATGTAGGTTGCTCGGAATTATTTCATGGAAGGTAACTTTATCATCAATAAGCACGACATGGCCAGGCACAGAAAGCCTGCACAAATTATAAACATTTGAAGTATTTCTAATTTTATTGGCTTGCAGGATGGGCAGTGCTCTCCTCTCACGCTTTGACCTGGTATTCATCTTGCTCGATACACCCGACGAAGATCGTGACCACTTGCTGTCGGAGCACGTCATGGCCTTGCATGCTGGGAAGCATCCCAGGCTCAGCGATGCCGCGGTGCGACGTTCCGCTCCGGGCGAAATTTCCAGCATTTCGGTTGAGGATCTTTTCGGAGACCAAACCTTATCGGAACGTCTGAAGGTGTGGCATCTCGCCAATTTCAGGTCATTAAACATGTGCATTAACTTTGAAGCTTTGATCCCAAAGCTGCTGACAAATGATGGCCCACCAGAACATTTGTAAGTTGTGCATTGGTGAGCTACAGCGGCAATCCAGGTGTTTGAACTGATTGTCGATGCCTGGCAGGTAGGGCGTGGTGAGATGTTGGACACAATCCCTCACCAGCTGCTGCGCAAATATGTGGGGTACGCGCGGCGCTACGTACAGCCGAGACTGTCTGAACCAGCTGCTGCAACCCTGCAAAACTTTTACTTGGAGCTGCGCCGCCAACACCAGGATGGAGACAGCACACTCATTACTACAAGACAACTCGAGTCATTGATTCGTCTCACTGAGGTCGGTTGCATACTTTGAAAAGTGTTTGGTATTTGCTTAGAGTATGAAAGTGATCATTGTTTTTGCATCTGAGTTATTCTTTCATAGTTCTTGATAAGGTCAAACAATATCACTCCATTCATTTGCTGAATCCAGAATTCCAAATTCTTTTCAAAATATTCATATTTCAGATGTGATGGTTTGTGTATGCATGTGAGCTCAGCTTCCAAAGAGCAAGTGTCTGTTGTTAATGTAAAACACCTATTTCCTCCCACATTTGTTTAATCTCCCTTAAAGTGGATGCATAAGTGTGATGTATTGTTTATTGAAGGGTCTTGCTTTTAACTAATCTTTGTTTTTGTTCACAGGGCTGGTAGGATGGCCTAGAAGTATGCACAGTCACTTCTGAGCCATATAGCCTGTGATCGAATCTTGGCACAATGATAAAATGTCATCCTGGTGTTTCACATGCAGAATAAGGAATCAGTGTGTTGCGTCCCTTGGATGGACGTTAAACTGGGTGTCCTGCCTGCCAGCATTATTTGGTGGACGTTATATATCCCACTATCTCTCGTGAAGAGTCGGCAAGCTATCGCCGGTACTGAAGAAATTTACAAATTCCTGCTCTCACCATCAGTGGCACAGCCACGCTTCCAGTGATGATGCAACAGCAGCCACAGGCTGCAATGAAATGAATACATTTTTGTTCACGTGACGTACCCTATATGCTGGTGATAACTGCATTTGTGATTTTTATGTTGGAATATATTTATATTTGCCCAAAAAATGTTTTTTTTCTTGACAATATTTCAAAACCCATGCCACACCTCTCCACCTGCAGAAATTGAGCATAGATGGATGGTTCTGGGATATGACATGGAAATGAGAGTTCTAACACACGAAATAGGAAGTATAATTTAATGGGTGATGCTACCAGTGACCGATAATAAAATTTACATGTTTTGCTGTTTGGATTAGTTTATTACCTCCACCACCAAAGGTGGACAGGGGTTAGATTAGATTTTCACCCCTGTCTGTCTGTCTGTCTGTTTGTCTGTCTGTCTGCTTGTCTGTGAGTAGGATATATCGACAAGTTGACAAATTCGGACAAAACTTGGTGGACTGGTTGGGTTTTGGTGAGTGACAAGAACGAATTGATTCGATTTTGGTGAAGATTTGGATCCAGATATGAGAATTTTTCAGTGATTCTTCACCATTGAGAGGTGCGACCAAAAATGATATGTTGCACTATCTCAAAAAGTTGCAGATGGTTTATGACAAAACTGTGTAGATAAGTTGGGTACATGACAAGAACAAGCACTTTACATTTTGGTTCAGATCCTGCCCATCAGTGGGGATACAAAGCATAAACTGTTCAGCGTGTGTGTGTGTGTGTGTGTGTGTGTGTGTGTGTGTGTGTGTGTGTGTGTGTGTGTGTGTGTGTGTGTGTGTGTGTGTGTGTGTGTGACACTCATGCACCCTCCCTCCTGCAGTGAATAGCAACGTTTGTTGAGGTTTCGCTCTCCCCACCTTCCCCCTAACTCCCCATTCATCATCCTCTCTGCCTCCCCTTCCCCCTCTCACCCTACACCTGCCTCCTCTCTCTCTCTCCCTCTTTCTCCTCCCCCCTGCCCCCACTTTATTGACCCGTCTGTGAAGCGACGGGTTGTATTTGCTCGTATATAATATTAGTGCTTGGCCAATATCGCCTGATTGGAATCAGTGTGTTTACCGACCACAGTACGTACTGTATACAACTCAAAAACCTTGATTCGCCTTCACCATTGTTTTGGGGGAATTTCATTGAACAAAGTAAAAAACACAACGTTGCATTTTCGACGTTTTAAAGAGATGTACTGCCAATCGTCATATGTGATAGGTGGAACAAATTTGGTTCTGTAATTTAGAAAACGCGTCAATACGGCAAACGGTTTCGAAATCGGGTGTTATCAAAAGTAATTTGCTTTGGAACTCTCAAAGAGAAACGATATAACCTTTGTAAAGCACACCGAGTCAAATAAAATAAGCAATTCAGAATTGCATGTACCTCTACCTTGTAGCAACTGTCGACTGCACATCCTGAACGGGACATGAACTGTACCACTATTGAATGTAGGGTGCTCGGCAAGTGGCTTAAGCACTCAAGTAAGCACTCCAATTTCATGATTTGATAAGGAACTTGGCAAGGGATTAGCAATGACCGAACCATTACATCAAATGAAGACCTCCCGGAGATGCGTAAAATGTCAAATATGTCCGAATTGGACATATTAACACTTTTTTTAGCAGTCACAACTGCTGCTAAATTCAATACTGGGGGCTTGGCTTAGTTTAAGAGATTCTCAAGGTTATGGCATGTGCGGAAATGAAATAAAGCCACAAACGCTGGCATCTTCGTGCGCTTATAAGCATTGCAATGTATCCAGCGGTTTGTAGGTATGATGAGCATTCGATAATATGAGTGAGGAAAGTGAAAAAAAAACTTTATCGTAAAGGAATCGTGGCCTGTTGTAAGTGAAGGCATGGTTGAACAGGCCAAAAAACATGGCGAATACCCCAGCGAGGTAACCGAGGATGTGCTTGCTTTAAGACCCCATCGACAGCGACGTGGGTGAGGATTCGCCTGGTAAAGGATCTAATTAAATAATGCCGTTAATTATCTTCAAAAGGAGCATTTTAATTTACCCAAACATACAATTTTCATTCATGCACTCCCTTGGTATGTATGCAAAGTTTCAGGCGATGAGTTTTCATGGTGTTGAAGTTACGGAGGAGACACACACAGACTGGCTTGATTTCCAATCATCAATTTGGTTTCAGACCAGGTCACTCTACCCTAGATATGCTGCTACTGCTCTCCCATCAATGGATGGAGGTCCTCAATGCCAGACAGGAAATCCGAGCCGTATCCCTGGACATATCACGTGCTTTTGACACAGTCTGGCACCCTGCCCTACTCACCAAACTCTCTGCCCATGGTATTCAAGGCCATCTCCACTCATGGCTCGCAGACTTCCTCTCCTGTCGCAGTCAACGTGTGGCCCTAAATGGAGTTCTTTCATCCCCTCTTCCTGTGCAGGCTGGAGTTCCTCAAGGTAGCGTTCTGGGCCCTGTTCTTTTTCTGGTTTTCATCAATGATCTCTCGGACTCTCTGGAAAATCCTCTATTTCTCTTTGCCGATGACTCAACCCTCTGCCGTACCATCTGTCATCCCTCAGACCGGCAAGCAGCAGCTTCTTCGCTCACTGCAGATCTGGATAAAATCACAAACTGGTCCAACACGTGGAACATGTCTTTCAATCCAGACAAATCTCACACTCTCACTATGTCTCTTCGAAAGGACCGTTTACAAAACCCCCCATCCACTTTCTCAACAATCCTCTGGAAGAAGTCTTTTCTTTCAACCTTCTGGGTCTCACTATCTGCCATGACCTTTCCTGGGAAAGTCACATTTCCAACCTTGCCTCAAAAGCCAGTCGCCGACTGGGAATCCTCCGTCGTGCAAAGTCCTTCCTCGGCCCTCTTGAGCTCCTGACCACTTACAAAGCTTTTGTCCGTAGCCTGATGGAGTACTGCTCTCCCCTCTGGGCTGGTGCTCCTGCCTCCCACCTTTCTCGACTTCACGCTGTCGAAACCAGGGCTTTTAAGATCATTGGCATCTCCCGCAATGAAGCTGAGTCTTTGGGCCTCTCACTCAATCACCGCAGGTTGGTCGGTGGTCTTTCTGTCTTCTACCGACTCCTCTCCAGCCTTGCCCCCCTGCTCTCTCTGCGATTTGTCCCAACCACATTTCCACAGGGCGCTCAAGGTCCGCCAACAACCCCCTTCTGGTAAAACTACCAAAATCACGAATCACTGCTCATCTTCACTCTTTCATTCCTCTTTTTCCCGCCTTTGGAATAAACTTCCTCACTCTATTCTTTCCCATTCTTCCCTCCAGGCTTTCAAAACAGCTGTTCACCACCACCTCTTATCTTCCCCCATCCAAATCCTCGATCTTTTCTACCCCGATAATCCACCCAAGCCCACTTCCTTCAATTCTCCTGCTTTCCTTCCTGAAAGTCCCTTTAATGTCCATCTTCCCCTCGCCATGTTCCCCGTCCCATCCCCATCCCTCTCCCTTCCACAGTTCACCTGTCTGTTCCCCAATGTTTTGTCCCTTCCACTCCCGCCCCTCTTGTCTCATGCCTCCTTGCTGTGAGTTGTGTGTTAGCTCTCATACGAGCCTCGACCAAGGTATACAAAAAAAAAAAAAAAAAAAAAGACATTTATTTGTATAGATTACATTTATTTACATTTCGTTTATCCGAAACACTCATTAAGGAAATATCTACTCCAATTCGCACATTATTAACCCAATGGAGTCATTTCCGTAACAATGTGAAAATGTTTTTCTTTCTGTTTCTTTGGAAGGCGAGAGCGAAGCTTGAGCTCAGAGAAGAAGCCACGAAGGAAGATGCAGAAGATGTTGTTAAAATCATGAAACACAGGTGCATTATGACAAATTCCAAACTTTAAACAATGCCAAATTGAATTGTGAACTGCCAGAATTTAACAGCTTTGTAAGAATAACCGATTGTTAAATTATTGGAACAGAAAATAATGCATGAGGTTGAAAGGCTTTTGACCCCTTATTGCTGAGAATTAGAAATTGATTTGCTGCAGTTGAGAAAAAGGCATCTATTTAACCTTCATCCTGTCCTTTTGGGGTGTTTTTACACCCCAAGTACATATATCGTTGAACATATCAGAAAGTACCATCTTTTCGATTATGTGTCTTTATGACATTGTTTGCTAGCATCTTTCACCAATGCAGCTAAATTTTGATTCGATAGAGGTATAACCGGCTGACTTACCAAAATTATTTTGGGTGCATTCACTCCCTGGTTTACCTCATCCTGTCCTTTGGAGTATTTTTTGCACCCCAAGCACATGTGTCCAATGATCTCCCGCTAAAAGCCAAGACCGATGTCATATCTGCCCAAGAATCTTGGATTGCAAGGTTTGCAAACACTGTGGTGCTTGCCTCAATATTTTTCTGTCCTTATCACAGTGCAAGCACCTTCATCTGCGATTAGTGTGTCTGAAGTCTGAGGAAACACTGACCATCGGTAGCTTGACTAACTTTTCACAACTACCTGTTCTTTTTATACCCATTTCTTCAAGACAGATAGAGATACAGATTGTGTTTTATTAGTGGGGTGCAAGTGCACCACAGGTAAAACTGTTGAGCTTTCATTATTATGCATGGTCAGAGGGAGTTGTCCAAACTGAATTTGTGTTTGTTTTCATGATTTCATGTATTGAGATACATAAATGAAGAAAATGTTGGTGTTGCATAGAAATAGAAACCTGGTTTTGAAAAAAGGTGTTTTTTTTCACCAATTTAAATTTTTTGAGTTTGATATCCATGGTAACCACAAAACTAGTAAATTAGCACAGAAAGTGTATGATTTACTCCAAAAGGCATCACGAATAAAAAATATATCAATTATGTTTTGAAATAATGCATAGATTTTATGCTCTGTCAATACCATGGGGTGTGAATGCACCCCAAACTTCTTAAATTGTTTATTTATTTATTTTTTTCCTTGGGTGAGGATGAGGGCGAAGTATGGCCCAACGCAAATCCAACTGGATGAACTTGGCACGTGGACACCTGTTCAGTTTTTCCACTTTTTTATTATTCCACTTTTTTAGATTCCAGAATGGCTGTGAACAATTTCTTCTTATGGTGTACACGCGCGCGCGCGCACACACACACACACCTGTGTGTATGTGTATATATTATTACGGTTATGGGTGTAGATAGAGGAATTTAATAGGAAAGTTAGGATTGAATAGAGTTGTTTGATCCATGGATGTGTAGGGGACATCTCTATGGAATTAAGTAGGAAAACTGTGAGCTTCAGTGTTACGTGTCACCACACGTGGGATGGTGCGGTGTTAATTAGATAGGATTAAGAATAAGTTCCCCCTGTATGTGATTGCCTCCCTGTAACATATCCCTACGTTTTTTTTTTTAATTTACAAGCGATCCAAACGTGCCGAGCAGGCAGACGCCCTGCCTCCAAGGGTGACGGCGGGCGGAGTCACGCCCCCCAAGGCTGATGATTGATAGGGCATGACGTCAGAAACTTGCCAAATATGCCGTGCGGGTGGAGGCCCCGCCTTCCCAGGTTTCGTGTGAGCAAGCCACGCCCCGGAGAAGGAAACTGGGGTTCGGTGTGACGTCAGTCAGAGGCGAGAGATCAGGATAGTGCACGCACGATGTCAAAGTGAAGAGGAATGGTTGAGTGCGGAGGGAGGGACGCATGCGGTCGAAAGAGAATGTAGTTAGGAGATGGCCTGTAATAACAGGGCTTTACAGCGAGCTGGCTTTCCTTTGATGCATGAAGAAGGCTGCATGATTCTTGTATTCGTGTTGAGGTGATTTGGCTCGCGTGATGAAGCAAGAAGCTGGCCTTTAGCTATTGGTTGGGTCGTGAGGAACGAACCCCGAGCCTCGTATATATCAAATATTGGGTCGGTGAGGACGATCGATGCACTATGCAGCTGCATGGGGTCTCTGAGCCTTGGTGTTGATTTCCACTCACGAATTGCCTGACGTACGTTTGTAAAACTGCGAAACTTTACATGTATGACAGCCTGTCCATGAGGAACAAAAAGTTCACACATATGATATCATAGGTCACATGGTTGGCAGCCATATTGGTTTACCCTAAAACCCATAAAAATCATCTTCTTCTTTCGGCTGCTCCCGTTCGGGGTCGCCACAGCGGATCATCCGTATGATCCGCATAGTGATTTGGCACATGTTTTACGCCGGATGCCCTTCCTGACGCAACCCTGGTCACCTCTTACGACACACAGGGATATCTAAAACCCATAAAAATACATCACTCAAAAGAAGTCCTGGTGAGGGTCTGCAATCTCTGATTGCTCTTTTTTTTTCTTGTTATTATTATTATTATTATTATTATTATTATTATTATTATTATTTTGATGATCATCTTTGTGTCTCGGTCTCACTTTCTCCTCCTTTGTCTATCTCTGCCTCTGCAGCTTTTTGGACACCTTTTCTGATGAGTTTGGTACGCTGCAGTTCCAGCGCACTCAGCATGGCTTGGGCATGAGCAACCACTCGCAGGCCAAGCGCTTTGTAGCTGCGCTCAATCACACAGCAGAACAAACTTACAACAACCTGTTCAGCATACAACAGCTCAAACAAATTGCTTCCGAACTCCAGCTTAAGGTGCTTTGCCTAATGGCAGTTTTAACATTGTTTAGGCCTAAGTCACATTTGCCACGGCGGCCGTGGGGTCTCCAAAATCTATGGCAACTAGCAATTATACAGCGGTCGCAGTATTTCCACGGTCACACAATGTAGCAGTCGCATATTTTTTTTATTTTTTGGGGAGCCGCACGGGGTATTTAGAAATTGTGGAGACCGAAAACATGGGGTTGCCGTACGGTCTTTGATTTGATGTCTCACGGTGACCTTAAGGGGGCCCTGAGGCGGCCATATAATTTTCAAGGTAGCCTCAAGGTGCCCGCAAGGCGACCGCAGGGGGGCCCTAAGGCGAACGTGCGGCCAGACGGACGGTAACGAGTGGATTCATTTTTTTTTTTTTTTTTTTTTTTTAAACTAGTTTTTTTTTTTTGGCTTGTCGAATTGCTACAGCGAACGTAGAAATGAAAAAAGTTATAACTCCGCGTGAAATTCCACGGCGACCCCTACGGCCTGTAAAAGATAGCCAAACGGCGTAGGGCCACCCTGAGGCCACCACAGAAACTCTGTGGCCACCGCACGTTTCTGTCAATTCAGAGGGCGTACGGCCGCCGTATCCTCGCCGTGGAGCAAATGTGACTTAGGCCTTAGCAACATTCAACTCATGTATTGTGCCTGCACTTCCAAAAAGGGGGGGGGGTGAAGTAAAAACTGAAGTGGTATATATCCAAAATGCAAAATGGTCAGATTCTCAATCTTATTGCAGAATTCTCTTTTTCACTTGGCAAACAAATGACCACTATAGACCCAGAATGTTATGACAATCCCATACATACGTAATTAAAGATGTGGATTTCAGCAATTTTTGCTTATTTGGAGTGTTTTGTTTTTGGTGCTGGGTAACACAAGTGCCAAATTGAAATCCCTTCCTCTACCCATTGTGTTCTTATATTGGCTAAGTACTCAAAACATATGCTGGGGTTCATCCTCAGTGTGACTTCCTGTGGTGAATCCCGACCCAGCTACAAGTTGTCACCCGGTGTTTCACAGGCAGGGTGATTCATCAATTAGTGTTCCTTCCTTCGGATGGACGTTAAACAGGCATCCTGTTGGCCAGCATTCCTTGGTGGATGTTAAATATCCCACGATGTCCTTCGCGAAGAGTAGGCAAGCTATTACCGGCACCTTTGCCAAATGACAGATTCCCGTCCTAACCAGCTGAGGCAATTGCCTCAGCGGCACAGCCGTTATCTCAGCCAATGATGCTACCCCGCAGCCTTGTGCTGCATACAAACAAAGATGAAGACTGCCTGTGGTTGGGGATGGTCAGGAGCAGGTAAATTTGACATCAATCCTTGTCAATCCAGGCTGCTACCAATAAACCATATATCATCTGTTTAACAGAATCCTTCCTCCCACAGGACGTCCCCGACTTCTTTGTGTCTCTCATCGGTTACTGTATCATCAGATTTGATTGGCTTGAACCACACCCGGCGAGGAAGTTGCACTTTACATCAAGAACTCGATTTCTCACTGCCCTCAACTGACCTTACACTTCCTAACCCCCAAGAGTGCCGCTGGCTGCGACTTCCACTCTGCTCCCACCTCTTGTTCATCTGTTTTTGATTTTTGATTTTTATTTCTGATCATTTTTAGCTCACCTGGAATGTAGTTTCAGTGAGCTTATGGGATGGCGCGTCAGTCCGTCCGTCTGTAAACAATTCCAACTTCTCTAAAACTACACAAACATTTTCGATGAAACCCGTGATGTACCAAAGTTTGTTCATGGCGTTAAAATAAAATCAGCTGTTCCCCCCCCCCAAAAGGTACTTACTTTCTTTTCCGTTACCTATTTTGTGGGTCATCCATGCCTACCAAAGGTTCCCTATCTTTTCCAGCCACTACCAAGTGAGCGCCCTGGGGTATTGCTCCTATTTTTATCATTTGGATTTTCAAATATAATTAATTGCAATTTTTTGTGAAGTAGCTTTGAGTTTTATTTTTCTGATTGATTGATTTATTGATTGATTAATTGATTGATTTTCTGATTGCAGATTCCACATTTTGAAACTTTCATCGAATCGCTGAACAACCAAGGTTTTCTGTTGCAGAAAGGCTCAAAAGTTTATCAGTTACAAACCATCTGAGTAACCATGTTATTGTATAATATCACATGATGGTGTTTTCCATCTAATTATTGAGTCTCACAAAGCAAATTGATTAGAGCTTTCAAAAGCAGTGCATACGTCTTGAAGATTTAGGGAATGGGACTTTTTGGCAGGGAAATATCTCTCCTTATGTTTTATTGTCACATGACCTTTTGTTTTGATTGACTTTTTTTATTGTGTGCTCGAAGAGGCCCTCTGTTAGTCTTATTTATGCAAAATTGGAAAAAACCTTAACCCCCTTCTTACCCATGCATGCCCCATGGCTCTCCTTTTATCTTTTATTCCAACCTCCTCCAAATAATCTTTGTCATCTCTCTCCATTCCTTCTGATCTCTCCTACCCCCCATCCCCCTCTGTCTGTCTGTCTCCCTCTCCCTCTCCCTCTTCCTCTCTCTCCCTCTCTCTTCTCTCTCCTGTCAACCTTCCTCCCTTTTCACAATTATACCCCCTCCTCCGGTATGTACATAATAAATAGATGGCCTGACAACACTCGTTACATGATTGTTGACCTCCCAAAGAACAACTTTTTTGTACCATTTATTTTGGACTTCATCACGACTTGCTGGAGATACTACACCAAAGACTGACCTAAAACAAGAATGGTATTTGCATAAATTTAAATTTAATGGTTTCGATTGCTTTCAAAATGTTATTTTTTTTCTGAGAAAAGGTTGCAAAGAATTGAACTTGATGATTCATTCGATTGGTGATGTCTTTAGCTCCAAATAAAGTTTGTTTATACTTTCAGGTTCATTCAAAATAGTTTTCAAGTGTTTTCCTGAATGCAGCATAGTATTGCATACCCACACTGCATAACCTTTATTTGTGCATGTACAGCATCAGAAAACCAAGCTGTTCATTATTTTATCTTTACTGCAAGGCATTCTGGATAAAGCTGGGGCCAGATCTGCCATCTTTACTTTACTTTCCTTGAACCATGCTTCAGTTTAGCTACGTAGAACACATTTTTATAAAAGCATGGCGCGATCCTGTCAAGTGGTGTCGAAACACCTTTAATCAAACTGTTACGTAACACACCAATTCTGCGCTGAATATGTGTGACTTCCACTTTCTGAAGTGCATTTCATTACCAGTACTGGAAGTCTCTGCGGCTTGCTGCCCTTGGCCTCTGAATAATTCTCGCTGCGGAGCACGGCATAAAGGAACCTCATTGATGCACAGCATGATCAAGAAGGGGTTGGCAGGTTAGTCTAGACTATAGGTATGTACGCTCTCATATGAACTGTCTATCCTGGGATCTAAACCCGACCCAGCTTTAAACTGTTCCCCTGGTGTTTTGCAGGCTTGGTGATTCATCAGTATGTGCACCGTCCCTCAGATGGAAGTTAAACTGGGTGTTCAATGTGGTAGTATATTAGTTGGTGGATGTTAAAGATACCATGGTGTCCTTCAAGTAGAGTCGGCGAGTTATTACCGGCACCCTGAAAAAATTACAAATTCCTACCCTAACTAACCGATCAACTAATAGGAGCTGCGTTCCCACCAATGATGCAAACCCGCCACCCCAGCCTTCACACGAAAAGATGATCAAGATGATTTACGTACGTCGCCATCCTTTCCACTGTGGTCGGTGAAGTGAAGGATTCAGATTGGAGGTATTTGTGGATAATAATTTTATCTGTAAGGTAACACAATGATGCATATTCTCATTTGATGTCTGCTCATCCATTTTGATTCAGTCCGCATGGTTTTGTTTTGAATCGAGGTTACCCAAAACCACTATCTATTAAGATTGGTTGTTAACTGATAAAAATGGAGTGAGGAAGCTCTCCTGGTTGTTGAAATATGCTTTGTTGGGTCAGAGTTTGCATTCAGCATGCTTTCAGTAGGAAAATGTAATGGCTTCTTCAGCTTGTATGGCTCAACCCAGGCAAAAATGCTAGTTAGAACTATAGTTTGTGAGAGTAGTACTCTCACATACTATAGTTGGTAGCAGGTTCTATACTACAGTAGTCTGCAGTGAATTACTACAGGAAAGAATGATATTTTTTCCTGGGAATGGAAAGAAAACAAAGATGGCAGATCGGTCCCAGCTTCATCCCACAATTCCTTGCGGTAAAAACCGTATGACAGTTTTGCATGTGGTCCTCTCATGCATGGTCCGTGAGTCTCCACCTGATTTAAGGGTTTTCTATTCGCTCTGGGTCAGGCAATTGGTGTTTCTCATTTTGATGTTGCCAGACATGGCAGACTGTTGGAAGACAGAAATCGACAAAATGTATTTTCCTCAATTATTATGCCGATGCAGTTGTGTGAAAATGACATTTATGACTTGATCATCGAATTGACGTTTCGTATATGAAAACAGCATTGTGTTTGGGTTGCCAATCTCGAAGCAGTTGGATGATGAAGCTGTCCTTTTTCTTCTGGCTTCTTCTCAGATAATCTGAAGTGAACAATGGTTGGAGATCTTGCAGTGGGCAACAGGATTTTTTTTAATTTATTTTTTTTCCTGTCTACTGCTATCCTTTTGTCTCATTGTCTGGCACCAGGCCATGAACCTCTCTCATGCCCCATTCTTCAACTCCCTGAGCATCTACCCGCTGTGATCCCTCCCTCCTCGATCTGCAATCCAAGTGTGCAGGCTGCTGTGACTTAATTGTTTCAAACTTCTTTCAAAGTTTTGAATCTTGTGGAGCAAGTTGAGAAAAAAAAAATCCTTTCGCTCTGAAAGCTCAATTATTCGCTGTTTTTTTAAAATGATAGTTTTGACAGGTGAGAGACAAGTGAGATGTGAAAAGTATGGGCTCATGTGTTTGAAGGACTAGTTGGGAATTTCTGCTCATCTCAAACCAACTTTTCAATGTCCAATGCTCAGCGCCATATGGTTGTCAAAACATGGTTGAGTGCATATAATTGGTTGTTAAGGCAAGTTTGATAATGAGGTGATTTGAAGGCAACTGAAAAGGGCGTTGATCCTGGAGATCCGTTTACATATTCCGATCTCGTCTGTCATTGTGCGGTTGCCTCGGCAAACTCTGGTGCCAAACAAGTGGCAATTGGCATGGCAAAGTCTGAAATGCGGGTTTGTGCTGATAAAACTGGGACCGCCTCCGGTTCCCCATCCCTTTTATATACGAGGTCGCAGGCTGCCATTGGGAGTCGAGGAGCGAAGCTCATAGGGGTGGGGGGGGGGGAGGGATGCACCGAAGGCGGTCTCATACCTAGAATGGGCACACCTAGAATCAGCATTTATTCAAACAGGTTAAGTGTCCAGGTTGGAGCGTCAAATCGCCCTTTATAGATCTGATCGTGGTATAATATATACCACGTTTACAGCAACCAATTGTTGGGGAGCCCAGAGCCAGAGTCTTTGAGGTATGGACGGCCTGCTCTCATATCAGTCTTCGATTTCAACAACATCCAATGAACTCTTCAAGATTGTTGAGACCACAGTCAATGGAACCTCGTTTAATGCCAGCACTTTCACGACTGAGACTCCTGAGTACGTGCTTGAACCCTTGGATGTTTCGATCAAGGTCATCACCATGATAGTTCTT